>NC_056660.1:100102881-100702881 GCF_018350195.1 Panthera tigris | reverse complement strand
TGCTTTGTTCCCGACCCTCGTGCAAGAAGCGAAAGAGGCTTCGGCACAAACCGATCACCACAGTGGGAAAGATCTAGGCGAGCTTCCTTCAGCTGGGCGGGGGGGGGGGGGGGGGGGGGGAGTGTTGCATCTAGTTTTGCTTTCATGCTGCTGCAGATGAAACTCATAAAGGAGAAGTCACAGTATATCCACTGGAGAAAGAGACCAAGAAGGAAAGGATTTATCCCCAAACCTGGAGCTCCCTGGGTGACAAGGGTCCTGTTTGCATTCAGGCTGCTACAACAAAGTACCATCGACTGGGTGGCTTACAAACAGCAGAAGTCGATTTCTCACCATTTTGGAGGCTGGTGGCAAACTTGGGGACTGGTGACGAACCTCTTCCTGGTTTAGGACTCACGTGTTTTTGCGACAGCCTTGCATGGTGGAAGCAACAAGGGAGTTCTCTGCCCTCCTGCCCTAATCACCTCCTAAAAGCCCCACCTCCAGAGACCATCACACAGGGGAGTGGGTTTCAATGTATGAATTTGAGGGGGACACAAACATTCAGCCTATAGCAGGTCCCGACCTCCCACCCCCAGCCCTCATCAATGAACGGCACCACCATCGGCCTAACTGTGCCGGCCAAAAACCCATCCTTGACTTCTTTCTCCCTTCCTTTTACCCTCCACGTTCAAGTCCACCAGCAAGTTCACCAGTAGCTGTGCAATAGATCTCACATATCCGTGTCTCATCCTCGTCCCTGCTACCACCCTAAAACAGAAGGTCATCTCTCACCCAGATTATTCAAGGGGCCTCCTAACAGTCTCTCTGCTTTGGATCATGCACGTGGCCAGTCTATTCTCCACGAGCAGCCAGAGTGATCTTGTTAAGTTGGCTCAAGAGGGACAAACCATGTGCATGACCCTAAACGGACGATCGATCGCCTGCTGCTGTTTGCCAGCTGTCTGGAGGGTTTTTAAAAATTCATGTTTTAAAATGTCTCATGCCTAATTAATAAATGAATATGAAAGATAAAAATAAAATTTGTCAATAAACCTGAATAAAATAAAATAGATCACATCCCTCCTATGTACAACCCATCAATGGCTTTCCATTGCACGCAGGCTAGGAGTCAAACTCTCGAAGGCCACCTCCCGAGGGGAGCCCTGTGGGATCTGGCCCCAGCCCCTCACTATGCTCCACATTCTCTGGCTTTCCATGGGGAGCTTGGCTACAGCTCTCTCCTGATTCAGGGCTTTAGAACCTGCTGATGTCTCTGTAACACATTCTCCCTACTCGCATTCTTTGCCCAGCTAATTCCTCCAGCATTCTTCAGGTCTCAGATTCAATGTCACTCACTCAGGGAAGGTTCCTGCCCTGCCCCAATCTAAATTAGGTATCTTCTCTGTGCATAAGTAAACCTTCTTCATAGTCCTTCAGAGCCCTTGACACACTTCAAAATGACAAATTTTGGGGGGCTTTTAGGCATCCAATATCACATTATTCTGTAAGTTCCATGAAGTCAAAGATTCTAGTTTACTCGGTTTCAAATTTAGAAAGATATCAAGGATTTAGAAAGACATTTTGCTGCCTTCTGTGCTGAGGAAAAATTACCATGATAACCAGATATAACAGTTCTTGTGAAGGAAGACAATTTCTAAGTGTGATGGTTCTTATCTTTTACTACATTTAAAATACCTTGTTAGTTTTGTTGAGATGCTGACGGGTTGGACTGTTGTCCTAAAGGTATCACCAGCCTTCTATTGTACCATCCTGACTTGATTTAACTTTGTGTCCGGTTCCCCTAGAAGTATTGAGGGTTTTTTCTTTTAATCAAAAAAAAATTGAAACATATAAAAAAAAATACACATGAAAGTACTTTGAAATGTCCTAGGGTTACAGTTCTCACACTTTCTGTGCACAAGAATCATCCCAAGGGCTTATCAGATCTCCAGGCCCCAGGTTCAGAGCATCTAAGACAGTAGGGGCAGGACCTGAGAAATTATATTTCTAACAAGTTCTTGGATGATGCTGGTCCTGGGTCCAAACTTCGAAAACCACGCCCTATGGTGTCACACAACCATGGTTTGTAATCACTGAATTAGCTTAATCATTTGTTAACAGGAGAGTTTAAGAAATCATCCAAGTGTGTGGTTACCCAACCTATTACCACTCTGTATGTGAAGTTCATGAGCAAACTGTAGAAAACGGTTGTTTTCAGAACAATCGGGATGTAATGAAACATTATGGGAACTTGGGAAGATGTTAGCAAATCCTAACTCAAGGTCATTGACTCCACATGCATCTACGAAGCTTCTGCTGTGGAGCACGTAGCCAGCATTGAGCTGGGGCTGGGAAGACAGGGTGCTGGCTACCTACTCCTTCCACAGTGGCTCTTGAGATCTACTCCTGGCCCCGTAATGGAGATGGAGTGTAAACAAGTCAGAAAATGGCCCTGCTCTCACAGAGTTCATGTTCTTTGGTTAAATGCTAAGAAGGAACACTTTGCTATGATACACAGTAAGCCAGAGAAAGACAAGTATCATATGATTTCACTTGTATGTGGAATCTAAAACACAAATGAACAAACACACAAGCAGACTCAGATACAACCTGGTGGTTGCCAGAGGGGAGGGGAGTGGGGAGATGAGCAAAAGAGGGTGAAGGGCATTACGAGGCGTGAGCTTCCAGTTAAAAAATAAGTCACCGCGATGAATAGTACAGCACAAGGAATATAATCAGCAATAATGTAATAACATCGTATGGTGGCAGGTGGGGACTACACTTACCGCGCTGAGCACTGTGTGATGTACAGAATTGTTGACTCATTAATGTTGTACACCTGAAACTAATATATTCAACAATACTTCGACAATAAAAATTCTAAAAACTCATGGTGCAGAGTGGGACCAACGAGGGGTTCTTTGTGGAAGGAATATTTAAGCTGAGACCTAACAGGTGAGTATGAGCATCTTCTCAAGGGAGACAGAAAGGGTGTTTCAAGCAGAGACCGGTAGGAGTTGGGTCTTTAGGGGGTAATTGGGGTTTGGTGCCCTTGTAAGAGGCTCCAGAGAGATTCCTTGCCCCTTTTCCACCATGTGAGGACACGGCAGAGAACGCTCATCAGACACTGAATGTGCCAGTGCCCTATCTTGGACTTCCCAGCTTCCAGAACTTTGAGAAATAAATTTGGTTGTTCATAAGACACCGTGTCTGTGGCATTTCTGTTACGCAGCCAGAACCACTAAGACAAGTACCTCCCTGTGGCCACCTGCCACCCCAGGGCTAAATTGATGTTCTCCTGAGACTGGGTCCTGCACGAAGTATACAAGTCAGTAACCATTAAAGAAAGGTAGTTCGAGGCGCCTGGGTGGCTCAGTTGGTGAAGTAGCGACTCTTGATTTTGGCTCAGGTCATGATCTCACAGTTCGTGAGTTCAAGCCCTGTGTCTGGCACCATGCTGATGGTGCGGAGCCTGCTTGGGATTCTTGTTCTCTCCCTCTCTCGCTGCCTCTCCCCTGCTCATGTGCACTCTCTCTCAAGATAAATAAGTAAACTTAAAAAAAAAAAACGGTTGTTCGTAAACCATCTGTCATCTTCACATCCCTCAAACAGTGGTTCCCAACATAGGTGAGTATCAGAATCACCTAGGCAGTTTTTCTCAGTAACCAAAGACAGGACGCACCCAGCCAGATTTAATGATTGAGTCCTAGGAGATTCTGATACATATATATCTGACTTACAGCTATTGTTTTAGGGGCGTCTGAGTGGCTCAGTTGGTTAAGCATCCGGCTTTGGCTCAGGTCACGGTCTCACGGTTTGGGAGTTCAAGCCCCGCATTGTGCTCTGTGCTGACAGCTCAGAGCCTGGAGACTGTTTGGGATTCTGTGTCTCCCTTTCTCTCTGCCACTCTTGTGCTCAGGCTCTGTCTGTCTCTCAAAAATAAACATTAAAAAATTAAAAAAATATATATCATTTTAGAATCTGAGGTTGTCAGGGATATGAGACTAATACCAAGTATGTGTGCCAAAATCTGTTCCGCACCCTGGCAAATATCATTAACTGGTTGTTACATCCTTACTCAAAAATCCTTTAAAAACAACTTAAAAATTTTTTCGGTAAAATAGGCATAACACTTACCATTTTAACCATTTTTAAGTGTACAGTTCAGTGGTATTAAACACATTCACACTGTTGTGCAGCTCTCACCACCACCCATCTCCAGAACTTTCTCCTCTTCCCCAACTGAAATCCAGTGAACGTTAATGCCCCATTTCTCCCTCCCCCCAGCCACTGACAACCACCATTCCACCTTCTGTTTCCATGAGCTGGACTATTCTAGGTACCTCACATAAGGAGAACCACACAGTGGTCATCCCTGGTGACCGATTTCACTTAGCATATCTCAAGGTTCATCCGTGTTGTAGCACATGTCAGAATTTCCTTCCTTTTTCAAGACTGAATAATATTCCGTTGCACGTATCTACCACATTTTGTTTCTCCACTCATCCATTCATGGACGCTTGGGTTGCTTCCGCCTCTTGGCAAGAACTGGGTGTTTAAACAATCTGCTCAAGTCCCTGCTTTCGCTTCTTTCTGGTCTATACCCAGAAGTGGAATGGTTAGCTCACATGGTCACTTTGTATACTTCTCTGAAAAAATGCCATGCCATTCTCCACTGAGGCTGTGCCTTTTTACATTCTTGCCAGCCACGTACAAGAGTTTCAAGGTCTCCGCATCCTTGCCAAGTTGTTATTTGCTTTTTTTTTATAGTAGTCACTCTGAAGGGTGTGCCAGAATCCTTATTAAGTAGCCCTTATCATTTGATCACAGGTGACAGATGATATAAGAGCCATGTGTTATTTCTAAACTGTGATCATGAGATTTTGACACTTCTTTAAAATCAAAAAATATTTTTATTGGGGAGGCTAGAATTTTAGAGTAAAAAATCTGTTTCAAATGGTTGGCAATTCACATATGTTGTTTTCTACTGACGTTTTTATTTTTTGTAAACCGAGTGGATTACATTTCTACACTTTACAAAGCGAACTGAGGATTTACCAGGTAGGGACGGTTGGTGTATTCAGGGTTGCAGAGATAGACAGCTGTTTGAAAAAGTGGGGTGGGTCAAAGAAGACAGAAGGGGTGCTGGCTGGGAAATGGCCAGATGATGGAGGTGAGGCCCGAGAAGCTGCACAGGAAGCACCGGGAGACCGTCTGAGACCCAGCCCAGACAGACCACCAGATTCATGAACTAGGAGCACAGCAGATGACAGCTGTCCCGGGCTCCTGCTTTAAGGGACAGTGTGGTTACCCTTCCTTTTATTTTTTCTTCCCTTTACTCTTTTACTGCTCTATTGTCTATGAATCCGTGTCTTGGAAAATCCTTGTTTTGTAAAAAAGGGAGAAATGGAATATGTATACTAAACATGATTTTGCATGTATGTGGCTGAAATCTCTGCAGGTACACATATAAACTAAGCACAGTGGTTGTTTGGGGGGCGGGGACGGGATGTAGGAGATGGGGTGGGAGATTTTTCTTTTTTTATATATCCTTTTTTAGGTTGTTATTAAATTTTCAACCATGGAAATATATTCCAGCCTCTTTCCAATGTCCATTCCTGCAGTGCAGGGACCAGGCAGTTCCACGCCCTCCCAGACTCCCTTGAGGCTGGGGATTGATCATAAGGTTCTGCCAATTGGATATGCTTTCATGAGATGGAAAATGGAGGTGGGTGAACACCATCTTCCGGCTGTAGCTGTGGGCAAGCAAAGTCAAGGGTGTTGAGAGGGGATGTTAGTGCAGCTGGTAAAGGTGGACACTCTGTTCCAGGGCCCAGTCCCCAGATTCCTGCTATGAGGCAGTTATAGTGGGAACAATTACCTCCTGATCTTGCTTGCTGATACCTGGATCACAGCTACAGTGGAGTTTTTTTGTTTTGTTTTGACCTCAATAGCTCCAGGAGCAGCCTCCTGACTCCCTGAATTCCTGCTTAAGGCAGAGGTTGTAGCTCCCCTGGCAGGTGGGTATTAGATGTTGCTGGAGGATTCTGGAAGTCATTCCTGGATTATCCGCTGAAGTTCACTCTCCTCATCCTTCCAAAAGATTCTACGAGCATCCAATTTCTCACTATTCCATCCTGCTTAAAATACCTACCGTGGTTTCTATTTCCTATAACAGAATTGAAATGAAACACAAAATTACACATTAAAAATTAAATAAAAAATAAAAGTCATCACTAAATAAAAATCCTCAAAAAACATTTCCTGAGGTGTGTGCCACCAACAGGGCTTGGTTTACATATTAAAAAAAATTCTTACTATCTTGGTAAATCATCAACTATTTAATGGGTACCTACTGGCTTAACAGATGTGGTAATTTAACACTTCAATTAGAGATAAATGTGAGTATGTATGTGAGAAGTTGTGTGTGTGTGTGTGTGTGTGTGTGTGTGTGTGTGTGTGTATAAAGAGATAAGACACAACTGGTGTTTCCAATAAAATCCTAGGAGGAGACAAATTGAAATATTTCTTCATCTCTGTTTTTATTTAACTCAAAATAGCTAACAATGAAACATTTAAAAAATATCTCCCAACACTTGAGCATTCAGTTATTTTCGGTTCATGACATTTGATTATTTAGTCCTTGCGTGTTTCCAGCATGAAGTCACATAGCTATCATAAATGTATCTCTAAAAGTCTGCAGCAGGCTTGAAACATATATATATATGTGTGTGTGTGTGTGTGTGTATATATATGTTATATATATAACATATATATATGTATATATGTATATATGTGTGTATACACACACACACACACACACACACACACACACACACACACACACACATATATATATCCTAACCAAAAACCATGATTCATTTATTGGTCTTGAATCCAAATATTTTTCTCCCACAAAGCAGCTTAGTAAAATTAATAACCATAAATAGGCTAGCTAGGAGTTTTCCATGAAATGCCTGAATAGAGCACATACGTTGTTTGCATATATGTTTTTATCCTCGTACTCCTCAAAATACGAACTTGTGTGAGATGTAGAGTGGCGTTAGATGATACACACATTTAACTTACATAAATTCCATAGAGGAGGTAACAAGGAAACGATAAGGAAAATAACAATCCGGTGGCAATTCTACTTATGTAATGAATGAGTAAACCTCGATGAGTGCTGAAGAACCGTGAGGAAATCAAAATGAGGCTTGTCACTCTGGTGTCTCCTCAGGCAAGTCAGTTCACATCTGTCTCTCGGAAAGCAAGCATCTTGCAGGGCTAAGTACGATTCTAGTGTGGAAAGGTATGTGGTTTTATACAACAGTGTCTTAAACAAACACCAACTCCCATTGGTCTTCAACAGAAGAAACGGTCATTTTTTCCAACATTGGCAGAAAACCTGGATGTGTTGGATGTACAGGGTTCATTGATGGTGCCTTTCTGAAGGGCAGTCGAGGATGATCTCGATGTTCCATTTTATTTTAGGTACTGACCCCAGAAGCGAATTCCTAGGTAAGATGCAACCCTACTGCAATGTAAATAGAAATGACATGGTTTTTTAAAAATGCCCTAACATTGACAGCGAAATATAATTTCCAGTTTAGTTCCATTCTCACATTTAGCACAGCATGTTTCTGTGATACTCTCCCGGTGCGGGCACTTCAGAATACACGTATCGCTGACGGAGAAAATCTCATGATGAAAAGATTAGTGTGTCACGAAATCTGAACAACAACGACAAAAAGTTACCGAAGTACATGAGTCTCTGTATGTTTCAGGATAAGATGTTCAATTAGCAAGTGGTGCAACGAAAGCAGAGAGTACCTTCGTTTTGTTATGCTCGGTGCTCACAGGGACATTCTACAACCTTCTCACCAGGTTCGAAATTGGCAGCTACCTTCTCCTTCTCAAATGCTTGGCCCTAACCTCAGCACCGCCCGGGGTTCAGTTTCTATTTTTAAAAGCACCATTCTAATGGAAATGTCCCTGCCCTGAATTAAGCTGGGACTGTGAATTTTACCACTAGCTAGAGCTGTTATGTCATAGAGTTTAGGTTAATTTGGTAGGTATCGATTTCCGTGAGACCTGCTTCAGCTCCTTCCAGCCATGTAGGATTTCTACCTGGGCTGCAGATGAGGGTAAAATATCCCGTGGAGAACTCCTTCAATAACCACATTTGGAAAATCTGAAAAACAAAAGGAACACAGCTTTTCTTAAGCACGTCAGTGAAATACGAAATACAGTTGCGTTTGGTAGAATTTAAAGAGGTGAGGCCCACGGTAACTTAGGGATCCGCATCACCTTGTTTAGGATGCGTTATCTGTCACGGTGCCTTGGCCTAAAGCCACTTTAGTGCAGGGCCAGGCGCTGCAGGAATGCACGGCCAGATTTGTAGCTTATTGATTTAAGGGATGTTCTAATGGTTAATGCTGCTAGGCCCCAGCTCTTTATCTGAATGTTTTCTCACAAGGAAGATGGATTACACTGGCAATTCAATTTCTAACAAAATCTCAATATACTTGAAGGAATTCCAAGATTTCTACAGGGAATACTCGGCTGCAGTTTTTCCATTGTGGTTTACAGGAGCGTTTAGTCCAAGTTGTCTCGAGGATGATCGTGCTGTTACGTGAGCTTCCAAGGAGCAGTTAACATTGGGGGGCCGTCTTCGTAGCTTAAAAGGGCACATTTCCGACAAAAACCATCTTGTCAAACTTGAAAAACCAGCCACGTTTTTAGAGGAGATACAAAGGAAACCCAGAGGTGTATGGATGTGGAGCCACGAGCCAGTGATTGGAGCAGGGAGAATACGAATGGTAAGCTGCACAGGGGGACCTATCCATCACACGGCTCAGAGGTTCAATTTCTAAACTTCAAGCTGCACGATTATACCCAGGATCTATGCTAAGCCACCCACTTTAAATAATACAATTATTATGTGAGGAAATTAGCTGGTCCAATACTTTAAGGCAAAAACTTTACGACAAGCACTGTTCACGTAGTAATCCAACCTCTAGAGAGTTCCTACCCTGTAAAAGCACTCGCAAGGCAGGGCAGAAATGTTCTTGGAGGAGTGGACTAGGCAGAGGAGCTAGCCATGTGGCACGTCTGGGGCAGGAGGGACCCTGGAAGGATCAAAGACTGAAATGGGGGCCAGGGTGGAAAAGGGAATGAGGGATGCCTGGGTGGCTCAGTCGGTTAAGCAGGTTAAGCGTCTGACTCCTGATTTCCACTCAGGTCATGATCTCATGGTCTGTGGGTTCGAGCCTCACATTGTGCTGCTCACTGCTGTCAACACAGAGCCTGCTTCGGATCCTCTGTCCCCCTCCCTCCCTCACGCCGTCTCTCTCTTTCCCTCTCTCTCTCAAAAATAAATAATCCTTAAAAAAGAAACAAAAAAGAAGAAAAGGGAATGAGGGAGAGGCCTGGGGGCAGGAAGGCCAACTCAAGCACAGGAACTGTGGCTTCATCTGAAAAGCAATGGGAAGCTCCTGAAGGAATTTAAGCAGAGGGAGAAGGAAATGAATTGTGTTTTGCAGAGATGACCCTGGCTGCCATTCAGAGTAGACAGGAACACGGTCAAAGAGGTGACGAGTTCCACATGACGAGCGAGGGACTTCATAATAGTACCTACCTGATAGGCTGTTGTAGAAACTGGTGGGAGAAACAAAGCACTTGAACCCGACCTGGGCACACGGTGAAGTACCAGCTACCATCAGTACCAAGCGCTGTCTAATTACCGGGGATCTAAGTAAATAGCAGTCCCTGCCCATGCCACAGAACTTCTACGCTAGTCAGGGAGGCAAGCAAATGAATACGCAGACAAAACAGGTTTTAAGAATATCTCCAAGGGGTGCCTGGGTGGCTCAGTCGGTTAAGCATTCGGCTCTTGATCTTGGCTCAGGTCATGATCTCATGGTTTGTGAGATCTAGCCCTGCGTCTGGCTCTGTGCTGACAGAGTACAGCCTGCTTGGGATTCTCGCTCTCTCTTTCTGTTCCTCCCCTGCTTGTGCTCTCTTTCTCTCAAAATAAATAAACTAACTTAAAAAAAATGTCTCCAGTACATGAGCATTCATTCAATCACCTTTAGGCGATGACACTTGATGTCTTATTGTTTGCTCTTATCCAACATGAAGTTAACATAATTTTCCATAAAACATATCTTTCGTAATCTGCAACACAACTTAAGCCTATATATGTTGATCTCAATCAGAAACCATGATTTTGCTAAGTGCATTTTAGTTCTAAAAGTTTTTCTCCCTCACAGAGGTATACTGAAACCAAGAGCCATAAATGGAAATATTGATCAATTTTCTTAAAAATTTTTTTTAAAATTCTTTATTTTTGAGAGAGACAGAGAAACAGAATACAAGTGGGGAAGAAACAGAGAGAGGAAGACCCAGAATCTGAAGCAGGCTCCAGGTTCTGAGCTGTCAGCACAGAGCCTGATGCAGGGCTCGAACTCATGGACTGTGAGATCATGACCTGAGCCAAAGTAAGATGCTTAACAGACTGAGCCACGTAGGCGCCCCATAATGATCAATTTTTAATTAGATGCCCAAACAGCATATATGAACATGCATTGTTAGCATATAGGTATTTATCCTTTACCACCCAAAATATAAAAGTCTATTTGAAGGTTAGTGATTTACATCATCAGCATATTTAGTATGGATTTAATAAGCTCGGCAAAAAGGACAATACCATGAATTACTCAGAGAAATTCTGCACCACCTGGACAGGTCCAGCAGTGGCTTAAAGGCAAAGGGGGGAAAATGAAACAGGGCACGGGGCTTGAGGGCAACAGGATGGGAAGGTGAGGAAAGACCTCTGTGAGCAGGTGCCGTGTGAACGAGGGTGCAGGAGCCAGCTGTCCTCACAGGTGCCAGGGTGCACACCTTGTCTGGGTGAAGGGCATTCCCAGCAGAGGGAACAGCACAGGTCAAGGTGCTGTATTTACTGTCCAGCGAGTGCTGAGCATTTGCTAGATGCTGGAGATTAGCAAGTAAACATGACAGAGAAAAAGAAGGGAACAAAGTATGCGATCACTACTATAAAGGAAGCAAACGGTCAGGACACTAATCAAAGCGAATGGAATACTGGGGGTTTTTTTATTCAAAAAATTTTAGTATTTATTTTTGAGAGAGAGAGAGAGCATGAGCATGAGCAGGGGAAGGGCAGAGAGAGAGGGAGACACAGATCTGAAGCAGGCTCCAGGCTCCGAGCTGTCAGCACAGAGCCCGATGCAAGGCTCGAACTCACAAACCGTGAGATCATGAGTTGAGCCAAAGTCGGACGCTTAACTGACTGAGTCACCCAGGGGCCCCTAATGTGTATTTTTTAAACACAGAAGCAAATGCTAGAGAAAGGTGATTAAGTATTCCTCACTGAAAAGGATTTTATAGGAAAAATACTATGAGACTATACTCTTATATAGCAAAGGAAGCTCCCTCTGATCAGGGTGTTAAGAATGGACCCTCGCCAGAGCCGGGCTGTGTCCTGCCAGCCTTCTTTGAACTGACAGCTAAGTCAGGGATCTCAGTGCATGGACTGCGGCTACACAACGGTCCTTTCTCTCTTGCTGGTGGTAAGGTTTTATTGTCAGAATGTAGGAATGGTTTCAACAGATAATTTATCTACTGCTGTTTAGCTGCCATGCTATTTAGTTACTCTCAGAAACAAAGGCTGAAAATTCACTCTGTGCACAGAGCACACAAGAAGAAATCAGGCACCAGGGGTCTGCCCATCAACTATGGAGACTGGGCAAGTCAGGGACCTCCTTGAGCCCCGATTCTCTCATTAACCAGTGATGATACCTGCCCTGCCTAGTTCATAAGGCTGTTAAAAAAATGCAATGAGATGATGTCTGAGAATGTACTCACAAAGAGCTGGACAAGGGAACATTTTGAGAGGGACTCTGAATAATTTAAATTTCTTGGCACAAAGAAAGGACCCAACTAAAATATTGATTATATTTATGCTTAAATTAATTCATTATATTTAAGTATATATCTTCTAAAAATATACATTCCATCACCTAAGATGCCATAAATGAAATGGAAGTAGAGATACACATGTGATATACGCAGACAGCTTTTGGGAAAAAGCATTTAAATAAAAAAGAACCAGAGCCTTGGAATCAAACCTCAGCATCTGGATAAAAACATGCAGAGACCCAAATAACATCATCAAAAAAAAAAAAAAAAAAATGAAAAGACGGTAAATACCTTTCCTCCTTATTACTCTAATTCAAAATCGCCTGGTAAAGTAGAAAGAAAAATTACATTTCTTGCCGAAAGCCCTGCCCCAATTAAAATTCTGAATGTCTCTTACACCAAGAGCACTGTTTTATTGGCAGATTATTAAGCCCCGGACCAATGTCACTCTGTTAGACCTGTATTAAAAACGTGGTTTATGTGGTGCAGGGTCAGATCAGTAAAGAGCTGTTAGCAGATGACAGGTTTGATTACCGCTGGCTGCAGGCAAGACGTATGGATCCCTGAGGAACAGTAGCACCGGCTGGTGGGACAGTTTGCTGGAAAGGTCAAGAACAGGCATGTCAGCATCAGGGGACGACGGTAAACAGAAAACACTACAAACTAGCTTTGAGGGGATCAAACTGCTGTGTGGGGACATCTCAAGGTTTATGTATCTAACCGTGTGGGTGAAGGATAGCAAGCCGAGTTACAGGGAATAAACAAGCCGGGCGCTCACCTTCTAAACATTTCTTTGTGGAATCTGAAGCAGATCTACAATCTATACGATAAATCACTGCTGAAAAGCGTCGCTGTCGTCTTTTTTAATCTCATAGCACAATTATTGATAAAAGAGTATTCTTATTACTTGCACAAAACAATGCAGGGCTCCTATGGCTTCTCTCCTGGATATAACTGTTTACTTCTCTAACTTTCTATCAAATATTTATAATCTGAAAATCAATTTGCTAACAAACGTTTTCAAGAAGATCATGACTTGATACCCTTACACCATGGTTAACTAAACATTTCACAAAACCACAGTCCTATTCCTGGTTTTATGTAAGTCTTGACTGGCCAGTATTAGTTCTTACCTTGATTCTTCAGATTCTGTCTCATCAAACGATCTAAAAAATTTTTTAAAAGAGGAGAAAAAAGACCATATAAATTGGGTGACTGTTTACACCAACCAAGGAAAAAAAAACCAGCCAGCAATCCTAGAGCTCTGAAATGGGAAACATTTTGAAAAGAAAGGGGTTTTCCCAGAGTCACAGCATGACTGACGCCTCCTTCTAAGGAATCTTATGAGCTAAGGAATCTTATGAGCACGATATTCTCGAATGTCAATTTTCCCGACGATCACTTAAAAACCTGATGGTTTTACTTTCAGACTTGTATAAGGGAGAAACGATTTCACTCTGTCATTTCCCACATTTCTTCTTAAAAACATCCCTCTATAAACCCCCACCTCATAGCAAGTACACGCAAGTCAGAACAGGGCACACTGACAACGCCTGCTATTTGGTGAGCAGTGTGTGTGTAATTCTCGCTCTGGGATGAGTGGAAGGTGGCCCTGAGCAAACACTGCCAGTGAGGGGTCTAGTGTCTGCAGCGTGTCGCCCCGCGGACGGCTGGGGTTTAACACGACTTTGGGTGTGGTCAGCTGGAATCTTGTAGTTCGAATGAATACAACCCTTTCCTCCGCTTGGGCTCCCAGAGACTTTGTGATGATGTGTTTCTCCGTAATGGATTTAATTGGTCAGGGGTGTTGCTAACTGCTTTCGGCAACAAGCTTCACGCATGTCAGGGGCCCGGAGCTGGGTGAGGAGCTTGTCTCAGAGTTAATTCTGCAGAAGAACACCTTCCCAAGTGCTGAGGGTATCCAATGTTTGGTTCCTTGGAAGACAAAGACGGGGGTCTGCAGCCCCTCAGGAAAAGGTTCTGCGAGAGAGGCAGCAGGGCAGCAGAGAGAGTTCACACAGGAAGGCCTGGGCTCTACCAACTACAAGGTGAGAGATTGTGGGAAAGATGCTTAATTCTGTGCCTTGGTTTACTCCACTCTACAATAAGGCAGTTGGGTAAAATCATCTTAAGGTCCTTCTCAGCTTTATGATTATGTGACTGTATGGGGATATAGACCTAGCTGAAGTATCCACAAATAAATATATGAGTCTCTCAACAGGCTATCTAGATTCATAACTCCTGTCTTGTAACATCACTCCATGAAGCAGCAGAACTTAAAAAGTCAATTCCTTAAGTCTAAAGCTGAGTTACTAAGCCTTGGTCATTTGGCCACAATATAGTGATGAGGGCTGATGAGGAATTCCTTTGACTACAGGCAGGGGGCGTGTGAGTGCTGTCCCGGCAGAGAGAAGGGGTGTGGCCAGGCTGGCCCTTTCCAGTACCAGTGGGGTTATTGGTTAGGCCAACAAGTGACTGCAGAGTAGTTTCAAATACATGTCCAATGGGTGAACAACAATCCTTACCCACAACTCTCTGCCTTTGGTAGAGAGGGCAAGTGTCGCACATTTAGGAAATCAAGGAACAGCTTGGGGAGCTCTTCATTTTCTAAAATGACAGCCTGCAAAAGTAGAAAACAGAACGGAGAAAGTAAAATTTGCTAGGCGATCTATCCAACGAACTACTTCCAAACATCATGAGCACCCATCTAAGTTCCTAGCAGTATCATTCTTCACACTCTGTATGGGGAGTGGTCCCCATCTTACCCACTAAAAATTCAGGAGCCATGCATGCTCTTCAGTGCCAGCAAATAGTCCATTTCATCTATTCTCTCACCCAGTGGCATTTACGGAACATCTACTGCATGTCAGGTGCTGACAAGGGCGCAAGACAGTGGGCGACCAGGCAGATATAGTTCTTGCCTTCATGGAGGTTCCAATCAGAGTATTTTAAAAACCTGGGTACGTCAATAATATTGCTAAGATATGTACATCAAATTTTCCTTATTGAGTGATAAGGTGGTCTGGGCTGTGTGTGTGTCTACAAGAGACTGCTATTGTTTAGGAAATATTACACATGGCTTTGCTAACTGGAAGATTGAGACAAGATCCCTCAGCTCTCACCTCTTTGGGCATTAGGATTAAGTGACATTAATTGCTCTGTGGACAGCTCCACTTAAAGGGTAACAACTTTACCACTAAGTGTAAATCAGCATATATACTAAAAAAAAAAAAAAATCTATACCGTTCTTCCATTTAGGGAACGCTGCTAAAGACGTGGCGTAATGGCAGAACCATGTCAGTTCTCGGCTATCCGAATTATGCAAGTGCAAGGAGAAATCTAATGGAGAACTAGAGAGTGCATTTTCATGGGTACCTATTTTTTACAAAGAGAACCATGGTGTGTGAACCGATCGCACATCTGCCCCTCCCTCCCGCACCTTTGTTTTTGTTTTTGTTTTCAAAGACCATGGAGAAAGCATCAAAGACTGTACAATAATCTCTGAAAGTAACAGAACTCTCTTCAAGGGTTCATATTTTATCACGGTTCTCCTCCCCACACCCCAATAAGCATGTGTGGTTTACAGGACAGTGAGAAGTGATGGTCAAGTATCACTCACACGGCTGATCAGGTACAGCTGTGCAGAGTGATGCATAAGGCTCCAATGACAAAAAGGGCAAATGATGTATATTTAAAATACCTAGCTCAACATAATCTGTTGCTTTTAGTCATACTTTACGCACTGAGTGGTTGTATTTCTAGCACAGTTTGCAGATAGTTGCCCAGTTCAGGACATAGAAATGGAATGAACAATATAGGCTGACCCCTGCACTATGCTAGTGGCTCAACCTTCCTGCTGTTCAGTTGCTGGAGAAGACTCATCTGGAAAGCCAGCTCTGTTTTGGTCTCTTCCTATTCCTTACATAGCCGGCTATACCCACTGAGGCTTAAGGACAGTAAGCAAAGAAGCAGGAAAACAAAGCAATACACAAAATAGAAAAAAAAAATCCCTTTTCCAGGGGCATGCTTTCATTACTATTTCCACTGACCTTCACCTAAATTTTTATCTACTCGAGGAAATTTTGGGAGTGCCTCTAAGGTCATTATTTCAGTGCCTGGAACTCGAAGGCTGTAAAAATCATCATATATATGAAGCTCCCAGGAATGTTTGCCGTCAAGTTGCAGTGATTATTTCCTCGTTTCTAGATATCTGTTTAACAGGATGATACAATACCTATCTGAATAATAAAGCTTAATGTTGTAACAAATACAGAGCTGGTAACCCAGGCAATAGTTTTAATTATGTGTACAAGTGGTAGCTTTCAGATTAAAAAAAAATGGGGGGGGGGGGTAACACTCTTATCTCCACCCCCACCTTTTAAAATAAATTAAATCAATAACAAGTGTGGGACACTTTTAATGACCTGAACTACTTAATTTCCAGGATCTTTAGACATGCCATCCATCACTGCAGTATGGAGGAAGACATCTCTTGAGTGTTCAGGGGGTTAGTTTGGTTTTATTAATGCAAGATTTAGGGAATTTTAACAAGGTGAATTGTTTATTTGCCTTGACAGATTGGCTTACAATGCACTGGCTACATCTACAGCATGATCATTAATGACAAAAGACAGGCAAAAAGCTGTTTACACTGCAACACCAGGACAGGAATTAATCCTGCTCAGCCTCCCCAAACAGAGTAACTACAAAGAGATGATCACATTTTTTTTTAGGTAAGCTATATTTGCAAAAAAAGGAACATCGAAAACTCCAGAAATTTGTGAGCATTTTTGTTAACTGTTCACTGAAAATTCTCAAATAATATTTTTCATAAAAGTCACCAATATGGATTTCAGGGTTTACAGTTGTAAAGAAAGTAGCATTGGGGGAAGAGGGTGGGTCAGTTAAGCATTCAGTTACATGGTGGCAATACCTCCTAAACTCTGCTAAGGCTTGTAAGAAAATGATTAATACTTAAATCCAAACAGAGGTAGAGTGTAAAATGGTAGAGTTTACCTAATGTAATATAATAAGTACAAGTGAAATGACTGTCATTAATTAGCGCGAAGATGCACAAGAGACATTACATGAGTTTCAACTAGATTGTTCAGTTCATAAACACACGATCTCACTCTCTGAGAACCCCAGCAGTGATGTGGGGCCTCATGACTGTTCATTTACAACTTTTTCTATGAGAAGCTTTCACTGAAGATCACTCCTTAAAACTGCACCCTGGAGCGTTCCACCTTCTTGGGACCTCTGTCAGGTCTAAATACCCAATTTTATTCAATAGGTAAATAAATACATATAAACCTATAATAAATAAAAAATATTCTATATAAATATAAATAAATATAAAATCACTATATAGAAGTTACATTTTAGATATCAAATTAAATTTCCCCATTGCTATAGCTTGCTTAGTATGATTTTTTATTAATTTTCAATGTTTAGTCATTTCCATTTCTTAGAGAGGCAGGATGATGTGGTAGGACGTATGGAGCTTTAGGACAAGAATTGGGTTCCAACACCCCTTATTTTTCTACCTTATCAGCTTTATAAAATCCTGTGGCTACCTCAGAGGATTAGTGTGAGGATAAGATGATGTGATGTCCCCAGGAGTCTTTGGCACACCATGAGTCTTCGACAAAGGTTCATTGTTTCCTCAGAATGTCTTGTTATATCAATTCCCAACAACCTCTTTTATTGGTTTTAGAAGTTTGGATCACTGTCCATCTAGTGAGCCGGGGCTTCTTAACCCTCCATGATTCATGGATCCCTTTCAAAATTGGATCAAACCTGAGAATCTCGTTTGCTGAAAAACATGCATACATACATAACTGTGCTGACAGTGGCAGGGGGGGTCACAGGCCCCTGACAGTCCAGCCAAGGACACCCGCTTTCAGTTCCCGAATGACAGTAACGCTGCTGGGCACACTCTTCATTTGGCTGGGAGCCTGCAGCACTCACTGTTGGGCCCGTGCTGTAGGCCAGCTCCCCAAAGGACACGCTGGCCCTCTTGTTCTAGTTTTCTGCCTCTTTGTCAATTGCAACCCCCACTGGGCTGTGTGCTGCCTTGCTATTAGAATTCATTAGTGCTTTCGGCTCTGGGCTGTGGTTGAAAATATTTATCTGGCAGTGGGGCTAACTTTCGGAAGGATTCTTTCTGGTGGTTCAAAATCTACAAGTGCATTGAATTTAGAAAGGAGTTCAGGGGTGCCTGGGTGGCTCAGTCGGTTAAGCGTCTGACTTCAGCTCAGGTCATGATCTCACAGTTTGTGGGTTCGAGCCCCGCGTCGGGCTCTGTGCTGACACCTCAGAGCCTGGAGCCTGCTTCGGATTCTGTGTCTCCCTCTCTCTCTGCTTCTCCCCCTGCTCATGCTCTGTCTGTCTCTGTCTCTCAAAAATAAATAAACGTTAAAAATTTAAAAAAAAAAATTAGAAACGAGTTCATACTCATGGCTTCTGTGTCTTTCATACAAAATTCTAGAATTTAGCAATCTGTAGTATTGGGGGTTCACAAGGTTAGCAAAACGTGGAGGAAAATATTGTTTAAACGCCATCACTGCTGGGTTAGGGTACAACCGAGGAGACATGAGTCCCCTACATGTGTTACGAGAGGAGCATTTTGAACTGGAGTGCAGTGATGGCCCCAGACCCAGTGCTACTTAATCGATTAACTGATCACTGTGATGGTAGAGGTCTGACACTGGATCCGAGTTTGGACAGATGGCTGGACAACTCATTTATGCAGCAGGACAACACAATTCAAAAATGAATATGGCAAGTTAGAGAAGAACTTGGAAATAAATCCCATTAAATTCCCTTTTACAGGTGTAAGTAATGAGTCAAATACCCAAGGGGCAGAATTCACACCACAGATGTAAGACAAAGAGTAGGTGCTTGTATACAAGTGCTGTTGTCTCGAGTGGTAGGTCAGCAAAAAGAGTTGCTTCCAGAACTTTTATAAAACGAGCTAAGCAACCAATCCTCTTGCTCCCCTTAATGCAATATTATCTAGCACCCCCAAAATGAGAAATAAGAATAAATTTAGAAAGGCCTAGAGGTGAGCAATGAACATGAAGAAAAGGCTCAAAATCATTTCCAAAAGAGGTCACCCAATAGCAGGTACCAAGCACAGAATGATGTGTCGCTGGGCCAAGGAGCGTGGTCCTTCGATGAACTGTTTTTGTTTTTTTAAAGGAAGGTGGAGATGTTCAAAGCTGCTGGAATGAGAAGAAAGCACTGTGCAAACCAGCTGAGAAGGTACCTGTCTACATCTAATTGAAACCTGTGCAATAAAACAAGCAAAAGTGGCCCATGTGGGGGAAGAGCCTGCTATGTTAAGAGCTTCCAAACAGCCTGGGCTCTGAATGTTTTTTAGTTGTGTTTTGATACACATGCAGATTGTAGAAGCTGTAGGATTAACAGAAGAACGCATTGAAGAAATGTGCACGTAATTCATCACGTAGGAGCCATGCAGACTAAAAACCAGGTTATTATTAAGAGGTACATGGGAAACGGGGTAAAATCAAGAAATGGAACAAGTGTGTGCTATACTATGTATGTAATGGAGGGCTGTTGCTGTATCCAACTCGGATACACATTAAAACTGGGAAATTGAGTGCAACTTGTAAGCAAAAAATAATAATTTTTATTCTTTATACAGTGTTACTCGCTTTCAGGATAATAAATAAATGACTTTGCTTACAACAGGTTTCCTGCAGAAACCTCACTCTAAACGAATGGGTGCCAAAAACAAAAAACAAAACAAAAAAAACCCCAAACCAAAAACCTCATAGTCTACAAAAACATTTACAAAAAAATTGCCTGAATAGGGCAAAAAAACAACAGCATTGCTACCAGCATCCCCCACAAGCTCAATGTTTACTCCAGGAGAAATGTCTTTTTTATTGAAAAGGTGCAATTATCATCATGTAACACAAATCACAAAATCCCGATTTTTCTACCTTATCAGCTTTATAAAATCATGTTCCCAAAGGATACCATTGATTAGTTGCACATGTTCTTTCTGTGACATCCCAAATACTTAATTGTCAGTTATCTTTTCTTCTTCAGTAAGTAAAATGCAGTCACAAAATTACAGAGGGACCTGTTCTGCCTTAACCTTTGCTAGATGCCATCATGCAGTGGAAAACACTGATAAAATATCACAGGATAACGCCATCCGACAAGGGAGACATATAAACACTGTAATGATTTCCCACGAGTTTCCATTTTAGAAAATTGTCACTAAGGCGAGCATAAACGGTGACACATCTCCACCGAGGACACGGCGAAATCGAACGCTGGCATTCTAGTTAGGTCCAAACCTACCCAGCAGCCAATTATAACAGGAACGGAACATCTTGTTGAAAACTTGGACAAGACCACTTTGCTAACCTTCCGAGATCGCTGCACAAAGCTGCACTGTTTTCACTGATTTGATCCTTTTATTCTCTCCTCAAAACATTAAAAAAAAAAAAATTTCTTCCCTATCATCGGTCAAGGTTTGTTACAAACTGCAGGGAACCTCTCTTGTCACAACAGCCAGGATGCTGAACTAAGTCGGGAGGTTTTCAGGAGTCTTTAAAGCCCTGTTCCTCCTCCATCTGGTTTGGCTTGAAATGTCCGTTTGTTGGGGTGACAAAGTTCATGACAGGTTTTCCTCTCCTTGCCAGGAAAGATGCTTCATACCAGACCTGCCTCAGAGGTGCAGCTAAGAACAGAGAGGGAGAAAAATCAATGCCTCCTCACTGCAGTAAGTGGGCTGCAGTGTCACTGTCCTCTGGGACCGAAGCTACCAGTGCACAGAGCCTCTGCAGTCCTCAGGCTTCTGCTCACCTGCACCCCAGCAACTGCTCAGAATTTCAAAATTGAGTCCTAGTAAACTTATCAAAGGAATAAATACTTACTATTGTTTATATGTTTATGTATTTTTTTGAGAGACAGCGAGCAGAGGAGGGGCAGAGAGAGAGGAGGACAGGGGATCCCAAGCAGGTTCTGAGCTGACATCAGAGAGCCTAGGCCGATGCGGGGCTCGAGCCCACGAACCGCGAGATCATGACCTGAGCCGAAGTTGGATGCTCAACCGACTGAGCCACCCAGGCGCCCCTCAAAGGAACACTTTTAAAAAGTCAGATGACCACATAAAAAAAAAAAAAACAAAACCCAGATCTGTGTCTGAAGAGCCCAGTGTTGCCACGTATCCTTCATTTTGTGTGTGACACCATTCCCAACATGCACCTAACTCTGTGTCTGGAAAAAACTGCACTGTTCACAGATTTCAAAGAGACAAGTGCTATAGTTTCACAGGGCTTTACAGACTATCTTGGAAGAAATCTGAGGACCTTGAAAGCTGAATGCCACAAGAACCTATTTAAAATGGTAAAGAAAAAAAAATATGTGAAAAGAAATAATGTAATTTGGCTTACGAAAGATCTTAGAGAAGAAATACCATTTTATAGCTAAAAAGACCAAACTCATCGTGGAACAACAGAAACTGAAACACCAAGCATCTTCAGAGCTATTTTAATATAAAAATTTATGTGCTGTGTACTTCTGGAATATTCATCAAACACCTACTGGGTACAACCACTGACACAATGGTTGGCCAAACACACAGGGCGTACAGTCTAGTGGGGAAAATGAATGGTGTTCAAACAATCCCAGTAATAAGTGTAGGATTACAAACGGAAACAAGTACTTTGAAGGAAGTGGCTAGCTGTTTTAAGTGTTAGTAACAAAGCATCCTTGTTAACCTATGGAGCAAAGGAACGCTTCCCTGGGAAGGTGATCCAGGAACTGGGAGAATGAGCTGATAGGGCAAAGGAGCGGGATATTTCAGGCACATAGCATAGCATGCTCAAAGGGGGAAGCGTGGTCACATTAGAAAAACAGACGCCAGTGTGGCTGTGTCTGAGAAAACAATGAAGCTGAGCTGGAGAGGCTGGGGTGGGGGGGCTGCTTCTGGGTCATGTCAAGGATTGTACTCTTTTTCTGTGGATTTTGGGGCCAGTGAGCAGTGTTACCTGTGTGAGTGGTAGGTGGGGTATCCGGGTACACATGATATGATCTGAATGGTATGGTGACTATAAATGGTGACAGCAATAGTGCCCCTCAGATCCAGCATTAAATCCTTTCTCTGGCTGTCTCTAAATTCCTTATTTTATTTTATTTTACTTTATTTTCTTTTATTTTGAGTGAGAGAGCATGCATGCATGAGCAGGGGAGGGGCAGAGAGAGGGGGGAGAGAATCTCAAGAGGCTCCACACCCAGCTGGGAGCCCAACTCGGGGCTTGATCCCACGACCCTGAGATCATGACCTGCACCAAAATCAAGAGTCAGATGCTTATCCAATGGAGCAACCCAGGTGCCCCTCTAAACCACTTCTTACGCCACCGAGTTAATGGTAACAACTATATTTTCATTTCTACTGGTTCTTTTCTAAATCTACCTGGTCTATTTTTCTTTGATGCTTGATCTTTTCCTATGCCTTCAATCATTTTAACACATCTTCATTTTTGGTTTTCATTACATTTCCTTTACTTAAAATTCTTGGGGTTTAATCCTGTTGTTTTGTGTCTGTTGACTCTCACTCATAGCTATTTATTTTCTTCTGTGTTTTGTAGTTTTGATTCATAAGCTCATCATCAGCAGGGCATATCTGTGGGACAGTTCAGGTCAGCTTCAGGTATGACCTTTCTGTGTGATTTTGTTTCTGTACCTAGGAAGCATAACCCTGACAGGGATCCCTAGGATACAATCAGCTTTCAGCCAATGATTATGTTAACTTTTCAGATTGGAACTTATGAGACCCTGCGGAAACTGAAAAATATAAACTTTAAACTCTCATAAAACCTGGTTGGGAAGCATTAGGAAAACTGTCCATGTTCATTATGTTTTTCCTAGGTCAGTGGTCTCTAAAGTAGGCTAGAGGCATGTGGGAAATTCAGCAAGATCACCACGATTCAGGAAAACAGATATTAGGATTCCTTTTTATTTTGGGGCCTGGGTGCCTCAGTCAGTTAAGCATCTGATTCTTGATTTTGGCTCAGGTCATGATCTTATGGTTCATGAGTTCAATCCCCGGGTTGGACTTTGCACTGGTGGTACAGAGCATGCTTGGGATTCTCTGTCTCTCCCTCTCTCTGCCCCTCCCCTGCTTGCATTCTCTCTCTCTCAAAATAAATAATAGACTTTTTAAATTTTTAAATTAAAAAAATAAATCTATTCTTTCTAATAAAAAAAATGTTTATTTATTTATTTTGAGAGAGAGAGAGAGAGAGAAAGTATGAGCAGGGGAGGGGCAGAGAGAGGGAGACAGATAATCTAGAGCAGGCTCCACACCAACAGTACAGAGCCTGATGTGGGGCTCGAACCCACGAACTGTGGGCCAAAACCAAGAGTTGGATGCTTAACCAATTGAGCCACCCAGGCGCCCCTATCCTTCCTAATTGTTAATGTATGGATTTATACAGGAGCACAGTTATATAAGTTATTATTAAATGTGCATATATTCGAATGTTTTGCTCAAACATTTTTCATGATAAGGATCTTGGGCCAGTAGACTCTGCTGTTGACAACAGAGCATAATAGAGCTGGTAAGATCTGGTGAGACTCAATCTATCCAGACAACACTTGTGAAACAGTCTACTTAGCTTAGTTTATCCTTTTACTAAGAGAGTAGCTCCATTACCGGAAACGCCCTTCCTGCCTCTTTTCAAATGGCCAACCCCTACCTCCAAGTCTCCGCTCAAGCATTATTTCCCTTAAGAAACTTTCCCCAAACCTTCAGTATGGGCTAAATTCTTTGTGAAAGAAACAAAAACAAACAAACAAACCAGAATCATTTCATGTGCTGTGAGGATTAAGAGTGGACTGAGTCATATTAACTTTCCAGAATTTTGACCTACCAAATATGGACATTTTCACAGTGGTTTAAAACTACAATAATATTTACTTAATGCCTACTTTTTGCCAAGCCCCTCATCTTAGTTAATTTTCACAATACTGTGAGACACCATCATCATGCAAATTCTACACAGGAAAGATGTGGGGCTTGGAAAGGCTAAATCACCTGTGCGAGGTTTCTCAGAGGGTAGGGGGCAGTCAGGATCAGAAGCCAGGTCCCTCCAGCTTGAAAATTACTGGACCAAGTGATGTCTCCATTCGGTCATTCACTCATTCCATAAGTATTTACTGACATGTACTGTGCTACAAGTTTAGCTCTTTTCTTGGTGAAATTAATTGGAATCCTGATTTTTCCCAAAATATATTTCCCACTGTATTTATAAATTTAATTGAGCCCATTGACAAATGTAAAGGAGACACTGAAACTGACTCTCTTAAAATACATTCCTGATTTTCCTTGGATTTTAAATTTATCTTAACATCTCGACTAATTCTTACATCTTACTATTCTTCTTACAGAAGAAGAAAGGCAATAAATTCCATTAATCTCTGCCCTATATTAAAAAAAAACAACAACAAAAACAAAACCACAAACACCTGAAAAAACAAAAGCATAATCCAAAAAAAATCTGGCCTCATAACACTTCAAAACGTATTTGACAATCTCTGACCAACTCAATTCCTTTTTGACTGGGAAGAATACTTTAAAGCCACATTTTATACACTTTTGATCTGTTCCAATGACCTAATTATATGTTGAATAACAATGTGACTCAATTACAGATTATAGATAACACCAGCATTTGTGAGGCATTTCCCTGATGATCCAATAAAAACAAATCAAAACAAACAACCAAATGAAACAAATTCTAAAAGCAATCATAAACTGACTGCTTACCTGTAAGGCAAAAGTAAGACCATGGGATGAACACATTTGAATAAAACTTATTACAAAGCACACCAAACCTGATTTGGTAATTCAAATAATGGGGGTTGGGGGGGTAAGACACTAATTTAAATACAAATTATAGGATATGCTTATGGAAAGGCTGTCTTAATACTTTAAAGAAGAAATAGTAATCAGAACTGGGCTTGTGCGGGGTTGCCTGGAGACAGCCTCAGGAGACTGGTTTTTAATGAAAGATTTACAATTAGAATAGCCTAGGCATGTGGATGAGCTGATGTTTTTAAAGTATTTAAAGTGCTTGAAAACAATCTGCTCTCTCAAGTCCCTTAAACCTTCCTCCAACTACCTAATTTATGCCTCTGATTCACTTAAGCAGTCTCCTTCTTCATGAACTGTACACTTGGAGCCAGCTCCGGCACTGGTGGGGTTCATGTGGTGGGGTCAGATCAGTTAGGACTTCCTAGGCCTCCACATCCTTATGGCACAGCAGTTAAGACATAGGACACCAGGCAAGTATCTTTTCTTTTTTTTTTTAATGAAGACCCCCTAATGCCATTTTATATTTGTCAAATTATGAGTACCGCATTGAGTCTCCTGTTTAAATGCTATAGTTGTTATTTTGCAGGAATTTAAGACCCTTGGATGTGCAGAACTCATGGTGTTTGGTACTCAGTGGGAAGACTTAGTGGAAGAGGCCAGATGGTGAGTGGAGACTGTGTCAAGATGCGGGAACAGGTCCTCAGAGAAATGACACAAAGGATGGAAAGTGGCCCTTGCAGAGACGGTTCAGAGGTTTAAAGTTAAAAACACACCTAGGAGGGAGTAGCAAAGAAAAGGGGAAAGAAGCCCTTGACCTCTTGGCTGCAACCAAAAATGTAGTCAATAAAATCGCTTACATAAAACACACTGGTGGGTTAAGAGCAGTCCAGCGGGACCACACCAAGGAGGATGCAACACAATAGCAAGAAGAGAAGAAAGTAGGCCTATATGTACATGGCTGTTAATCATTCACAGGAAGTCTAAGTGGGACCCCATTCTTTGCATCCATGGAAAGAGCCTATCTATTCTAGCCCTTCTCCCAAATCTAACGCTGAGATAAATACTCCCATACTTGGAACTAAATTATAGATGTTTATTCAGGGATCATACTTTCCTGGAGGTTTTCAGATTATACCAGCCTTTTTCAGATAAACTCCCAGGTATCCCGGGAAGGAGGAACAGAATGAACGCAAGGGAAGCTACCCTACATCTAAGCAGAAACATGAAATTTCTGCCTTGCCTTCTGCCACTGGAGGCTGTGGTTCTGACCGTCAGGTGCTACCCAAGACCCATGCTTCCCTTCATCCTTATAAATGGAACATCAATTTTGTTGGCGGGTGTGACCATTAGCCAAGGTTAAAAAAGCAAACAACAACAAAACCATCACAACATCTGTTCCCCCAACATTTTCCAAATGCCTGTGCCATGGGACACAGAAACGGCCACTAAAATGTCAGTGGAAGTCACTGGATGGCAAAGATCCAAAACATTCCCGAAAAGGAACGGTCAGGTTCTGCTGGCCCTCCTTCATCTTCCGCTCATCTCTCTACCTGCTTCCTCCCTCTTCTTGCCTGGAACATGAAGTGTGATCTCTAAGCTCAGCTGCCACCTTATGATCAGGAGGGAAAGGCCACAAGAAACAGAGAGATCCAACCCCCGATAATCCTGAGCCACTGAACCAAAACCCACAATTATCTACCATTGGTAGCACGTGAGAAAATACTATGCCTGAGAAAGATAAACCCCAATTTTAGTTCAGTCCTTTTATTTGGGCTGATATCTGTGGTCAAACACACATGCTACTGATGGGAACCTCTTGCTTCCACAGATCATAAAGTCCTATTCTTGGCCCACAGAACAGAGTACTGGGGAGAATACTTTAAAAGACAGAGAAAATGAAAGGAAAAAACCCAACTCTGCAATTCCACCTTTATTACTTCAAAGTGAGTAGAATAAAAAGGAAAGAAGGAAAGAAGGGAAGAGAAACAACCAACAGACCGTGATATTCTACTTTTAACTTACTAAAGATGTCCATACCATAAGGAACAGACTATGAAAAATGAAAAAGCAATTAGGCTCACATATATATTGCACAATCTATAAAAAGCAAGAAAAGGACCATTGTATGAAAAAACATGTCCATCACACACAGCAGGTACCGAGAACATGTATTATGGAACAGGAAAGAAATCAAGCATATAGCTAATGAGATGAAACTAAACAAAGAAAAATGTAAGCTGATTATCCAGAAAAAATAGTCTACCAAATTGGGTCTATTAAACAAATCATAGACAGTATCCCTGTGGAAATAGAAAGGGTTTCATTAAACTTATTTTACAAAGGATCGTCCAAATCACTGTAGAATGAGCCATAGGGAATAATTTAGCATTGGCTGGTGGAAGAAAATACAATTCTCCTTACCCGGGTCCTTTTAATCACAAATTTTATGATCTTTTAACAGCTTTCTATTAAGAGCAATTAAAGGAAGATAGTAAAGGTTTACACTAATACTCTAGCAAGTTAAAATGATTATATACATCTTCAAGCAGTTTATAGCTTCAAGATCGTAGCTAAGTTTGAGGGAGAAACACACATTTATTTTTTAAAAAAGAAGAAGAGGAAGAAGAACCTGAAAGACATTCAGAGATAACACTTCTGGATTCCTTTCTGCTCCCTGTCCATGGCCTGTCCCTAGTACAGAGGCTGTTGTGGAGCCAGACATCAGTGGGGTAGGTAGAGGTACCTACAAAAGTATGGCCAAACACAACACAGGACCCACTGCATGACAACCTAGACACCTTCTCAGTCTTATCCACTACCCACATTAGTCAACCAGAGCAATCATCCCAGGCTCTGGTCGACTCAACCGCCCTCGCCTCCAGCCAGCCCCATAGGTGCCCTGTAAAAGGAGCCGGGGAGGTACCTGGGAGCAGTGGACAGGCACACTCCTATTTTTCGGTCAACAAATCTTTTTTGTGTGTTTCCACAAGATTCAGTAGAGGTGATCACCTGGGGCAGCCAATGATCAAGTGAAAATGACACCTGTTATTTCATACTTAGTACCAAGAAGTGATAGGGAGGTAGTTTCAGTTTACAAGAACTGTATGCACTTCCCAGCATTTATCTACCTCAATTATTTAAAATTAATGTTAGGCAAGTTTCTTAGTTTCTCTGTGCTTTAAGAGGGTCAAGTAATAGTAGTCCTCTCAGATGCTGTAGTCATGATGAAATAAGACCCATGGCCATGAAGACACCACTGTGGTACCTGATAGACCATAAGGACCTAAAAAATATCATTATTTCTTCTTCTTCTCCTTCCCCTTCTCCTTCTTCGTAGCAGCAGCAGCAGCAGCAGTATAAGATGAACAAAAAACCCAATCTGACTGTGATATAATGATTTGGTCATTCAGATGATCAAATAATGTATTTCTTAGATATATGTGGTCACCATCCATACCATAGTTCCTGAAAATGCTTCCGAGCCATAAAGTTGAAATTGGTGTCTTGTTATTAACGAAGGTGAATTTTGGATCCACCCAAGGTCAGGGGCTAGTTGCCAGTCAGATCAACCACATGATCAGAGGATTGGAACTTTCAGTACCAGTCCCCACTTCCCCTAACCTCTGGAGAGGGAACAGAGGCTGGAGGTTGAATCAGCCAATGGCCAATGACTTAGTCAACCATGACTATGCAATGGAGTCCCCATAGAAACCTAAGAGAATGGCTTTTGTAGTCCTTTTGGGAGAGCTTCCACACTTGGGGAATCGGAACACTTCCATGCACCCCCAAGCTGGGACCTAAGCTCACGAGGACAGAAGTTCCTTTGTTTGAGATCTCACTCTACATATCTCACCATCGGATTGTTCATAAGTAGCCTTTATCCTGTAATAAGCTAGTAAACTTAAGTGATTCCCTGAGTTCTGGGAGCCCTTCTGGCGAGTTACTTGAACCCAAGGAGGAGGTCAGGGGAACCTCTACTCCATAGCCAAGCAGTCAGAAGTACAGGTAAGAGCCTGAAGCTTACCACTGGTGTGTGAAGCCGGGGGTGGGAACAGTGTTGCAGGACAGAATCCATAACCTGCGGGATCTGATGGTATCCCTGGGTAGGTACTGTCAGAATGGAGCTGAACTGGAGGACACCCTGTTAGCGTCTGAGAATTTCTTGGTGTTGTGCGTGGGCAGAACCCCCTCGCCCATGATGGACCTGGATCTGGGAACTCTAAAAGATTATTACGGAAGCTAAATAATGGAAAGAGCTGATTTAAAGAAAGGAAACATTTTCTTATATGGTTTTACTTGTGTTATTATTTTAAAAAGCTTGTGCTTTGTATGCGGTCCAACTATGTTGTAACTTCCTGGCCTCTTAATGCAGGCACTAATGCACGCACACAGGCCAAGTATTTGTTCTAAGGAATTTTTATGCAGAACTCATTTAGTCAGATCTTCAAAGCATTATCTCTACGGGCCAGTAAGCTCAGACATGACCTTGCTCTGCTATTACACAGATCCCTTCCTTGCAATGGCACTGCCCTTCCACTATGTGTGAGACCTCCAATGCACCGATCTGGGACCTTCTCATTTCCATCAGGCCCCTCTGGCTTTTCTGCCCTCCTCGTCCAGCTTAAGTTTCCATGATCTACCATCAGAATCAAACACTTCCAACCCCGTGAGTCCCTTTCCCTCTGTTGGACTCAGGACACCACAGTTCTGGTCGAACCCTAGCATCTCTTACCCATGCCTCAACCCAGATGTTAAAATACTACAAGAAAACCACACAATACGAACAAGTTGTTTTCACTTTAAATTCAAGCTCTTTACTCACAAAATATGGTCTTGCTCCCTTACTCTAGAACAGTCGTTCCCAAACTTCAGCCAGCATCAGAATCATGCTAGAAAGCTTCTAAAACACAGGCTGCTGGGTCCCATGTCCAGAGCTTCTGATCCAGTAGGTCTGGGGGGTGAGCACTCAGAATTTCCATTTCAACAAAGATTTCATGTTCCCAGGTGATGCTGCTGCTGCTGGCCAGGATCCAGACATTGAGAACCACTGCTCCACAGGAACCACTTTTCCCCATTTCATACTTTCTCTTCTCTGAATCCCCCTGACTCCCTACCTCTCAGCTGATAACCACTCTTCACAGAGGCTTTGACGAGAATGCAGAAGCCACCAGATTTGAGGTCCCTTATCTTCACCCTACCGACTCTATCCACACGTCTCCTCCATCAACCTCTCTTTCTTCCTCTGTGTGAGTGGAAGAAATGCCCCTTCTTCTGTCAGAGGCCAATTCTTCTAAGTTCATGCTCTGGTTCTCAGCCTGCTTCTCAGCCTGCTTCTTGACTTTCCCAAGTATTTCTTTCTTTAGTTACAGCCCTGGTCTCCTCAGCCTATTCCTGATCCAATTCCTTCCTTCCTTCCATCCATCCACCCTTCTATCATGTCTGCTGAATTGTTCCTATCAGCATATAAACTTATTCTAGCATCTCATTTTATTTTATTTTTTTAATTTTTTTTTAACGTTTTATTTATTTTTGAGACAGAGAGAGACAGAGCATGAACGGGGCAGGGGCAGAGAGAGAGGGAGACACAGAATCAGAAGCAGGCTCCAGGCTCCGAGCCATCAGCCCAGAGCCCGACGCGGGGCTCGAACTCACTGAGTGCGAGATCGTGACCTGAGCTGAAGTCGGACGCTTAACCGACTGAGCCACCCAGGCGCCCCTAGCATCTCATTTTAAAACAACGGAACAAAACAAATGAAAAAATGAGAAAAAAAAAATATCCCCCTAGAAGATACAGCTTATTTCTCGGCTTCCTTTCACGGCAAAAGTTCTCAAGAATGTTCTGCAGATGTTGTGTCCCCTTCTTATCTCCAGTCCATCCGTTACACCACTCTCTACAAAATGGCTTTGGTTTCTGCCATTCTCAGCTTGTCAAGACCACAGACCTCTTCCCTGTTGCTAAAGCCAATGGCCACTTTTGTCCAGACCTCACTCAGCTTCTGGGCAGCCAGTACTCAACCAGACAACCACTTGACCCACTTTTCTTTGCAACTCTTCTGGTGTTTTTCCTCATTCTTTTCTACCTGGCCTCAAAATATAGGGATTTTTCAAAGCTTAGCCAGCAGTCTCTTCTCTCCTCCTGGAACACTCTCCCTAACTCAGCAGTACCAACTGCCATGGATTTTAAGACCTTGATGCTGATGAGGTGCGAATTCACTTCTCCAGGCTGGCTCTCTCTTCTGAAACTAAATACCTATTTAACATCTCCACTGGGAATTTCTTAGAGACATTCTCAATTCAAAAGGTCCAAAGTATAACTTGATATTTCCTTTAAAAAACAAAACCAAAACACAGGGGCGCCTGGGTAGCTCAGTTAGTTAAGCGTCCGACTTCAGCCTAGGTCAAGATCTCGCCATTCCCGAGTTCGAGCCCAGCATTGGGCTCTGTGCTGACAGCTCGGAGCCTGGAGTCTGTTTCGGATTCTGTGTCTCCCTCTCTCTCTCTGCCCCTCCCCGACTTGTGCTCTGTCTCTATCTCTCAAAAATAAAATAAACATTAATGACAAAAAACAAAAAAACAAAAATAAAAACAAAAACATGAACAACCCCATCCCCCACTACCACCCGTCACCTTCCTCAATTTCTCATCTCAGCAAAGGATAGCACCACCACCCACCTTTCCCTCACCTTCCACATATAGCCTTTTATTAGCCCCCATCTGGCGCTCCTCTCCCACTCGCTCAAAAAGGTGCAGCCACAGGGGTCACCACAGCCACAAACGTGCCTTTGCTACTTCTGTCTCCAGCCCTTCCCTCTAGCTGCCTTGTACACATCTCCCTGGAGGTGTGCTCCTGGATCAGTGAAACCCAAGCACTCCCTCTTGCTCCCTGGGAACTTGTTTTCTGGCTCCCTTATTTGCTTCCTTTAGAGCACACAGCACTTGCAATTATTTCATGCAAATGTCCACCTGGCTTTTACCATTTACCTTTACCTTTTTACCTCTGCATGCAACACAGGGTTTTGAATGCATGAGGATCATTCCACAGGCACAATCGGGGCCAGCCATGGAAATGGTACTGAGAAGGCCAAGTCTGGCTTACTGTAAACAGAAAACTTTACCACTGGAGTCTGCCATGATTGTTACACTTGCTGGAGGTAACCAGGGCCTCTGCGGCAACTATGACCAAAAGCAGCGGGAGGTCCAGTTGCTACACGATGGTGTAGCAAGGATTTATTGATAGGTAGGAAATGAAGCAAGGCCGTAGCTGAGAAAAAACAGTAATATGTATTATTTGCAGAATATTTTATAGCTTGCGAAGTTGCCTCACGTACACGAGGTCACTTAATCCTCACTACCACCTTTGTGGTAGACAGATTAAAGTATTCTGTGGATGAGCGATCATCCAAGCCCAGCAACACCAAGCCCAGATCCAAGTTGGAGAGTCTGCCCCTGGGGGAGGATGAGCTGAGGATCTAGGTCTTGCACTAATTCCTGGCTGTACTCTCTCCCTAAAGGGTTCTAGCAGTTCTGTTCTTTCTCTCACACCCAACTGACCCTTCAAGGGTCAGCAGCAACCCCCTTCACCCTATGGCTAGAGGTGGGCTCGGATCCCCTCCCTCAAGCTCTGGAGCACAGCCACGGTGTGGCTGAATATATAATCAAGATTCAACCAAGGAGGATGACAGAGGGAAATAAACAAAGAACATCATAAGACTAGATAAGGTGCCTTACAAACTGCCAACAAAATAAGCAAGTGCTCATCTATGAAAAAGAGCCAAACAGAACAGCGATGCCACTATTTCGTGTCTGATTCACCCTGCTACTCACATGAGACCCTTTTTGACCCCTTTATTACAGCTCATTAAAAGCTAAACATCAATAGGAATAAAAAGGGAACTGGCAAACAGCCTTGTTCAACTTACGTTTGAATGGAAGAAGGTAGGATGAAAAGGAATATGCTTAATTTGTCTTTAATTTTTTACTTGATCAGAGTAAGTGCTGAAAACTATAGTTCCAACTCCAAATGTTTTCATATATCTATCTTTCTTTCCTTCCTTCCTTCCTTCCTTCCTTCCTTCCTTCCTTCCTTCCTTCCTTTCAACGCAGCCCACCACGTCCTCATTTTTGGAGAAGGAAAACAGCTACTTGCTAGAGCAATCTTGTCTTGAGCACAGTTTTGCAACCAGAAAATCACGGAGCCAGACAGCAAATAGGAATCTTCTAAAACATGCCCCCAAATAACGAATAACGCGGTGAGAAGCAGCTTCCCGACTGTGATAACTTTTCTTGTTTTGTCTCACTGATATTTTCTTACGAGGGTTTTTGGGTCAGAGTAAACTCCTGAGGACTGAGCTGACATTCCCTCTGAAACTAATTACATTAAACAGCAGGTGCCCACTTCAAGTCTGAGCAGGAGAATGCAAGACGTTCAGGGAATGCAGTGCACTTGGGGTTAATGCTCTCATTTCTTAGGAGCCTCTTTAAGCTTAGAAATCCCCAACTCCACTAACTGTGTCATTTGCATAGAGAGAAAAGAAGGATCAATCGGATGCATTGAAATAACAACAACAACAACAAAAAAGATACAATGCACATGTGGGGAGCGTACAGCAGCTGCTCTTAAAATACACTCTGGAATGTTGAAATGCTTAGCAACGAATTGGCTAATTATATTTTCAGGGGGGAAAGCTACCTTTCAAGGGAAGACTTTGAACAGATGGCTGTGATGAGCATACGAACAGCAGGGGGCAGGAGCTACAGCAAAGAAGGGTGGACTTACCCCTGTGTTTAAACTGTCCACAAGTAAACCCAGTGTTCAAAGAACGGGCATTTCTTTACGAGTTAATGCAAACAGGGATGACTCTGGAAAAAACAGTGGCCTCAATAATTTTTTAGTGGCCTTCTGTCACTGATATGATGAATGACTAGCACAATTAATGGGACTACTTGGCCAACCCAAAAGGACACCTTTTCAAATACACCAGCTTCATTATAAATAAAAACAGGAGCAACACACATAGCTTTGAAAGAATGGCTCATTACTCTGCTGGCTCTATATGAAGGATCTTGATGAAATTTGAGCAGCCAGTCATGCTAACACTACAAGCTAATTCCTGGTCTTGGCTTCAAAGTCTCCCCTGGTCAGTGACTTAAATGGATTTGACTGAGGTCAACAGAATCTAAGGAAAATAATCTATATTTTACGTAGGTGGTATATGGTAAAGCCAAACACTGCAACAATGCTTAAAAAATCACGGGTTCTAGTTGCCCTAAGGGAGTCAAAGAAGAAGAGAAGACAAACTAGAAGATGCCTTTCATTATGCCAAAGTCAATAGGATATGCAAAATTTAAATACTATTCCATTTAAGGGGCGCCTGGGTGGCTCAGTCGGTTGAGCGTCCAACTTCAGCTCGGGTCATGACCTCACGGTCCTTGAGTTCGAGTTCGAGTTCCGCGTCAGGTTCTGTGCTGACAGCTCAGAGCCTGGAGCCTGCTTCAGATTCTGTGTCTCCCTCTATCTCTGCCCCTCCCCTGCTCATGCTCTGTCTCTCTCTGTCTCAATAAACATTAAAAAAATAAACATTAAAAAAAATACTATTCCATTTAAGAGGGAAAAAAAAGGGATGGAAGTGAAAGAATGAACAAAATACAACCTAAATTGCTGCACTTGCAAAAAAAAGTATCAGGAGAGTTCACTTGAGCTCTTTATTAACAACAGATATGAATTTCCTTTACTTTTGTCTTTGGGACTCTTTTAAGTATTGAGAAGAAAATATTACTTATTGCAAATATAACTTCCCTTTAGTCTGATTTCATCAACTTCTTTCTTTAAAAAAGTTTGAAGTTTATTTATTTATTTTGAGAGAGAGAGGCGGGGAGAGGCGGAGAGAGAGGGAGACAGAGAATCCCCAGCAGGCTTCGCGCTGTCAGCACAGAGCCCGACATGGGGCTGGAACCCATGAACCGTGAGATCATGACCTGAGCCAAAATCAAGAGTTGGAGGCTTCACCAACTGAGGCGCCCAGGTGCCCTGTGTTATCAGTTAATATTTTAGATGACTGAGACGTCTCCTTTTTTCAGAAGCATAAATAATTAAGTTGTGCTGTAATTCTAAAGTTTTGTAATAGATACACCAGTTTACCATGACACAGAGCACTGCATCTTACAGGGTAAGTGGGAGAGGATCAAATGGGTGCTAAAAGAACAAGCTTCACCAGGTGGAGTAGGACACAAGACCTCCTTCAGTTCAATCCCTCCACACCTAGGAAGCTAGGGGAGTCCCTCAGACACAGCAGGGGTTCAGCAAATGTAAGTTCCCCTTCCCTTTCCTGCTGGATCCACTAGTAGGGGAGGCGTCAGGGACAAAATGAACATGGAAGAGGTCTCTGCTGTCTACCAGCCATTCTCTCCTGGAAAATACACGTGTGTGTCAAAGGAAATGACTAAGGCACAAATAAAAGGAAAGCTCCATTATTTCCTTCCTGTCTTTCCTTTCCCCCACTTCTTACCTCCTCTTTCTCCTAACTGTCTGGGAGTTCGAGTTCCAAAAGCCATATTTGAAGATGCGGCTACAACCTTGCAAGGTGGTCTCCACTGCAAGGACCTGAACTTGAAGCAGACCGCGGAGCAGAGAGTCAAAGACTAATGAATAAGAAAAGGGAGACACCAGGGTGTCTGGGTGTCAGTTAAGGGGTAAGCGTCTGACTCTCCATCTCAGCCCAGGTCTTGATCTCAGGGATGTGAGTTCAAGCTCCACTGGGCTGGGTGTGAAGCCTACTTGAAGAAGGAAAAAAAAAAAAAAGGAGGGACCACCAACTGATAACATGCATTTGGTATTTCAAGTTTATAATAAAAGTTGCTCAAGCTGTGCAGGGGGAAAAAGGAGATTCTGTGGGCACAAAGGAAATTTTGCGGGTGAGAAAAATGTTCTAAGGAATGGATTGTGAGGGGCTCCTGGGTGGCTCAGTCGGTTAGGCATCCGACTTCGGCTCAGGTCATGATCTTGTGGTTCATGAGTTCGAGCCCCATGTCGGGCTCTGTGCTGATAGCTCAGAGCTGGGAGCCCGCTTTGGATTCTGTGTCTCCCTCTCTCTCTGCCCCTCCCCCACTCATGCTCTCTCTTTCTCTCCCAAAAATAAACATTAAAAAATTAAAAAAAACACACAAAAAACAAAAACCAAATGGATTGCGAAAATGGTCACACAGCTCTCTTAAGTTTACAAAGAACTGTCCACGTATAACACGCGTATTCCATGGAAGAGAGTTGACACCTCAGTAAAGTTATAACAAAAAGTGCCTGTTTTCTGTCTTCCCACTTTTCTGCAGGTGACATTCAAGAGTGTGACTGTCAGTTGATAGAGCTAAATAAATACTATATGCTAACCAAGTTTTTCTTGGGTCAGCCAAAAGACTGTTCAATAGGGCTGGTACTCGGTACTGCCACAAGAATGGGGAGGGATTTTTTTTCTAACAAAAGACTAATTAAACATACCAACTTTTTGTATACATAATTGTATGTCAGGTGGAAATAGTACTTGCCTACTAAAAATATACTAAATTGGCTCCTATCACCTGTCTTACCTGAATTAGAACAAGTCCAAAAAGAGAAGCTCGAAGGAGAGTGCAATAACCTACCGTATGAACTATCTAAGAGAGTCTATCAATCCTAACCTTCATAATTTTGCTTTCATTTCTTTCCAACCAACACAGTGGCATGCAAAGAGAGTGCCGGTCGCTTGGTCCTGAACCATTCTCATCTGTCCCTTACAATCTCGTTGCACCTCCCGCCTCCTGATCACCTGCTGGCCGCATGGACCCAGCGCTTGTTTGTTTGAGACAAAGCAAGAGCACTGCCAGTATCAGAGGTCCTGCCTTGAGTCTCCTTTCTCAGACGCGTCCCACTCGCCCACCTGTAGCAAACAGGGAAGAGACGGGCTTCCTTGTCTGCAACTTTCCTTTTCGTTTCACAAACCTGATGCCAACTAGTCTTATCTATCTACCTTGGAAACAAGAGCTTATTGTTCATAGAAAAAGCACTGGGGCGCCTGGGGGGCTCAGTCAGTTGAGCGTCCAACTTCCGCTCAGGTCACCATCATGCAGTTCAGCCCCACATTGGGCTCTCTGCTGTCAGCCCGGAGAAGCCTGCTTGGGGGTGTCTCTCTCTCTCTCTCTCTCTCTCTCTCTCTCTCTCTCTCCCCCCCCCCCCCCCGCCCCTCCCCAGCTCAAGCTCTCTCTCTCTCAAAAATAAGCAAACATTAAAACAAAAAGAAAGAAAGAAAGAAAGAAAGAAAAGAAGAGAAAAGAAAAGAAAAGAAAAGAAAAGAAAAGAAAAGAAAAGAAAAGAAAAGAAAAGAAAAGAAAAAAGAAAAGAAAAGAAAAGAAAAAGCACCAAATAGGTATTCTCTGGGTCACCCTGGTCAGGGGGAGGGATTCAGAGTAAGTAAAATGTGGTGATGGCCAATTAGAACACACAATGCCCTCAACACACAGGCACTTCACACAAGTCCCTTTCCACCTCAAACTCCTCTGGCTTTTCTCCTAGGAGGAGAAGAAGAGATGAGAAAGAAACGGAGGAATAAATGCTCTTTGTTACAGAAGCGAATGAATAAATTTCACCTCCCCAAACCTTTATGGCCAAGGTAGGGGGGAGGCTGGGGGACATGGAGCTCACATGACTCAGGACTCCCCTGGGACCCAACCAGGTGAACTTACCCCTCTCCCCACAAACAAAACAAACTTGCCCCTCTCCCCACAAATAAACAGACTGCAGTAAAATGTTTTCATTGTAGGGCCACCTGGGTGGCTCATAGGTTAAGCACCCGACTCTTGATTTTGGCTCAGGTCACGATCTCACAGTTCGTGGTATTGAGCCCCACTTTAGGCTTCATGCTGTCTTTCTCTCTCTCTCTCTCTCTCTCTCTCTCTCTCTCTCCCTCCCTCCCTCCCTCCCTCCCTCCCCTGCTCACTCTCTCTTTCTCTCAAAATAAATACATAAAACTTAAAAAAATGTTTCCATTTTAAAGAATAACAGTTATGGGAATGTTTTTAGGACTGTCATTTGTACTAACAGTTTATTTACAAGAAAAAAAAAAAAAAACCCAGTGGAGTAAATCTGCAAAATTTTGCTATCATTGGGCGAGCAGCTTCATGATACATTTTTGTTAGGAGTATTTTACTTATATTTAAAATTATAAATTACAAACAAAAATTAAGTCATTCAGCTAAACTTCACTTATATGTGCATCTCTGAGTAACAAATACATGCTTTATGATGTAAATAGATTTGCTATTTGTTCATATTGCTTTTGACAAGTGGTTTTCAGTATTTAGTAAGTTTGGAAGGGGGGGTGAAAGTCACCACGGATAGGTGAGTCTATCCTTAGTTTTTGAGATGTAAAGTCATTGTTGGATACAGCTTCAAGGAAAATATTTATAAATTCGACATCTGTAACTACCTATTACGGAAAGACATTTCAAAACCAAATGTAATTGCTGACAGAGGCTATGGGCGGACTGTTGTATAAATAGAGATAAAGCACAACTGGTTAAGCAGTGGACCGTCGGCACAGCTTACGCGGACATTTATGTCTAAGGCCAGAAGGCTCGGCAGTGGACATTACGTGATCTATCTGAAGATTACCTCATTCTACCCCAGAGGCAGGGGGAAAGATTTTATTTAGTTTTCTTTAGATACAACATGCTTAAAATGAGTATTCTCTGATTATTACTCAGTTGGCGATTCACTGGAGACATCTGCCTAAGTGATGACCACAAATGTTCTTTCTCTAAAAACACCAGCACACATCTGATTACATTAATTCAAGTTTCCATTTAAGTGGATATTCATGGTTTTCAAATACGATTTTTTTTTCTCTCCTTAGGATTAGAGGGAGGGCTAGTCGGTCCTTCTTGGCTTCCACCCTGGCCCCCAAACCTGCGCCCCTTTTCACCATGCAGCGGGCATGCAGGGTTGCACGCTGCTCCTTAACTATGGAAGCAAATCGATAGCAGCTGAATGCCATCTGCTTCGGGCCGCAGAACAGAACCAAAGTGTAAGCCATGCATCTTCCCTTATTGAAAGGTTATTTTATGCAAGTAAACAATTCATCGTCTTCTTGCACGCTTGATGCTCATTTACCACTGTGATCAATAAAATATGCAAAACAACAAAAAAATTGAATCCTAAGAGTAGTTCTGATGCCAGCGTGATGGTTAATCAATACCCGGCCTCTGCTCACGAGGGCAAGCGGTGGGGGTACTGCTATTGTAACCTGTGAGACCCACAGCGGTAGACGTGGCCCTTCCCGAAAAGACAGTTTCCAGAAAGGAGATACATTACGTTTACCCTAAAGATTAAACAGGAGAACACATTCTCGTTGAATTAAATCAAAACACTAACATCAACAGGCTTGAATGTTACTGATTCAAAGACAGCACTTCTCAAAGCTCAAGAAAAAAGTAATTTGGGTTTATACGCCTTTTAGAATCTCAAAGACAAATATCGGATGAGATCGCTGACGTGGACCTTTGGACAGCAAGCCATTCCGCTCTTCCTTACGGTCTGTCTTATTAAGTCTTGCTTCTCAATGTATTCATGTTTCCGGGGAACTCAGTTTTTCTTCTAAAAACAAACTGCTGTGGGAATTTCATGTGCACGGTGTTTCTTTTAGTCATACCACAAGCTGCCTTATTATATTAAACCTCTTGACAATTGATTCAGGCAGAACACTTTTCTCCCAACAAAGAAAACTATATCATCTCACAGATGCTACCGTATAAAATCCCTCAATTCGAGACTGTTTTCTAGCAAAATACAAAGCACTAAAAAAAAAAAAAAAAAAAAAAAAAGAAAGAAAGAAAAGACAAAAAAACCAAAACACATAAAAACCAAAAAACTGGAATTTTTTCCATTTTAACCAGGTCTCTCGAGCTGAATTATGAATTTCAGCCTAGCACGGGAATAAGAAAAAAATTAAGATAAATTAGACAGCTTTTCAGAAAGTCTAAAAAAGGAGTTTAAGAGAAAGAAAAACAGTGTCAAGTGAAATAAGGATTGCCCCGAGAAGGTAGCTTTGCTTTTTGCGTGTTTTCAGATTTTCTGTATATTTTACCACAAGAATGACAAGTTTTCTACCACTCAAATACTCTTTAGTTTTCCAGAATACTATTGCAACAGTTAAAAGACCTAACCTTTTTCTTACTTACCCAGATCTCCTGAATCTATCACACTTACACGTACCTCTCTGATCACTAGATAGAATGTGTACTGTCCAATAAACCTATCGTGTCCTCTGTTTTACATACATACCTAAGAGCACTGTTAAAAATCTAAGTGATATAGGAGGAAAATGAGTAATGCTATTTAATCTGTAGGAGGAAGGAAAAAAAAACAAATATTACAAGTGTTAATGGGGATCGTAAGCATGAAGGAAAAAAAAAAAAAACAAAGAAATATCCCACCAGATTTCTATCAGTATGCGTTTGTAGTCATTTCATGTCAAAGAGTTATCTTACAAATACTTTTCTTTACAAAGTAGTTAGAGTAGGCTAAAATCTCCCCGAAGTTCTCCATTATGACACAAGCTACATTAGAGACCATTGATTGTGGGAAGTAGTTTTCCTTGTCATATTCCTAGTTTCACACACTAAAACTCTCTATTTCTAGTTGCTATTTCAAAATCATCATTCTAGAACTGTATCTAATTCATCTTCGTGTTTTAAAAACACCACATAGACAGTGCAATTTAAATATTTATTTAAGTCAAATAACAGTGATGCAATTAATAACAAGAGCTCGACTAGGGAAGTGGAGTAGCTTTGAGTCAATGACCCAACCAGCGGCAAGGGTATAATTTAAAGGCAGAAATTTCCAGTGCACGCACCGTTAGCCACAGTGAACCTGTTACAGCTCTAAAGGGAATTGTTTGCCTCTTATTAGATTTTCTACAGCACAGCCATAAGTGATAAATGTACTGCTGTACTCACTGTCAAGTTAATCAATGCTGCCAAAGTTTTGTTGACCTAACAGTAATCCATAAAGTAAGCAGCATTTTCTCCATGCCTATGACATCTCAGTCCACAGAAGGGCTACGAATCCAAAAGTAGCCACACATGATAAAGACTTGGGGTGGGGGGAAGCCGGAGTCAGAGAGGGTTGATAAGACACACCGGGTGATTTTCCAAATTAGCAGTTATTATGGGTCCCCTGCCTTGATAAAAAAGCATTTAAGATCACGACTACAAAAACAATTTTTTTTTTCAATTTTGATGTTCAAAGTCCTAATAAATGACTACCTCTCCCAATGAAAGGCGATTTCTTCCACAAGGCTCCCCGCCCTGACCTCAGAGCAAAATGAATAAACAAATAATGAAAACACCCAGAGCTTCCAGAATCTCAAATCAAAACAGCCATTTCTAGCACACGGTCTATGCCTGTCTACAGTTCAATGCACTGATCAAATCCAGTCCAGGGCACCAGTAATAAGAATGGTAATATGGACAAGAAAAAAAGGCCCCAAATTTTGCTTCACTGTAAATCAGGGCATGTGAAAGACATGTCCATTAGAAATGAGGAAAGAAACAACGGGAGAGGCAAAGCCGCCCTGCAAACAAACCAGTGCCATGCTTTCACAAGCAATTATAGACATATGAAATATGAATTGCAATTGATTTTTCTTCCTGGGGTCACTCTGCTCCATGTTTTACGGACTCTAGGCATTTATTTGGGCAGCAAACTGACAAGTTTTGTAGAATGACCTGTGCAGGGTAATCTTTGCTCAGTCACGAGCACTTCATTGTGGCTTCTCATCCTTGACACTTGTCCCTCCCAAAAACTTACTGGCAAGGGATTCCTTGATAAAGACATGGAACAATGCAATTACCGCCGTAAAGGGCTGGCAGAACCTGACCAGGGGATGCTTAGCAACCTTTTCTGTGCCAATGGAAAATAAATAGCATCAATCTGGAAGAGTGACTGTCATCCTTGTATTTCCACAGCAAATTTTCTTATTCAGCTGGCGGTGATACAGCAGGATACTAAGCTCGTGTGATTTGTCTTGCCAGTAAGAAGAATAGCAAGACAAGGTTGTGGTTATAAGGATAAATAAATACCACGGATTTCTTCTACTTAAATAAGGCTTTTAAAAACTTCAACCATAAAAAGATAGGATCTTCCCCATTTGTCTGTTTTCTATGACTCCGATTACAAGATTTCCCTGTGTTTTGGTCTTCACAGAGCTCTGAACTGTGAATGTTACTAATCATAAGACAAAGCATTAAAAGGGTCTCTGGAAAACCTCCCTTATTTCTTCTGGCATCAGTCCATAATGCTTAGACATCTTTCCCTGTCCCTACATATAGACAGTTAAAGCATTCTTTGGAACCGCTGTGGAGTATTTTGGAGAGCTTTCCACCGTAGTAGAAAGGAGTAGTGTATTCCACTCCATTTTCCACTAATGTGCATCTTATTGGGCAATTTTTAGTATAATTACATTGCAATGAAATAAATGCCTTACATACAGCATAGCCCAACTATGCAAGAATAATTGTAGGATAAATTCCTAGAGAGGAAAATGCCAAATTGCTTCTCCAGAAGGTTGCCACAACGGGCAGTCACCTTAAAGGTATAGTACAAATGTTTTGTTTGAATCTTTGCAATTCCATAAGTAAATATCTCATTTTAATTTACTACCCTCTGATTAATAATGAAGTATCTTTTTCTCTTGTTTCCTGAGCGTTTATAATTTTTTTAAATAAGTGAATTCTGTCCATTTTCCTACCGGGTTATCTATCTCTTAGTGATTTGTAACAGCTCTTTGCATACCACAGCAATCAGACTTCTGTCCTATGTATTATGAATATTTTTCAGTCTTTTTGTCTCATGATTTGAATTCATGGTGACTTTTTTGCTGTATACAATTTAAAATTTCTATGCAGCCCCATTTTAAATGTTGTACATACCAAATAATACAGAAATACCACTATCAACTCAGAGAATACAATGCACTGAAAACCTGCATGATGAATGTGGGCACTACTGTTATTTCAATCTCAGATTATGTCCCCAACTACCAGAGAGGAACAAAAAATAACAAAAGAAAGGGTCAGAATGATACCAGATATCATTAAAACCAAACTATCCATCTTGCAGGCTTGGACAGCCATCAGGGTGGGCTGAACTGAAGTTGGAAGATGTTTAGGGGAGCCCAGGTGGGTGGCAGGCAGGACTGAAAACTTGGTGTGGAGAAGTTAGCCCTAGGAGCTATAACAGAAGGTAAGATGTGCTGGTGTATGCACAGCTAAGGTGCATTCGGGCTCCACAGTATCACATCTGGGTGTGGAGAATCAAGAAAGGTCTCACGAAGGAGGCGCAACGCAAATAAGCCTTTCAGGATGCTGTGGTGAACAGAGATGCGAGAAAGGGACATACAGGGCGTGGGGTACCCGGACATACAGGGTACAGAGTAGGATAAACACAAGGGTCAAGACAAGGGGGCAGGTAGTCAGCTAGTGTGGTTGGCACAGAAGAGATAGGAAGAGTAAGGCTGGAATTCTGGACACGTGGCCTAGGAATATGACAGTTTGGTACCTGACAAAGAGCCATGAGACAATTTTTTGGCAGGTCAGAGATGACGGTGAGTAGGAATATCCACCCCAGGGTGAACTAGAGTACCCCAAGCGAATGAGGAAAACTGCCATGAGGATAGAAACACTGAATAATGATAATGGCAGGGTGATGACAACCAAGGAAAGTACTTCTCCGACTGATCATGAATAGCTTGCAGGGCACAGTCATGGGACTATTTTTAGTGAAAAGAATGATTTTATAAAGGAACCTATGAATGGCCCAAAATGGCCCAGATTTTTCCAAAATAGTACCCGAGAGGCTCTGTGGAGAATGTGTCCACCAGAGAGGTGCCAACGCGATGATGAATAATGTTGGAAATAAGCCCAAGGCGCATCCTGGGTACAGCGGTGCCGAATTCCGTTGTGTATCTGGAAGATGAAGACGGTCTCAGTAGGGCATGAGGCATCATCGTGAAGGGTTTGAAACAATAACAGAGACAGACAATCAGAGTTCCAACAACATATCCTCTGTTCAGATGTCGCTGCTCTACCTTCCTGCCCAGGTGGATGAGGGAGAAAAAGCGAAAAATCAATTTATGTATCTGCTACATGAAAGGCATGCTGAGGCAAGAGACAATGACTCAAATGTCATCTCAAATCACTAGGAGGGTCAGGGAGCACAGAAAACAGGGTAAAAGCCACAATCCTCACTGAGGAGGCAAACAGCATCTGCGGAAAAAGTAAAATTAAAATAAAATAACACCCATTCTGTAAATGAGAAGAAAAAGTAGAGAAGGCAAAGCCGGGGAATGCTTTAGTATTAGACATTCTGGGGCACCTGTGAGGCTCAGTCAGGTAAGCATCTGACTTCGGCTCAGGTCATGATCTTATGGTTTGTCAATTCGAGTCCCACATTGGGTGAGCTCAAACCCCACTTAAGGTGAGCCTGCTTCTCTCTTTTTCACTCTTTCCCTCATGGGATTCTCTCTCTCTGCCCTTGCTCAGTTGCCTGCTCGCTCACTTGTTCTCTCTCTCTCTCTCAAAAAAAAAAAAAAAAAGTACTAGACATTCTTTAGACTCTAAGTGTATTGCCACAACTAGAATTTACTCTGGCTTCAGGGATATGGAGGTAAGACTCTTCGTCGAGCCTGAAAATAACCCGCCATTTTTAGTCCAAAAGCAAGATGGGAGTTTGCCAAGTTCTGAACTGGGAAAGGCCCTTCAAAAATTTTTTTGGGAAACTGAGCACTTTGTTTAATAAATTACAAATAAGCCCTACAGGAAAAAAAATTTTTTTTTCACAAGTTCTAAACACACTGTAACTACATTATTTTACTTACTTAAAACACCTTGGCACGAATGGAACAGGGGGTTCTGCCGAAGAGGGAGTAGTGTATCCCAAACACTTTTCATCATAGGCCTCTCAAAGGAAAAGGAGTTCAGCCCCCATCCTAAAATATACATATTTACTTAATTATACACCATTAAGGTATCACTGTCTTAATTATGTGCTATGTAAGACATACACAAAAGGAAATTTTAAGAAATATAAAGATGAAATAAGACATTTGTTTGTTTGTTTGTTTATTTATTTATTTATTTATTTTAACATTTATTTATTATTGAGAGACAGAGAGAGACAGAGCATGAGCATGGGAGGGACAAAGAGAGGAGGATACACAGCATCCGAAGCAGGCTCCAGGCTCTGAGCCATCAGCACAGAGCCTGATGCGGGGCACAAACTCACGAACTACGAGACCATGACCTGAGCCAAAGTTGGATGCTCAACCGACTGAGGCGCCCAGGTGTCCCAAGATGAAACAAGATTTAAAACAAATTTTATTTTATTGTGCTTATCAATGATACAAAGAATGTTTATTTTTATTAAAAATTACAAATAACGATACTTTTAACATGAGAATGTAACTGAGTATGCTGCCTTAAGGTGATCTCTTTTTTGTTAAGTTTATTTATTTTGAGAGAAAGAGAGATAGGGCAGGGGAGGGGCAGAGAAAGAGGGAGAGAGAGAATCCCAAGCAGGCTCCACGCTGTCAGCCCAGAGCCAGATGTGGGGCTCGAACTCACCAAGTGTAAGATCATGACCAGAGCCGAAATCAAGTGTCAGTGGCTTAACTGTCTAAGCTGCCCAGGAGCCCCTCTTAAGGTGGTCTTAAGTGACTATTCTGCACTATGTTCGATAATGACTGAGAATTTTGTTCATTTCAGAAATATTTGATGTTAAGAACTGCCTTTGTTGGAAACACTATCTCACAAAGACCGGTAGGTCCAACAGCTGCACTTACTAAGTCAGAGAACCAATTTTTCCAATTCCAACCTCCAGTAAGACAAAGACATTTTAATGAGGTTTGGCCAAGAAATTCCCTGCTTTCCTGACGTCACACGGTTGTTCTTGGAGAGCAAGTGGAAAAATGTTGCATTTAGAAAAATCTGGATCCAAGACCCAACTGAAACTCTTCTTGTGAAAGGTTTTTGAACAGGCTTGAAAATTCTGTTTCCAAGTTTTAAGGGAGGTAGAGAGAATTTTAGGTTACACACATTCATCCTGGCAGCCAAATCCCATGATAGAAACTTTGTCAGACATCCATTTTCAAAACGTTCTCTCCCAGGCTTGTGTTCTTTCAAAAGCCAGTTACTTTCCCACTTGGGTTCCTGGAGCCTTCGGCGGCGGGGGTGGGGTGGGGGGGGGGGTGGGTTATGCCGAGGCCGCAGCCAGCTGGCAGGAGTTGGGGGACAGCGCCCGCACCAATGCTGCCTCCTTCCTGCTGTTCACCGGGCAAGCAATCTTTAGTTTTGTCTTCAGTCTGCCCTTCCTTTGCTAGGCTCGCTTTTAAGCAACTTGCGCCTTCCGTGAGGTTCAGTTGGTAATACAGCCTCATGAGGCACCTGACAGGCAATAAGCTATAACGAACACGCAATCAAGGGCACCGGGGCGAGGCCCCTGGTTGTGGACCCCAGGCTGCCTGACATCTGGACTTGTGAAAGGGTCGGAGTCAGTCTGAGCAGCAATGTTCATAAAGCTGGCTTCACTTGTTTGTCAGATAAAAAAGAAATATAATTGCAAGTTTCCTGACTGCTTTCTACATTCGAACGGGGGGACTGTGCACAGTTGGCCTTGTATACGCCGGTAAGAGGGCTGCAAGTGCTACCCCCCCAGGGATGAGATGCCTACACAGGCTCTCTTCAAATCGTCTCCCCTGACCAGCAGGTTGTTCAAAAGGTTTAAGCTGATTTACCTGATTTACTTCCTACTATTTTGTCTACTGAGGAAAACAGAGGGGCTTTTCAGATAGCCTCAGTGCACGTCGTCCTAGACGAAATGGTCCATATTTAAACAGACTCACTTCAACCTCAAATACCAGATGACGCTGTTGAGCTGGGACTGGGAAGGACTAAGTGTAAAGCGCCATGCAGACTCTGCGGCCCAGCACAGCTCCTCCAAGGGTGTTTATTTTATGAATCAATGAGTGAATGAATGGATAAAGCATTTCCATTGGAACTTCCTAGTGACAACATCTTGCAGCATCTTGGACATTTCTGCCCAGGATGGCCCCCAACAATATTTTAAATTAGTCATGGTTTGAGCTGACTTGATGAGATGGTTCCTGAAGGAATATCCTCTAATTTAATTTCCACGGCTAAATAATTAAGATTAGGCATTAGTCCTTGTGGCTCTCCGGAGTCCTGAGGATATTCTGGGACTGGGGGAAAACAGATTGAAGGAAGAAGGGAGAGCTGCTCTTCAACGTAGGCCTATTCTATTTTAGGAACTAGATGGTACGTCATATACATTAGCTCACGTGATCCTCTTTACCAACTCTATGAGGTATGCCTTTTAAACTCCCTTTACAGAAAAGATGACTAGGGCACAGACAGGTTAAGTTACAACCCCAGGTGAGACAGCAGTGAGTGGAGGTTCAGGACTCTGAACCCATGTCCCTCCCCCAGTGCCAGGCCACGCTCTTCCATTCCCTCTGCTGTTCCCCATCTGCCTTATTCTAGACCGGCTTTTATTTTTTTTTTTTATTTTTTTTTTTCCAACGTTTTTTATTTATTTTTGGGACAGAGAGAGACAGAGCATGAACGGGGGAGGGGCAGAGAGAGAGGGAGACACAGAATCGGAAACAGGCTCCAGGCTCCGAGCCATCAGCCCAGAGCCCGACGCGGGGCTCGAACTCACGGACCGCGAGATCGTGACCTGGCTGAAGTCGGACGCTTAACCGACTGCGCCACCCAGGCGCCCCTAGACCGGCTTTTAAATTCAAGGGTCAACTATAGCCCGAGGCCCAAATCTGGCCTGCTGCATCCCCTTGTAAATAAAGTTTTATTTGAACACAGGCCCTCTCCCTTGCTACGTACCGTCTTTTAACATCTTACGGCAGCTTTCACACGACAGTGGCAGAGTCCTGTGGTTGCGACAGAGACTGTAAGACCTGCAGAGCCTAAAATATTTACCAGCTGGTCTTTTACAGAAAAATCATGCTGATTCCTGACTAGTGTAGACACTCTGGTGTTTACAACCTTATTCCTTCCTGTCAGAGGGACATTATACTTTTCTCTTTTAATTCATTTGCTGAAGTCATGGGTCAATTTTGATTTAGAACACGTCAAAAGTCTTTCTCACATAACTTGAGATTCGAGAAAGCAAAGAGTTTTCAATACTAAAACCCATAAGCAATATGGTAACATTTCATCAATTTCCTTTTTTGATTGGCCAGAAGGTGTGACACTGTTCCCGTGCCAAAAATTGCTCCAAATCATTACTAATATTCATTCACATGGCTTATTTTCAGGAATCTGGAACTAATTGGTCTCAATTCATCTCCTCTACTCTTTGATCGCTTATTTATCAGACTGGGAAAGATAGATTTAATAGCACTTGCTTGAAACAGGTTCCTTAATTGGAAACATCACAGCATTTAGCTCACTTTGTACTCCAGCAATTAAGAACAATTTGGAAAAGTGTTGTTGATTTTTTTTTTTTTACACTATTGTCTCCCTGATTAGTTTTCCAAAGATCCAGACAAAACAAATGACAATTGCAGCTAGCACTATTGGTCCCAATGAAAGCCCAACAGCCAGATTACTTACTATGAGAAATGTGAGGCATCCTCATCCATTTCGTCAGTGTCTTACATTTATTTCCCCGTGCCCTTGTCTCTTGTGGAGGTAAGTGGCAATACCTCTTAGAAAAGGCACCACTTTGCACGTACCTTTACACAATTATCTTTTCTCCAAATAAGCCAAATCAACAGAAGAAATTATTTTTCTTGATTAAGGACCCACATTTCTCTTGGGAGGGCCCAAAACAAACAATTAATCTTTCCTTATTTGTTCTCAGAAGTCCCTGCCTCCTTAAACGCAGGCTATCCAGGTACCTGTGGCAGCCAGTCGGCAGCAATTAGGCCTGAGCAGAAAATGAATGGACTCTGGGCTGAGGGCCTAATCTGCTGAGAGTCTGTGTGAGAGGGCAAGGTTAGACCAGGAAAATTCCCTTGTTGTCGGAACAGTGTTCAAAATTACTACCTGACTTCAGCATAATTAACCAGGCTTGGGAATTTATATGAACTAAGTAATTGGAAAGAATTAGCAAGAGATATGGACATTAATCTTTACCAGTTACACAGTGTTTAATGAAATTAAGGGTCTTGTGCTCATTCTCGCCTTGCTTAGTTTGCACACTTTCCCCTTTACCTGTGGAACCAGGAGAATATGCCATATGAAGATCTACAAAAAACAAAAAAACACCGAAAACAAAGACAAACCCCAAAAAACCCCAAAACACTCGAGGTTGAAAATTAAGAAGAATCCCAAAACTTAAGAGCAGGCTCTGAAATAAATGATAATGCATCCATAGCATAGAATATAATGGAGCATTTATTAAAATAGTTTTTTTAAAAAAAACTTTATCTACTAGAGATACATCCTGAAATATTTATAGATAAAAGATATCTGTGAGTTTTTTCAAAATAATATGGGAAGGTGGGATATGTCTGGGAATAGGGACAAAATTGTCTCTGAGTTGATAATTACTGAAGATGGATGATGGATGATGGATATCTGCAATTTTATTACATTATTTTATATATCTTGAAAATTTCCATAATAAAAAAATAAAGGATTTTTAAAAACCTTATCTTAGAGGAATACCTAATATAGTTATGGTAAATGTTTGAGATAAGTTTTTATTTTTAAAAAAATTTTTAAATATTTTTATTTATTTTTGAGAGAGAGAGAGAGAGAGAGAGAGAGCGAGCACACAAGCATGAGTGGCAGAGGGGCAGGGGGGCAGAGAGAGAGGGAGATACAGAACCCAAAGCAGGCTCCAGACTCTGAGCTGTCAGCAGAGTCTGATGCGGGGCTCGAACTCATGAACTGTGATATCATGACCTGAGCCAAACTCAGACGCTTAACTGACTGAGCCACCCAGGGACCCTGAGATATGTTTTTAAATTAAGAAAAGAGTTTATAAAACATTAGAGACGACATATCAAATATGTTAAAATATACGATTAAAAACATGCACAGAAAAAAGACAAATGAAGCACACCATAATTCAAAGATGTTTAAATCAGGGTTTCTCAGTCTTGCCACTAGTAACATTTTGGAGCAACTGACTATTTGTTGGGGGCTGTCCTGTGCACTGTAAGATATTGAGCAGGATCCCTGACCACACCCTCTATTAAATGCTGGTAGCACCCCATCCTCAAACTGTGACAACCAAAAATGTCTGTATGTGTCATCTAATGTCCCCTGCGAGGAAAAACTGCCCCTGGTTCAGAAACAGTGGCCTAAGTGGAAGAATTACAGAAAATTATTTTTATCCTTTATGTTTTTCAAAGTTGCTGAATATGAACACCTGTATAAGCCAGAACAGTAAAAAAATACTTATATACTAAAAATACATTAATCTGCAAGGAGAGAATTCTTTAACATCTTTTTATTTTAATGTTTATTTAGTTTTGAGAGAGAGAAAGAGAGAGAGAGAGAGACACAGCGGGAGCAGGGGAGGGGCAGAGAGAGAGGGAGACACAGAATCTGAAGCAGGTTCCAGGCTCTGGGCTGTGAGCACAGAGCCGGACATGGGGCTCGAACCCTCAAGGTGTGAGAACATGACCTGAGCATAAGTTGCATGCTTAACTGACTGAGCCACCCAGGTGCCCCTGCAAGGAGAGAATGCTTGATGTCTGTGAAGAAATAAGACTGTTTATATCAGAAAATAAAAGACCACGGAACAGATTCTTTGACTAAACTGAAGTCATCAACCTAAAACTAAACCTGATGAAAAAAGCCAGTTCTTTCAAAACTCATGAGTCTATCACATACAAATCTGATAAAATACAAATCAAAAGTATCTCAGGAATAATGTCAGGCTTGGGACACCTGTGTGGCACAGTCGGTTAAGTGTCTGAGTCTTGATTTCGGCTCAGGTCATGATCTCACGGTTTGTGAGATCGAGCCCTGTGTCGGGCTCTACTCTATGCTGAGCATGGAGCCTGCTTGGGATTCTCTGTCTCCCTCTCTCTGCCCCTCTCCCTACTCACACACGCACGAGCGTGCGCGCTCTCTCTCTCAAAATAAACGTTAAAAAAAAATGTCAGGCTTCATAAAATCTTCTCTGAATGGAAAGTGGTAGCACCGAAGACAGAGTCAAGCCCACTATAGCCATCTTTTTAAAAGAACGAAAAGTCACAGAAACGTAATGCTGGCTCAGGGTGTTAAGTTTTCATCAGACAAAGGCATCCACATTGTAAGTTGAGTTTACATGCGAAGAAAAAGAAGTATGTGGCTACCTTTGCGTCCATATAGATGAAATGACACGAGGGGGACTACTTGTTTCTAGAAGGGGCTTGGAGCTGGCGTTCCACAATGAGTCCAAGTCTGTGTGTTAATACCCCACATCTCACCCACCCCCTTTCTAGAAACAGCACGCAGCCCTGAGCTGGCCAACAAGCAGAGACAGCTGTCCAGGACGATTTAGCCCAGACATTCATCTTATCAACCCAAGGATCCTGTTTAGGGCACTAAAGCTAACTTTATGACTACTAAGAGGGTTTTGGTTTTTAAATCAGTACATACCGCCAAATCAGGTGGTCAATATTTGGTAATTCATAGTCTTAAAAGTCCCCAAGTTTTAAGTTGTAAGCCTCATTAAAGGCACTTTGGAGCATACGGCTTGTTTGCCTTCCCTTCCCTTCTTCCACACAGGTTCCTCCCCATCACGTGTGAGGTTCCTAGAGCTTTTCACATTGCCTTTACTGCCCTTACCTCCACTGACCTACATTACCTCTGAAGGCTCAATATCCATAGCTCTGCAGGTCAGGCTTCCTTTGCCAGGCTTACTCACCCAAAGTAAGCAAGAATGCACCATGTGGATTTTCTAAATACCGGCAGGGGCTCCTGGGTGGCCCAATCACTTAAGCGTCTGACTTTAGCACGGGGCTTGTGAGATCGAGCCCCACTTCGGGCTCTCTGCTGTCAGCACAGAGCCCGCTTCAGATCCTCTGTCTTTCTCTCTCTCTGCCCCTCCCCACTCATGCTCACACTCTCTCTCTGTCTCTCTCAAAACTAAATAAGCATTTAAAAAAATACTGGTTTCATGTATTTCCTCGAAAGAAAAAGGTATTGTTTTCTTCAAAGGAGTAATACATATGGCTAGTACCGGAAATTTAAAAAAATTGTTCTGTACTAAAAATTATTTTATTTTATTTTAAAAGTTTTAAAAATGTTTTTATTTATTTTTGAGAGAGAGAGAGCAAGCAGGGGAGGAGGAGAGAGACAGGGAGACCGAGGGTCCAAAGTAGGCTCCGTTCTGAGAGCAGAGAGCCCCATGTGGGGCTCAAACTCACAAACCACAAGATCATGACCTGAGCCGACGTCGGACGCTTAAGTGACAGAGCCACCCAGGCTCCCCAAGTACTAAAAATTATTTTAAATGAAGTTCATTTCGAGATGAATGGGAAGCAAGCAAATCACTGAGAAAACAAAAAACACATTTGATATTAAGTAGCACAATTCTCTATAATTAAAATTAAAAACATTTATACGAGAAGAAATATCATATACTGTGCTAAGTATTTATAGCTTTCGTAGTGTTTTCAGCTCAGCACAAAAAAGTCTTCAAGAACTATCACAAAACCTAAGAATCTAGAGGGCAGTGCCTACAAAAATGAAACTTAGGAAACACAGTTTTTCTTCTTCACGTTTTGACAATTATTTCACCAAGTATGACAACTAACCTACCTTCTAAATTCTGGATAAGCGGTTAGGGTTTTCCTATATGAACAACCAACCAGTGAAACAAGGTTCCAGGATTTCTAACCAGGCACAAGAGAAACGTATGCACAACAGAATCTGAAAACACTTGCTAGCAATGATGGATTTAAGTTATTAACAGATCAAAAAGAGATGGATGGTGGTTTGCTTTTCTTAATCTACATCATCATCTAGATCTATTTAAAGATACGTGGCACACTAACAAACTTGGTTAAGGTTTCGATGAAATCACTAAAAATAATCTGCCCCATTACATGGAGTCTGTATCGATCAATAAAATCACTTGTACAAGGAAAGTACTGTTAAGTACTGACAATCCCAGCCATTAATATTATTTAACACCCTGTTCACCATCTTTAACGAGAACAAAGAACAGTTTGTCTGGTGTGATAAGCAGGACCTTTATACTTAACTGCGACTTCTCCAGGCTTTTAGGGTGATTTGGTGAAGTCCAAATTGTACATGCCTCTTTTCCCGGTATGCCCCCCACCCCCAATACACAAGATCTTGGTCTTTACTTCAGGTGCATTTTAAAGGAAGTCCTTTGTAAGAAGCAAAACCGCCATTATATGACTTCTTAATTTGTGAGAGAAACTCAAAATTCTAAGGACCTGAGCTGTAAGGCATAGATAGGGTGGCCATCGGAACAACATGGGGCTTCCCGGGTATGCACTCCAAGTTCACTCAGCTTCATCAATGACATTACCCTGCCAGGGGTGGAGAAAGAGAGAAAATTTCAATAATAATTGAAATTCTGGCTAAATACTTCAGCCAGAACTGGATGGCCAGGAAGAGACACACGCATATATCTTAAAAATACCAAAATGGAAGGTAGAGAAAAAGGATGAAAATATTACACAGAAGAAAATTTTCACCTTTGGAAATATCTATGATTATATGAGAATAAAGAGGTGGAAACTCCTTTACGAAGTAAAACTAACTCAATGATAATTCTAAGATCTTAAATAGAAACCTGTTCCAAACTGAACCTTTCTGGTTCTGACCACTCATATTCTGGAAGCTTATGACACATAGTGCTTTGCAATTTTGCTGGGATAAAGCAAGAGGGAGCCCCTCTCTGGTAAGTGAACCTTGAAAACATTAAAGACTTGAATCTCAGCTCAGTTTCATTTACTTTGTCCTTGTCAGCTCACTTGTGCCTGCCTTACAATGCTCATGGAGTGATTAAAACAAAAAAAAAAAATACATTTTGGGGGGTCTGCACAGTACATGGAGAAAAGGTCCCCCCAAAAGAATATTAATTCCTGGTGCACTTCAAAGAAGTGAACCCAAAATGAAAAAACAGATCTAAAAAATGGCTGTTGGCCACAAAATTGACGTTTTATGTAATGTACGAGTAAAATATCTGGTTTATAAGTGGTTTATGGTCATTAAAAGATAAATCTAGAAGGAAAGGTACAGCATAAGGAATATACTCAGTAACATCTGTACGGTGACAGATGGTAACCGAGCTTATGGTCCACTCACTATGCTGTATGCCTGAAACCAATATAACATTGTATGTCAAGTATACTTCAATTAAAAAAAAGAAAAGGGAAGTGTGGAAGAAAATGTGTTTCACAAAATGGTTTATGGGTGTGCTCCAACTAGTATAGAAGTTGCTTATTAAGCAAAAGAGGACAGTTCTGAGACAATGCCGTGGTGATATCAGACACTTAATGGCCATGCGATTCTGGAGGTACGTGGGCTCTTATTCCAGCATTTTCATGTAGCAACAGGTGATAGGCATCCCAACGGCTGTTCACCCAACAATTACCAAAATAAAATGCCACTCCAGCGCGTCAGCCGTAGTGTCTTACTGCAAAATGGGGAACGGGATCAAGTTGCCACAGAATCTTTAGAAGGGTAAAGAAGCTCATGAAAAAAGAAAGATAAAGACAGGTAAAAAATAAAGAAAGGCTGGCGTGTCTGGGTGGCTCAGTCAGTTAAGCGTCTGACTCTTGATTTGGGCTCAGGTCATGATCTCAGGGTTCGTGGGTTTGAGCCTTGCATCCGACTCTGCTGACAGCAGAGAACCTGCTTGGGTCTCTGTCTCCTTCTCTCTCTGCCCCTCCCTGACTTGCTCTCCATCTCTCTCTCAAAATAAATAAGAATTAAAAAAAAAAAAAAAAGATACGGGAGGCTGGGTGGCTCAGTTGGTTAAGTGCCAGACTTTGGCTCAGCTCATGATCTCACGGTTCATGGGTTTGAGCCATACGTTGGGCTCTATGCTGATAGCTCAGAGCCTGGAGCCTGCTTCAGATTCTGTGTCTCCTTCTCTCCTGCCTTTCCCTCACTTGTGTTGTGTCTATCTCTCTCAATAATAAAAAATAAACATAAAAAAAAGATAAAGGCTGGAAAATATGCACAGTGGAATCAGGAAGCCAGCCTACTTTGGAAGAAAGTGTCTTCTTAAGTACACTGGGGTGGGGAGGGTGGTGGCTAAATAATAGTCAAAGGCAGATAAAAGAAAAAAAAATTATTCTATGTACCCCATGGCATTAAGCCTACATACTAGCTATGTAATTTAAAAACAACAACAACAACAACAACAAAAACCAAAAAAACATGTTTAGGTCACGACGCAACCTCTTTGGGAACTAACTTGTGGGAATGTTTAAGGTCTATTTTACAGCACATGTATATGACAGGTGGCATTTTATAAAGGCTTCTGCTCCAGTATGGAACATGACAAGTCACTTGCTGTGGCAGGTGGACCCTCCCAGAGATTCCTGCATAATCACATTCCCGCCCCTGAATGAACAGGATATCAAATCCATTTTGATTTGGGAAGCAAACACTGCCAAACAGAATCTTATAATCAGTCAAATAATTAAACTTATTTTCCAAACTTTTCTGTGTTTGAAGAACGTATTGTAGCAAATTATGTATGTAACTGCAGAGGGAAGTCCATATGGTAAATCCTGGTAGTAGTATCTGGCTAACCATAAGGAGTGATTTAGCACTTGAACATTTCACTAAGCCATATTTTCTTGGAAACGAATACTGAGGATCCTAAAAATGTTATATATGTAAACACACTCACAATATATACATTTAAATATATTTCACATATCTTGTATTTATAAATATAAATATATATTATTTTAAAATATAATTACATATTACATATAATTACACACACACATACACACACACATATATATAAATATATATAAGAAATTTTTAAAAAATGCATCACTGAGGTAATAAAAAAGTAAGGAATCACGAGCATCCTTACATCAAATGTAAACTGAAATCCTGATAGATGAGCAAGCACCAAAGCTGGTCCTTTCCCACAGGCAAGTCGAACCCTAGAACTCTGAGCATCTACTATGAAAGCTGCATGGACAGAAGAAATGAAGATAAAGCCTAAGCTTTGCTCAAGACAGGTGGGCATCAGGGATCTAAGAGGCGAACTCCAAATGAAGCTGCTGAAGGATACAAACCCAGAGGAAGGGAAAGAGAGAAATAAACCCACTCACAGGTTTGGAACCTAATCTAATGCCTTTTGTGTGGTCCAAAAAAACTTTCAAGCTAAGAAGTCCCACCCAGTTGGTAGTGCTCCTAGCAAAAGCAAACAAAAATTCTATCTTGTGTAAAAAGTAAATTGAATCCTGGACATGAAAAAAAATCCCCAAGGATGAAGGTACAAGGAAATGCATTACCCAAGCTAAAAATTGAAACAAACAAAAACCACACATAAATACACTAAGAGGAAACAAAGTACCATGTGCAAAAACTAGCAGAAACAAATGAGACCTATGAAGACATCACTTTTATCAGAATGAGAATTAAAAAAATTAAAAAAAGGGGGGGGGACGGAAGAGGCAACAATCAAAGATAGGATACCTGGGCATTTTCCAGAGACACTGAAAGGTACCTATATTCAGATTGAGAGAGCGTGTACACACCCACACAAACGCACACACAATACACAAAAATATAAATGAAAAAAAAATGTACACCTAGATACAGAATAACTACAGTAACAAAGTTCTACGGTAAAACAGAACACCAAAGATGAAAAGAAGAATCAGAAGAATGACAGATTACATTTAAAAGGCAGAAAATTAAGGGCGCCTGGGTGGCTTAGTCCATTAAGTGCCTGACTCTCGATCTCTGCTCAGGTCATGATCTCAGGGTTCATGAGTTTAAGCCCCGCATCGGGCTCTGCAATGATGTCTGTATGCCCTTCTCTCTGCCCCTCACCGACTTGTGCTCTCTCTCTCTCTCTCTCTCTCTCTCTCAAGGTAAAGAAATAAACTTTTTTTTTTAAAAGACAGAAAATTAAGTGTTTCTATTGATAAAAATTGGTATTTTATGACGTTTATTCTTTCTTACATGTCTTCCAAAAAAAAAAGAAAATTCGTGTATCTTTAAAAAAAGAGAACCAAATTCCTTCACTCTTAGGATTACCATATGAATCAATTGGATTCTTTCCTAATACACATTACTGAATTTTAGTAATCTTATTTTTCCTATACCTTGCAACACTTTGCTACTTTGTGATTCTAAGTATCATTCCATCATTGCTCATCAGTTATTCTCAACTGTGCTAAGAAAATATGAAAATAATAAGAACATCTATAGAACAACGGAATCATTTGGAAAGACAATGAAATAAATAATAATCATTACAATATGCTTTAGCTTTTCTTACTGTGTTGCCCAAAGTACTCATTATCTTTCAAGGTTTGGAGACATCATCTTTGAAGTTACTTAAAAAGTTTTCATTGAACACAGTTAAATATTTAGCAATTTTCATTGTCTACCCAAAAGAATAAAGAGAAAAAAATCAAGGGAGTAAAGTGTTTCCTGATTATTAGATGACTCAGATAATGACAACTGAGAGAGACAGGAATACTCTAGACCACCACGATCCAACAGAAGTAAAATGGAAGCCACAGATATACTGCATAATAATTAAAAATGTAAAATTTGGGGCACTGGGGGGCTCAGTTGGTTAAGCTTCTGACTCTTGATTTCGGCTCAGGTCATGATGCCGCATTTCATAAATTCAACCCCCAACATCTGGCTCTGCGTTGATGGTGTGGAGCCTGCTTGGGATTCTCTCTCCCTGTCTCTTTGCCCTTCCCCCTCTCTCCCTCTCTCCAAATAAATAAATAAACTAAAAAAAAAAAGTAAATTTCACATTTAAATTATTTGGTAGCCACATGAAAAAAGTAAAAAGGAACAATATATTTTGTTTGACCCTATACAAAATATTACTTCAAGTGTAATCATTATAAAAGCTATTGAGATATTTTACATTCTTTCTTGTACTAAGGTTTTGAAATCTGTGTATATTTTACAGAACATCTTGATTCAGACTAGCCGCATTTCAAATGTTTATTAGCCACATCTGACTACTGGCTTCCATAATATATACCAAAATTGGGTGCATAGGTAAAGTCATAGATCGTGAAACTTCAGATGCTATCACAGATGAATTTTCTCACACTTACAGATCAATGACAAAAAAGGAAATACAGTATTCTCTTGGAGATGTTCATTCAATAGTAAGAACTTTTCCATACATTACTTCACATCCAGAACTTGGATCATTTCATTTTGCTAAAAGAATGTGGAACACTATTCTTTCACTTTTTATGATGTTTGTGTACCAAGATTTATTTAACACATGCTTTATTTTACTTGACAAAAGCATATACAAAGGTGTCTGGAAGGAAATAGTAGAGTAGAAGTTTAAAAAAAGTTTATTAATTTAGACATTCTAGTTGTGTCTCTAAATCTAAAAAGGAAAATATTTTGCAATTAGGCAGCAAAGATATAAGCCACTGTCTCTTCAACACATCTATTAACCATCAAGGTTTCCAAAGATTTGGACTGTGAAAATGCATGTCTAAGAAAAAGAACCATTAACAATGGTAAGCTAGAACCTACTAGAGATATACTTAAAATCTGGAAGCTTTTACAAGGCTTACAAGATGATTTATGTTTCATGTTCATGCAGAGTAGTTCAAGATCAAGGAGGTATACTGTTCAAAAGATGCTGCCCATTTAAAAACTAGGAAAATAAGGACTAAAACTTTTGAGTTTGTGATGCTGAAATTCCGATCAAAATTCTAGTGAAGTTGTATTTCACTTTTCTCATTTGAATTTCTGTAAATTATTCATTAAAAAAACTACAAAAACAGTAGTGATTACTACAAAAAAATGGTGATAACCATTTTTCCTGGGAAACCAAGAGTTAAAGTATTTGAAAAAGATAAAAACAGACCTCCCAAGAAACATCCAGGCAGATTAGGGGGGAAAAAAATCAGACAAAATTTCTAAAACAAAAAAGTATAATATTAAAACCTAAAAAATCAAAGGACAGACTTCCAGTTCTGTTACGATGGAACAGCTATACTTTTTCCCTTTCTCCTGCTGAATGCAACTAAAACATTTTATTGGACATTGTACCTAAGGTTGAGGGAAGAAATGAAACCTGCCAGCACCTAAGGAATGCCACAGAGGTACATTTTATCTTTCCTGGGATTTCGTTTTGCCTGACGTATCTTGACACACAGCAGAAAAAGCTGGCGGCCAGGAAATACCAAGAGTTGCAGACAAATAAAGCCGCAATAAAAGCCCATTTCCTTTAGTAAGAAGGCTGTGAAAACGATAGCCTAGTAAGAGAGAAAACTTTTAGACACTGATCACTCTACTCAACCCAACGACCACAGAAAGAATAGTTGCTCCACTTCCACTCAAGCCAGGGAAAGCCTAGAAGGAAGCCTAGACTTCCAACCTCATGAGACTCCAATGGGGCACTCAATGCCAGGGGGGTGTCAGAGAAGGCCAAGCAGAGAGCCAGGATTCTCACTGCCCCAAGACAGTAACGTGCCCCACCCAAAGTGTCAGTGGCAACCAAGGGAGAGCTGGGACTCCTTTCCTCCTAGCAGTAATGAAGAATGCCCTTTCCAGCCCAGGTGTCAACCAAGGCCAAGTGGGAAATCTGGTCTTCTACCTTCACCTGGCAGAAATGAGATAAAGTCCCCCCACCTGTCCCCCAGGCTGAGGGGTATCAGAGAAGGCCAGCCAAGATGGGAGGTTTAAATAAGATCCAGAGCCTCGTCACAAAATACAAAAATGTCTAGGAATCAACCAAAATCATTCCTCGTATCAGACCCAGGAAGCTCTCAAACTGAATAAAAAAGACAATCGATAGACACCAACACTGAGAAGACAAAGATGTTAGATAATGACTTGTAAGGCAGCCAAGATAAAAATATTTCAATGAGTAGGGGCGCCTGGGTGGCTCAGTCGGTTGGGCGTCCGACTTCGGCTCAGGTCACGATCTCGTGGCCCGTGAGTTCGAGCCCCGCGTCGGGCTGTGTGCTGACAGCTCAGAGCCTGGAGCCTGTTTCAGATTCTGTGTCTCCCTCTCTCTCTGACCTTCCCTTATTCATGCTCTGTCTCTCTCTCTCTCTCTCTCAAAAATGAATAAACGTTAAAAAAAATATATTTCAATGAGTAATTATGAGCACGTTTGAAACAAAAGAAACAATACAAAAACTCAACAAAGACATATAGGGGGTCAGCAAAGAAATAAAAGCTATATAAAGAACAATCAGTGGGAATTTTAAACCTGAAAAATACAATAATCAAACTAAAAAGCTCAGTGGACAGGTTCAACAGCAGAATGGAAAGAACAGAGGAAAAAGTCAGCAAATGGAAAGACAGAACAGCAGAAATGATCTTATCTGACCCACGCAGAGAAAAAAGTCTGAAAAAAAAAAACCCAGAAGAAGACCCAAGTGTCCGTGGGACTACAGCACAAAACACCCCATGTGTCCCTACGATCACAGTCCTAGAAGGAGAGGAGAAAGCAGGGAGGAGAGAAACAAAACTCCAAACAGGAAAAACCCAAAGCAATACACACCAAGGCACACAATGAAGCTTCTGAAAACTAACGACAAAGATAAAATCTTGAAAAAGACATCTTAAAACCTCATCTCACAAGTGGAAAACACTAATATGACAGCGGATTTTATCATTAACTACAGAAGCCAGAAGGAAGTGGTACAGTATTTTCCAAGCGGAAAAAAACAAAACAGGGACCGTCAACCCAGAATCCTAGATCTAGAGTGGTCTAGAGTGATGAGATGTGAAACATCCTAAAATCCTTGTTGTGCTCAGGAGGAGACTAAAGAGAACAGGTAACTATGACAAGAATAGATGCAAACTAACAGAGGAAGGAAAATGGAAAGAGAAAAAGGGGGGTTGGGGGCAGGGGAAATCTGCCACCAATCCAAACGTGGGCAAGAAAAGCAAAAGCTCACAAAAAAAGGGACCAAGACAGAAAGGATGGATGTTTGAACTAAGCTCAATCATAGGAGCAATCCTTGAAACGTAAGTGGAAAATTTGAACACACCTTTTTCTTGCAGATCAAAAAGCCACGTTTGACTGAATAGCACACTTAACCAGCTTCATTTGATTATATATAGCTCAGTGCATTCAAGAATTAGAGAAGACGCGTTTTCAAGCACACGAAGTCAATTTTAATAAATGTTTCATGCACTAGAGGAAGAGTTAAAAATATAATACTCTGGTCCACCAGACTACTGGCCCAAGGGAACATTGTACTATATTGTACATGTTCAAAAAACAAATGAGGGGCAGGCTAGTCAGGTAATCGGGTCCTCTGACTACAGCATTCTGCAAGTGCTTTTTGACAAACCCCACACCAGCTGTGGACTGTTTTCTCCAAATGAACTTTTCTTTAAGGCATTTCTTTCTGGCTGAGATTATCCTTAGTCTCGATTTCTATGGGTCACTTGGATCTCTAGCTCCCAACACTCACTGCAGAGTTAACTGTTGTTCCCTCCTTATGAATAAGATGAAAACGTAAACTGCCGTTGTTCTTAAGTAAATGACATGAGATGTGTGTCCCTTTCTCAGAAACATAAATCTCACATTACTGCAACAAGTGACGCATGAGAAATACACATGAAAAGTCTTTGTCTAAGCCCGGCCAGCTTGCGATTTCACACTGCTACTGAAGAACGGAGAGGGACCCACCCATTCAACCAGTCTCAGATAAGAAAATGAGGCCAGGGCGGAACCTCAACCTTGCCCACTGTTTGTTTTTCTTTTCTGGAAGAGTATGGATCTTTATTTCTGACATACTGAAATTTTGCCAGCTGTGTCCAAGCCCTGGAGGGCTTCTATGGTTCTCTGGGTTCTGCCCTCGGGGCACCTGGTCTATGTAAAGGCTCACAGCCTCCAGCCGGGGAAAATGTTCAACTATTTTTCCTTTGATTATTTCCTCCCCTACTTTTGTATTTTCCCCTCTTCCTTCTTTCTGGGACTCTGCGACGTTAGACCTGGTTAGGCCCTCTATGTGTCTTGTCTTTCGTTGCAGAGTAGGTGTACCTGTACTTTATGGAACAATTTCACAACCAGAGAGAAGCTATGGAACTTTTCCAGTTGGAAGACACAACGAATCCTAAGAATTCTTTTTTTCTTTTTTACTTTTTTTAGTGTGTATTCATTTTTGAGAGAGAGAGAGGGAGAGACAGAGCATGAACAGTGAGGGGCAGAGAGAGAGGGAGACAGAATCTGAAGCAGGTTCCAGGCTCTTGACACGGGGCTCCAACTCACAAACCACGAGATCATGACCTGAGAGGAAGTTGGATGCTTAACCGACTGAGCCAGCCAGCTGCCCCTGTAGGATTCTAAATAATCAAGTTATAGATTTTAAAAATTCCCAATCTATCAATCTATCAAGGGAAATGGGGGTAGGTAGTTAAGTAAATTGCGAAAGTTTATGATTATAAGGACATTTCTTTTACAATTATTAATACAGCCTTAAGTAAAACTATGTCAAGGCTGAAAAATTAGAAACTCTACAATGCAGCTTGAAAAGAGCCTCCTGAGAGTTAAGAAACTAACATTTCAGGCCATCTCATTAACTAATAAATTCCAGGAAGTGAGGCAGGTTTTGTAACCATACTACACCTCGGTTTCTCCATCTCTAAAATAAAAGAGCAGTGTGGGCCACCTTAGGGAATGGTGTTGTACTCACCCATGGTCCAGAATGTACTAGCTGATCTCTGGACAAGTGTTTTCTGGGGCCCTCTCAAAGGCTAATCTGCCTGTTCTACGGGTGGGAAGGTGAGGCCAGACAGAAAATCATGAACGTAAATGAAGGGCAGGAGGCAGGTTGGACTAGGTAACGTCTAAGGTCACAGTGAGCTTTAGATGCTCTGACTTGGGCTATAATACTCTCTCAGGTTTATGGGCCAGAGAAGGGCCAGTTCATGAAAAGACTGGCCTACTCCTTTTTTTTTTATAAGTTTATTTATTTATTCTGAAAAAAAGAGAGACAGAGCGAACAAGTGAGCACAAGCCGGGGACGGGCAGACAGAGAAGGAAAGAGAGGATCCCAAGCAGGCTCTGCATAGTCAACACAGAGCCTGACATGGGCCTCAAACTCATGAACCGTAAGATCATGGAGGCTGTCTTACTCCTCAAGAGGCTTACATACCACAAGTTATCCCAAAATGATGCATAACCCAGGGTTTTCATTTCACTTGGGACAGATAAAGCATTCCCACTCGTCTTTCCAACTTCCACCTAGCTCCCACTGCCAACAAAGAGAATCAGGTAGAAAAGGGAGAAGAGAAAGCTCCCTGCAACTCCTTGGAGACTGAAGTGACAAGAAAACGAATATTAAACTCACAACAGGAACCAAGCCCTTTTGGTCCCTCAACCACATCTTTCAAGCCCCATTTCTGAGAATAGAAAATTCCAAGCCCAATTTGAGAGTCACTGTAAACTCCTCTCGGTGCCAGATGATTTTATCTGCATATTTATATTCAAAGTACAAACAACTTAAAATGTTTACACTAAGTAGTAATGGAAGTCATGTGTCAAAGACAATGGGAGGAAAAAGAGGAAAGCGTTCTTTACAACGAAAGCTTGAAGATATACAATATCCGTGGAAAATCTGGCTTATGAGTAAGAATGCACTGTTTACCTATTCCATTTAATTACAGAGAACATGACTTTCTACTCTTTGCATACACAATGTCTAAAGTCTCGTGTTTTGGTTTTTTGCTTTGGTTTTGCTCTGCAATGCTGCCAGAAGCTTGGGAACGCTCACAGCTCCATGTACAGAGTCCCAGGGAACACAGCCACACACGTTCCTGTCCTTTGTGGTCCCCCTTTCCTTTAATCTCCCACTTTCAGGGAGAGGCAGTGAAAACCGCCATGCCCAAAGGAAGAGAACAAAAACAGTCAAGACAGCCCTCCTCAGATGATCGCAAGGTCTCCAGCATGTCAACTCTCCTTGGAGAACACCATCAAGACCAAGAAAACTATGCGAGGCCACCAAGAGGCTCTTGGCATCTCTCTAGTGGGAGAGAGTCATCTGAAGCACGCAGTGACAGCGTATCCTCCCCTTGTAACCAAGAGCGATTCAGGCACGACCACCCAGAAAAACTCTGTCGTGGAAACTGGGTCCTGGCTTCCCAGAGCCTCCAGCTACCTGCCTGCACAGAACCCACCCTAAGATTAAAGCTTACAGGGGTTACAAGGTATTATTCATAAAAAGGACAGTAACAGCCGCTGTTTCTGTGATGTAACATGTCTCAGACGGATAGCTTCTCACGGCGAATCCATAACCCTCAGGTGAGGTCCAGCTCTGCTCTTCCTTATCTTCCCAGCTATGTTCACCTGGGTCATTCCCATGCATCTGCCTGTCAATTGTTCAGTGTCCTGGCTGAACACCTGACCTGTGCCATCCCTGCACCTGCCCTGTGTGGTTCTCTTCGGATTAATGACTACATGAAATATTCATCTGAGGCCTTTAGCCTTTTATATTTAAAAACAGAAAGAAGTTGACACTGCTCTATCTTTTCTTTTGTTTTTCCTGTCACTTAGGACAAGTATTGTTCTTTCTTCCCTCAATAGTTCCACTTGCTCCTCTCAGCTGCAGAAAAGAGCCTCCTATCACATTTTCACAAGCACACATTCTAATTTTCAAAGAAGCTGACACTTCATCAGAGGCAATTAATTTGTATGCACTTATTCTCAACTTGATTCCATATATGGACTGGCCAGGCCCAACAAAAATTCAGTTTCTCTATGTCCTCAAAACCCAAAACTAAAGGCTAGGAATGCCATGAGAAAGCAATAAATCTTGGAAAGAAAACAAAAAGCAAAAAGTAATTCACAGAGCTGAATTAAAACATGGACAGATTTGCTTTACATCAGTTTTTACCTTTATACTAAATTTTCAATTCCTCGATCCAGAGAACCAATTACAAATACAACTTCATTAAAGCTAAAAGGACCAACTGACAACATATTTTTAATTTTAAACTTTGTTTATTTTAATCTAGAGTGTTTGACTGTTGATATATTTTGCATCTCACCCAGAAGTTCTGACAAAAAAAATATCGAGACATAAATTTATTTAAACCGCATTTTATTGACTGAGGACCTAAACACATCTTACCTGTAAATATGTTTCCAAACCTTGTCGTCGTTGCTCCAAGACTTTTGGGACCCAGTTCCTAACATGTTTAGAAGGGATTTCTGGAGTTTTTATACATTTCTTAAGCTATAAAGATAGAAACAAACAAAAATACAGAAAAATGTCTCAATTATAAAGACATTATTTGAAGGGGAAAGGCAGTAAAAGAAAATGAGCCACAACTATCTCCAATAAAAAAGATACAAGAAAATATAATTACAGTGAAATTTCGTTAACAAATTCTTTACTTGGCTTTCCTAAGTGTTTAGGTTTCGGGATAAGCGTTTTATGGTTTTGGTAGATTTTGCTATGCTTGTATATCACTGAGTATTTCAGACTGGATTACTTTTTTCCAAAAAATTAAAAGCTCACTAAATGCATTATAATGGAGGTAGAGACATTTATAATCTTTTTAAATTTACTTTTTAACGTTTATTAATTTTTGAGAAACAGAGAGCACAAGCAGGGGAATGGCAGAGAGAGGGGGAGACACAGAATCTGAAGCAGGCTTCAGGGTCTCAGCTGTCAGCACAGAACCCGATGTGCGGCTTGAACTCACAACGCGAGATGGTGACCTGTGCTCAAGTCGGACACCCAACCGTCTGAGCCACCCAGGCACCCCTATAATTTTCAAAATCAATTAATATAATGAAATTTTGCTCAGAAGAAGTAAAGTCTTTCTACATATTATTTCACATAAAAAAGCAAAATAAAATGCAATGTTTCTAACCATCTCGCTGGAAATGACACGTAAACTAGACCAAACTACTTGGAGAGTTTCTCAAAAGGTCTTCAATAGAATGAACTTAAGTTTTTTAAAACAGAGAGACTGATCCTTCCAATGCTCCTAAGATTTAGGTCCAAATTCTGTTCATGAAAAACCACGGTTCTCAGCTAAGTCTTTCTGGGCAGCAGTTTTAAGGGACAACATATATAAAGAAAAATTCTACTGGAACCTGAGTTAGCACTGCCTGTGGGAGACTCATCCTATGACATCAACATCCTAACCTGTGAAGGTCACCTTACATGGCCAGGTACTTTGCACAGGGGTCTTAAAATGGAACAATTCTCCTCGACTATCCAGGTGGGCTCAGTGTAATAATAAGATGCCCGATGAGAAGGAAGCAGGAGGCTCTGATTCAGAGAGAGCCTGGAGGATGCTACGTGGCTGGGTTCATTGACAGAAGGAGGGTCGAGAGCCCAGGGGACCTCGAGAAGCTAGAAGGAAAGGGAATGGATGCACCCCTCCAGCCTGGGGATGCCTTGATTTTAGCCCAGGGAAACTCGTTGTGGACTTCTGACCACAAGAAGAATAAGAAAATAAATTTCTGTTGTCTTAAGCCCTCAGTTGGTGCTAACATGTTAGATCAGCAATATGAAACCAACACACGGACTCAAATAGAATGAAGTTTAATGTTCTAATTAAAAATTTGGAAACCCTGCTGAGACTGTGTAGCGGGAAGCCAGACCTGGTGTTGGAAGTAAGAATATACAGATTAAACGGGCACCTGGGTGGCTCACTTGGTTAGGCGTCTGACTCTTGATTTTGACTCAGGTCATGATCTCACACTCTGTGAGAGCGAGCCTCGCATCGGGCTCTGAGCTGACAGCGCGGAGGCTGCTTGGGATTCTCCGGCTCCCTCTCTCTCTCTGCTCCTTTCCAATTCTCATACACACTCTCGCCCTTGCTCTTTTGCTTTCTCTTGCTTGCTAAGATATAAATGAGTAAATAAACAATAAAAAAAGAAAAGAATGTGCAGATTACGACCTGCTGAGAAAGGGGCATACGTCCTGAACACCTGAGCTCCCACTTTGGGGAAATGGACCCTATGGGCTTGCTGTGAATGAAGGCAAGGTTTCACTATACCCGAGGAGAGGAAAGAGAGTCCAGAAGCGGGGGAGGGGTGGCAGGTCAGGAACAAGCAGGAGATAAGACAGCAGGGTGACAAGCACCTATCACTGATCACTTTCAGCTGGTCAGGACTGAGGTCACCAAATTTCCGAGGGCTTGACTCCAAATGGTTATTTTAAAAGGTGCCAGGAAAGCCAAGTGGGAATGTATGGAGGGAATCCTGAACTCAGGTCCTTACCTAAATGTCCGGACCTTACCTAAATGTCCGGGTGTGAGCAGGGTTATCATACTGTAAAATGCCTAGACAGCAGCCTAGGAAATCACAATTGTCTTTCAAAGTTTCAAAAACTCAGATAAACAACAAGTTTTTCTCCTCACACATTGCTCCTTTTTAAAAAAAAAATTTTTAATGTTTATTCGTTTTTGAGAGAGAGAAAGAGAGAGAGAAAGTGGGGGAGGGGCAGAGAGAGAGGAAGACAAGCATCCAAAGCAGGCTCCAGGTTCTGAGCTGTCAGCACAGAGCCTGTCATGGGGCTCGAACCCATCATCGAACTGTGAGATCATGACCTGAGCCAAAACTGACTGACTCACCCAGGCGCCCCCATATCATTTTAAATGGGAAGCTTAGTGAATGTCTTGAGCAAGGGCATGACTTAATATAAATTCACTTTAAGGAGGTCATGAGAGATTCCATAATCAGGCAGCACTATAATGGGGCTCTTTTTCCTGACAGAAACGCCAAGCACTCCTGGAGCGACAGCCGCTGTACTGTAACCAGAAGAGTGAAAGGCGCGTGCTAACATAAAGGTGGTAAAGCAGAAAGACCAGAAGGAACTTGGAATATGGATACTGTGGAATTGCAACATCAACTTGGAGCGTCTGCTTTTAGTTTTGTTGCAATGTGAGAATCTTCTCGCACCTGTTTAAGAAACCTAATCAAGTTCCTAGTATATCCAATGAAAAATACTCCTGGCACAAAGGAATCCGTTGTTTAGTTTTGGTGATTCTAAGTCTCAGATGCCCCCGAGGCACTCACATAGAGATAAAATGTAGGCAGGTGGAAAGGAGTTTAGATCTAGGCATCAGAATACATTCAGTGGTACTGAGAACCATGAAACTAGATGACGTGACAGTGGGGTGTTTCTCTGTTGGCACAGATGGGAAAAAACTGCTGTGATGGCAGAATCTGAAGACAGCTCCGAAGATCCCTGCCCCTTAGTGCATGTGTGCCTACATAATCCCCTCCCATGGGGTCATATGGGATCAGTGAATATGGGCAGGACAGCCGTTCCTTTGATGAGGTTACCTTTTATGAGACCCGGTCCTAGCACACAGACTCATGGCTTTGCCATGTTCCAACCACATGGCATAGATGCTGAGAGCTACCCTTGGCCAAAAAATCAGCAAAAAAAAAAAAAGGCGGGGGGGCCTCAGCCCCATGACAGCAATAAACCTACTTTCACCTAAACAAGCTTGGAAGAGGACCCTGAGCCCCAGATGGGACCATAGCCTTGGCCACACCTGGATGCCCACCTGGTGAGACCCTAAGTGGAGAACCCAGTACACCTGTGCCTGGACTCCTGCTCCAGAGAAACTCCCAAATGATACAGTTGTCTTGTTTTAAGCTGCTGAGTAAGTGGCAGTTCCTTACACTGCAATGGGACATGGCTACAATGGCAGAGATCTCTGATTCTGAGAGGCAGGGCAGAGAAGCAGGCAGGCACTGAGCAGGGGGTGAAACCGCACCTTCAGACAAGAAAGGGTTCCAAAAAGCGGGCACAGTCCGACTGCCCAGCCAGGCTGGGGAAGTCAAACAGTGGGTAAGGAGGGAATAGGAAGGGATAGAGCAGAGCCTCCATTTTCAAGAAATTCTACCAAGAAAGGAGAGTAATGCGGGCAACATGGGAGGGAAGCAGGGAGGCAAAGGTGAGTTTTATTACGTTAAATGGGAAACACTAGCACATGTTCATTTATTTATGAGACTGATCCAATACTGAGGAACAAGGGAGAGAGAGAGAAACCATTTATGATTGTCTGTATGGGAATAAATATATATCTCATCTCTACACCATTTGAGGTATTTCTCAAACAGAGACAAAGCCAAAAATGCTCAAGTATTCTGTGGTAATAAATTTATTCGGTTACAATTTAAACCTCAGGAAACTTCCTTTAAAACTGTTGAATCGTGGGGCGCCTGGGTGGCTCAGTTGGTGAAGCATCCAACTTCAACTCAGGTCATGATCTCACAGCTTGTGAGTTCAAGCCCCATGTCAGGCTTGGAACCTGCTTCGGATTCTGTGTCTCCCTCTCTCTCTGCCTTTTCCCTGCTTCAGATTCTGTGTCTCCCTCTCTCTCTGCCCTTTCCCTGCTCACTCTCTCCCTCTCTCTCTCTCAAGAATAAATAAACATTAAAAAAAAAAAAACTGTTGAATCGTGACATTTCTTACATTGTAAAACAGAAAATCAACTCCATTATCTGTCTCTCCTTTTTTTTTTTTTTTTAAATCTTGAAGATAGAGTACTGAAAACACTTTTCCTTTTTATTTATGTCAGGAGTGTGGAGGAGGCCGATCATCATAGCTGTGGGGATCTGTGACAGCGTTTGTAGGTGAGTAATGAATTGCTTTAGATGAGGAGAGACAAACCCAAGACAATATGTTTCCAGCAGGGCTCAGCTGCTCACAAGATAAATACTCCTCTGCCACTCCATGAGATGATTAACTGTTCTGGCCATGCTGCGTCCGGCCACACGGCCTTTCTGATCCACACGGATAGCCACCAGATTCCATGATACTGAAGGTACAATCCCCTCTGCCTGGAGTCATCTTTTTATTTATTTATTTTTTTTTTAATTTTTAAAAGGTTTTTGTAAGTAATCTCTATGCCCAACGTGGGGCTCGAACTCACGACCCCAAGATCAAGAGTTGCACGCTCCAGCAAGTGAGCCAGCCAGGCACCCCTCCCTTTCCTCTTTATACCATTCAAAGAGTTTACTCAGACTTTCCTCCACACAGATGTCCCACGTACACACTGGTGAGAGCGCCAATCTTCCAGAGAAAGGAACACAGATACTTTCCCAAGCACCTAACAAAGAGCTGGATATGTGACAAAAAGGTTAAGGAAAGAAGTGAGGAGCCTTTGGGGTAAAATTCAACCTTTCCCTCCACCTCGGTACCCGTCCGTCCTCAGGGTTCCCTCTAGAAGCACTACATGGGGCGCTTTATTCCTGGTGTGACCCCATATGGCAGCTTCGGGTTCTTTTGAAATGTGTACTTCATTAATTTAAATATAAGAATGTACTATTTTATTCAAGCCAAAAGTAGGCAATAACAAGAATGAGGACAGTTAATTTCGTAACAAACCAGCACCGTATTTCCCTGAAACCTCTGGGCCGGAACGGAAAGCAAACAGCTGAGAAGGCATGTAAAATATGCTCCCCAGTTGGCCATGCAGGGCAGGACTTTCTCCGCACGCCCGTGACCGAGGGCCTGGGGAGGCAGAGCTGTTCTCAAGGACCACCATTTAAAGTGGTAACTTGCTTGTCTACAGGAGATGCGGGCAGGTGCCATTGGGGCACAGGGGAAACTCATACAAGCCTAAGGCTCTTCCCATCACCGCCGGGCCTCAACAGTAGGGAGGAATCCCCATAACTTTTTTTTTTTAAAGATACGAGGCTAAGAGTGAACAGAGAGGAACAAAGTGGGGGCTCACTTGGGTTGTAGTGTGGTGTGCGTGCTGGTCCCATCTGGGACTACACAGCTGCAAAGGAATCACTCGTGTAACCTGGGATGGAAATTACAGGGAACTCAACTCCCACAATCAAAATGAGTTTTTTAGCCAAAACATTCCTCCAGTTAATTCATAAATATGCAGAATGTCCTCCAAACATCCCATTTGCCGACTACTTATTTAATGCCTAATACGTGCCCAACACTAACAGGCAGGGAGGAAGATATGAAAGATAAGATACGGTCCCGACGTGTATAAAACCCCCAAAAAAGTGCCTTCTAGTTAGACAAGACTTAGAGACAAGTAAATTTTAATGATCTCTTACATGCTTTAAATTTAAGCAGAAACGTCTACTCTAAAGGAAGACGAGCAGGTGCCTGGCTGGCTCAGTCAGTACAGTATGTGACTCTTGATCTTGGGGTCATGAGTTTGAGACCCACGTTGGGCATAGAGATTACTTTTAAAAAAAATAAAATAAAATAAAGGAACAGCAATTCCAAGAACAAAGACCTGAGGGAATAAAAGAAACTCCCAGGAAAGAAGGAGAACGTGAAGTATTTCAGTTTGGTTTGAACAGATCAGAACACAGAGGGAAGGCCATTCAGCACGGCAAAGACAGACAGCGATCTTCTTACACGAGGGTGAGTGGGGAGACTAATTGGCTGCCACCGCTGTTTTCTCATGAGAAAGTGAAAAATAAGGTCAACTAGAAAAGGAGTCTGTGGTTGACAGACTAACGGTTCCCTCCTGCAAAAGATGTCCATGTCCTGACCCTTAGAACTTAAGACTGTGTCACCTTACCTGGCCAAAGAATGGGCTTAAGTCAAGCATCCTGAGCTGGAGACATTATCCGGGGGTATGCAGGTACAGCCAATGGAATCTCAAAGGAGAGGCGGAAGTGTCATCATCAGAGAGGGTACAGGCAGAGACAGCAGAGGTGATGATAGAAACAGAACCTGCAGTGACCATACTGCTGGCTTTGGAGATGGGAGAGGCCACAAGCCACAGACTCTGAGCAGCTTCTGTAAGTGAGAAAAGGCAGGGAAACGATTCTCTCCCAGAGCCTCCCAGGGGGAACTGGGCCCTGCCGACGCATAATAAATGCGTGTTGCTTTAAGCCACTACCTTTGTGATGACTAATCCTACCAGTAATTGGAAACTAATAGAGAGTTTAAGATAAGTGGTCGTGAGGGTCAATGTCCATGATATGGTTGACAACACCGACCCATTTCAATGCATTTGCACCACAGAATGATGAAAATGGTGCTTTACGGAAACTGATCTGTAGCAGAGAAAGAATCAGAAGACAAGGATCAGAAATTGCTAAAGCAATACTTAGAGACAATTAGTAAGACTCTGGCTTGGGAGGGAAAAAGAGAAGAGGAAAATTAAATGGTGCACATTATAGAAATTTGGAAGAATGAATCAACGGGACTTGGTGACGCTCTGAACACAGGAGGTAAGAGAAACACAGGTAAGACCCCTGAGGTTTCAAACCTTGTGGCTTCGGTGCACCTGATAGACAGAGGGTGGGTGAGGAGGGTTGTCTAAGAGATGCCTCTAAAAATATAACCACACAATAGGAACTGTCAAACTTCAAGAGGCACTGAGATCACCGGGGATCCTGATTTAAAGGGCAGATAACTGGGGTGCCTGGGTGGCTCAGTCAGTTGAGCACCTGACTCTTGATTTTGGCTAGAGCCATGATCTCACGGTTCGTGAGCCCCACATGGGGCTCTGCACTGACAGCAGGGAGTCTGCTTGGGATTCTTTCTCTGCCTCTCTATCTGCCCCTCCCTGACTCATGCTCTGTCAAAATAAACAAACATTTTTAATAAACAAATAAATAAAAATAAAGGACGCATTACGGGGCTCCATCACGGAGATTCTAACTCAGCACGTCCCGGTAGTACACAGAATCTTCACGTCATTCAATACTGTTCTGTTACAGATGGTCCAAGGTACACACTATGAAAAATACCAATCTAGAAAAGCTAAGAGAAAATGGAAGCAGATACTCATCACCACTCTGGAAGAAATGACTACTATTCAGAATCTGAGAGAGTGAAAATTGACATAACAGATAACATACACATTTAAAGCTTTTGTAAATTAAAATAAATATCAGACCCAAAAGGTCCTGTGTGAAAAGTACTTTCAGCAAATGGCTAAAATTTTATTAGCAGGCCACACAAACTAACGGGTAAAAATAAATCAGACTCTAGTAGATAGACCAGTCCAAAAAAAGGGAATACAACTTCTTTTTTTATTTTTATGTTTCTTTTTTTTTTGAGAGAGAGACAGACAGAGCACAAGCAGGAGAGGGGCAAAGAGAGGGAGGCACAGAATCTGAAGCAGGTTCCAGGCTCTGAGCTGTCAGCACAGAGCCCGATGCGGGGCTCGAACCTAAGAATGGTGAGATCGTGATCTGAGCTGAAGTCGGATGTTTAACCCCATTGAGCCACCCAGGCACCCAGGGAATACAACTTCTAAACAAACTTAAGACACACCAATGACAACAGCAACAAGGCAACATACATTGTTTGCTAAAGTAAATAAATATAATTTTGGGGGGTAATATTCAAACACAATGAGATTTTGTGGTACTTTCCAATGTGCTGGCTGCATTTTAAATCTGCTATAACCATTCTGAAAAGAAATGTGGTAGGATATATGCAAATCCTTTGACAAAGGAAGCTTCTTTTTGCAATCTAGCATAAGGAAACCACCCTGAATATGGAAAATATTATATCTAATGAAAGCCATCAATAATTGGAAGTTTACCATATGATGCACACACAATGTCATTTAGTTTGTAAAATAATCCTATGACGTTAGTACTGTAATTATGCCCATTCTCCAAATGGGGAACATGAGATACAGAAAGACCTTGTAACTTGCTCCATGAACTTGACAGCCAGGAAGAGGTAAAGGCAGACTCAGGAAAATTCTGCTTCCAGAGTCTACACACTTAACTTCGACACCGTAATTACCACCATGCAGGAACATGGTTAGTCCAGCAGCATTTGCTTTACTAAAAAATTCAAGAAGAGAGGGGCACGTGGCTGGCTCAGTCGGTGGAGTAATCGACTTGATCTTAGGGTTGTGATTTTGAGCCACACGTTGGGTAGGGAGAATGCTTAAAAATAAAATCTTAAAAAACAAAAACAAAAACAAAACTTCAAGAAAAGAAGGAAAACAGCCATTATGGTAGCAGAGTAGAAATATGTGTGGGTAACAATGGGTTATTTACCCTGTCCCCAAACCTCCTGCAAGGTTTAGCTTTATAGTGTGAAAAAAATGAAAAAAACAAAAAAACACCTCTTGAATGTTCCCCAAAAATAGAAAGAAATCCTGAGAAAAGTGTCAACGAATGGGATAATGTTTTTGTATAGGGGCGCCTGGGTAGCTCAGGTGGTTAAGTGTCTGACTCTTGATTTCAGCCCATGCTTCAGGTCACGATCTCCATGGTTCATAACTTCGAGCCCTGCACTGGGCTATGTGCTGACAGTAACGGAGCCTGCTTCAGATTCTGGGTCTCCCTCTCTCTCTCTGCCCCTTCCCTGCTCTCTCTCTCTCTCAAAATAAATAAACATTAAAAAATTAAAAAAAAATAAAATTATAAAAAAAAACAATTATTAAAGTTTGGGAGAAGTGATAATCATTAAGAACTTTCTTTAGACAACCAGATGAACTGTGAAATGGGTAACAGTCTCACCTTCTGCCTCAAAATTAGCCTGACAATAAGCCAGGAAGCATTTTTGTCTGAGGCACAGAGAAGAGCTATGCCCCTGTTATTCTAAAGATGCAAAGCACCTGTTAATAGCACATTTATCGTTTTAGAATTAACTTGGGGACACTGGCCAAACACTTTTAACAAGTGAGAAGTAAAAGTAAAATTTCGGAAAAACCAGGACACTAGCAGCACAGCAAATTGCACACAGCGCAGAAATAGTTGAGGATTGCAAGAAAACTACATAATAGACTTGACTGAATTTAAAAGGGAAATATTTTCGAAAAAAATGTAACACCCAAGGTGCGCTGGGCTGGCTCAGTCACTGGGGCGTGTGACTCACGATCTCGGGGCTGTGAGTTCAAGCTCCGTGCAGGGTGTACAGATCGCTTAAAAATAAAATCTTAAAAAGAAATAGCACTCGGAACACATCACAGAATTCAAATACGGAAACTGGGGTATCAAAATGTAATACAAAGGTCAAGTTGTACCACATGCAGCAGCGATCAGTAGAGCTTGTGGATTCTGAGTAAATTTTTGGCTGATTTCAATCCTTAACACAGTTGTAAACTCAAGAAGACAGATTCCTGTTTTTTGCACACACTACTACCATGATTTGTGCTTAACTAGCTTCTATGGTAACCTTTTAGCCAAACCTAATACGATCGCAATGGGGCAAGTAAATCCGTAACTAAAACTCTGCCTCACAAAGCCATTTTTATCTCTATGTACCAGCCAGGATGTTTTAAACACACAAAATTGAGACGTTTGAGAATTTTTACTCTCTCAACTCTGGTAGGCCTGATTATATGATTGTAAGAATAGCTAACCTTCTTAACCGAAATGCAGAAATTGAGACAAGATTCCCAGAAAACCCAGGAATTTTTTTCTGACTCTGAGTATCTAAGAACTGCCTATAATCGCTGGGGAGAAAATAAAATCCTGTTCGAGAAGAGCACAGGGGGAACGACCCTGCACTGGTTAGAAGCACGGCAGGCTCTCGCTCGGGGCGGGCCTAATTGGCAGTCACCCAGCTGTGCCTGGTGTGGAGCTGCTCCTGGAATATCTGCTGGGGACAGCTGGGTTGTGTCGAGGTCATGGTGAGCTAGGAGGTTAGGAAGGCAGCCTGCATGTGACAGGCGCCCTAGTCCGTACCCTGGGCATCAGAGGCTGAGCAGGGGGCTGAGATCTGGTTTTAATCTTAGCGTCAGAATTTATTGCAGGAGGTGCCCAGCAGAAATCTCCCTGGGATCTGCTTCCGTGAAAAACAAGCAAACAAAAACAGAAGCCCTCGCGAAGGCACGGAGACCCAGACTCCAGGTTTGTTCCTCTCTCAGACTCCTAGGTTGGAGCTTTCCTAAAAGCTAACAGCAACGTCTGGTTTAAATCTGTACCCACCTGCGTTCTTTCTTTTGGAAGTGAATCTGGATTTAACAAAATTTTAATTGAGGAATGACTTTTATGTTATCCCCTGCCATCCTAAGAGAAAAGTGTACAGAGGGAAACAGTTTCACTGATTTTTCAATAATATCCTGTTAAAGTTTATACTGAATACTCCATTCTCTTGACTTTAAAAAAAAGTGGGGAAATTCACTTAAAAAAAATAACTAAAGAACTTTTAATATAGAGTAAGCACACTGTCACATGATTTATGTACTGATAATTTCCAGAACATTTAAGAGGTCTTTAATAAAATTAAAAGAATAGACTCTCTTTCTTAACATATTCACTTAGTATCTTCCCATCTAACTTCTTAGCTAATAAAGTAACAGAAGTGAAGAAAATGAATTATGGCATACATTTACGTGTGTGTGCATATTCATGCATGTGTTTATATACTCATATATACATATATATACATGTATATACATATACATATATAGACACACACACTATATATATATACACACACATATATATTAAGGTAATGTCAGCACCCCAAAAATAATTTCTAGCCTGCAAAACATTAAATTTTGTCAGAAAATAAAAAGTATTCACTCTTCTATTCTTTACCATTTCTCCCCAAACTCAGCCATTCCTTTTGAATTCTTGTTTCTTTTATCTCAGACTTTTAATGAAATGAATCCAAGAACTCAAACGCCAATCTTACAAAGTGGCCTTTACAATTCAAAAGGATTGGGCATGTTCTCCTTTTACATTTTCCCCAAATGCTCCTGGATACATGTGACATGCATATTACTTTTCCAGATACCTGTAAGTTGATTTTAATAAATTTCTCCCTGTAAAGTCATCATTTGCTTCTTTCTTTCCTTTTTGTAAAGCACATTAAGTGTATTTCATGGATGAAATAAGGCCTCAGTCTTATTCTTTGTGAACCCATAACACCCAAAGAGCTTACACCCTCACATCTATTTATGTAAAAGACCTTAACAGAAAACCCACTTACTCAAAAAAGCACACCTTTAAGGGACTGAATAATTTATTTTAAAAGAAAACCTCAGTCATGATAAAAGAAACTGTATTGTTCCAGGAACTGTTAATGCTCTCAGAAAACACAGAGAACAGTCTTAACCTTACAGCATCTAACATACAAGGAAAAAGGGAAAAAAGTTACCTTTTTGTGCAAGGCATGAAATTCGCTGTACCTTTTTTCAACAAAATGTTTTCTTCCATTCATTAGTACTTCTATCTTAAACACCTAAAGAAAAGAAATTTAAAAAAAGATTAATTCCACCAGTTCAAACCCCTCAGTTGTCTGATGTGGTAAGTTTGTGACCATGATATATTTCATCCCTTTAATTACAGTAGCTGAGCCCCCAAAACCCAGAAGGCTCAGGAGACCCTGGTCCAACAGCACTGATTAATGAGCATTCCAGCCAAATGCTTTAGTTAGTACCAAGTGAGGTCTCCCTGTAACGTGTCTAAAAACAACAGAAACTTAAATGCATTCGGATGCTCCTTAAACTTTTTAAATCAGAGCACATTCCTCCCTTAAAATTATTTCACCAATGAGTATGATGGTATTGAAACAAATTGTGTGACAACAGCGAGAGTCTGGCAGACACAGCAGGCTGGAGCATTCCATTACGGGTGGGTATTTCGACGCCCGGCCATGCTGTGTCACCTAGAAGACAATCAGGCAAACAGCAGTGCATTTTAGGTTAATTTCTTCCTAACCTGCATATTCATCTCTAGCCTCAGCTGGGCTTATTCCGCTGTTTGCAAAACAGGGAAAACGTAGTAAAGGCTCATTTTCCCTGCATGATGCCAGTGACAGCTTGCGTTCCTACCTCCAGAAGGTTGAAAGGCCAGAAGAAAAGGCTCTCTGGGTGCGCTAATTAGTAGGCACTAACATGACATTTTCTTGATTCTTAGGTCATTGGGGTCAAGACTGGGAACAAGGGATGAGAGATATTGTGAAATCCTCATGAAAACACAATGTTAAGGTGGGGTGGGGGAAGGATGCTTGGCAAGAATGGAAGAGAAGGTGATCTGTTATTTTCAAGAGTTTGTCTTGAACTCCTGTTCTGCTGAGCGAGATGTGGTCAACACCAAGATGAAGGAACACTGTTCAATTACTTAGTAAGCCTATTTCCTCTTTCAGTCACCCTTCTGGAAAAAGCTAAACTTGAGGTCACAAGACACGAAAGAGTGTTAAAACATGCTTACTTTAACCCTAAAGAAAACTACTTAACGGTAGCACATGAAATATGAGGTCACAATGCCGTGATTATGAAATCAGATCCCCTCTGGCCCTGTATTTCTACCTTATATGTATTACTTATTTGAAAAGACAAAATTAAATCACCAAACACAAAATATTTGTATATTTGTACTTCTTCGAATCAGAAACAAAGTCGTCTGTTCTTTGACTCCGTTTAAGAAACGTGCTTTTATCAAGCAAATGGTAAATATTTATGAATTTAATCAATATTTTATACTAACATTTGGTTTTTCAGGAAACCTCCCCAAATATACTTTTCTTTGGTCAATTAGTGAAAACAGAAACTATTTTCTTCTCAAAACATATCCATATGCTTCAAAGTCTCATATATATGTATATTATTTTTTTAGAAAAAAAAATGGTCACTAATTCGATAAAGAAAATTCTTTTCCTTCAAAGATGCTGCCGGGAATCCGATGAGGAATACACCCTGAGAAACACAAACAAAAGAAGCACAGCTCCCATGTCCGGGCTTGGTTAATAGGATGCAGAATCCCTTTCTAGTGTCAGGTCCCAGAGTTAAAGCAGGACAGTGTGGAGGCAATGAAAGTAGTTTCCATCTGCTGAACTGCATGAGACAATTGAAGTTATATTCTGAGTCCAGTTACATGAGGCTTCATCGCAAAACCTACCATGGTAGATAAAGAACTGAGGGGTTGGTGGAGGGAGGTGGGTGGGGGATGGGCACTAAGGAGGGCACTTGTGATGAGCACTGGGTGTTGTATGGAAGTGATGAATCACTGTATTTTACTCCTGAAACCAATATTGCACTGTAGGTTAACTAATCAGCATGGAAACAAAAATTTGAACACCCAAACCAAAAAAGACCACTTTAATTGGCATGTTTGCTGCTGGATACACAGCAGGAGAGTGTTGAAGACTCAGAAAGGCTCAACCTACTGGGTCAGCCCTCAGGGTCACCCCTCTTGAAGGCCAGGGATAAGACACATCACACAGTGGCTGCCTCATGGAATGTCATCCCTTCTATCGACCAGACGGCTCCATTACTAAGTTCCACAGTTACTTTTCAGTCAGTCAGTTCAGGGGGGCGCGAGGGTGTGGGTGGGTGGCGGGGCGGGTGGACCCAAACACACACACACACACACACACACACACACACACACACACACAGACACCGTGTGTGGTACATTTTCACGCCACTATTTGTACCGTGTTGCCATTTAAAAAACGTACAATATACCTAATATTGTTAGGGGTTTTTCTTTTAAATTCTGGGAAAATATTTTGGAAAGGAAGTTGGTTAATCAGAATTTCCAGAACGATGTGAAGAAATGGCATCAATGTCATAAATCTTATTTTTCTGCGGGCGCCTGGGTAGCTAAGTCAGTTGAGCATCCGACTTGGGCTCAGGTCATGGTGTTGTGGTTTGTGAGTTCGAGTCCCGGGTCGGGCACTGTGCTGACAGCTGGGAGCCTGGAGCCTGTGTGGGATTCTGTGTCTCCCTCTCTCTCTGCCCCTCCCCCACTTGCAGGTGTGTGTGTGTGTGTGTGTGTGTGTGTGTGTGTGTGTGTGCATGCGCTATCTCTGAAAAATTAACATTAAAAAAAATTTATTTAATCTTATTTTCTTGAAATCCATGGCAGCACCCCCCACCCCACTCCTTTTTTTTTTAAGAGTTTCTGATACATGTTGTCCCTGCTGCCTGGAAAATCTTTTTCCCTGCTTTGTTTTCCTGGCAAACTCCTCAAGGCTGTTACCTGCCTCTAAGGTTGGGACAGCACAGGCAGAGGCTGGGAAAGCAAAAGCACAGGATTTGTTTGATTCACTCATGTCTTTAGCAGATATTTACTGAGGGGCTTGAGGGACTACAATGTACCCAGGGGTCGCTCTAGGCTCTGAGGATTCAGCAGTGAACAAAAGGGACAGGAGCTCAGGCTTCATGGCACACACAGTCTATCTGGTGAGGAAGGCTGACTATAAACACATGAATGAATATGGTGAGGTCAGGAAATAAGCACGTGAAGAACAAGGCATCAGGGTAATGAGACACAACTGAACAGGGTGCTGTTTCAGACAGCGTGCTCTGAGAAAGGTGAGAGCTACAACATCTGGAGAGAAATACCAGGAAAAAGGTAAATGTGGCTGCCTCTGGAATTTCAGACTAGGAGTAGGTGGACAAGGACTTTTTTTTTTAATTTCTGCTTAAAAATTAAAAAAAAACTGTTTTTAATGTTTATTTTTGAGAGAGCCGAAGCAAGTGAGGGGTGGAGAGAGAGAGAGAGAGAGAGAGAGACCCAGAATCCAAAGCAAGCTCCAGGCTCTCAGCTGTCAGCACAGAGCCCGACACAGGGCTCGAAGTCACAAACCATGAGATCATGACCTGAGCCAAAGTCAGACGCTTAACTGACTGAGCCACCCAGGCGCCTCTCCCGCAATTTTTTAAAGTTAAAGTCTAGGGCGGGGTGATTTCCACTTCTGTTCAAGATGGCGTAACAGGGAGTAGATTGACCCTCCCACGTGGAACAACTCAAAACTGGGCAAAATATGTGGAAAAGATGGCTCTTAAGACATTAGACACGAGGAAATGAAGAAAAGTGAGACACAAAAGAAACAAAAAGGAGCCCTATGGTTACCCCAAACAGAGCCCTGAGGTCCCCTGAGTTAGGGTGCAGTTGGTGGGTGTGAGGGGAAGCAAGTTCTGAGGACAGGATGCTGGACAAGAGTGAGGTGCACAGAGAGGACTCCAGTGACCTGCCAGTGGTCTCTCCCTCCAACATTCAGCTGAATCCCCCCCAACACAAGGGACTGGACACGTTTACCAAAGGACGGGAAGACACAGTGCTCAGAGCTGACAGACAACTGGGCATACAGCCTGTTCCCAAACGTCAGGGTAGAAAACCTCATAATTCATGAGGCACTAGTTAGAGTTCTCAAAAAGGTCTTGCCTCAGCAGTGGGACAAAATTAACTGTAGACTAAAGGCTCTTTTAGTGCAGCATAAATAAACAAACAAATAAAACAAACAAACACAAAGCCCAAAAAACAATATTAAAGGCAATGCCTAGAGAGTACGAACTGTTTCCAAGTAACTTAACCACATGCCAAGACAAAGCTCAAGAATATTTTTAGGAATATAAAAATACTAGTACCCAACAAGATAGAATTTACAGTGCCTGGCATCCAATCAAAAAGAAGCAGGAAGATACAATCATAATAAGAAAAACCAATCAAGAGAAATTGATGTAGAAATGACAAAGGTGATAAAATTAGTAGACAAACGGATTAAAATCATTATTATAAGGTAATTTCTTACACTTAAGTATCCAAAGGAAAGGTTGACCATATCCATGGAAGATAATAAAAACACACACAGCAAGTCTGGGTCCCACTGATGAAATCAACAATGTCTGTGATTATCACAAAAATACAATGGATGGGATTTACAGCAGATTAGATATAGCAAAAGAAAAGGTAAGTGATCTTAAAGATCCACCAACAGCAACTATGCCAAATGAAAAAGAGAAGGGGAAAAAAACTAAAAAACAAACAAAGCTTCAGGAAACCATGGAACATCCTGAAGCAGCAGAATGTATGTATACTAGGAGTCCCCACAGGAGAGGAGAGAGAGGAGACAGGGCTGATGGAAAAGACAAATGAATTTAAAGAAATCATGACCCAAAATTTTCCAAATTGGATGGAAACTATAGCCCCAAAGACCCAACAAGATCAATGGATCCAACTACAAGAAACATGTGAAAAATAAAAAATCTAAGGCAAATCATAACCAAATTCTTTAAACCCAGTAAGAAACAGAAAATCTGAAAAGCAGCCAGAGGAAAAAAAAAGAGACATTAAGTAGAAAAGAAAGGTCAGTTTGATACCAAATTTCTCAAGTATTTCTATAAATAACCAAATAAGAGTGATTCAATGCACATATACTCATGTTTTTAAACATCATAGAAATATGTGCTACGTGAAGACACCTGGCAGGGACAGGAATGGTGGTGTCCTGAGGTCTTTACCCTCAACTGTTTGGAGGCCGTGCCCCTGTCAATGGAATCAGACCAATGATCTATATAAAAAGCATACAACTCTGCAGAGTACAAGGTGCTTTTTTTATATTACCTCCTCCTACCAGGCTCTGTGCTCACACTACCCCCTCGATCTCTTTATACTGTGGTTCCAAATGTTAGCTTGTATGTTTTTTTCTAAAAAAAACAAAAAAACAAAAAAAAATGTACTGATGGGGGAAAACTTTAAAAAAGTTCAGACTGTAAACTTAAAAGTAGAAGTTTCTTACAGAAGAGACTTTATAAGTCCTTGCCAATTCAAGAGGGATCGCAAATATCCTTTCAGAAGTTGTCCGCATACATATAAGCTCTGTAGGTACCCATGTATATAGAAGTTGTTTTATTCTCTTACACACTGGAGCCCCATCACACAGTTGTACTACTTCCACTATTTTTATTTTTTACCTTATTTATTTAATACATGTTGAACATCTTAGCACATTTTGAAATACCTAATTCTCTAATGGCTACATAGTACTCCTACGTACAACTGTTACCATACTTTAATTAGGACCCTGAGGTAGATACTAAGTTACCTAAAAGTATAAGGTACTAAGTTACAGTACAAGTTACTGTACTATTCTGTCCCATATTTATTGTGTTTATATATGTCTATGTTTATATATGTGTGTCTCTATGCATGTTTATGCAGTTGATCCTTGAACAGCGCAGGGGCTAGGGGAACCAGCCCTCTCCCCCCCACGCAGTGAAAAACCTTATATAACTTCTGATTCCCCCAAAACTTAACTACGAATGGCCTACTGTTGACTGGAAGCCTTCCTGATAACACAGTTGATTAACATATATTTTGTATGTTATGTGTACATTATACACTGTATTCTTATAATAAAGTAAGCTAGAGAAAAGAATATGTTGTTAAGAAAATCATAAAGAAGAACAAATATGTTTAAAGTACTATACTATATTTATTAAAAAAAAATCCAGATATAAGTGGAACACAGTTCAGACCCATGTTGCTCAAGGGCCAGCAGTATATGTTTAGGTATATTTGTACATATATGTATACATATATAAAATAATGTATATATTATATATGTACCTATACATGTACATATATATTATACATATTATATATAACACAATACATAATATACAATGTATCCATTATATGTGTATCTATATTATAAAATATATGTGTTATATAACATTATATAATCCACATTATATGTATATGTGTATATTATATATGTACACATATATGTACATATGGAATAAACGTATACATTTTATAACATATGTACATATATTTTATATGTATTAATATATTCCTTATTTCGGTAAACAGACTTACACACAGAGACGAACACAAGATAAATTACCAAAAATTTTGCCAAATTTACCCCCACTTATATTTACTAAGTTAAAAATCTGCTAAAAAGATATGGAATATATGGAATACATATAATACATATATATATTATATGTACATATATAGAGAATATGGAATACGTAGATACAACTTTAAAGACACTATTTCCATTCCTAAGTATGGTATGATTACATGTTAGAGGCAATTTTCTTCCTTTGTGATAGTATCTCTGAAATTAAACTAAAGTCAAGGATAAAATATTTCAAAATTTGGGGGTACACCCGATTTTCCAGGAACTTATTTTAAGAAATAAAATAAACTTAAGCTAAAGAAAGACTTAACCTATATTCCAGGTTGAACAGTCTCTTGCCTTCAGAAATTTGTACTCTACAAAGTTATTCACTTTCAATGAAAGCAAAAATAAAGCTTTTCCTTTAACATGCTAAAAGTATCTAATAAATAACTTAAAACCTTCCAAATACAGATGGGGACTGTATACACAAATAAAGCTTACAGTCCAGTGTTCCACGTTGTCTGGGTTACAAAACTGTTATGCTGAGGGGCTCCTGGGTGGCTCAGTCAGTTAAGCGTCAAACTTGAGCTCAGGTCATGATCTTACAGTTTGTGAGTTCAAGCCCCACGTCGGGTTCTGTGCTGACAGCTCAGAGCATGGAGCGTGCTTCGGATTCTGTGTCTCCTCCTCTCTCTGCCCTCCCCCACTTGTGCTCTGTCTCTCAAAAATATATAAATGTAAAAAATAATAATAAAAATTGTTATGCTGAGAACATGAGATACACACAAATGGCAAGTACCTGCTTCAAATATGACTTTTCTTATATATGTTTTAATAATTGCTCAGTTAGAAAAACATGGCCCAAATATTAACTCAGGGTTGAAGTCAACTCTGGGTTTGAAATATTTTTTTTAATGTTTCATTATTTATTTTTAGAGAGAGATTGTATGTGTGAACAGGGCAGGAACAGAGAGGGAGAGAGAGAATCCCAAACAAGCTCCACACTGTCAGTGCAGAGCCCGATGAGGGGCTTGATCTCATGCACCACGAGATTATGACCTGAACCAAAATCAATAGTCTGACACTTAACCAACTGTGCCACCCAGATGCTCTGAAATATTCTCTTTCTTGACTTGAATGAGCAAGAAAGAAAAAATAAATTTAAGCTTTCTTTTTTTAATGTTTATTTTTGAGAGAGACAGAGACAGAGTATGAGTTGGGGAGGAGCAGAAAGAGAGGGAGCCACAGAATCCGAAGCAGGCTCCAGGCTCTGAGCTGTCAGCACAGAGCCCAACACAGGGCTTGAACTCATGCACAGCAAAGTCATGACCTAAGATGAAGTCGGACACAACCGGCACCCCAAGAAAGATAAAATTTAAAAGGTTGTTATTAACTTTAAAAAATTACATCTCTAAAAAAGCCATTAATTGTGTGCCTGTTGGGGGCCTGGCTTATAGCAGGTATGAATTCACCCGACAGTTTTTTATGAGTGGAAGATGGTACTAAACCCTCTAATTATAAATGACTATGATATTCAATGACTAAGTATACAATTCAATAATGCTTGTATAAAAATTTAATTTGGTCTTATTCTGAAACTTCAATCATATTTCCTCTAAGATGCCACAGTAATGAAGTGACAGACATTATTAATTTAATTGTACTATATGTGGCTGCAGAAAACTGCTAATAACTGTTCTCATGCCTTTGAAAATATGTAAATTTCATACATTTTTAAAGTATTTTGAGAAAAAGATGCAGTTTCAGATAAACTACTGCTTAAGGAATAAGAAGAATTCTCTAAATAATTGCCACTATCAAACAGTGCTGTAAGAGTTGGGCATAAGTAAATGTGTGTGTGTAGTTTTTAAATACAATGCTTCTTGGGGCCCCTGGGTGGCTCGGTAGGTTGAGCAACCAACTTCGGCTCAGGTCATGATCTCGCGGTCTGTGCATTCAAGCCCCTCATCGGGCTCTGTGCTGACAGCTCAGAGCCTGGAGCCTGCTTCAGATTCTGTCTCCCCCTCTCTCTCTGCCCCTCCCCCACTCATGCTCTGTCTCTGTCTCAGAAATAAATAAGCAGACATTAAAAAAAATTTTTTAAACATGATGCTTCTTTGCAAAGAAAACTCATGATACCAAAAAGACCCCCCCCCAAAATAAGAAAAATCTCCAAAGAAAGAAGAAAAAATAAAAACACAAGCAAAATTACAGCAAAAGCAAATATCAAATCAAAGGAAGTCTAAGTTTCCTAAGTTGGGAAGATCAAAAGAAATGACCATATCCCAGGGAAAAATAAGACAGTTACCTACTCTGGATTATTATTTTTTAACGTTTTATTTTATTTTATTTTTTTTTGAGAGAGAGAGAGAGAGAGAGACAGAGCATGAGCTGGGAAAGGTCAGAGAGAGAGGGAGACACAGAATCCAAAGCAGGCTCCAGGCTGTGAGCTGTCAGCACAGAGCCCACACAGAGCTTGAACCCAGAGACCCAAGATCTTGACCTGAGCCGAAGTCAGACGCATTATTATTCACATGAAAAGGCACAAAAAGGCCATCTTAGCTGTGAGCAAACTCAGAAAACAAACGGCCCACCCATACTTTTTGAAAAAATTAATGAAGATGTAGAATTGTCAGGGCGCCTGGGTGGCTCAGTCGGTTAAGCGTCTGACTTTGGCTCAGGTCATGATCTCATGGTTTGTGGGTTCGAGCCCCGCGTCGTGCTCTGTGCTGACAGCTCGGAGCCTGGAGCCTGCTTTGGATTCTGTGTCTCCCTCTCTCTCTGCCCCTCCCCTACTCGTGCTCTGTCTCTCTCTCTCTCTCTCAAAAATAAAAAAATATTAAAAAAAAAAAAAGCTGTAGAATTGTCAAGGGATAGATGAATCAAAACTAAGAACTCAAAAATATATGAAAGTAATATATTTTTATATATTTAATATATATAATTATTTTTATGCATGTATAGTTAATATAGTTTTAAATATATGTAACATATTTAAAATTTTTTAAATATAATTTATATTTGATATATAAAATAGATAATATATAATAAAATAACAAAAGCACATCAAAGTATATATCAAAAAATATGTCAAAAGTAATATAAAAGGCCAGCCATTGTTTTTGTCATCATCAGAGCCTATGATCCATGGACATAGTAAATGAATGTAGAGAAAGGCAACATTATAAAGTGGCCACTATCCAGAGGAGGCTGAGGACTTCTCCAGCAGGAAGCATCATGGCGACTTCATGGCCACATGGAGACTGCTTTCTCACAAGTTACTTTGTTGCTTGTTTCTACAAAGAAAGCATTTGGGGTTGAAGTACTTGGTACACAGAGAAACAAAAGAGCCTCCAGAAATCCACAGAAAACCCAGTGCAAATGTTTAGCGGCATATACCTTCAAAGTTTGATGGCGAATGATCTTTACCACAGAATTCCACATCCAGGCAAATTCTCCACCAAGAAGAAAGTAAAGTGCTCTTTTCAGACACACAGGAGCACTTTATGGATTATGTAGATTCTGATGGGATTTTCTTTGACGTTATTTCTTAAAAATGGAATTTTTTTCAGGCCACCTGGGTGGCTTAGTCAGTTAAGTGTCCGACTCTTGGTTTGAGTTCAGGTCATGATCTCATGGCTCACGAGTTCAAGCCCTACATCGGGCAATGCACTGACAGTGTGGGGCCTGCTTAGAATTCTCTCTCTCTGCCCCTCTTGCTCTCTCTCTCTCTCAAAATAAATGAATAAACCTGGGGCACCTGAGTGGCTCAGTCGGTTGAGCATCCAACTCTGGTTCAGGTCCTGATTTTGTGGTCTGTGAGTTCAAGCCCCGTGTCGGGCTTTATGCTGACAGTTCAGAGCCTGGAGCCTGCTTCGGATTCAGTGTCTCCCTCTCTCTCTACCCGTCCCCCACTTGCACTCTGTGTGTGTGTGTCTCTCTCTCTCAAAAGTAACATTAAAAATTTTTTTACTAAAAATAAATAAACTTAAAAAAATGGAGTTTTTTTCAAGAAAAGCCAAAAAACTTGTGGCCCTAACCTAGAATAAAATGGTGGAGGGGCACCTGGGTGGCTCAGTCAATTAAGTGTCCAACTTCAGCTCAGGTCATCATCTCACAGTTCATGAGTTCAAGTCCTACACTGGGCTTTCTGCGGTCAGCACAGAGCCCACTTCAGATCCTCTGTCCTCTTCTCTCTCTGCCCCTCCCCCACTTTCTCTCTCTCTCTCTCTTTCTCAAAAATAAATAAACATTGAAAACATTTTTTTAATGGTGGAAAAATCCTAAAATGGCAGCTCTGTATCCCCCAAAATATTTAAATTAGAATAAGAAGCCAGAGGGCTCCAAGAAACATGCCTTCAAGAAGAAAACAGGTATGATGAATATCAGTCATAGTTAAGAAGGTTTCAGGATGGTGTAAAGTATTTGCCTTTCTCTGCCAAGAAAAAAAACAAAAGGCTGCCTAAAAATTCCAAGAAAACCAACTAGATAAAATGGTATACAATGTAAAGTTCCAAACATAAAGCAAAATAAATATAAAGCAAAATAAATGTAATACGCATGAGATAAAGACAAGAGCGGCTATTTGAAATAATGTTTAGAACACTCTCCAGTGAGCAGTACAGATTTCATAATTTATAAGACAACATTTCATCCTCCACAGTTCGAAACACTTGATTACAAAGTGAAAATATAAACAAATATATGTACACACACATATATAATTATAATATCAGGAACATCAACTCTTGTGCTCACTTTTTTAGAATCAATCTATACAACACAATTCTTTTTACAGAACGGACTATAAATACTTTTTGTCAGTATAAAAAGTAATGGTATAACCAGCAGAAAATAAGAGGCGAATGGGGAAGGAAACCAAATAGGGTCAAAATTATTTTCATCTTATATCATTGGTAATCAAAGGCTACTGCTAAAAATTGGTAGATGAAGAAAATGGTTCAAGTTACGTTTATTATGTTTAATAAATATAAGTCATGATACTAATTTTTTAATAATGAGATTAAAATCACACACATAGTAGAAACTGAGTATGGAGGGGAGGTACGACAGGGGTGGGTGAACTCAGTTCCTATTTCAAAGTGGAGGGACACTAGAGATTTTCTAAGATTCAGACATCAAGAAATAGAATATATTATTCTAGAGAATATATTATATTATATATAATATATTATATATACTATGATATATAATATTATATATAATATATAATATACATATTTATATATCATATTATATATAATGCATAATATTATACATATTTATATAATATATAATATATAATATATAATATATAATATATAATATATAATATCTATATATATAATAGAATATATTATTCAGAGTCTGGGTGCTTAAAACAAATCAGCAACCTTTCAACTAACTTATGGTTCTGGAAGGTATTAGACACATTTCGTTTTTCCTTTTACACGTTCCTATAGTATTGAAAGTTTTTCTGTGTATAAACATTACTTTCAGATATCCTAATAATGACAAAGTCTCTGCTAAATGTTTTAGTTTTAAATCTCTCTGGTTGTAAAGGGAAGGTTTTTCTTCAGTTTTCCAGTGTTTATAGAATTACAGGTTTTCAAAGAATTTATTTTTAAGCAATCTCTACACCCAACGTGGGGCTTGAACTCACAACCCTGAGATCAAGAGTTGCACGTTCCACAGACTGAGCCAGCCAGGCACCCCTAGAATTACAGGTTTTCAGTGTAAACCCCAGTACTGACTAATTTTAGCTGCAGCTCCCTGATTATTTGATTATGAAGTCTTCATTTTTCTTTTCCTCTTAACCTGTATCTATATGCCGTAAATCCAATCAGTCAATTCAGGGTGAGGGGAAAAGTGCACTCAAATACATCACGTCATTACATGTTGATTGGCTAACATAGTTTTTCATTAGTTTCAACAGCATATAATTTTGACTTAGACTGTGTAAAAAGGAAATAGTGCTGGTCCTTTGCTTACCTGGATTGTTGTGGCAATGCATCAAATATGGTGGTAAACAATGAAGCATTCTGAAAGACAGATGCTTTATGAGCTTTATTTGTTCTCTTTTGTAACCTGCTTTGCAGGAATGAAAACAGATACCTTTTATCTGCACTACTTTCTAACTTGTGCCAAACTCTAAATACCCTGGAGCCATAGTATCTCCGTTAATAAAACAGGAATGACAAAATGATGTCGAATTATATTCGTTTGTTGGCTAATAAATGTCTTGGTGCTCTGTAAGATGCTCTGAAATGGAACAGGTAATTGCTAATTATGAAGTGGGCAACAAAGCGTCCAGCAGGAAGCACACGATGGTTTCCAGGAGCATGTAGGCCAGCCTTCCTCACAGGCTGCTTGGGGAAGAGATCTGTGCCTGAAAGAGCTTGTCATAGAGCAGAACAAAAAGAATCTATCATTCTTCTCCCAAATTACTCATCTGTAAACTGCCTCGCCTCATCACAAGCTCATGGCTTCTGCAAAAAGCAACTCTTCGATCTGCCTCCAACCCATCAACCCATCCTGTTTTCCACAGCTCTTCCAAGCCAATGACAGCCAACGCCTTCCTAAATCCTCCCTCACCCAGGCACCAGCTACACAGAGCAGGATCACCTACCCTAGGGCTTATGCTTCCAAGGGAGGCCCTCCAGGCCAAGGAGTCCCATCCTAGCCTCCATCCAGCCTCCATTCCAGTGCCTTCCAGAATTTTAGGCATTGCTGTCTTCCATACCTTCCCCTTAAACAGACTATCTACGTGGTACAATATTATTACTTTTTTTAAATGTTTATTTACTTTTGAGAGAGACAGACAGACAGACAGAGTGTGAGTAGGGAAAGAGCAGAGAGAGAGGGAGATACAGAATCCGAAGCAGGCTCCAGGATCTGAGCTGTCAGCACAGAGCCCGACGCAGGGCTTGAACTCACGGACTGCGAGATCATGACCTGTGCTGAAGTCGGACACTTAAACGACTGAGCCACCCAGGCACCCCAGCATAATCATGTTACTTAAAGTACAGTCACACTCTCTAAGTTTTGCCACATGTATTCCTATTGACGTCATATAGTATGTATTATATGCCCCAAACAAACTGGACTTTTTCTAAGGAGAAAATCATCACCAAAAAGAACCTACCACAATGTTGTAAGAAAGCATTTGCAATATATACTAGTTAGAAAAGCAGGAGAAAATATTTTATCCATACAAAGCTGCTGACTCTCAAATCTGCAGAACAAATGACAAAGGAAATCAAAATGATGCCAGAGTGGTTGAATTACAAATTATCATGATTTTCCCTGCAATCTGCATTTTTCTTGATAGCATGCATATATTATTTTTACAATGAGAAGACAAATTTAATCTACTTTCTGCCTTCTTAAGTCCTACTGGGGTAAATGTAATAAATGATTATTATTCAATTTTTTAACATGAACATCAAGCTCTTACAAAATTCATTTAATGAATTTCCCCAGATATTTATTGTGCATCTCTACGTGCCAAGCCCTTCGCTATGCTCTATATTAAGAACAAAGGCGGCGGCAGCTAACCTTTTTTAAATTGTCGCTATTTATTTATTTATAAATAGGCTCCACTCCTCTTGCGGGGCTTGAACGCATGACCCTGAGATTAAGAGTTGCATGCTCTACAGACTGAGCCAGCCAGGCGACCCTACCATTTTTTGAGTGCTTCCTATGTATTATGCAGTGTTCCAGGCACTTTCATTTATTAACTGGTTTAATCCACACAAAACCCTATGAGGTAAGTAGGTACCAGTATTATTCCCACTCCATATGTGAGGAAACCAAGCCACAAAGAGGCTCAGAGCTTAAAGACACAGAACTAGGAATGGATTTATAAACTCAGACAGTCTGAGTTCCAAAGCCCACAATCCATTAACTACAGAAACAGTGGTGAGCCAAACCCATCATTCTAGCCTTTGTGGTGCCTACATAGAAGAAAGAGTGAAATTAAGAAAGTAGTCAAAACAATATATAATTATGAGGTATGGTACAAACTATAAAGGAAAAGTATAAAAAACTATGTGAGCTATACTCAATATAAAAATGCTTATTTTTATTTTATTTTTAATTTTTTAATGTTAAATTTTTAAAAATGTTTATTCATTTTTGAGAGAGACAGAGAGAGAGAGAGAGAGCAAGAGAGAGCAGGGGAGGGGAAGAGAGAGAAGATGACACAGAATCTGACGCAGGCTCAGGCTCTGAGCTGAGAGCAGAAAGCTCAGTGTGGGACTCGAACTCATGAGCCGTGAATCATGACCTGAGCCGAAGTTGGACACTTAACCAATTGTGCTACCCAGACATCTCTAAAATGCTTATTAAAAAAAAAAAAAAAAAAACAACTATGTACATAAGGGAAGACAAGATTTGCTCTCTGGAATCAGGGAAGGTTTCTTTCAAGAGCTGATGTTTCTGAAAAGACCTACAGTAAAGGTAGGCAAAGAGGAAGGGCAAGCAGTAGGCAGATCATGTGCAAAGGCCCCAAGGCAGCATGTGAGAGGAGGCAGGAGGTGAGTGTAGGGCCCTCATCCTGGAAGCCTAGCACCTCTTTAAGAGGCTGGAAAGCAGACAAACAGTAAACTCAAAGGCTCAACAAGAACAATTACCTAGTGCATAGGGCTTAGTTCTACTCTCTGGAAAAGAAACTGTGAACAAGAGGAAGATCAAAAGCTTATTTACATTTGAATGGAAGGGAGACAAAGACAATCACACAAGTAAATGCATATTAGCTGATAAGTGTTACAGAGGCCAAAGAAATCAGGATAATGAGGACAGAGAGGGCCTGGATGGGGGCGGGTATGGCTGTGATATAGGGTGGTCAGGAATGGTCTGACCAAGAAAGTCATATCTGAGCAGAGACCTTGTATTAGTTTTCTACTCGTACTGCACAAACACAAAGTGCCATTTCTTCTCTCACAGCTCTGTGGGCGAGGAGGGCAGTGTGGCTGGCGGCCTTCTCTGCCTCACGTTCATGGGGCTAAAATCAAGGTACTGGTGGGGCGGTGTTCCCTTCGGTGGTTCACTGGGAGAAAAGGTTTCCGTCTCCTTGTGGGTCTAAGACTGTGGTCCCCGTTTCCAGGCAGCTGTAGCACTGGGGTCCCCGTTTCCTTGCACTTGTAGAATGGTGGTCCCCTTTTCCTCACTGGCTGTCAGCCTAGTACACGGCTCCCACCTTCTAGAGGCTACCTGTGATCTTTGGCTTATGGCCCGCTTTCTCCATCTTCAAAACCAGCCAAGCAGTCCTTCTCATGTGACACTTCTCTTACCTGCTTTCCTGCATTCTCTTCCACTTTTAAGGACTCAGGTGATTATACTGGGCTCACTGAGAAAATACAAAATAGCCTCGATGACTCAAGGTCCTTAACCTTAATCACAAGTATGAAGTCCTTTCTACACATAAGGTGACATATTCGTGGGTCTGGGGATTAGGGTATAGACATTCTTGGCCCATTAGTCCCTTTACCATAGGCCTGAAGGAAGTGAGAATACTGGGGGTGGGCAGAGGGGTCCATGGAGATATTTGACATGTTATGTGCCTGCAGTGATCAGGAGGGAGAAGAGTTGGTAAAAGAGGTCTGAATGGTGGCACCAAGACGTGAATGGAAGCAGAAAGAAAAGCACAGACTGACAACGAAAAGTGGAGTCTGTTTAAAAAAAGAGGAACCAGGGTGCCTGAGTGGCTCAGTTGAGCAACAGACTCTTGATTTCAGTCCAGGTCATTACCTCGCGCAGTTCATGAGTTTGAGCCCCACATCGGGCTCTGCACTAACAGTGTGGAGCCTGCTTGGGAGGCTCTCTTGCTCTCGTGCTCGCGCGCTCTCTCTCTCTCTCTCTCTCTTGCTCCTCCCTCTTCCCCTTCTTTGCCCCTCCCCCCTCAAAATTAAATAAACTTTTTTTTTTTAATTTTCTCAAAGGAAGAAGAAAGAGGAACCAAATATAATGGGGAGGTTTGGGGCCTGAACAACACGAAGGATGGTGGAACCATCCTGAGCTGGGAAGACCATACGTCCACCAGTCTGTGTCCAGCAAACAGGAGCTCTACAAGCGCAAGGAAACGGGGACCCCAGTGCTACAGCTGCCAGGAAACAGGCACCCCATGTTAAGTTTGAGATGCATGGGAGAACACCATGTGACCATATTGAGCATCAGTGAACTGACAGCCTGGGTCTTAGTCAGACATCTAAATCTGGGAGTCATCAAGAGTGTGTGAATGTCATTTAAAACCAGAAGACCGGATCGGACCGTGTAGGAAGAGATGTTCACATTGGGGTGTATGGTTTTACCATGGAGGCAGTCGGAAGCCTTTGCTGTGTTTTAAAAGCCTTCCCCTTCCAAATTAAACTTCTCTCAAACACCAGATGACTTGGTGTTCAGGTCTTGCAGTACTGACCACCTTTTGGATAAAATACAGATTGTCATTGTTTCTTCTACAATGTTGAATTCAGGACTCAGGAAAGAGGCATTTCCCCACTTAGTGAATGGAACTGACCTCCAGAATTCATAGTTGAAGTACTCTAAAACTCAGCACGGATTTTCTCATAGAATAAGTATAAAGTATTCCAACTCATAAAAAAAAAAAAACCCTATTTATCCCATAATCTGCATAAATTACAAATGTGAAATTATTTCACCCATCAGATTTGCAGTACAACACAGCGGGTCAGAGTTCTAGCTCTTCAATCAAACTACCTGGGTTTGAATCCTGTGTTTCCTGCTGATCTCCTCTGAGCTGTCCTAATACTCCATGATTTGGGCCAACGGTACCTTTCAAACAGATCTATTGCTGGGATTAAATGTGATTATCAATGTGAATAATTTGCCCCCCTGTCTGGTATTTAGCAAGAACCCAAACAAGAGTCTTACCTACTAATGTCATTATCAACATTGAGTCACGGCTACAACTGTTTTTATCAGCATAAAGGAGGGTAGAGGTCTTGGTGGACTAAGAGGGGAAAAGATGACCCTGCATGAGAGTAACTTACTGACCATATCTGTTCATCTCTACGAGTGAGAAGTACTTTTCTCTCCATCACCAGAACTTCTTCACCCTGCAGTGCATACACATGGTGGGTCTCTGCAGCCACCTCTGTCAATACCCAATGGGAATCAGGTGCTCCTGAAGAGACTTGACTGGCATCTAAGTCCCAGAGGAATCCTGACTTCGCTCAATCTGCGTTAAAGATTCCAGAGCTGCGATCTGTATCTACCTGTATGGTTTTGGAAGCCCTGTCTCACTGCTGATTCATGATACTGTTGAGGTCAAACAAAATTTCCAGGTCTTCCCCAAGAGCTCTTGAACAAGTGGTTTTCAGAATGGAGGTCAGGCTTTAGAAATGACATGTTCAAGGCAGCCTGGGTGGTGGCTTCGTTGGTTAAGCCTTCAACTTTGGCTCAGGTCATGATCTCATGGTTCGTGAGTTCAAGCCCCGCATCGGGCTCTGTGCTGATGGCTCAGAGCCTAGAGCTTGCTTTGGATTCTGTCTCCCTCTCTCTTTGCCCCTTCCTTGCTCACACTCAGTCTTTCTCTCTCAAAAATAAACATTAAAAAAAATTTTTTTTTAAAGAAACGACCTATTCAATAAAACAGTGTCCACTTGAACCCAGTGTACGAGGATATTGTGACTTTTGTGAAAAATGTCACAAGTCATCCAAGTCATGAGCCAGCGTCTTTGCCAACCTTTGGGTCCTGTGCAAATCTAAAGTGTCTTTCTCCTTCCAGGCCTGAGATCTCACCTGCCGACCTCCCAACTGGTCTCTCTGCTCTACTCTTGCCCTGAAACAATGTGTGTTTCAGAGCAGCCAAAGTGGCCCTTGGCAACCCTCTATCAGATCATACCACTGCCCTGCTTAAATCTTTCCAGTGGATTTCCATCACTCCCAGAACAGAATTCAAGTCCTTAACCCACACTACCGAGCCCTACACCCTCCAGCTCCAAAACCCATCCCTCCCCTCCTCCATTTCTCTAGCACACCCGTCTTCCTCACCCTGGTCCAGCTACACCAGTGTCCTTGTTGACTATCAAATGGATGGAGCACATTCCCAACTCTAGGGTTTGACATGCTTCTTCTACTTAAAAGCATTTCCCTCATTTTGTTCAAATGCTGTACATGGTCACCTTCTCTGAGAGGTGTTATCTAACTACTCCATCTAAATCAGAGACTCACGTTGCCACCATTCTCTGTCCCCAGACACACACACACACACACACACACACACACACACACACACAATGCTGGTTGTTTTACTGTCTGTTTCCCCACTAAATTACAAATTCTCTAAGGGCAGGCACGTCATCTATTTTGTTCACTGTTATTGGTCCGCTGCCTTAAATGGCATCTGGCAATAGAACAGGTTGAATCCACAAAATAAACGAGGAAGGAAAGAGGGACAGAAAGAGTGAGCAAGTAATTAATGGCAGGACAACATGCTGCAGAGAACATGACTACACCCTAGGCCAGCACAGCAGTCTTATAGCAAAAGGGTAAGAGGAGTTATTTTTGTTAGGAAAACAATCAGTAAGTTAGACACGACGGAGGTAGATTGTGCAAGATAAGATGGCTTCTTATAGAAACTGTGTTGCTGTTGGTCAAAAGAACACTGTTCATGAGAACCCGGAAGCTATGAAAATAGTTTTGAAATGCAGCCCCTTTAGTAAAAACAAACTAGGAGGCAGGGCACGTGGTTGCTCAGTCAGTTGAACGTCTGACTCTTGATTTTGGCTCAGGTCACGATCTCAAGGTTCATGAGCCCGAGCCCCACAGTGGGCTCTGCACCAGGAGTACACAGCCGGCTTGGGATTCTCTCTCCCCCTCTTTCTTTGCCCCTCCCCCACTCACACTTTCTCTCTCAAAATAAATAAATAAAGTTAAAAAATAGAAGCTAGTAGTCCTTTTTTCTAGTTTGTATTTTACTTTTTAAAGAAACTACGAGTCTTCTTAATAATCAGTACTATTCTGTATATGAATCAGTACTATTCATATACACAATATGGTAGATAGAGCACCAGTCTGGAGTCAGATACAAATGACATCCAGATCTGCCATTTGCTAGTGGTGTTTCGTTGTAGACATTGCTTATCCACTCGAAGCCTTAATTTCCTCATCTGTAAAATAGGGAAGATAATACCTACTGCTTGGGGCTGGTGATGGAGTAAATAAATAAGACAAGGTATATGAAACAGTTAGCACCCAGCCTGGCATACGGTTGGTACTCCACACGTTCTAGTATCTTCCTGAATATCACTGTGTTTCTTACAAGCCTAAATGAAATCTGAGGCTACAAATTGTCTTGATTTCTCTAACACACTGAAGCACCATAATGCACTACACTCATTTCTTAAAAAACATATTCTCACTACAAAAATCTACACAATTCAGAAGATCAAAAACTTTAAAGCATTCTCTATGTAGATATACATACACCTATATACATATACATACATGTGTAGAGAGACAGATTTTTTTTTTAACCAAAAAAGGTGTAAAGAGTAAGTTTGAATGGTTGAGAATTACTGGTCTCATTCCTAATGACCTGGGCTCCATATTTCTATAGGCATCAAGAAGGTGAGATCCAAGATTGTCCTGTGTTCTCTCAATGTTGAACTTGGAGTCTTTACTGGACCCCAGAAATTAAAGGCTGTTTGACTATAGGCAATCTGCAATATACACGTCAGCTTCAAAGCTCTACTGCTCAGCTTTGAAACATGGGCAGAGAGCAGGTGGGGAGGTACAAGCTCTATACCCATGAAAGGCTGCAGACCATTGTGTCAACTCTACAACTGAGAATCCTAAAGAGGTATTCTGTTATTCCTGTTGAGGAGAAAGAAGCTTCTGTTCTACAGAAAGGGGTTAGAGGGGATCTGTCCATACAGAATGGACCTATAAGACCTACAAGACGTAAGCTCTTTAAGATTGTGGAATTCTCAGCCTTCTTTCTAAACTCAGAATTTCAATTCTTCCCAAGAAAAAAATGTTTATCACGTTTTTTACTGTCCCAATAGAAGCCTGGTTTAAAACTATCACACTGTAGGAGTGTCTGAGTGGCTCAGTCAGTTAAGTGTGAGACTTTGGCTCAGGTCATGATCTCACAGTTCGTGAGTTCGAGCACCGCACCAGGCTCTGTGCTGGTAGCTCAGAGCCTAGGGCCTGTTTGGGATTTTGTCTCCATCTCTCTCTGCCCCTCCCCTGCTTGTGCTCTGTCTCTCTCTCTCTCTCTCTCTCTCTCTCTCATATATATAAAGATTTAAAAAAATTTAAACCGTCACACTGTAGGGGTGCCTGGGTGGCTCAATCACTTAAGTATCTGACTCTTGACTGGCTCAGGTCATCTTGGGATTCTGTCTCCTTCTCTTTTTGCCCCTCCTCCCCTCACAATCTCCCTCCCTCTACCTCTCTCTCTCTCTCTCAAAAATAAATAAATATTTTAAAAATAAATAGGGGCACCTACGTGGCTCAGTTGATTAAGCATCCAACTCTTGGTTTCAGCTCAGGTCATGGTCTCGCAGCTTCGTGGGTTTGAGCCCTGCATTGGGCTCTGGGCTGGCAGCATGCAGCCTGCTTGGGATCCTCTCCCTCCCTTTCTCTCGGCCCCTCCCCCACTGGTGCTGTGTCCGTCTCTCTCAAAAAATAAACTTAAATAAATAAATAAATAAATAAAACTGCCCCACTGTAAAGACAATGATGATGAGGACATCAATCACTTTATCCAAGTATTTATTAAGGACTTAGTATGTTAAGCCCTGTTCAAGGGGTCTGAACTCAAGGTATCAGTGAAGTGAGGTGAAGTGAAGTGACAAGGAGTTCTGCCCTCATGAAACATACATTCTAGCAGGGGAGATGGGTAACCACAGATTTACAAAATAATAACTAAATCATACAGGGTGTTTTAGAAAGTGATTATCTGGTATGGGTGAGGCCAGCAGAATTAGGTAAAAGGCATTGGGAGTGCTGCAGGAAAGTTGCAATTTTATTTCTAGGTTTACTTATTTTGAGACAGAGAGTGAGAGCATGTGTTCAAGTGCTCGAGTGGGGGAGGAGCAGAGGGAGAACGAGAATGAGAGAGAGAGAGAGAGAGAGAGAGAGAATCCCAGGCAGACTCCACTGCCACCACAGAGAGAGAGAGAGAGAGAGAGAGAGAGAGAGAGAGAGAATCCCAAGCAGACTCCACTGCCACCACAGAGCCCGACGTGGAGCTCAAACTCACAAACCATAAGATCATGACCTGAGCCAAAATCAAGAGTTGGACACTTAACCAAATGAGCTGCCAGGCTCCCCAGGAAGTTGTCGTGTTAAATAGAATGGTCAGAGTGGGCCCCACTGGGAAGACAGAATTCCAGACTTGGAAACTGTATCACAGCACTTAACTTAGTAATAGCATCTATTTTTGTTTACCTTTTCCTTTAAATTTCTTGTTTATCTTAAATTTCAGTTAACCTACTTTTTAAAACGCATGGATACATGAGTGTTTAAAAACGAAGTCCATCTAATGTCTAATGAAAAATGCACAACTGAATTGCTGTATTTAACCAATTGCCATCCTTCCTAAGCCCCTATAGGACACATGCTAGTGGCAGACAAGCGGGCAGAAGTTTGGAGCCTAACGAGGCCGGCCTCAGCATGTATCACTGTCATTCTTCTGTAGAATCAGCATTTCTAAGCCCATATATAAGGAGGTGCTAAGGAGGAGGTGGGGGCGGGGGGGAGGCTATTCCAAGAGCTTCTCATATTGATTTCTTTACCCTAAACAAAGAGATTTTCCTAGTTACATGATATATCATAATCACTTAATTTGTTTCACTCCTTTAAAGCAGGAACAATGAGTTGAGGAAAAGGTGTTGGGTTGCAAAAATGTAATCATTTTGCAGGTGTTTTGTTGTCGGTATGGGTCATTTTCCCTTAGTAATATGACATATGTGGTCTCTATAGAGAAAGTGAAAATGCAGAACCCAAATCCCCCCTGTTCCCTAGAGCCTGGACTAACCTAACGAAGCCTACATCTCAAGACTCTCACACTGTTCCCAAGGGTAACAAGGATAAAGCTTTTCCACAAGCCTCTCTAAGGCTTCATGTATTAGGCATTCATAATTAAACCACCCCCATTGCCTGGACATGAACAGATTTTTTCTCTCTCCATAGTGTTTTTGTACGCACGGAGCCAGTGCAACCACGAACCTCATGCCATGCATTCCCCACAGGGCACAACACACAGATTTAAAGGCAACTTTCTAACAAAGTCTCTTCCTGGATCGAAAAAAAAAAAAAAAAAAAAAAGGTGCACAAGTAGGGAAACTCCAACCGAAACTAGTACATGAGTTTCATTTGGGAAGCAAATATTCACTCCCTATATGTCCATTACTCCTCGCCATGGCTCTCCCAAAGTTACCCCTTTACAAAGGGGGGTGCTAATCTCATAAACCGTGAGATCATGACCCGAGCTGAAACCCAGACTCAGAGGCTCAACCAACTGAGCCACCCAGGTGCCCCTAAAATTTTTAAACATAAGCAGAGGCTACAGAAAGAGTACACTGTTTTGCATTTAAGTAAATACATGATCAGGGCACCTGGCTGGTTCAGTCAGAAGAGCATGTGACTCTTGAACTGGGGGTCGTAAGTTTGAGCCCCACACTGGGTGTACAGATTATTTAAGTAAATAAATACTTTAAAAATTAAGTAAATAATACCATAACAGTGTATATTTGTAGGTACTAAGTACAAAGAAAGATGGGACGAAAAAAAATACCAAAATGTTCTAAAGGAACAGATAAGATTTTTCTCTTCTTCACTTTTCAAGATTTTTTCCTCCAATTTTTCCTCATTGAAGATGTGTATCTCATAGCATTTTCTAAAATTTTGAGTGAAAATGTTCAAAATGAAAAAAAAAAAGTTGTGACTCAGGCATCTTTGGTTCCAAGTCCCTCTTTGACATCTAGCAGCCATATAGACAGGAAAATCATTTCTCGTCTCTATTGCCTGTTCATCAGCCGGGACAGCTCATGTTTGACTTGTGCATGACAACTGCGTACTTCTCGATCGCAAGTGGTTTTCTCGAAGTCTGCTCTCAGGTAAAGACTGTGCGGTATGCACATTTCTGGGCTATGCTTCACACAATGACGAGGGAAAACAAACGTTAACTCATTCTCAACTGACCAGGCACGCTTACCTTACCGTTCAAAATCACTGTCTTCCGGATCAGATTCTGTTCAGGGGATTGCCTTCTGCTACCTCTCTTTTACCAAACAGCAAATTCAGTTCTCGAAACAGGCGACCCTGCTCCTCTCCTATTCCTCCTCTACCTTGTGTGCGGTTTCTGGCTGTGAAATCAGAGGGCTCTATATAAGCTCCAGGTCGGTCTGTGGTTTTCAAAAAGACTAGACCACATGCCTTCTCATCCCACCAGCTTCCTTTGTCAAAATGCTCACCCCTCTCTCTTCCTTGGCCTGAGAGTAGGTGCTGTCGTCTGAATGTGACTATTCACCTGAGTTCTCCAGTCTCTGGACATTTCCTCTTACCTTACAGGGACACATCCCAGTGCCACAGGTTGTGAGCAAGCAGAGGCTCTCAGAAAGGATGTGGCCGACTGTTTGCTGTTAAAGGGACTCACCCAGGAAGTCCACGTTAATGTGGCCCATCACATCAAGCCCTTTTAAAGGCATTGTTCTAAAGCTATAATAAACTTGTGCCTCCATAGTGTGAGCCCGGCTCACTGACTTGATGCCTGTGCACTATGTAGTGGGTCTGGTGCCAGGAGGGGAGACAGCATGAGAGCCTCCTTGGCCTTGGTCCTGGAGAGTGTGCAAAAACATACTGTCCACCTGACAGGGGGAGAGGAGGTAGTATTTCTGTTCTGCACTTTTACTTAACGTCATTGGAGGTCAGTTTTTATTATTTTCCCAGGACCTAAGCAACTCTGAGTTGATACACTGTTGGCGTTTCTTTCATATGCTTTCTCAAAACGCAATCAAACTAAAATGACTACTTTTTCTGGCCACACAGTCAAAACCTGACACCGAATGCCACAGAAGTAAGCCACGTGAAGCCCGTCCACCATCTTCCTGGTCGGGTTTCTTTCTGACTGCAAGACAGGACCCCCAAGTGAGTACAGTTTTTAATTTGAAGGTATTCTCACTTCATTAACGCAATTGTTCATTTTTTACTTCTTTGTTAGTACCAAGGAGAAATTCCAGGCTTTAAAAGATTCAAATGACTTGTTCCTAAATCAGGCCTGGACTGTCTCCTTGCAACATGCCGATTTACATGAGATCTCTTGGAGTTTCTCTGCTTCCATAAAATGCGGATGCCACTGGCCATCAGGCCTGGGTTTGCCTCTCTGCACAAACAGTCCAAAACAGTTTTCCTGATCTGTTTCAACTTGAAGTGTTGTCAATATATGGATTGTCTTGCTTTCTAATTCAGTGAAAAATCTAGTTTTCCATTAGTCTCTGCCTTTCTAATTTTCGATACAGCTTTACTAAATGTAATTATTAAAGGCAGATTCAAGAAAGCAATTACTGAGCTACTGGTTTGTATCTCTGAAGTCTTAATAAGTGGCAAAAAGTTGGAACTGCACCCAGAGTATAAAATAAATTTTTCTACAGATTAGACACACACACACACTTGAATTTGTATGGGGAGAGACCTATTTAAAATAGTACATAAAGTGTGCTTTCGTAAAACACAAGTTTTAATCTTCATTTAAACTTTGTTCAAAGGCAATGCTGTACGTTCTAAAGAGGAGGAAACGACATTTCAGAAATGTCTTTCTGCTCTGTGTCCAGGACTCTGTGACTCTGGTAAACCACTTAACTTCCTGGATTTCCTCTTTCCCTCCATCTGTAACTATGTGAGAACGTTAAACTAGATGGCCAACAAGTACCCTTTCGGCTCTAAAGGCTACAAAATATTTATTAAATTCCTAATGTCTGCTAAGCTCAGTAATACACACAGGACAGAACTTCCAAGGCTTAAAATTTAGTCAAGAAGAAAGAATTACTATCAAGCAGCACACAAAAGTGCTAGCCCAATGAGATAAACCAAATTAGATTTCCAAAATGTCCTAGGAAATAGCTGTAAATGGGGTCTACAACTTCTCTGGTAGTCACCCAAGGACACAGTTTGCCTTTCCATCTCTTGGCAAATGGTGGTACATGCATTACGTGGTCACTTAACGCTGGTCTTGGGCAAACAACAGACTCTCTAAATGGAACCACTATACCCAAGCCAAAACGCCTATGAAACACTCACGGTCATGGATCAATCAGGTAATCATCCTCATCTCAGTAGGGTGATATTATTTACTAACCAATGAGCAGCACAAGGTACAGGTGAATGTTATCATTTTACAGCTAAAAAGACTAAGGATAAGAAAAATAAATGCCTTTTCAAAAGCGTCATAACCACACAACAGTTATGGTCTTGAGCAGCCTTTTTTGCAAAATGAATTATCAAATAGTGCCATAGGTGCCCTTGTACCTATGCTGTCTACACGCTCCAGAAAAATCATCATTGCTCTTAATGATTTGGTCTGTCAGCACCACTCAAAATTGTGCTAACTTATTTACCTTGAACTCCATAAAACTAGAGTAACCATTCTAACTAACTCTTAGATTAATTTAGATGATATGCAAAGAACTCACCTTCATGATTTCTAGAATCTGTGCTAATGGATTTTGGATAGGGTCCTTACCCCGAGGCCTAGAAAGGGATGATGAGCATTATTACTACCACCATTAGCTGCAAATGTAAAACCACCCTAGCGTGGTTTCTTCAAATCCTCCTTCACAAAGGTCGGACAAGCAAGTATGAAGCCAAGGGGAAAAAATTAAAAACAGACACAAGCAAGCAAGCAAACAGCACGCTTCTTCCTTTAATTCCATAATGAAGTTGAAGACCTGCATACCAGGGCCATATTGAATCACTCTTCTACAGGATTACCAGGCTCGGTCTGGAGGCCACATTTTTCATCATGTCATTGTCACATGAGATCGTCTTTTCCATGGAGAAGCCAGAGCAAGACCAGAGGTCTATCCCTATGGCATGTGTAGAGCAAGGAGAGATGTTTACCCCAGGGGAGCAGTCTTTAAGTATTTGTAGAGCAAATGAAAAGGGACTGTGGTGAAGTTTTGTCGATCCCAATAACAAAATTAAGGCCAGCCAGTAAATTTTCTGTACAGTCTAGAGCGGAGAAAAAGAATCATGACTTAGAGTTTGCCATGCAAGCATAACGAGCCCACATCCCAAATCACCCACCAGAGAAGGCTGAACTGACAGTTTCCAGGCAGTCCAGGCAGCTTATGTAAGGAGGGATTACAATTCAACCTAGTTTCGGGTCAGAGATTTACTATGGGAAAACAGACGACACGCCACTGTTAAATAAACAGGCTCTTTCTTTAAAGTGAGTCAATAAGGGCAAAGAAATAGCTACCACAGAATTTGAGATGGATAAAGCCAAAGGCCCCAGATCTACCATTCGAAGGAAAAGCATTTTACAAGGAAACACCAAGATTGGGACTCAGAGTCAAAGCTTCTAAAATATAAAAGCACCAAGAATTACTAACACAAAACCTGAAAAAGTCACTTGACAGAATTAAGAAAAGTAGGTAAACATTCAACTTCTGACCTTAAAACACCAAAACCACAAAGCAGGGCTCCGGTGATGAAACGCTACAAGGGGGCACAAGGAATGTACCAGAAGGAACCAACCCCACAGAGGAGCTAGAAAGAAAACACAGATATTGAGGTGCCCCTGGAAACAATGGCAGCAGCACATCTTCCTCAGGCAATCAGAATGAACAAGTCATGTACATGGACAGAGACTACTAGTAAAGAAACAAAAACCAGGCCGTGCCAAGGGCTGTGAGTTTTATCTCAATTCTGGTAGTAAGTAGTCATGCCATCTTAGATAAATTATTTACTCTCACTTACGACTCCAGTTGATTTGTTTATTCAGTAAAAATGTATGGATTGCTTCTTTTTTTTTTTTAAATTATTTTTCATGTTTTATTTATTTTTGAGAGACGGAGAGACAGCATGAGTGGGGCAGGGGCGGAAAGGGAGACAGAATCCGAAGCAGGCTCCAGGCTCTGAGCTGTCAGCACAGAGCCCAACATGGGGCTTGAACTCAAGAGCTATGAGATCATGACCTGAGCCAAAGTTGGAAGCTTAACCAACTGAGCCACCCAGGTGCCCTGTATGGTCACTTCTATGTGGCCACATACACTGGATGGTGAGGTTACAGTGAACTAACAACACAATGCACGGTATGACAAGTGCTCTGAGGGACAGACGGCCAAGAGTGTGAAACAGGACAGCCAGTTAGGGCTCAGTCTCTAAGGAAGTGATAAAGACTTGAGAGCAAGGTGGGGGTGGTTTGAGGCTGAGAGGAAGGCTACTTTAACAAAAGTAGCAGATGCACTTGAGGAAAGGGGAGGACTGCAGCTCTTGGGGAGGAAGGATGGAGAGTAGGTAGGCAGGGGCCAGGTCACGCTGGGCCTGAGGACCCTTGGGCCTTTCTCAAGGGAGCAGGGAGAAGCCACTCAATGACTATAAGCAGGAGCTGCCTTGATGAGATGTGCACAACAATCCTTCTGACTGGGAAATAATGGATTCTGCCAAGTTCTGAGAGGACGGGGAAAACCAAGTAGGAATGTGCTGAAGTCTTCCCCAAAGTTCTGTCCCACATCAAAAATTTTACGTTTCTTAACGTTTTCATGTAAGCATTTTATAATTACACCACGTCAGTTTAAAAATGGACTCAGTCGGAGCGCCTGGGTGGCTCAGTTGGTTAAGTGTCTGACTCTTGGTATCGGCCCAAGTCATGATCTCATGATTCGTGGGATCGAGCCCTGTGTGGGGCTCCATGTTGACAGCAGAGAGCCTGCTTGAGATTTTCTCTCTCCCTCTCTCCGCCCCTCCCCCATGCGTGCGTTCTCCCTCTCTCTCAAAATAAATAAACTTTAAAAAATAATAATAAAAATGGACTCAGTCATACAACAAGTTTAAAATGGGACTCTAAAAGTTTGCAAACAAAGTGGATACTTGACATTTTAAAAATGAAGTCACTAAGACCTTTTCTCCCTTCCTCACGCATGTAAGACCAAGAGAAGGTTGCTGGTTACCAGGAGAGAGCAAACCACCATAGGTCTGTGGGCCCCAGTCTAAAGAGGGAAAGCGAGGGGTGGAGCCCCCTCCAGGGTAATGAAGGCAGTGCAACTGAGCAGTGTGCAGGTGTTTGCAGAGGAAACAAATCAAGAAAAAGTAGTGGTGGGGGAGTGGGGAGAAGAGAGTGGAAGAAGGAAGGTCCTATAAAGGCTAGTCTCAGAAGAAAGGCAAAGGCAGAAGGCACCCACAGGGCTCTATCCGTGCTGGACCAAGGGTGAAGTCAGCAGCCCACTTAGAGTGGCAAAGAGAACACCAAAACCACCAGTGAGAGATAATACCACTGAGAGGGGAGAATTGTGAATGTGAGACTGAATTGAGTTGTCCTATAAAGGACACTGTGGGGGAGAACAGCGAAGTCCTCAGATTAACCCTCCATGCTGGGAGTATCTGATAACAGGGATCTCCATAAAGATGGGCCATAATCTACAATCCCCATGTTAGGGTTAATGAGTATAAAACAATGCATTCTATCAGTGACAGGGATTACATGTTACAATGGCCCACTGTGGGTTCCAGTCAAAACTGCGTAACGATGAGGTTGACACAGGACTCTGATGCGTAAAAAGGAAGGGCCTGGCTCTTCCCAGAGCATCACTGGGAGAAGGTGTCATGGGTGTGCAGATTTAGCAAATGTATCTGTAGCCTATTCATGCAGTGTGGGAAGTACCTGGAGTACCGAGAAGGTTCTTCAAGTGAGTGCTAGGAAAGGGATGGGGAGAGAACAGAATGGATTGTATACAAAGCAGTTCCCCCATGTATCTGTTAGCAGCCTTTCCTCCTACTTACACCAAAAACTGATTGAAGAGGGAGAGGGTCAGGATCCCACACTCTGTCTCCATCATCACCAAAGCCACCCGCTACCTACAGCCCTTCCTCCTTCCTCTCCCTCTCCCACTTACTCCTCAAAGCCCGTCTGCCTGCAGGCTGAGCCTTTGAGGAGCCGTGGGGACGGCCCTGATTTTGAACCTCTCCCCACATCTTATAATGTGATCCTGAAATTAAAAGGAAAAGAATTTCAAAAGTGAAAATGAAAATAAATAAGACTAGAAATGGGGTGGACACAAATGGAGCAGCCAGAAGACAGTCTCAAGGCGCTCAGATATAAGGCAGAATACCGCAAATCCTGAACATCACAATGGCAGGATTAATGTTCTACGGCAACTTTGTTCTACTGGATTTTTTCATTTAGGTTTCCCATTGTCAAGGTGAACCTTTTCTCTGGTGATTTTCTCAAGTTCCTAATCTTCTGCCTTTATAGCTGTGACTCCTATGGTAGGAAAGTGATGGTTCACTATTTATAGACTCAATTGTTATCTTTCAGCCCTGAACCTACAAGCTCTCAATCCACTCTGGCCTCAAGGCTGCATTCCTCATTAGGCAAAGCCATGCCCTAGAAAGAATTATTCCATTATGTAGCTCCCAAAAGATAACCACACCAATGTCATCTTGTCATTACTACAGGGTCCGCCTCTGAAAATAAGTCATTCCTCTAGCAAGTACGGTTGACCTTGGAACCACACAGGTTTGGTGTACATGTGGATTTTTTTTTTGAATAAAGTACAATAAATGAATCTTCTCTTCCTTAGGATTTTAAAATCTTCTTTTCTCTAGCTTACTTTATTGTAATTTTGTGGTATATAATATATATATAACAAACAAAATATGTGTTAATCAACTGTTTATGGTATTGGTAAGGCTTCCAGTCAACAGAAGGCTATTAGTAGTTAAGTTCTGGGGAGTGAAAAGGTATACATGGGTTTTCAGCTGTGTGGGGGATGTCAGCACCCCTCACGTTTGTGTTGTTCAAGCGTCAATATTTATTAAATATTTTTGTGGGTCAGGTTCTGAGCTGGAACATAGCGGGCAGCAAAAGAGACATGGTGTTTCCCCCATGTAGCTCTGAGAAGAGAAAGAGGTTAACCAATTTTAAGCACAAGATTATGACTGAAATACCAGCAGGAAAGAAGTCATCCTACAGGGAAAGCTGGCTGAGTGGGGACACTGAGGGACACACTGCACTCTACTCATGGTGCGGGCACGGGCTAAGGCAACTGTTCTTACAGGATGCACACGCCCACGTGGTTTACAGTCCTCTCCACTCTGATACTCACTCGCCTCGCTTATGTTTGGAGACCAAAGACCTGGGTTCAAATCCCAGCTTTACCACTTATTGGCCATGTGTCCTACAGTTATTTAAACTCACTGGGCATCAGTCTTTTTTCATCTCTTAAGTAGAGATAATAATACTTTCTCTGTAAGGATTTGAAATAATAAATATAAATTACATAGTATGGTGTCTAACATACAGTAAGGGCCTTATTTTCGTGACCTAACTGTCCTTGAATTTTAGCCCGTGGTTCTAAAGTCATTTAAACTAGTATTTAATGACCCCCTCAATTCTAATATATTTGAATGCCTTTGTCTACCTTTGATAGTGAAGAATCTAACCAGAGGGTTCTTGGAGTGTCCTTTGTTAATACGGTAATGACGGTATTTCTTTTAGAGTATTTAAGACAATTTTCAACATGAAATAAATAAATGTATTTTAATAATTCAGTATTTTGAATAGGTAATACATGCGTTTGATTTTAAAAGTGTAAGGGGGGCCTGCATGGCTCAGTTAAGCGTCCAACTTCAGTTCAGGTCATGACCTTGCGGTTCATGGGTTCGAGCCCCGCATCGGGCTCTGTGCTGACAGCTTGGAGCCTGGACCCTGCTTCAGATTCTGTGTCTCCCTTTGTCTCTGCCCTTCCCCCGCTTGTGCTCTGTCTCTCTCTCTCTCAAAAATAAATTAAAACATTAAAAAAAATTTTTTTTAAGTTTAAGAAAAAAGATATGAATAAACAGTGAAGACTCCCTTGAAACCCAAATCGCTCTGTGAGCAAGTCACACAAGTTGCTTTGGGCGCCCAGGCTAACATACCTTTCAGCCTGGCGATGTACAAGTTCAAACCGCATCAGTCTTACGTGCCTCCCTTCTACACAAAAGGCGCACATTACACACCCAACCATCGCTTGCTTTTTAACTTAGCAATGGTCCTTGGCAGTCTCCCCACGCGAGAGGACACAAACTGTCCTTTTCCTCCATTTACTGCTACGTAACATCCTATCTCAGGGATACTGTTATAATAAATGCTTTGCTCCGTGTCTTTCTGGGCTGACACAAACTTTCCTAATTATAGTTTTGGCAGTAGGTGATGGAGAAAATGGATAGAAATGTCAGTATTTTCATTTGACTTCATTGTTCTTATTCAAAAACTAACAGCAACTAATTGTTTTTGTGATACTTCACGTAAACAATCTACATGAGCACTACCCTACTGTCTACAGTAATAATTTCTCCTTCAATTACTCTAGAACATCTGTTCTGTATTTTACACGTAGCGGGATCATTTTCCTTGATGTTTATACGGGAAAAGTGCCGGCTGCTAGTGTCCAATCGGTTACCCCGAGATGTCAGCTGTCAACCATGTCTCCTGCAGCAATTTCCCTCTCCTCCCCTCCCTTCCCACTCTGGGTGAGCTGTCAAGTTTCTAGTTTCTGACGTGCATTTACATCACTCAATGACATCTGACAGCAGTGAAAGGCCACAGAAAACTGCTTATTGATCAGAGCAAAACTAGTTGACGGAACAGATGAGGTTGTATCACAGAAATGCAGCCACATTCAGGTGATGACATTTTGCCCCCCGTACACGAGAGCTTAATGGAATACAACTTCATTATATCCTGCCACTAGTACTTACGGCCCCAAACCCATCTCCTGACTGTTTTGTCTATGTGGTGATGAGGACAATCTATTTGTGCTGGTATCAATGGATTACTAACCTGATTTGTTCATGAACACTTGCAAACTACTTGTGAATCTGTCCTGACAAATACACCAAGAGACACTGAAATCTCAATCTTACTAAAATCTAATTGGGCTGTCCTTTAAAAAAGAAAAATGGAATGACCACGTAGTGAGCTGTAACTGCTCAGTTTAAAACTTTTATGCCACTGGGTAAAGAAGTTTAAATGGGCATTTCTTTGATTCTTGTTACACTAGGGAAAAAAAAGGAAGGAAATAGGAAAAAGAAAAAGAACGGGGGGTAACTTGAGAAACATTCAAAATTTACTTATTAATGGAAGAATTTGGGTATTTCTAGGAAGTAAAATACCAGATGAAGGCCCTCTGCATACAAACTGCTCCTTTTACTTTTAAATTTTTTATTTAATTTTGAAAGAGAGAGAGACAGACAGAGAGACAGAGCATGAATGAGGGAGGGGCAGAGACCGAGGGAAACATGGAATCGGAAGCAGGCTCCAGGCTCTGAGCTGTCAGCACGGAGCCGGACGCGGGGCTCAAACCCATGAACCGCGAGATCATGACCTCAGCTGATGTTGGATGCTTAACCGACTGAGCCACCAAGGTGTCCCTGTTCCTTTTACATGTAAAGATAACAGTTTTAACCACCTGCTATTTCCATTGCCAATAAAGACACATGATTGTAAAGTTGAAATCAGTACGTGTCTGGAATAGGGATCAGCAAGCCACACACCTAATACTTTGCCACAAACGTAAGAAAAGGAAAACATAGTGCAAGGGACAAAATTACCAGCCTCCCATCCAAGAAGGAAAAAAGAGCTAACACTTTACCCTGAGGGTTGTCTGGCCTTGATCTTTCCTTTTTAATTTCTCCTTTGAGGTGGGAGAGGTCTCCCAAATTACAAATTCCCAGACAGCCACTGCCCCCGCCCCTCCAACACACACACACACACACACACACACACACACACACACACACACACAACCTGGCCACATTTGCATCTTTTCTGGACTTAATTCTTTTTTTTTTCTAGCCAAGTAGACTTTTTACTTCAGTAAAAAATAAAGATAACTTTAAAGTGAGTATGAAAAGAAATACTCATTTTTAAGATATATTTCTTGCTGAAGGTTCTGAGGCCACAGACTGCTCTCTTCCTTAGAGAGACTGGTGAAACGTGAAGCCAAGTGAAAGCTTCCGGAGAATTTTTTAGAGGACTGGGGAAAATGAGATAGGATTAAAAGTTACATGAGAAGCAAAAACTTTCTCGCTTGTGAACGAATATTAGTTAAGGTGGAGGCATTACTGAAATTATCTCCTGCAGCACCAATGGCCTGTATCCAAATGTTGGCAATGCAGCCAAAGGACAATGAATGGACAGGTAGTCACGGCCTGCTGCTGGTTCGAATCCTGTCCCTCCCACTTACTGTCTGACCACCTCCACCAAGCTGTTTAACCTCTATGCAGCATCTCACTTTCCTCTCATTTATAAAAGATTTATAAAAACAAATGCTCTCATTTACTGAGAGCAGATGAACTTGAAGAACTGCTCTTAGAAGTAACTGAGATCATACGTTACAGTGCTCCACATATTACCTGACACTAAGAAAGTAGTTAATAAATGTTAAGTAATGGGGCACCTGGGTGGCTCAGTCGGTTAAGCATCCAACTTCAGCTCTGTTCATGATCTTGCGGTTTGTGGTTCGAGCCCCACGTTGGGCTCTGTGCTGACAGCTCAGAGCCTGGGGCCTGCTTCAGATTCTGTGTCTCCTTCTCTTTCTGCCCCTCCCCACCTCTCAAAAATAAATAAACACTCCAAAAAATTAAAAAAATAAATGTTCAGTCATTACTGTTTATTTTTTCCAATCTTCTTATAGATATAGTTAAAAAATTTTAAGGGAAGGGGTGCCTGGGTGGCTCAGTCCGTTAAGCATCTGACTTTTGATTTTGGCTCAGGGCGTGATCTCACAGTTCATGGGATTGAGCCCCAAGTCAGGCTCCATGCTGAGTATAGAGCAGGCTTAAGATTCATTCTCTCTCCCTCCCTCTCTCTCTGCCCCTGCCCTCCTCATGCACATACTCAAAATTTGTACTCAAAAACAAATTTTTTTAAGAGTACAGGACAGAAGAAACACAGGTATAGGGCACACAAAGAAAATAAAGAAATGGAGAGGAAAGGAAAGAATATCCATACACTAACAAGGAAAAAATGGAATCTGAGCCAAAGGAGGGTGTTCAGACCCACTGCCGTGGCCTCCTTGCTTGGCAAAGCTTCCTGTTCCCGCCTTACCATGTTCTGTTTCTTTCAGGCAATGACCACTGCTCTCCTCCGGGCTTCAGTAACACTCCGGTGAAGCCGTTACAAGCTTTGCGTGGCGGCCTGCCCCTGCGACCTGAGACCTTTTGGAGACAGAAGCCACATCTCCTGTGGAGTCCCCAGAGCCCAGCACGGTGCTCTGTCGACACACACAGAGCAGAGCAGGCTTGCTGACCGCACACCTTCCAGTCCGCCTGCCCAAACGCCATTGCTGGCCAGGCCTCAGCGGGGAAGTTACACAGGTCTGAATAAGGGACTTTCTGGTGTAGCTGACTTTTTACTTACAGCTCCGGCTTCCGTAATGAAAAACAGTACACAGTAAAGCAGGAAAGTGTTACGCGTGTTCATTTCAAACACGTTTGATTTTTCAAGAAATAGTCTAAGGATTGCCATGTCACACATCACATTATAAAAATGCTTCAGCTTCCCCAGACCAACACGTATGCCTTAGGACACTTGTCAACTCAGTGCTTCTGAACTACAGGCTACGTGTTGTTTTCCAAATACTTTCGCTTCACACACTATGTCCTCTGCCTAAAAGGAAGCAAAAAATGGACTCAAATCAAACCCACTCTGCTGTACTCACAGTGAAGAAGATACAAAAAACTGGTGAATATAATCGTGTTAGGGACATGATGACAGACTACAGACATAGCAAGCAGGGTGGGAAGCCAAGTGTGGGGTGATAAGCAGAGAGAGGGACCATGTACCCCAATGACCCTCAGACATAAGTCCCAGCACAATGATCAGCGTTGCCACGTTTTACTTCCCAAAGTACATCAGTTTAGATGATAAGTTTTGTGGTCACCCTAAGACTGGAGAAAAACCGACCCCATGCAGGCTCTCTGGTCTTAGAGTTCTTTGCGGACACATATTGCATTTGTGGTTCCCTGGCCTCTACGCCTTCGTTTTTATACACATACCCTGCACCTGACTCTTAGCCATTATTCCAATTCAGTATCCTTTTTTTTTTTTTCAAGTTTATTTATTTTGAGAGATACAGAGTGCAAGTAGGGGAGGGGCAGAGAGAAAGGAAAAGAGACAGAATCCCAAGCAGGCTCTGCACTGTCAGCGTGGAGCCTGACTTGGGGTTCAAAGTTACAAAACAATGAGATCCTGACCTGAGCCAATACAAAGAGTCAGAAGCTCAACTAACTGAGCCACCCAGGTGCCCCTCCAATTCTGTCTCCTAATTGAGGCCCTGCCACATAGTAGGTACTTAAATGGGGTTGAACTATTAATCCTGAGACATCCACGATTCATTGGAACAGAATATAACTGGTAGGTCTGAGTTTGACAAGGAAAACTGCATGGTCTGGGCAAATGCATTTAAACTTGAATTCTTAAGCAATGTCCCAGAACCTGAAAACCATAATTACAAACATAATCTCAGAGACAAGAGTAACATGAGTTGGAAAGTAAGACTGTTAAACTGCTGCTCAGAAAATCTGGTCATATACTCCAAACAGGTGTTTCCAGGGCCACACTGTGATGCTTTACTATGAAGACTTTTGGAGGCAGTTGACCAGCGCCACCTGTATTTACCAAATCTCCTGAAGGAGTGGCCGATTCAGGCAAGCCCTAACCAACACAGTGAACATCTAGACTCACAGGCTTCTCAAGGGCACCAACGGAATGAACCCACACATCAGGAACTAACGCTCTGGGACACCCACCTACCTGTCTCCCACCAGCCTCTGCTTTTCACTCCTTGCTGATAAGCTCAAGATGACGTCAGGATCCTTACTTACAAAAAAGCAAAAACCACAAACAGAAACCTGAAATCAGACATGCCTACTGTAGTCCTGTGTTATATCCATACAGCCAGAACGAGGCCGTAAGTACACCATGCGTCTTAACGTTTACTTCCACCAATGACTTTAAGGATTTGGAAGAACCTTTCTGAAGTGAAATACGTATATTCTTCCACACTTACTTAAAATGCCTCCTGGGAGATAACGCCTTCAGCATGCCCCAAAGAGCCACCTGTGAGACACTCAGGAGGGGTAGATGCCCCATGGCTGCTCCGAGCCTGTCTGCAGCAACAGACCATGGTCTACATGCCCTCAAGGCCTGAGGGAGAGGCATTTTTTCCCATGAGACTCCATGCAGTTTGAGTCAAAGGCAAAAGAAAAACCAATCTCAGATTCATTATCAATGAAAAAGCATTTCGCATTCTTAATTGTGCTCCCTTGGTCACAGAGTTCATTTTATTTTTATTTATGTATTTATTTATGTATTTATTTATGTATTTATTTATTTATGTATTTATTTATGGTTTTAATATAATTTATTGTCAAACTGGCTTACATACAACACCCAGGGTTCATCCCAACAAGTGCCCCCCTGACTGCCCATCACCTATTTCCCCCTCTCCCCCACCCCTCCAGCAACCCTCAGTTTGTTCTCTGTATTTAAGACTCTCTTACGGTTTGCCTCCTTCCCTCTCTGTAACTATTTTTTTCCCCATTCCTTTCCCCCATGGTCTTCTGTTAAGTTTTTCAAGACTCACATATGAATGACAACATGTGATATCTGTCTTTCTCTGACTTCAAAACATTAAAAACAGATCTACCCTATGACCCAGCAATAGCACTGCTAGGAATTTACTCAAGGGATACAGGAGTGCTGATGCACAGGAGCACATGTACCCCAATGTTGACAGCAGCACTTCCAACAATAGCCAAATTATAGAAAGAACCTAAATGTCCATCAACTGATGAATGGATAAAGAAGATGTGGTTTATATATACAATGGAATACTACTTGGCAACGAAAAAGAATGAAATCTGGCCATTTGTAGCAACGTGGATGGAACTGGAGGGTATTATGCTAAGAGAAATATTTACTTTGTAAAGTAAGCTTTATGCCCAACATGGGGCTTCATTGAACCCACAACCCTGAGATCAAGACCCGAGCTGAGACCAAAGGTCGGACATGCAACGACTGAGCCACCCAGACATCATCCCCCCAGAGTTCATTTTAAACAGCATGTTGAATAGAATTAACACATTCTGGATTATCTGATGACTTTGTACATTACTAATACTTTAAGGGTCTATAAAATAGACAAAAGTGTAACTTTGAGATCATTTTTTTCAAAGTATGTAATTTGAGATTTGTAAAAAGGCATGTAAACATTTCATAACCTTGGGGCACCTGGGTGGCTCAGGTGGTCAAGTGTCCAACTCTTGATTTTGGCTCAGGTCATGATCTCACAGTTCAAAATAAAATTCATGACCTTAAGTAAGAAATGGACATATTTTTAAAATACTGGGGCATTCCCTTTGATGACTGTGTAATTTCTACAACCTGTCATTCTCAAGTTTTTATTTTTATGTTTCCTTATTTACTTTGAGAGAGAGACAGAGACAGAGTGCTCGAGCAGGGGAGGGGCAGAGAGGGAGAGGGAGACAGAATCCCAAGCAGGCTCTGTACTGTCAGTGCAGAGCATAATGTGGAGCTCAAATCCATGAACCGTGAGATCATGACCTGAGCTGACGTCAAGAGCCAGACGCTTAACTAGAGTGAGCCACCCTGGCGCCCCTTCTTGCCCTTGTTTTTAAAACTATGTTACACTCAAGGCACCTGGCTGGCTCTGGTGGAGCACTTGATTTTTAATCTCAGAGCTGTGAGTTCAATTAATTAAAAAATAAAAATAAAACTATGTTAGACTTAACCCATATAACTCAATGATTTAGAAGGGGTGCAAAAACAAAACAAAACAAAACAAAACAAAAAAACCCAAACATAAGATCCCCTGTCCCTACTATGCCAACTAACCCTAGGACCAACTAGATACAAAATTCATAAATTTATGTTTTTAATTTTAATATACATTATATTTATACATCTTTTAATGTAGTTTCTGGAAGGTATTGTGTACCCTGGAAAAGAAGAAAACCAGAACATATCTGAAGAATAAATGGGGTATTTTAATTAACATTTTCTTTTTTTTTTTTAATTTTTTAAATGTTTATTTACTTCTGAGAGAGAGACAGAGTGTGAGCAAGGGCAATACTGTTCCTAAAGTATTTTAATTAGAAACAATAATCCACCAAATGGAATGATATCACAAATGCAGAAAGCAGGAGGTTATTAAAAGTATAAAAATTCAGGGGCTCCTGGGTGGCTCAGTTGGTTAAGCATCCAACTTTGGCCTCGGTCATGATCTCGCCATTCTGGAGCTCAAAACCTGGAGCCTGTTTCTGATTCTGTGTCTCCCTCTCTCTCACACTCTGTCTCTGTCTCTCTCAAAAATAAACATTAAAAGAATTTTTTTTAAAGCATAAAAATGTATAAATTTTTAAAAAACATTTATTCACCTCTGAGAGAGCACGAGTGGGGTAGGGGCAGAGAGAGAGGGAGACACAGAATCCGAAGCAGGCTCCAGGGTCGAAGCTGTCAGCACAGAGCCCGACGTGGGGCTCAAACCCATGAGCCGTGAGATCATGACCTGAGCTGAAGTCTGTGGCTCTTAAATGAGTGAAGCACCCAGGTGCCCCCAAAAGTATAAAAATTTAGAAATACAGTCTTCTCAAATGGATTCGCAGAATAATTATGTTTTAAATTACAGGAGCATGGGGCAGATATACTATGATATACCAAAATTTAAGGATCATTAAGAAATAAAAGTCAGGCGCCTGGGTGGCTCAAAAAATGAAACGTCTGACTTCAGCTCAGGTCATGATCTCATGGTTCATGGGTTCCGGCCCTGCATCAGGCTCTGTGCTGACAGCTCAGAGCCTGGAGCCTGCCTGGGATTCTGTGTCTCCCTCTCTCTCTGCCCCTTCCCCTGCTCATGCTCTGTCTCTCTCTGTCTCTCAAAAATAAATAGCAAAAAAACTGTTTTCAGAAAAGAAAGAAAGAGACAGAGAGAGAGAGAGAGAGAGAGAGAGAGAAAGAAAGAAAGAAAGAAAGAAAGAAAGAAAGAAAGAAAGAAAGAAAGAAAAGAAAAGAAAAGAAAAGAAAAAGAAAACTCAACATTAAACACATGGCCCAAACTTCCCAGGTTTTGAAATTCCATTCAGTGGGGCCCTTGTTTTATCCCACAAAGAAGGACCGTGTAGGTGCCCAGGGCAATGGAGATCAATGAATCCATAAAGCATAAATTGCAAGGTCACAGTTGATACACCAGTGGAGGACAGACTTGTTCAGTGATCATTACAAGAGCGCAAGAGTTGGTATAAGAGACATAGGCAGGGTACAAGAAAATCACAGAGGAGGGGCGCCTGGGTGGCTTAGTCGGTTAAGCGTCCGACTCTTGGTTTCGGCTCAGGTCACGATCTCACAGTTCATGAGTTCAAGCCCTGCATCGGGCTCTGTGCTGCCAGCATGGAGCCTGCTTAGGATTCTCACTCTTCCTCTCTCCATGCTCTTCACCTGCTTGCTCATGCTCACTCTCTCTCAAAATAAATAAATTAATTAATTAAAAGAAAAAAAAACGCACAGAGGAGAGTGCAACCAAGTCCATCCGGGGCAGGGAGGCAGTAGATTCAGAGGACCAAGTCCTGAGCTGGGTAGTGGGTTCTCCATGTAGAGGACTAACATGGGCCCAGAGGGGTTGAGGATACTCCAGGACTAAGCGCAAAAATGGAGATCCAGAACTGACATGATACATGTGTGCAAGAGAAACAAACTGGTATGCGGTGAATCTCAGCAGACTCTTGAGGGTCAGAGGGAGGGAGGAGACTGGAGGAGACAAGGTTAGGGAGGCAGACTGGGGCAAGACTGGGAAGGGGCTTTTGTCGACCATACCTACAAGTCTGACTTTGCACTGGAGATGGCCAAGAGGCAGCAGAAATATTCAGAAAGGCATATTCAAACTACACGTCAGTGGAGGGCAAAGCGAAGGGAGCCTCCTATGGAAGAGTGAGGCGGCACAGCCTCCAGTAATCCACAGGGAAGGTGGAGGAGGCTGGGGCAGGGACCAGGGCCATGGACATTTCTGGTAAACAGCTCAACGTCCAGATGAGGGAGAGACGATGGTTGCCCATATATTTTATGTTGGGAAGCTGAGCAGATGGTAATGTCTGGACTCGAAGATACAGAAGGCAAAATAATTTTTTTTAACTGTTTATTTTTGAGAGAGTGCAAGTGGGGAAGGGGCAGAGAGAGGGGACAGAGGATGTGTGTTGACACAGTGAGCCCAATGTGAGGCTTGAACTCACGAACTGTGAGATCACGACCTGAGGAGAAGTCGACTGCTCAACCGACTGAGCCACCCAGGTGCCCCAAGAATATTTTTTGATTCTAGAAGAGGCAGAGAGAGAATGGAGATAATGAAGTCCGTTGTGCACATCTTGAACTGGGAGACTTGCAGGATTTCCAGATGCAGGTGGTGAGTCAGAAGCAGGACAGGATGGAGCGATTCCATACGAGCCACTCTAGAAGAGGGTCCTGGGATTTAGAGGAAGGATCCCTGCAATCAGGCACCAGCTGGGCACTGTCTTTACCTCCAGAGGCCAAGGTCAGACAGAACAGGAACGAGTGTTCAAGACACTCCAAGCAGAGGATAGAGGGTCAGGATCTTGGAAAATAAATTTGTCAACTCCAAGGAGCAATGACAAGAGACAAAGTCAAAAGAGTCACAGGCCAGGCAAATCTTGAATTGGAGCAGTACAATGGGACAGAGACAACAGAGGAATGACGAGGCCCAGAACTTGGGCAGTAATGGGGCTAGAATGCCCAAAATATCTACTGCATGCCAGCCTCTCTGGACCAGGCTGATCGTCCCTAAATTCCAAGACCACTTATTATCTCTTTGTATTTGTTCCTAACCATACACTGGTTTTCATTGTTGTAACTGCAATCTCTTCAAACAGACTATAAGTTCCTAAAAGAAAGAAACTGCTTTTTATGTACCTTTGACATCCTCCTTAGCATCACCCACAGTACAAGGCATAAAGGGGAAACAACGGAAACTTGCTAAATGAAAAGAAAACAAGCTATATTTCAAGAAACCCCAAAGTAAGATAGTATGGAATAGTTCCTCATAGTAAACACTAGCAATATTTTCTTTTAAAAATATCTAGATCAGGGGCACCTGGGTAGCTCAGCTAGTTGGGTGTCCAGACTTTGGTTCAGGTCCTGATCTTGTGCTTCGTGAGTTCGAGCCCCGTGTCGGGCTCTGTGCTGACAGCTCAGAGCCTGGAGCCTGCTTTGGACTCTGTGTCTCCCTCTCTCTCTGCCCCTCCCCCACTCACGCTTTGTCTTCTCTCTCTCTCAAAAATCAATAAATGTTGAAAAATTCTTTTTAAATATGTAGATCATTTCCCCAGTACAGGAGCAATACTCTTATTAGTAAAGGAATAAAATCATGCCTCTCAGGACTTTGACAGATAAGATTTTACCTTTCTCCAATTCTACTTTCTAATACCACCCAATACCCATTTTTCCATAAGGCCATACAGAACTGAAATTTGAACATACTTTCTAATGCAAACACCTATGTCTTCCCTGCTCTTAATTTTTTTAAAGGTCTTCTATTTCACATTTTAAAAATTACTTCTACTAAGCCCATTGTTTTTTCTACCTGTAAGTTAATCATCGATGTTAAGACACCCCCACCGCTACCATGAGAATTATCCTCATAAGATCATATGCTGTCCTTAAAAACTAAGATCTCATTGAATTCCTTCATCACTGTAGGAAGCATGCAGCTGAGTCAATGCTCAAGTAACTGTTCGGGGAAGTTTCTACTATTCAACAGAAGCGTTACTGACAGACTATATGCTGCCAATTTTTCTTCTTGTGCAAATGGTACACTTCCATTGGCTTTATGATAACTATAAAAATAAGTCCACTCAAGCTACTGTTGCTACAGCTAGCGCCTCTGCTTTGAAGCTCCGTTGCCAGAATCCTACCAGTGGCAAGGGATTGACTACACTAGCTCCAAAGTCACGTGACTCAAGCCAGGTGGAAACAAAGGGCAGAGAAGACTGTGCTCTTCCAGGTGGAGCAGCGATCTCAGAGGGAGGGCTGGCAGTAGGTGGTGAAAACTATTCCAACGGGAATGGCAAAGACCAAAGCTTTCAAATTAAGAGAAAGACCATCAAAAAAAAAGCAGCTCTCAGCAATGGCCAGCACCACCAACACATATACACTGTAAGGCTCTAGCCAACAAGGAATACATAATACCCGCCAAAGGATGGGAAGCACGAGGTTCTCTGACTCCCAATTCTTGGACCCTGAGCTGGGAACTGCCCCACCAACCACATCTAGTCTACCTGCTTAGTAATAAGAAGCCCTGGAGGCCAACCGTTCCCACTCCTGGCTGCATGGGGGTTACTTGCAGAATGGTTTGAAAGTATCAGTGCATAGGTCTCCAACCAGGCCAATTAGATCAGTCTCTGGGTGGAAAACAGTATCTTTATACTGGTAGATACCTCTACCCATTATCAGGATTTAACAGATGCTTAGGGGCACCCGGGTGGTTCAGTTGGTTCAGTTGGATCACAGTCACAGATGATGACAGCTCAGGTCATCATCTCATGGTTCATGGGATTGAGCCTTGCGCTGGGCTCTGGAATGACAGGACAGAGCCTCCTTGGGATTCTCTCTCTCTCCCTCTCTTTCTGCCCCCCTCCCGCTCGAGCACACGTGCACTCTCACTCTATCTCTCAAAATAAAGAAACTTTAAAAAAAAGATTTAACAGATATTTATATTTTTCTGTGTTTACTTTGATTTTGCTGTCTTTTAAGAAACAACGTACCACTGATTGAGCTAAAGCCCGTATTTAACCTTCACAACACTTGTTTCCCCATAAATAGAGAACGGGGACGTGGTGGCGGACTGGCCAGAGCCCCAATTCCCTGGTCCCCTGCACACAGCTCCCTGCCTGACATCACACTGCCTACAGGGACTCAGATTTTAATTATTAATTTAGAAGGTTACAAATGGAAAGGAATTTTGAGTAAGCCCCACCGTGTTTTAATTGTGTACATATCACGTCTAGGAGTCCATTTGCTGCTTGCCATCAGGCGGAACACTCCTCCATTTGTATTACCTACGTGAGGGAAAGTAAGATTGAAGATAACTGAACGCTAACATTACAGGAGCACAGTGAGGCCCTGAAGTTTCACTCAGGTACACTCAGTCACCATGAACCTTCTCTAAGTCACTCTGTGTGAAAGTAACATCGGCTTTCTTGGGAACGCAAAAATCAACTCAAGTATTTCAAACAACAGATCGTAACACGCACACGTGCACACGCAAACATGCACACGCACGGACAAGCGTGTGCGCGCACGCACACACATGCACACAGCTTTCCAGAACATTTGTACAGTCTCCATGTGTATGACTAAACTGAAGAATGTAGTCTATCACGGTGCTTATCTTCACATGAAAGACCTGTACATGAATAACGCACATCTTTCATTATTCCCCCAAAGCAACAGAAGACAAAAAGTCAAATACTCGCCCTTTTTTTAAAGGGACAAGCAGAAGAGTGAGGAGAGTGAGAGAGCCTCAGATATCTAAACAATTAAGCTCTACCAAAATGATAGGAACCACGATCATTAAGAAGTTTTGTTTTTTCCATTAAGGAAAAATTTAGAAATCAGAAGAGAAGCCTAATAAATCTGCAGAGTACTGAAAAATACTTGATCAGAAAATCTTCGGTGGCGAACATGGATGCACCTGCACATACAAAGATTTATTCACTATGTCTACTTATGGCATACTCTTGTATTGTTGTGACTAAATATAAGTTATACGTGAAGAAATCCTGCCTGCCCCTCCCCTGCCAGATAAGTTTCTAGCAATAAAGCTCTATGAGTGACCTACACACGTGCAAAAGAATTCACTCTTTCAATTACTATGTCAGGCTACTTACCGTCTTCTGAGCCTTAGGCATTCACCCAATATATATGTATTTAAGAGCTCATGTAAGGTAATAAGGTAGCAGGATGGGGTAAAGAAAGAATGCTGTCACGTTTTCTTAAACGTGTTGGGAGCTTAGTGTTGGGAGCTCTCTTTTTGAAAGACGGGTAATGATACTTAATTTTGGAAAGGCGCTTAATGACATCTTGGATTTCCATTTAATGTACACAGTGACACCTACTGGCATACTGATGAGGCAAATAAAGACAGGATCTGAAAATTCACACACAGGCAAAGGCCCCTGAGTTACAGATGTTCATGCGTTTCCTGTTTAATGACACTTGAGTTAAGTACAATATTCTGAAACGCCATATCCATCTAATAGTGGGGAAAAGCTACAGGAAAGCCCACATTTCTGGTGTCCAATTTCATGTTTGTGAGCACCATGAGAACGACATACACAGGGCTTGGGAGGCTTTACTTAAGCATTCAGCTCACATTTTCCAAAAGCCATAAGCATTTATTTTTTGGTGGTTGGAGTTAAACCTCAGACCTCACTAAAGTCAATATGTTTGGTTGAGAGCAGTCACATAACATGGTAATTTTTAAAAATCATATAAACCAAGAAAATCCTAGCTGGGAGGCATTAGCTGCTGTATAAACAAGGTGTGGCTTCTTATAAATAAGCTGTGGTCTATCACAGAAACAAGGCCAGACTTATAAGACTTTTTTTCTTGACTGTACATGCAATTGTTGGGTCACAGGGAAAGAAAGAAGCTCAAGATGAAGCAGGTGGAAAAAATAAGGGCAAGCGAGTAGAGTGCTCATGGGGAATGTCTTAAACTACAAGTGGTCTAACTTTAAAATAGAAATAGAGGGTTTGGAACAGGACGGGGGCCACCAAGGTATGAGCTGACCCAGTGGAACCAAATAGAATGCCGTGAATTTGTGTGATCAGTTCTGTCTGTGAAATTAACTTGTTGACAGAATGTAACACTCTTAATAGGATATGCATCCCGCACGCCAAATCTTAGTGACTAGGACGGCTTCACAGCACTGCTAAGGTTTCCAAGGCTGAGTCGACAGAAATGAGTGCTGGGATCAATTAGCAATGTCTGCCATGGGTACGGAGGAGGAAGTAACATGCGTGTCAAAGATCTAGTAACCTCATTATCGTAAGATTAAAAACAAAGAACCGTTCTTCGTAAGCTCACTCATTACTATCCTGCTGCATTTTTTGCTTGTGTATTTGGTCTTTCCTTTTGTTTCTCAGTGAAATTTACTTTGAAAACAGCCCTGCCTTGGCTGAAGTAGGGAAAAGGGGAGATTTTCTTGGGCTGGCTGGATAGGCATGGGGAGGGTGGCAGGGATGAAGCAGGGCACACTAACCTGGAAAGGGAGTGGCTGGTGGTGCTCATGGAACACAATTTGCCTAAGTCTCCTTCAACTTATGACAGGTGATCCCCTGAGGGCATACAATGCAACACAGGCCAGGGGTGGCTTTGTGCCAAGTCACCAGGACCCAAAGGTGCCACACTCTTCCCCAAGAGGTTGGTGATGAGATGGTGAGAACTACCTCAGCGTGCTGCCTCTTAAATCTCACTGGCAATGAGCTCTCCACCAGTGCATCGCTTGGACTTTATTATTTTTATTAATGTTTATTTTTGAGAGAGAGAGAGGCAGAGAGAGAGGGAGACACAGAATCCAACGCAGGCTCCAGGCTCTGAGCTGTCAACACAGAGCCCGACATGGGGCTCAAATTCACGAACTGTGAGATCATGACCTAAGCTAAAGTGGGGCACTTACGCCACTGAGCCACCCAGGTGCCCCGGTTCAATGGTCAATTCTTGCGAAGTGGAACAAAATCTTAAATAGGAAAGAATCATACAGTTCTCTAAGGCAGAGTCATCTTATCCATATTTATTTACCTTTGGAGAGATAAGTAGATTCCAAATATATTAGGAAAGGGAAGTACACACTAGATTTAAAGACCTTTAGATAAGACGTGTACCTCCTTAACTAACCTGCTTATTTCACTGCCAGCTAACCCCCCAGGGCTGAATCTGTATTTTCAAGAATCCACAAGAACTTGGTTTCCAGAGGCACTGGCGTTACAAGTGGAACAGAAGGGAAGGTGAGTAGGGCATTGCACACACAACTGAGGGCTGACACAGGGCAGAGGTATTCGAGAAGCAGAAAGGGAAGGAGTTCCTCCTCACAAAAGGATGTCAATTAATAGATGTGGGGAAAAAAAATGATCAAATTAGAAAATCACCATTTTTCCACTATCAATGTAGTACCTTATTTAGGCAAAGGACCATTACTCTGGTTGGTTAACCAATGAATCAAAGTAGTGAAATGTTTTACTTTAGTGGGGAGAGTAAGTGTGCAACTTTCTTTCAATGGGTTCATCCAAAAAAATTAATGTGTGTGTTTGTGTGTGTGTGTGTGTGTGTGTAAAGAGAGACAAAGACAGAGGCACAGAGAAAATATAAAGGAAAAGTGACAAAATGTTACAACGGGTAAATCTGAGGAAATATGCATACCCCTGTACTATGTTTTCAGTATTCCTGTAGGTTTAAATTTCTTCAAAGGTAATCATTGGGGGGAAGAACAAAAAGAAGTAGGTCTACTGCTGTAACGACCTCACTGTTTGTGGATCCCATGTTACAGTGACTCAGGTCTCTGACCTGACAACACACTCGGGTCCCCACATTGACCATTCGTATTTCACTGGCAGAAGGACAGTTTTGGTCCCTAGACCGCCTCCAGCTTACACACATGCTTTCTTCTTATACGTTTGTTCAGAGGTCAGTATCTAATGTTCATAACACACTTCTTCACAGAAGCCATTTTCCTGGCTGGTCCAAAAAGGCGACTTGAATAACCTAACTGAACAAAACAATGAGAGTTTGGGGAAAAAAAATCAGTTCATACATAAGTAACGTAGACCACATTTAATTCTTAATAAAACTTAAAGATGCAGTAATACCTTCCCTAAAATAATGAGAGGTTTTTTTTGGAGATTCATTATTGCTGGAATACCAATAAGAATGGGAGGAGACAAGGGAAAATTTCAGGTAACAATTCAAAAATAATCCAAATAACCCAGAAGTTATACTTTGAACGGTGTATTTTTTAATATGGATGAATTATCACTGTAAAAACTGCAAACAAAATAGGGACATCTGGGTGGCTCAGTCGATTAAGCGTCTGACTCGGGCTCAGGTCACGATCTCGCAGTTCACACGTTCGAGTCCCACATCTGACTCTCTGCAGTCAGCATGGAGCCCGCTTTCAGTCCTCTGTTCCCCACACTATGCCCTTACCCTGCCTGTGCTCTCTCAAAAATAAATAAAAAACTAAAAACAAAACAAAATAAATAAAACCTTAAGAGAATGTTTAAAAATAACGGCAGACAAAACAAAGTTAAAATTACCACATTTTCCTCTCACCTAAAATAGTATCTTCCCTAGAGGTAACCATGACTGTCAACTTGGCGTGTGCACTGACAGAAATAAAACTGATTCGGCATTCTTTCCCACAAATAGTCTTAAATGGCACCTAGTATTTAGTAGCTTGCTTTTTTTATTTAACATTTTACTTTAGAGAGTTTTTAAAGTTTCCTACCCATCAGTATTTTTATGTTAATATTAGGATATTAGATTATAGTTAGCATGTTAATATTAGAATAAAATAAAATAAGCTTTTTAAAGTCAACACCCCAACAATTTCAACCAGAAAAAAAATATCCTTAGGTAAAAAGTATCGGGTAAAGTTCTAACAAAGTCAAAACATATGATACACAAATTCTTTATTGAAAAAAAAAAATGATTTGCAGGGGCACCTGGCTGGCTCAATCAGTAGACCATGCAATTCCTGATCTTGGGGTTGTTAGTTCAAGCCCCACACTGGGCATAGAGATTATGTAAAAATAAAATCCTTAAAAAAAATTATGTCTGATTCCATTTTTGTCTAGAAGGGCATATAACAAACGATTACCCCTGAGAAGTAAGATAAAGGGAAGAAAAAAGACTTTTAGATTTTATTTCACAAACTTCTGTAATTTTTAAGTTTATAATTTTTGCAGAAAGTTACTGAAGGGATAAAAGTTTCAACTAATAATTGATGTCTGTGAAAAGGTACAAAATGGATTAGGATTAAACTCACTGCTCATCTAAGGCTCACTTCCTTAAAAATAAGCAATTACAGTCAAAGAAAGGATAACAATGGGGACTCAAGGGTCAAGACAAGGCTGCAAACGCACGCTTTTACAATGCTCTCTGAAGTGAAATCTCTGTCTTATGGAGAAGGAGTGACGGAGTCTGAAAATGTCCATTTTGCCAACATCACAGTCAAAACTTATTCAGGCAAGAATTGCCCAAGGATGTTGACTCAGGGAGGAAACATTTGATCAGGAACAGAGTATTTATATAATCTCAAAGTGTCTCTCCAAATGTGACTTTACTAATTACAAAAGGAAAAACTAGTAAATATTCAACAATGAAAACCACCAATACCTAACCAAGCGGTCAAAATTAGCATCACCAAGAGGCCCCTGGATGGCTCAGTCAGTTAAGCGTCAGACTTTGGCTCAGGTCATGATGTCACGGTTTGTGGGTTCGAGCCCCACATCAGGTTCTGTGCTGACAGCTCAGAGCCTGGAGCCCGCTTCGGATTCTGTGTCTCCCTCTCTCTCTGCCCCTACTCTGCTCATGTTCTCTCAATCTCTCTCTCTCTCTCTCTCTCTCAAAAATGAATAAACATTACATTTTTTTAAGATAAAAAAGCATAAAACAAAAGCACATCGGAATTAAAATAAAATAACATACAAAAGCACATCACATGAAACATACATAGGTAGGCATGAAAACGGACCAAGTATGAAACCTGGGTATGAAAAACACCATCAATGAAGTTAAGAACTAGGTGTGTCAGTTTAGCAAGAGATTAGGCAACAATGAAAAGATCACTGTTGGTGTGGAAGAGAAATCCAAACAGGACATGAAAGCATGAAAGAGTAACAGAAGGGTGTGAAGGAGAGACTGAGAAGCCCCTGTATACATCTAAAAGTCATTCTGAGGGCAAAAAATCACCCAAAAGTCAATAAAGACATGAGTCTCAGAATGAAATGTAAATTGTCAAGTGTACAAAGAATAAGGATATATAAATTCTCGGGGCAGCTGGATGGCTCAGTCGTCAGTTGAGCATCCTTTTTTTTTTTTTTTTAAACGTTTATTTATTTGAGAGAGAGAGAGAGACAGAGCATGAGTGGGGGAGGGGCAGAGAGAGGGAGACACAGAACCCGAAGCAGGCTCCCGGCTCCAAGATGTCAGCACAGACCTGAGCTGAAGTTGGACATGTAACCGACTGAGCCTCCCAGGCGCCCCATGAGCATCCGACTTTTGATTGTGGCTCAGGTCAAAATCTCACGGTTCACGGGTCTGAGCCCTGCGGCAGACTCTGGGCTGACAGTGCAGAGCCTGCTTGGGAATTCTCCCTCTCTCCCTGCCCTTCCCCCACTCTCTCTCTCAAAAGAAATAAACTTAGAAATAAATAAATAACCTCCTACACATACTGTATTGAAAATGCTGAACAGCAAAGATGAGGAGAAAAATTTCAAAAGCCATTAGAGAGAAAATCTGATTATTTACAGCTAAATGACACTTAGGCTGACTACAGACTTTATCAGCAACAAAACATGCATAAGATAACTAAGAAATATATTCAAAGTCCTGATAAAATAATACTGTCACCTTAGGCTTCTGAATGGAGCTAAACCACCAAACAAGAGAGTATGAGCAAAATTAAGACCTTTTTTTCCTTTTTTATTCTATTAATGTTTATCATCAGAGATCCTTGTTTAAAATTAAAGGAACTGTATTTCACAGCAAATAAAATGTGAACTCAGAGGGAAAAACTGGGATGTAAGAAAAAAGTACAGATACTGACAAAATGCTTGTTAAAATAATTCCATTTAAAAATTTGAACAAGAATTCTAGATTTTCACCTCCCCTCCCACCAACTAATATAAATAGAAATGGAACCGGGGGTATAATTTTTAAGGTGTGCTAAGGTTCTTGCTCTGCTCAGGAGAAAGATAAAAAATAATGAAGAATTTTAAAGGTTATTGGAAATATATACAACAAAGGATAAATGTTAAATTTTTAATGCTAAATATTCTAAAATTTATAGCTTGCAAAATGTCTGGGGAGGTACATGGAAAGGAGAGATATAAAAAACAATCCATCCAATAGAACACAGGAAAGGAGAAAGAGGCAGGAATGAAGCCGAACCTAATGATCAGAAAACACAAATTGAAATGGAAAGGCACATGGGTGGCTCAGTCAGTTAAATAGGGACTCGATTTCAGCTCAGGTTATGACCTCACGGTTTGTGGGTTCCAGCCTCAAATCGGGCAGAGCCTGCTTGGCATTCTCTCTCACCCTCTCTCTGCCCCTCCCCAGCTCACACTCTTACTCACTCTCACTCTCTCAAAATAAACTTCAAAAAAATAAATGAAATGAAATGAAATGAAATGAAATGAAATGAAATGAAATGAAATGAAATGAAATGAAATGGTGGAAATGTGTTAGTAATCAAAGTGAAGGAACCACTGTACTAAACCATTGATTTTCTTCTACAAAGGCCTATGTAAATTACTATAATGCTTTCCCAATGTCACTCATCAACTAAATATCTGTAGTCTACTTGAAGTCAAGTCTAAGCTGTCAACCATGACGTTCTAGCATTTCCTTACACTCTTCCTCACCTGCGACCATGCTCCTGAAACTTTTGAGACTTGCTCAGAACCTCACCCTCCCATCCTCTCGCACACACTATGTCTAGTTCTATTTCAGCACCTTTACTCTTATTTTTCCAAAACCCAGAATCCTCCAAACCTCTGCCCTTAAAACCCATTGATTTCTTAACTGTCCACTCATCCATTTAGGTCAGGACACAGGGTTAAGGAAGACCTGCTTGGTACAGGGTAAAGTTGGTAGGCTGAGTATAGGCTCAGGCTTCTCCTCTGTCCTGAATTCCCCAAAATTACATTATATATATTTGTTTTGTTTTTTGTTCTTTTTTCCCCCCAGAACAAGAAATACCATGGTTTTATTAAATTTGTATTTTACAGAATTTATGTCGTTAAATGTCACGTATTAAATAAGCTAATTCTTTTTATTTATATTTATTTTTAAAAATTTTTTAACGTTTTATTTTATTTTTTGAGAGACAGAGGGAGACAGAGCACAAGATGGGGAGGGACAGAGAGAGAGGAGGCACAGAATCCGAAGCAGGCTCCAGGCCCCGAGCTGTCAGCACAGAGCCCGAAGCGAGGCTTCAACTCACGGACTGCGAGATCATGGCCTGAGTTGAAGTCAGACGCTCAACCAACTGAGCCACCCAGGTGCCCTAAGCTCATTATTTTTAAAACATTCATTTTTAAAGTATTTTTCTCTAAGACTGAGTAAAATTCTCAATCTTACAATGTGTAAAATATCCCCCAGCACACACACATACACACAGAGACAACACCCTTACAATCTCTACAAGAAATAAACAATTATTGATTATTTGTGCCTACAGGGTGGGACAGAGGACTAACTTAAATCAAATAATCTTTGCAAATTTCCTTTCAAGTTCATGGGAATGAATTATTTAACTGTCCACAACACCTGGTGTGGTGTTTTCGCATGAATAGATTGAATAGATGTTCATATTTTATTTTATTTTTAAAAGATTTGTTAATGTCTTATTTATTTTTAAGACAGAGAGAGACAGAACATGAGTGGGGATGGGGCAGAGAGAGAGGGAGACACAGAATCCGAAGCAGGCTCCAGGCTCTGAGCTGTCAGCACAGAGCCCGACACGGGGCTCGAACTCACGAACTGCGAGATCATGACCTGAGCCGACGTCGGACGCTTAGCCGACTGAGCCACCCGGGCGCCTCTAATAGAAGTTCATATTTAAAAATAACAAATCCATGTCCACATTCGAAAATGAGAACGGGTACTCTCAACCAGCCTAGAACTGTCACAGATAGGAAGGCATCATAGAGAAATGAAGGAGAAAAGCATGATTCTCAGGGCACGCACAAAACAGGATGATATAAAATGAGCAAGAGGTTGCAAGGGACTCCGAGTCCAGAAGTGGAAGGACCGTGGAACAGGAGGGGCCTGGAGGCCCTGGGCACCTGGGGCCAGCCTGTGAGCGACAGGAGTCTAGTCCAGCCGGAACATAGACACTAAGCTTGAGAAAAGGAGGCAGGGCACAAGTAGGAAGGCAGTGACACCCAATACGGTGGGCTGGTTACTGATGTACCGTCATCCAGCCCCACAAATCCAGCCTCTTTTCCTTTTACTCTCAAAAAGCGAGACCCTCCCTCTATTCAAGGCCAACCCTTCACTTGGGCTTTCTAAAAATTGAAATCTTGGGGCACCTGGGTGGCTCGGTCTGTAAGCGTCAGGATCTTGATTTCGGCTCAGGTCACGATCTCACAGTTTGTGAGTTTGAGCCCCCATGTCGGGCTCTGTGCTGACAATGTGGAGCCAGCTTGGGATTCTGTCTACTCTCTCTCTGCTCCTCTTGTACTCTCTCTCTCAAAATAAATACATAAGCTTCAAAAAAAAAATACAAACTGAACTCTTTGACCTGTTCACTTCTAAAGAGTTTAAACGACTGCCATTTCAAATATGTCCTTTTCCACAAAAAAGCAAAAATGCTTCTGACACGGCCAGTGGAGGTGTGGGAATATGTGAGCCTAGAGGGTACAACTGCCAGAAGGAGAAGTGCTGGTACAAAAGTATTCGGTTTTCTGCAGAGGATGGGTGTAAATCTGTAGCTACCCATTCAGAGCGGCTCCAAACCTTCCACGTGAACACGGATCCCACAGCAGGGAGATGCTCTTTGCTCCAGGTAACCACCTGGGTATCCCACTCCTTGACGCCTGCTCTCCCATCTCACACCCCTTCTCCACCCTTCAGTCAGAATCTTCCCCTTAATCCCGACCTGACATGCTTGGCAGTCTCAACTGCTTATGCTCTTTAATTTTTTTAATGCTTATTATTTTTGAGACAGAGAGAGAGACAGAGAGCAAGCAGGGAAGGGGCAGAGAGGGAAGGAGACACAGAATCAGAAACAGGCTCCAGGCTCTGAGCTGTCAGCATGGAGCCCGACGCGGGGCTTGAACTCACGGACTCTGAGATCATGACCTGAGCTGTAGTCAGCCGCCCAACCGACTGAGCCACCCAGGCGCCCCTAATTTTATTTTTTAAGTAGGCTCCCTGCCCAAGGTGGGGCTCGAACTCACAACCCTGAGATCAAGAGTCGCATGCTCTACCAAATGAGCCAGCCAGGCACCCCTCTATAGCTTATTCCCTATTATTTAGGTTTAAGGTGAGTTAACTGCTGTTGAGGCTGTAATTACTGAATAGAGACTTGACTGAGAGAAATGAATTGTCTGACATATGTTTTGTCAGATAAAGAAACAACTGAGGCTAATTCAATACAGCAATAATAAGTAGACAAACGGTCCATAATTCATTTGACACCAACTTATTCCTACAGAAGCCCAAGGAAAAGTTAGAAAATGTGTTTCCTACCTAACACTTCCAAATTCTAATTTCATAAGTTAAAATGGACATTTATACATTCAACTGAATAAATCAAGTAGTGTTCATTAGCACTCTGACACTAAATCTGCTTTTTCTACAGAACCGATGACGCTGCCACAGAAAATATTTATCAATCCATCCAAGCAAAGTTCCAACCTGAGAATCAATGATGTGACCATCTTGAGTAATACATTTCTGACAGTTCTGAAAGCTTCCTGGATGCATTAACACTTTAATGCAATGGCCAGACATTAATAGAAGTTCACGGAGTTATGGCAGGAGCCATGGAAGCAACCAATTAATCAAGTCAGCTTGAAATGTGAAAAGAAAAAAAAAAAAAAGGAATACTCAGGAAAACATGCCGTTTATTCATTTTAAGACACATCAGGAGACTTAACCAGATACTAACCCATGAGCAAATACAGAAAGGTACTACTACGTTAATAACGGGGCTTAACAAAAAAGGAAACACAAATATAACTCAGTGAACAGCTTCTTCTTCGACAGGAAGGTGGTTTGGACCTGGGATCTGGACTGATTCTCAACTCTTCTTGGGGTCACGGATATGAAAATCTGGGGACCTCTGTGGAAACATACATACATGCAAGTTTTCCCATGTTACTTCAGGATGAAGAACGTGAGTTGACTAAGAGTTCTCTCCTACCTACTGAAACACGCTGAGCACGCTGACAATGACCGACCTAACTGCAGTACCCAAGATGCTTCTGCCATTCAGCCTGTACACTCCCTGCTCTGTAACCCATTTCCCCTTGCCCTTGATCTACAATACCCACTCCTACTAGCCATGCCTCTGTCTCTCAGCCCAGCATTCCCCAGTTCCTGGCCCACCCGTTTCTCCATAGATATCCTCCCACCCCCAATTCCTTAACTACTTGAGATATGGAAATAAATTCTATGTTTCAGTGGCTCAACTAAATCTGTATGCTGTTATTCCTCATTTTAAAAGCCTGTGAGCTGAAAATTTTACATTTACAGAGACGAAGAGATTTATCACAAGAGAAAAAAAAACAGGAAAAAAAGAGGAAAATGGAGTTTTTCAAGAAAAAAAAAAAGTTGTGTTATATGTAGCTGTTAATTTTTGTGTCTGTATTCCTCCTCCCCGCCCTGCCCCCCGCCTGCCACAGGTCCATACTAGGAAAAAATGCCTGTGACAATCAGGAGGTATTGGGAACAGAGAGAGCCCTGAGCACCCAGAGTGGGACCAGTACACAGCACACAGGGACAAGGGCAAGAGTTTCTTCCACACTAGGTCAGGACCAGGAGACCAGGAGGCCAGGAGGCCAGGAGAGGGCTCTGGAAACAGAACCTGCAGATGCTAAGATGGTACTGAGCCCCAAGTCCAGGAGTCAGGAGGTGCATTTTATACACCTCTTCAGGCAGCAGGCATTGTCCATGGCTCTACTATATATTCTAGATCATGATAGGACAATGCCATGGGACAAAGGTCAACAAGATAAGTGACTGGGGTGCCTAGGTGGGTCAGTCGGTTGAGCGTCAGACTCTTGATTTTGGCTCAGGCCATTATCTCGTGGTTTGTGAGTCTGATCCCTGTGTCGGGCTCTGTGCTGACAGCGTAGAGCCTGCTTGGGATCCTCTCTCTGCCCCTTCCCTGCTCATGAGCTCTCTCTCTCCCAAAATAAATAAAACAAGAGAAGTGATTATGTATGGAGGGCCACTAAATGCAGCCACACTCAGCTACAGTTCATCTACAACGTTGATAATCCCTGTAGGGTGGAAATTACTTGCAAGTGAATTATTTCCCAATTAGATCAAATGTCACGCTCTCAAGGTACAGTCCCTGGAGGCACCACTATACCTCTTTCCTTTATGGCACACTTTCCCCATGCCAAGCACTGATTGAGGTACAGGAAGAGACCTTTCTGTCTCTGCGTATTCATTGTTGAACTGAATCATCAAAAGACCCATATGATGCAGTTATGCAATCCCTGCTCAGATGGGAATGGGCAACTGACAGAACTGACCCAGAGCCAAACATACAGTCACAAAGATGGACTTTAAACACACCTCTCTCAGATTCCAAAGCCTGTGCTCTAAGCCTGAGTTTGTTCTCAGCTTCTCAAACTGTATCTAATGCGCATGCACACCCCTTGGCCATCTTGTGAGAATGTCGATTCCGGTAGGTGTGGGCTGGGACCCGAGACTCTGTGTTCTCACAAGCTCCCAACCCTGGTGGTGATCGTTGGGCCATGTTTTGAGGAGGAAGGGGCTCAATAAAGTATTGTGTGTGACAGATTCCATACTTACAACTGTGATTTCTAAACGTCGAGATGGATGCCAATACATTCCCAAGGAGGTAACCGCTTTAACGACAAAAACACGCAGTATGCGTTATAGCTATTAAACTGTGCAGGGAGGTTTCTTTCTTTTTTCTTTTTTTAATTCAGAAAACACAACCTTATAACCTAAAACCAACTTTTAATGAGGTAAAATGAATATCCAGTTTCTCTGCACACACTCCTGTTGTCTTTAGCCAGCAGAGTCTCTCCCACGTCCTATGCCCAAACCAGATGCATCCTGTGTTTCCACGAGGAAACCATCAGAACCTATTAAAATTACTGAGCACTGATAGCAGCCGGGACATGACAAATCACAGGCCAAGAGTCAGATACCACAGACTTTCAGGGCTTTGGGGGCAGGCCCATTTGCAACCAAATGATATTGTGTGAGGCTGGCATGCTGAGTACATGACAAACTGATGCAATTTCAGTGCTGTCTGTGGGCCGGGAGAGATTTCTCTGATGCTGGCTGTGGTTAGTTTGCCCAATTGTGCAGAGTTCCCAGATTTGAATCACTTGGGGCTTGAAAGGGCTTCACTTGACAAGCTACAAATAATTACACTCTACTCCTTCCACTGTACTCTATTATTTTGCCCCCCTTATCTCCAGGAGTTGAGCTTTTGTGAACAAGCAAGGTCGGCTTCTATTTTGACCACGACACCACACAACATTGTTCTTTTCTGATATGATAAATAAAACGAGGCCCTGCAGACTAAACATTTTTATCAGGCCCATTTTCCACTTTTATAGGCGAAAGTCAACTTTGGGCCCAGTGGGAAGGGTTGAGCTGGACACAAGCCGGCAGGTAGGTGGCCGGGCCCTACCTCAGGGATGCGCTCCAGGGCTGCGGTGACTGTCAACGCTCATTTGAACAATGGGACACCGACTGACAGATAAAGGGCACGTGAGCGGTAACTGTTACAGGTTTCCACAGCAAATCCCTTGCTCCCATTCCCCTCGTCGCTGACTCTGTTCCACCAGCCTCTTCGTTCACATATTCCTAATGAAAAAGTTTTTCCAACTTGGGATACAATCGGAACCAAGCTGCCTTGTGTCCATGGCGCACTTCTGAGAAACCCCAGGGTCTCAGATTCTAGCGTGCTGTTCCACATGTGAAAGACACTCACCGAAGGCATATCCTAAGAACACTATGTTGATCACTGCTCCAGATACTTTGACTAGATGTACAACTTTGTATTTTCATATTTTTCCAATGTAAAGTCCAAGATTAAAGGAGGCAGGTTTGTGTTTAAAATACAAGCTCAAATAACATTTCATAAAGTTCTAGTCCCGAGAAAAGTTTCTTTTTTTGATCTGTAACAATGATGAACGTGGACTCAAACAAAGTCATCTAAATACCTTCTTTTAAAATTTATTTGTGAAGCAGGGACGCCTGGGTGGCTCAGTCGGTTAAGTGTCTGACCTTGGCCTCAGGTCATGATCTCATGGCTTGCGGGTTCAAACCCTGCATCGGGCTCTGTGCTGACAGCTCAGAGTCTGGAGCCTGTTCGGATTCTGTGTGTCCATCTCTCTCTCTCCCTGCCCTTACCCTGCTAGTGTTCTGTCTCTCAAAAATGAATAAAAATGGTAAAAAAACTTTTTTTAATTTGTTAAGCAGTAAGTGGGTCAGCCATCCACGTGTAATTCTTACAACAACTCTGATGGTAAATACAGAATTTCCTAGAATAAAATTTGTGATTGCTATCCCCGTTTTATTTACTTATTTTTAAATATATATATTTTTAATGTTTATTCACTTTTTGAGAGGCAGAGACAGAGTGTGAGCAGGGCAGGAGCAGAGAGTGAGGGAGACACAGAATCCGAAGCAGGCTCCAGGCCCCGAGCTGTCAGCACAGAGCCCAACACGGGGCTCCAACTCACAAACCGTGAGATCATGACCTGAGCCGAAGTCGTACGCTTAACCCACTAAGCCACCCAGGTGCTCCTGTTATCCCCATTTTAGAGATCAGGAAACTGAGGCACAGAAAGGTACCTGATGCACTCAATGACTCACAGCTGGTAAACGATGGTGCTGGGAACTGAGCCCAAAGAGGGACTGGAGCCCTCTTCAATACTGCTTCCTATTGGGGCGCCTGGGTGGCTCAGTCGGTTGAGCATCCGACTTCGGCTCAGGTCACGATCTCGCGGTCCGTGAGTTCGAGCCCCGCGTCAGGCTCTGGGCTGATGGCTCGGAGCCTGGAGCCTGTTTCCGATTCTGTGTCTCCCTCTCTCTCTGCCCCTCCCCCGTTCATGCTCTGTCTCTCTCTGTCCCAAAAATAAATTAAAAACGTGGGGGAAAAAAAAATTTAAAAAAAAAAAATACTGCTTCCTATTTCCACAGCCCCACCTACATGAGCACAAGTCAAGCATAGGCTCATCTGAGTGGAAACCAAGAGCCTGGAGGGTACTCAGGTTGATCACACATACAAAACACAGTGAGATTAAATTCTCACCAGTAGCAGGGCACCCTCCTGGCTCAGTTGATAGAGCATCCAAATCCTGATCTCAAGGTTTTGAGTTTGAGCCCCACACTGGATGCAGAGATTACTTCAAAACGAAATCTTAAAAAAAAAGAGATTCTCACCAGTAGCTGAAGAAGCTAAAACTTGAGATTTCAGCTCCCCAGAGTGGAGCGCTTTACCCCTGCCTCGCTAGAGGTTTTGCTGTGAACTGGACCCCTCCTTGTCCCTAAATCTGTCTTGTCCAATATGGTGGCACGCACCATGTGTTGCCATTGGGCATCTGAAATGTGCCTGGTCCCGAGAGAGAGGTGTCCTGTAAGTGTAAAACACAGGCCAGGTCTAAGGAATTACTACAAAAAAATAATGTAAAATGTCTCATCAGTAACTTTTATATTGCTGACATGTTGAAATAATACTTTGATTTACTTGGCTAAATGAAATATATTAGTACAGTTCATTTCACCTTTTTTTAAAGGTGATTAACAAATGTAAAGTCCTTTTTACCTTTTTTAAAATATGGCTACCAGAAAATTTAAAATCCTTGTGTGGCTCACATTCTATTTCTCCTAGACAGCGCTGCTCTAAACCTATCTCTGAAGCCCCAACTTTATATGGGCTGAATCCTCAACACACATCTGTAACCTGACAGGAAGAATAACTCTAAGAACTGCCGTTTGCCCCTCTTCTCGCCAAGTCTCATTCCCACTCATTCCCTCTCCTTTCTCACACCCTTGCCTCTTCTTGACCTTGAAACACTCACTGTCTGTGTTCCCAGTGAGAGAAACCCTTTACCTGACCCTGAGTTCCCTTCCTGCTGCTCCCCCAAGGTCTTGCCTCACCTCCGTGGTTGTTCTCCCCCTCGTTCCAATGCTCTGCTGTCTCTAGAATCTCCCGACCGCTCAGTGGCCTCGCCTACCCTGGGCTTCCGTGCACTGGACATCAACCAGGCACTTGGAAGAGGCACCCGTCTCCCCGCCCATTCTCCCAACCCTGGTCCAAAGGAGGATGTTCTCTCATTATCTAGAAATTCTTGCTCGAGGCAGATGTGGCTGAAGGCGAGGCTGTTCATGGACCCTCCCTGAGTGGCCATCCTTCTGCTGTGTGCTCTCTCTCCCCTCTGCCCTTCCTGTCTAGGAAGAGCCGGACTCAGGGTGAGCCTCAAACATCCCCTGACGGAGGGGACGTCCATGTGGCTGCCATGCCTCACGCATGGCCAGGGTGGGGTCCCATGGGGAATCCCCACTCATTGGTTTACAGCCTTGAAGACAAGGGAGTAAGAAGAAAGGTGTTGGCTGCCGGGAGGAAGTAAATGAAACTAGAAAACACAGCTGATCAAGTACAGCTGGGGCAACAGGGGCAGCCCTGTTGACTTCTGCACAAAGTTAAAAGATTTCAGAGCTTCGGATCCCACCCTTACCTGATGCCAGTGATGGGTGTTCTCTCCTCCGCACCCCTCCCTCCAAGGCAACACAGATGTTCCACCCACTTGAACGTGCCCTGCTCTCCCCACTCCTCATCAAAAGTGGAAAGGCCTCTGACACCTTCCACGCTGGTGGCTGCCTGCCCTCCAGGAGCACAGAGAACAAAGCAATCGCCACGGGGCCCCTCTGTAAGCAGCTCTGCCCCAAGTATCCAGAAGACTTCCCTTCTCTCCCTACAACTGCCTCCTACACACGGGGTACTGCTCCCTTCCCATCCCCTGTCATACAGTGTTCACTTACGTGGTCCCACCTCTACTAGAGAGGGGCTCCTTCATACAAGCCCTATCCTTTCCACTTGCTTACCTAAATCATACAAAGCCTTCAAAATGCGCCTGAAGCATGATTCCCTGAGGGCACTTTACTCTTCTGATCTCCTTCTCAGAATCTCCATCCAGTGCAATTTACCATTTTGTATTTGTTACCAAAAAGCATTCATTACTGCCTCGTAGGCACTGTCATTTCGTGCAGGCACTAGACTGCAAAATCTTTGAGGACTGGAATCAGGCCTTACGGCTGTCAATATATATATCTGAATACGAAGCAGGTATTCAGATACTTGATTTACTAAGTTACATTGTTAAGTACACTTAAAAATTTTTTTTTAACATTTATTTATTTTTGAGAGACAGTGTGAGGCAGAGCATGAATGGGGGAGGGGCAAAGAAAGAGGGGGGACACAGAATCCGAAGCAGGCTCCAGGCTCTGAGCTGTTAGCACAGAGCCTGATGCAGGGCTCAAACCCATGGACTGTGAAATCATGACCTGAGCCAAAGTCAGATGCTTAACCGACAGTGCCACCCAGGCACCCCAATTATATATATTTTTTTGAGAGAGAGAGAGAGAGAGAGAGAGAATGAGAGCAGGAGCAGAGGAGAGGGGCAGAGGAAGAGGGAGAGAGAGAATCTTAAGGAGTTTGCATGCTCAGCCCAAAGCCCAATGCAGGGCTCGATAACGCGACCTTGAGATCATGACCTGAGCCAAATCAAGAATTGGATGCTTAACTGACTGAGCCACCCAGGCACCCCTAATTGTGCTTCTTTATAACAGGTAAAGGCTTTGCTTCCACTGTATACTGAGACTAAAAGCACAGCAGGTCCATGCCAGGGATCATTCATAATCCCTATCCATCTCTTATGGAACTGTTCCTTAAAATTCACTCTCACAATGTCACAAATATATACATATAAATATAGATATAGATGCAGTTTTATTATTTAAAATCAAGTTAGTTAACATACCATGTATATGTCACAAATATATTAATTAAGGAGTTGACTGGTTCAAACTGTGTTATGGTGCTTTCAAAGACTAATATTTCTTCATTTTTATAACCTAATGCTATTATAAATGGCCAAAAAAAATGAATATATCTGTAACATAAAGCAAATGTTGCCTTAAAAAAAAACTCTCCAAATCTAAAAAACTGTAAAACAAATAATATATTTTCAAAATGACAGTACTGTAGCCAACTTAAGAACCCAGGGCCTATCCACATCCATTTAAGAACAGTCTGTACAGCACCTGAAGGAAACCAGTGGGCATGTTTATAAAGGCTTCAGTACAAAATAGTACACCAGAGATTCAGGAGGAAAGGGCATAGTTCCACAGTGTTCCATCATACAGTGAGGTGGTCTTGCACAGACCTAGAGCAGCCAAAGGAAGCAAAAAGTGGGCAAATCAAAGAAGAGAAGTGTTGAAGTCCATTTCAGCATACAATGATTTTTGGCCACTGTTATTTAATAAGCCAGTTCTTGGCACTTCTGGTTCTATAACCATTTTTTATGTGAAAATGTTTCCTATAGTTTAACTCTACGCATGACTGAACACTTCAGGTTGCAGGGTACTTCTTCAAATTACCAAAACTCACTGTACCACAGATCATCCTTAGTAGAGTTTCTGTTTTCAGTTCCTCTCTAGTGCTTAATGATATTACTGGAAAACTCTCTTTGGTTGCTTAAGTTAACCCCCAATGAACTAGGAGCATGTTTCAAATCTGCCCCCTAAACCTGCTCCTTATGTGCCCAAGAACACCCCCCCCCCAATCAGGCACTTGGGCACCAGCAAGGGCAGAGCTCTCAGGACCCAGATGGTTCGGGTAGGATCCTGGTCTTTGGGGCTTCTGACTCTTTGGCCAAGAATAACCGTGCACGGCACCAGAACCACAGCAGGCTTTACTGCAATTTCCAGAGCACAAAGTCTACCACACACAATCCACCTGGCAGGTTAAACGGCTCCCCACTACGCAGTGTGAACCCAAGAGACTGCGGGCCTCAGGGCCAGTGACAACGAGCAAGAGAGCAGAGATGCCCAGGCCAGAGACAGAGGTGACACCACCAGAAGTAAAATGAGAACATACCATTCTCTGCCAGCTTGACGGATGCCCAATGATAAGAGCAGCTGCCTTTCAGTCCATGCCTTGCACTGTGCTAGGTGCCTGTTACTTATTATCTGCATTACTTTTCTCTCTTCGTGGCTCTCAATGCTAGTTCTCATCTCACAAACGAGGCGGCGAACTCCTAGAGTGTAAGCCTCAAGCAAAGGATGGCAGAATACTAAGAGAAGACTTCTTGACAAGTGCATCTTTGGATGGGCAATCCATAAGACTTATATACTTTTTCTCCATAAAAACAAGGTCTTAATATGTGAGCTCTAGTGTTCTCAGTAATCTCTTCCCACAGCATCGATTTCTCATTTGTTAAAACTCTAGTATTAATTGCTTTTGATGTTTATTTATTTTTGAGAGAGAGAGAGAGAGAGAGAGCGCAAGCAAGCATGAGCAGGGGAGAGGCCAAGAGAGAGGGAGACACAGAATCCGAAGCAGGCTCCAGGCTCCGAGCTGTCAGCACAGAGCCCGACACAGGGCTTGAACCCACATACTGTGAGATCATGACCTGAGCTGAAGTTGGACTAAGCCACCACCCAGGCACCCCTATCATTAATTGGTTTTGACAGGGTGTGTCTACTGCTCAAAAGACACAGTTCTGGATAGTTCATGGATAAAATCAACAGGGGTTAAACTCTAACTCAATTTCGTGAGCCCCCACATACTCAAATGTCTCTCAAATTTTTACTTGACAGGCATTCTTCTTGTTGTTTTAGTTTTCCTTTGGTGGTAAAGCAGAGGAACAGGAGATGAATTTATGGTTGCAATGGTACTCATGTCAGAAATCCCACCCAACCCTCACTCAGGCAACCCTCTCTAGAAATCCAACATAAAGATGTAAGCTTTTAGAAAAAAATGCCAACACTAACTACTACAGAACTAACTACATACGTTAAGGGCTTTACACCCATTATTTCATTTGCTTAAACAATCCCTATTAGTTACGAAGCAGGAACTATCATTCCCACTTAGGGAGACACGGCTCAGAGCATTTAGGCAACCAGTGGTCATCAAACACATAGTTAGGAAGTGGTTCCATGTCACCAACAGCAAAGTGTACTCTTCAACCGCACTGCTACTTCCCCTCTCATAGAACATCTTCCCAAAGAGGTCAAGTTTGCAAAATAACCATAACCTCAGCTTCTGCCTGACTCACAAGAGCTGGCTGTGATGCTGTGCTGTTCAATATCAGATCAAGTACAACACGCTGACCACGCTCCTCTCCACTTGACCAATCTCGTCTACTTACTGTCCCATCCCTGCTTCCCCAGCATCTGAGACAACCTGTCGAGAGTCCCCTCTCCCAGACATCCTCCTGACTTTCACAAAGGTTTCCTGACTAAACGTTAGTGCCTGGCCTTCTGGGAAAAGGCTAAGCTGAGACTGTGAAGGCAGAGAGAGGCCTAATAACAGGAGTGATACTTACTGAGCCAACTATAGTATGGGGCAAACACCTTGCCAGGCATATCACATGCACTATTTTTCTTTTTTTTCTTTTTTTTGAGAGAGAGAATGAGAGAGAGAAGGAGAGACAGAGCACAGCTGGGGAAGGGCACAGAAAGAGGGAGACACAGAATCTGAAGCAGGCTCCAGGCTCTGAGCTGTCTGCACAGAGCCCGACGTGGGGCTGAAACTCACGAACCATGAGATCATGACCTGAGCCAAAGATGGACGCTTAACCGACTGAGCCACCCAGGCGCCCCTCACATGCACTATTTCATTTAAAGGTGGCAAGGACACTGCAGGTTGGGTACTTGGCAGTGGCTGTATGGGTTAGGTGCTAATGTTAACCCATTTTAAAGACAAGGAAACTCAAGTTCCCAATGTGTTCAAATTTAAGCTTATTAACATAACACAACCATACGTATACGTTCAGCAATCCGCGGGGCAACACACGATTAGTTTACTACAGCTCCAGGGTACCTTGTGTTCACAAACAGGGAGAATCCCTTTGCGAGAGAGAGTTTTGGAATGTCATGAGGGTCTTGGAGAGAAAATAAGGAAATGATGGCATCCCCAGGGCCCGGTACAGTGCCTGGTATACTGCAGGCCTTCCAGCACCATTGGCTGAATAAATGAATACAAGTAAATATTGGGGCTGATAAAATTGTGTCCCACACTCCACTTCTCTGCCTCTTTGCCAACCCTCATCCGCTGCTACCTCTTACAGCTCCCACCTGGCATTTCTTCCTGGCTCTCCCGGCCAGTCCCCTCTTCAGACCACGTAGAGTACCCAGGTTGCAAATGTGCTGCTGTGGAGCAGATCACATAAACTCTGAACTAAACTTCCAATTCAACAGACCGCCAGCCTCCCCTGACACCCATTTAGAATCCTCTGGGCCACAGAAATATGAGGCCACAGAAGGGCTCCCGGGTGCCTCAGTGGGTTGAGCATCTGACTCTTGATTTCGGCTCAGGTCATGATCCCAGGGGCATGGCATCAAGCCATGTGGTCAGACTCTGTGCAGACCATGGAGCCTGCTTAAGATTCCCTCTCTCTCTCTCTCTCTCTCTCTCTCTCTCTCTCTCTCTGGGGTGCCTGGGGGGCTCAGTCAGTTAAGCATCAACTTTGGCTTCGGTCAAGATCTCACGGTCCATGACTTCAAGCCCCACATTGGGGTCTGTGCTGACAGCTCGAAGCCTGGAGCCTGCTTTGGATTCTGTCTCTCCCTCTCTCTCTCTCTCTGCTCCTCCCCTGCTCATGCTCTGTCTCTCTTTCTCTAAAAATAAATAAACGTCAAAAAAAATTTTTTTAAATATTCTCTCTCTCTCCCCCTCTGCCACTCTCCCCCACTCTTGCATGCTTTCTCGCTAAAATAAAATACAATTTTAAAAAAAGATGAGTTCCACGGTACTTTTTTAGACCCAAGAGTCAGTAAAGGAGCAAACCCTGACTGTAGAAAACAGCTTCAAAACAAAACTCTAGGTTAAAACATCATTTGTTAAAACTGAACCTAGCAAAGCTGAACAATGACGAGTCAGAAGTCAAAAGTTCTACTTCTGGGGGCACCTGAGCAGCTCAGTCAGTTAAGTGTCCAACTCTTGATTTTGGCTCAGGTCATGGTCTCACAATTTGTGAGTTTGAGCCCCGTGTTGGCCTACAACTTGTGACTTTGAGCCCCACGCGCTGACAGTGTGGAGCTGGCTTAGGATTCTCTCTTCTTCTCTCCCTCTCTCTACCCCTCCCCTGCACTCGCTCTCTCTCTCTCTCTCTCTCTCCCTCTCTCTCAGTTCAGAGCAAAACACCAAGAATGGGTCTGGATAGGGGATGGCCTCACTCCCACTGCCAAGCCAGTGCCATATAATTAAACACTTATAAATGGAGGCAGGATTGTCTGGCCTCTTCTAAAAAGACTTTATGTTTGCAGAATGTAGAAAACCAATTCAAAGTTTTACCTGAGAACACTGTTAAGCATCTAAAGCAAAGAACAGTTGCTGAACATCACCTAGGGGTTCTGTGATTGACAAATAGTTGTCAATAACTCGATGTTTAAACATACCATCGGCACTCTTCACGTGTTCTTACAGATGAAATGACTAGGACACTGTAGATGTCATTCTCTAATACGAAAGCACTGCAAGGTTTTTTTGATATTACTTTTTTAAAAGAATTCGTTTAAAGCAGTGCATTAAATATAGAGTTATTCAAAAGTAAGGAAAAAGGAAAAACTTTCATAGCAGATGACAGGAAGGTAAAATATATCATGACATTTTACCCATTCTGTCAAAGATTTAATTAGGAGTACCAGAAATGGGGCACCTGGCTGGCTCAGTCCACTACCCATGTGACTCTTGATCTTGGGGTTGTAAGCTCAAGCCCCACATTGGATGTAGAGATTACGTAAGATAACAAACAAAAAAAAAGTACTAGAAATAACAAGAGCCACCCACATGGCGAGTTCCTACTCTGTGCCCAGAACTTACAAGGATGCTTTCAGAGAAAAGGAGGTAAGCATTTTAGGGAAATGAGGCCCAGGAAGGTTTATGACTTGTACAGCACAAGCACACTCACTAGTATCACACCTAGAATGTGGAACCAAGTCTGTCTGGCTCCAAAGTTTAGAAATGACCCTCCTTAGAAGTTCCTCAAACCGGATGAGGTCAGAAAAGCTTAAGTTCATTTGGTTTATGGCTCCAAAGAATCAAGAGTGGTTCAGGGCCTCAGTCCTAGATGCACTCCTGCTGAATCACAATGTGAACCGGTCCTTCAAAGCTTTAAACAAATCTAACGTTTCTCCTCCTCCGTGCTAACTCTGCACTCTATAGGGCGTCTTTTTCAGAACAGGGTAAGTCACTTCATAATTTGCAGGCTTGGCTACAAATTAAAATCAACTGGAGAGCTTTTAAACCATACCAAAGCTAGAGCCCCAGTTACATGAGAATCTCTGGGCAGAAAGTCTGAAAAGTCTATGTGTTTAATCTCTCCCAAGAACCATAGACTTACCCTATTAAGATGTATGGGGACAAGTAACCTGCCTTAATGATCTCCACAAGAATCTTGGGGACATTTCTATGGCAGTGCTCTATTTCTACTGCTCATTAGAATCACCCAGGGAGCTTTATAAAAACTCTCATGCTCAACCCATATTCCAGAAGCACCAGACTCCCTGAGGGTGGGACCCAGGCACTGGCAGTTGGTAAAGGTCTCCAGGTGATCGCAGGGTGCAGCGTGGGCTGGGGGCCACGGCCTTAGCAGCTCATTATTTGCACCAGAATCCAAGCCCCGATTTGGACAGAGATCCAAAGTGCTACCTACCAGCGGCACCATCACATCGACTATGAGCCTATTTTCTCCTCCTCCCTGCCTCCTCCCTTAGCATCGGCTGCCACCCAGAAGTCTTTCCATTCATCAATCACTTCTTACGGGCAGGCCCACTTAAGAGAAATGCTACATGACTGTCTCTCTGTCCTTCAGAAGCCTTCCCACTACTGAATGATTCATCTCCTGGGCACATGCAACATTTGTCATTCTCTTGCCACTTTCAATTTTAGTATCCCCACTTCCTTTTCTCTCTTACTACTATTTTCAATACTGTCCCTTCTTTTGCCCTTCTGGGCAATCTGGGTTAATGCTGCTCTGGGTACACTGAAGCCTAGTTACAAAGCTACTAGCTAAGGACCCGCACTGTGGCTGAAATTGAACTGTTATCCCAGCACCAATGCCATTCACTGCAGGCAGGCTGAGCAGACGTCCTTTTTGGCTTTGGAGGGGAGTGGAAAAGTTCCTGTGGATGCAATGTTTTCATGTAGAGGAGGTTTGTCCTGCAGCTTCTGGATATGCCACGCAGCTTCTGGAGAAGCAAAGCTCAGAAGGTTCTCCTGAATTCCCAAAGCACACTCTTGATTGCCTACAAAGATCTTCATGGTTTAAAACAAAACAAAACGACCTTTGTGCATTTCAGTTCTAAACTTCCGAAGTATGTGAACCTTCTGGCATGGGTCATAAATGAAATAAATTCTACACTGATAGCAAAATGCTTTTTATCCAACAATATTTCTATGCAAAAGCAGCAGCATTCATTGTGAGGACAGCGTCTCAAAGGGCAAATGAGCTGTTGATTAAAGCTTCCCTAGAACGTACACTACTTTGGACTACTAATGGCTGGCGGACAAAATCCACTCACATCTGCACCCTGCAAACCATCCTCCTTCCACATACAAATGACAACATCCAACGAAAAAGTTCAGAGCACTAAGAACACGCTTTTGCCTGGTAATGTACTTCCTGCACTATGTAAGACTGTTCATTCCTTTGCAAAATTTATTTTCAACACTATTTCAGGTTATTTCTGCAAAATTACCCGTGTAAAACCCACCATGAATTCAGAGTCTGCGATGCAAAAAAAAAGCGCATCTGATTTCTTTACAAATTATAAGGCAAAAATGTAGCAATAATTTACTCCAGTAATTTTTATGGGAAAGATCAGGGTTATTGACTTTTAAAATAAGGTTTCTCTTGACTAAGTTAATTTCACTCCTGTTCCTAATAATTGGTATTTGAGAAGGAATTTTAGGATAATATTTAAAAGTTAATTAAAAACAGTGTAAGCATTCGTGTCAGTCAAGCATGACCTCTGCTCTACAATGCATTTAAATGCATGCCACCTTGACCTGTAACACAGCAGTGTAAAAAATTTTGGTCAATATAAATCAAATGTACACTAATTTATTCAGCAGGTTCCCTAGTATCTGAATCAACATTAGAAATCTAACCAGTATTTGTTATTCTGTTATTGACAAAAGGAAGCATATTTAAATGATAACTAGTACTCATGGGTGTCATTTGGAAGTTAAATTGTTCCCCAAGGACAGCCTGCGTAAACATCTACATTTAAAGGTCATTTGCCACCAAATTATGAACAACTGTTGCATTTATTAGCACAGGCTCGATAATTTGGAAGCTGCCGCCATCAATTTTTACTGACAATGAGATCTAATTGTCCACTAATAATAAACAAGGAAAGCAGGCCTTTTCTACAAACTTTTATTCCCTGCACTACGATCACGTTTGGGAAATGGAGGTGCAAACCTTCCACGGGTATGCATCTGAAGGAAAGAACCTTCCAAGAGCAAGAAAGCACTAAACATAGTTTACCGTAAATATCAGATCCTAAAATATTAAAGTGTGTTTTCTCGTGTCACACACATCTGAACTAAAACAAAAGAAAGAAAAACACTACCATGTTTATTGATGAAGTGCGTCTTTCAATTTTAGAAGGAAGTGTGATGGTGAATCCTACCGTGGGGTGCCCAGATATTTGGTCAAACATTGTTGTCTGTGTTTCTGTGAAGTGGTTTTGGGTGAGATTAATATTTCAACCTACAGACTGAGCAAAGCAGATTGACCCCTATGATGGTTGGCCTAGGAGTGCCTGGATGGCTCAGTCGGTTAAGCGTCCAACTTCGGCTCACATCAGGATCTCACAGTCTGAATTCGAGCCCCACGTTGGGCTCTGTGCTGACAGCTCAGAGCCTGAAGCCCAATTTGGATTCTCAATCTCTCTCTCTCTCTCTCTCTCTCAAAAATAAATAAACATTTAAAAAAATTATAATGTGGTGGGCCTCCTTTGATTCTGGAGGCAACTTACTCTGAGTGTGTTATTCCAACCCCTTTACCAAATGACCCGAAGAGCTAATGCTTTCGACTAGGGTCCAGAACAAGAGAAGGATCTGCAAGAGGTCCACAGTGCTGTGCAAAGTGCTTTGCCACATGGGTCAATATGATCCACCAGATCCCACAGTGCATGAAGTGGCAGAAGCCGATAGGGATGTTGTTTTGAGCCTCTGGCAGGCCTCCACAAGTGAACGACAGCACAGGTCCTTAGGAAGTTAGAGCAAAACCCCGGCCATCCTCCATGAATAGCTACTTTCCTTTTGAGACAGAGTTCTTGGCTTGCTATTGCACCTTAGGAGGGACTGGAGGCTTGACATGAGACTACCAAGTTACCAGGCGATCTGAGCCGCCCTTCACGAAGTGGGTGTTATCTGACCCACCAAGCTATAAAGCTGGGCACAGCAACACTCGGTTACCAAATTAAAATGGCATATGCATGATCGAGCCCAAGCCGGTCCTGAAGGCACAAGTTATGTGAAGAAGTGCCCCTGGTCCCCACTCCTGCCGCACTAGCTTCCCTCTCCAGCCTGCACCTGTGGCCTCATGAGGAGTTCCCAGAATTAGTTGACAGAGGAAGGACCTGGTCGATGGAGGAGTCTGTACCATATGCAAGCACCTCCTGTGAATGTACACCTGGGCCATCTAGTCCCTCTCTGGGACAGCTAGGAAGGACAAGAGTCAAGGGAAACCCTCCCTGGGGGCAGATTTCAAGCAATGCACCTAGCAGTTCACTTGGCTGAAAAGGAGAAGCGGTCAGATGTGCGATTAGATACTGATGCATGGGCTACGGTCAATAGTTTGGCTGGATGGTCAGGGAAGTGCAAAGAACATGACTAGAAAACTGGCTCTGAGGAAAGGGGAAGATGAGGTTACCTTGACAGACCTCTCTGAATAGGCAGAAGAAGAAGAAGGAGGAGGCAACAAAGGAGTAGGAGGAGGAGGGGGAGGAAGAGAAAGGGAAGGGGAAGGGGAAGGGGAAGGGAGGGGGAGGAGGAACATGTGAAACTTTTTTGTGTCTCATGTGAACGCTCATCACTCGTGACTGCAGCAAAGGAGGATTTTAGCAATCAAGTAGATAGGATCACTTGTTCTGCAGATGCCAGTCAGGCTCTCTCCCCAGTCACTTCTGTCATTGCCCAATGGGCTCATAAAATGGCCATGGGGACAGGAATGTAGGTTATGCACGGGTTCAGCAACATGGACTTCCACTTTGTGAGTCCAGTCTGGGTATGACCACCACTGAGTGCCCAATCTGCCAACAGTAGAGGCCAGTTCTGCACCTCCAATCTGGCACCACAGGAGGAGGCTGATTACATTGGTTACACTTCCATTGTAGAAGGGACAGTGTCTGGTTCTCGCTGAAATAGACATTTATTCTGGATAAGGATTTGCCTTCCCTGTGTGCAATGCTTTTGCTACAACTACCATTCTTGGACTTACGGAATTCCTTATCCATGACCGTGGTATTCCACAGCACTGCTCTGATCAAGTGGCTCATTTCACAGTAAACAAAATGAGGCAGTGGGTCCATAAACATGGAATTCACTGGTATGATCATGTTCCCCACTGTCTTCAAGCAGGTGGCTGGAAAGAATGGTGGCATGGCCTTTTACACACTCAGTTACAGTGCCAGCTGGGCGGCAACACCTTGCAGGGTTGGGACAAAGTTCTCTAAGTGGCCGTATATGGCCTGAATCGGTGTCCAGTACCTGATGCTGTGTCCCCATAACCACAGTTCGCAGTTCTAGGAATCAAGGCATAGAAATGGGAGTGACATCACTCATTATTACCCCTAGGTGCCCAAAATTATTGCTTCCAGTCTCTGTGACTTTATGCTTTGTTGGCCTGGAGGTCTTAGTTCCACAAGGATGAATGCTTCCACAAGGAGACACAGCAATTCTACTGAACTGGAAGCTAAGACTGCCACATGGCCACTTTGAGCTCCTTGTGTCTCCGAATCAACAAGCAAGGGAGGGGATGACCGTGCTGGCTGGGGTGACTGATCCTGACTAGCAAGGGGAAAGGGGACCACAGTGGAGACAAGGAAGATCAAATGTAGGATAGGAGGAGATCCTTAATGGTGTCTCTTAGTAGTAAGATGCCCTGTGATTAAAGTCCATGGAAAGCTACAATGACTCAATTCAAAAAGGACTACTAATGGTCAGACCCCTCAGGAATAAAGATCTGAGTCACCCTACATGGTAAAGAACCACAACCAGCTGAGGTGTTCACTGAAGACAAAGGGAATACAGAGTGAGCAGCCAAAGAAAGTAGTTATAAATACCAGCCATGACCATGTGATAGGTCACAGAAATGAGGACTGGAATTGTCAAAATAGTCCCTCCTTATTTTGTCTTCAGTACGTTTATGTGCTCACCTATTAACATATGTAAAGCAGATATCTTTTTCTTCCCTCTCATCACTTTATCATGGAACATAAGAGGTAATGACTTCAGATTGCAGAATTTAAGGAGTGCTAACTTAACATCACAGTATTTAACTTAGGGGATATCAAGGAGAAGAGTACACATGATTCAGGATTCATCACCTCTTCGGGGTAAGGGGTTCACGTGTTTTCAGTTGCACACTAGAGAGTTGTATCTTGCTGGGCAGAACTACGACCTTGTCAGTGTTTTTATTTGTAGCCTAGGTATGGTGTGAGGAGATGTGCAGGCGTGTCCACGTGACAAAGGGTAGGTTTGTGATGGTTACTGTTATGTGTCAAGCTGACTGGGGCACAGGGCACCCAGATATTTGGTCACACATTTCAAACTGAGCACGTCCAAAATAGGATTTCTGATCTTTCCTCCAAAATCTGCTCAACCCAAATTCTTCATTTCAGTAGTCCTCCTATTGGGTCTTTTTTTCTCACACTCCAAATCCAATCCATCAGTGAATCCCACCGGCTCCATGAGCAGAAATCTACCCACAATGCAACCTTCTTCCACTATGTCTACTTATAGAACTGTTCTCAGCCATCATCATCTTTTACCCAGGAAAGTACAATAGCTTCTTAATTGAGCTTTGTGGCTACACCCAATACTCCTAGAGTCTGTACTCACCAAAATGAGAATGATCTTTTTTTTTTTTAATGTTTATTTATTTTTGACAGAGAGACAGAGCTTGAGGAGGGGAGGGGCAGAGAGCGGGGGCGGGGTAGGTGGGAGGGAAACACAGAATCCAAAGCTCCAGGCTCTGAGCTGTCAGCATAAATCCTGAGGCAGAGCTCAAACTCACAAACCGTGAGATCATGACCTGAGCCAAGTCAGACGCTCAACTGACTAAGCCACCTAGGTGCCACAATACTGATCCTTTTAAAACAACTCCTGTCACCACCACATAAGGACAGGGATTTCCATGTGTTTTCTTCATCGTGTCCTCAGCATCTCAAAGAGGGCCCGGCACATGGCTGGTGGCCAATACTTACTAAACCTCATTACTCCTGTTTCCCATCTCTTAAAGTAGAAGTCTTATCAGTGCCTACCGGGCCTACCAGCTCAGTCCTCGCCACCCGCCGGTCTACCTCACATTGTCCCTCTACCATATTACCTGTGGCCTCATCTCGGACCACCCTCTATTCTCTGATTCAGTCCAACTGCCCTGGACTCATTTCTATTCCTAAAACACAGGGGCACATTCCTAGCTCATGCCCTTGGTGCACGTGCTGTTCCCTCTGCCTGAAACACTCTTCCCCTAGATTACCTCATGACTCACCCCTCATCAACCTCCGGGCTCAGTTCTACTGTTACTCTCCCAGGGAGGGCTTCTCAGTACTCTTTACTCCCCTTCCCATGTATATTTGGATCAGTGGCACTTATCACTATCTGAGATATTATGTATAATGTACTTGTCAGGTCTATGTCTGACCCTCTCCACCCATCCAACTAGAATGTAAGCTCCTTGAGGGGACACTTCACTGCTCTGTTCACTGCTCTATCTCCAACAGGCAGATTAGTGGCCTAATCAATTAGTGGCCAATCAAGCCACACGGCTGGCTGTCAATAAACATTTGTTAAACAAACGATTAGTTGCCATATTTTCTTGACATTATAAACAATGTTACAAGGAATAGCTTCATGTGTCTACCTTTGTGCATTTGTGGGTAGAGACCAAAGAATGGGAAAGGTTAAGACTAAGAGTATACATTTTCTTTAATAAATATTGCCAAGGGGCGCCTGGGTGGCTCAGTCGGTTAAGCAGCCGACTTCAGCTCAGGTCATGATCTCGTGGTCCGTGAGTTCGAGCCCACGTCGGGCTCTGTGCTGACAGCTCAGAGCCCGGAGCCTGTTTCAGGTTCTGTATCTCCCTCTCTCTGACCCTCCCCCGTTCATGCTCTGTCTCTCCCTGTCTCAAAAATAAAATAAACGTTAAAAAAAAAAATTTAATAAATATTGCCAAATTGGCTTCCAAAATACATCTTCCCAGTTACAGTCTCACCAACAGGGTGTTAGAGAACCTGTCCCCCCTCAGCCCCATTCCCATCAGTACTGGTTTTTATCATTTTCATTTTACCTATTCATTTTTTTTTTTTTTTCAGTATGCTCTATGCCCAACATGGGACCTGAACTCACAACCCTGAGATCAAGAGTCACATGCTCTATCCACTGAGCCAGCCAGGAGTCCCTTGCCTATTCACTTTTTAAAAGTCTGTTTTACTTTGCTTTTCTTTAATTACTGGTGAGAGTGACTATCTTTGCATATGTTTCGGTCATTTTGTACCTCTGATGTCTTTATTCTCTTACAAACCAACCAAGCAACCAACCAACATGTTCATTATTTACAGCTGCTTCCAGGATAAAATTCTAAGTATCCACAGTCCCAGTAACCACTCAACCCAAACTCCAAACTCGTGTTCTACCCCCACTACCTACCCCTCCTTACTGACTCCCAGTACTTCCTACCCTTCACCACGTCCTGCCTGGAACCAGAACCGGAAATGATCTTCCCTTGCCCAAACTGGCAAACTTCCACTCATCCTTCCTGAGCAAGCATTCAGGTCAGTTACCCCTGAGCCCACAACACTAGTACAATGCCTGGGAGACCTAAGCACATAATACATAATCACGTGAATGAGTGTTTTCTCTACCTGCCTTGTGTAATCCTGACAGTAAGAACAATATCCATCCACTAGCAAGGTAGACAGAAGGGTGAGGGTGAAGAGGAGAGAGAAGCTTCTAGTTTCTCAAACAACTTCTAAATGCCTAAATGCAAAGAACTAAGGAAAGGAGGCTGGTAGGACTCAACTTACACACTGATTCTTCCCTCGAGTGAGAATTATAGGGTGAAAACCTAAGTCATTTGCCTTTTTAATAAAAATCAACAAGGGGACAATAGTTTATTTCAAATACCCACCCACCCAATACCTACTTCAAAAAGAAAGAAAGAAAGAAAGAAAGAAAGAAAGAAAGAAAGAAAGAAAGAAAGAAAGAGAAAAGCAACCACAAGGAACACTAGCATGTTTCAAACATGCCCAAACTAGTCATCAGCCATTGAGCCAGCAAATTACAAAGAGTGTATACTGAAATACCACTGCTTACCTATCAGATTGGCAAACACCCAAGGGCCTGACAACACATTCAGCTGGCAAGCTTGTGAGGAAACACATAATTTCATAAACTGCTATAGGAATGCAAAATAACACAATCCTTAAGGAAGGGGATTTGACAATGTCTAGCAAAATTAAATAGGCATGTACCTTTTGATCCAGTAACCCACTGCTAGGAATCTATCCTAAAGATGCCCTGACAAAAATACAAAAACTCATATGCACAAGGCTAATGACTGCGGCCAAAAATGGAAAACAACAGCTATTGAAAAGGAGGTGGCATCTTTAAATATGCCCGTGGGGGGGTGAACTACAGGTATATTGTTAGGTTAAAAGAAAAAAAAAAAAAAGCAGGTGGAAAAAAATGTTTTAATACACTACTGTTTAATTTTAGACCACAGTTTCATCTAAGGGTACAAAATGTACCTGTATTTGTTTATATTTTTTTAATGGAAAGATAAACAACTTTTTTTTTTTTAATGGTCATCAAAGGGAGAGGAAGAGAGCAGAATGAAGGGAACATAAAAAGAAGCCAGTTTCAGCAGATAAACCTAAGGCAGTACATACTTTACACAAGTATAAAACAAAATCAGTTTCTAAAAAAAAAAGCCCTAAGGTGGAGGCTGGGTGACACAGTCTGTTCAGCACCCGACTCTTGATCTCACAATGTATGTGTCTGAGCCCAGCATCCGGCTCTGTGCTGATGTGTATAATGTGAGACAAACTAAACTGCTAATCATGATATTCCAATTCCATCAAGTTCAGCATTTAAAGTACTGAGATTTTCGATGTGAGACAAAAGACACCACTGAAGATAAAAGATCAAGATAAAAATTCCTGTTGGCCTCAACTTAAAAAAATTCCTCTGCTGTGACCACCGAAGAGATCTCGAAACCTTCACAAATACCCTGTGCCCAGCTCATGGTCTCTAAATAGCATTTCTCAATACAAGCAACCAGAGGTCTTTAGGGAAAACCCTAATTCCAGAACTGGACCAGGAAAGGTAAAAGATGTACCTTGAATACCTTGTTAGGAAGCAAGGAAGTGATCAAAGACCACTAAGATTGTGTCAGTGACACAGCACCCAATTTGAAAATGCCAAACTTGAGGGTGGCTTAGTCGGTTAAGCATCTGACCGTGGCTCACTCGGGTCATGATCTCGCAGTTCGTGGGTTTGAGCCCTGCGTGGGGCTTGCTTCTGTCAGCACAAAGCCTGCTTTAGATTTTCTGGCCTGCGCTCCCTGTTCCACCCCCTCTCCAGCTCGTGCTCTCTCTCTCTCTCTCTCTCAAATAAATAAAATGTTACAAAGAAACCAAACTTGAAAGATGGCCAAAGAGGGGCAAAAAGTATATCAGAATCATAAATGCAAGGGACTACATTGTATCGAATATGCTAATATCCACAAATTCATAACAATACTAATTTTTTAAAGACAGCCTCTCTGAAAACCTTTAATTTGTGATCTTTGAGGCAGCCAACTTATGGTTTTGAAAAATAAATAATAAAAGAAAGAAGCAGGCATTTATCCTGCTTTTCCTGGAAAAACTACACCTCAGGGTAACCAAGTTACGAGGCAAAGTTTCTTTGTACACATGTATTCAAGTCAATAAATGAAGGAAGAACGATAAAATTAAACTATCAATACTTAGCAACCACTAAGGAATTAAGAGATCTAGGCAATGCTCTTCAAGGGCTGCTAGCATCACAAATCAAAGCTGAAAATGACCCAGCCTCTGCCTTTTCATGACGTAAGCAAATGAAAAAGGTATCATAGGGATGTAATCAGCAAAATTCAGTGGGGAAAACTCTATGGGACAAATGTCACAGTTTATACAACAAAATAATTGTAAAAGAAAAAAGAGAAAGAGAACAAGATGGTAAAAGAACTTAGAGATTAAGGGGCACCTGAGGGGCTCAGTCAGTTGAGTTTCCGACTCTTGGTTTCTGCTCAGGTCATGGTCTTAAGGCTTCGTGGGGTTCAAGCCCTGGTTGGGGCCTCCGTACTGACAGTAAGGAGACTGCTTGGGATTCTCTTTCTCTGCCCCTCCCCAACTTGCTCTGGGTACCCCTCAAAACAAACAAATTAAAAAAAAACAAACCCAGAACTGTTTAAAAGAGCCTACAGATTAAAAAAGATCAAGGACACATACTAAGCAATCACATGATATGGACCTAGTTTCAATCAAATTCAAACAAACTACATTAAAAAAAAGAACATGCTTGGGAAAATTAAGAAGATGTAAAAATGAATTGATACTTATAATAATAGAAGAATTGCTGCTTTTTTTCTTACTGTTCATTTCTAAAGTGTCTGATAATTATATTAGGATTATATTTTTAAAGGGGAATCTTCGTTTTTTAGACATACATGCTGGAAATACTCAGAGACAGGTCTGAGATTTGATTCACAATGAAAGAGGGGAGAATGTGAGGGGAAACGAAGCTGGCTGTAAGCTCATTATTTTAAAAGCTTAGTAAAGGCATCATTTTCTTCACTGCTCTATATGTTGGAATTTTTCATAACAAAAAAGGGAGGGGGGCAAGACAACAGGAAATTAAAACAGAAAAGGCACATTCAAAGCAAAATAACAGAAAATTGCATTGAAAATCTGAATAAGAACCTGGAAAACCAGCATAAGAATGCAAGGTGTGAGCCTGATGGCCCCAGTGTTTTGCACGGGTGCTGGGACTGGGGTAGAAAAGAGGAGGTGAGAAGCATGTATCTCTAGGCCCTCTAAAATATATCCTAATCACTTATGTAGCATCTTGGGGAAAAAAAAAAAACATAGGCAGTAAATAAGGCTAGAAAACAAAACCTGAATTGATCACACAGTTTGAAAGTTGTACTAAGAATATGAAATGAATCCATGGTGTTACTTCTGAAGTACTTCAGAGTATTTGCAAAGATTTTATTTTATATAGCAGATGACTATTTCTCCTGGACTTTTGTTTACATTATTCATTGACATTAAAGAGCTTAAAAAAAAAAAAAGTTAACTTCAAGGCAGTCCCTACTATTAAGAATAAATTATAAACATAGCTTGATACGTTATTCCTTGCACTTTGCAAGAATTATGTCATTTGAACCTCAAACCACTCTACAAGGTAGGTAGTAGTATTCTCTTTTACAGATGAGGAAAATAAAGCACAGGGGATGAAGTGACTTGTCCAATGTCAGACTTCAAACTAAATGTTAGAGGCAAAATTTGAATGCAGACAGCATGAGTCTCTAGCCTGAGCCTTTCACCGTTAGGCTGTGTCAGCCTCTGTCACAAACTGGTGGAAAAGAACAAGTAAGCTTTTTGACAAATGGTAAAAATTACACATAAAGCAACTAAAATAGCTAAAATTTGATTTGATCCATACAGGTTCGTTTCTAATGACACACACGCCTCATTTTTGAGACAGTGTGCTGTAATGTGGACTACTAACTTACTTTCACATCACATCAGACAAAACTAAATGCAACATGATATCCTGGATTGGACATTAGTGGAAAAACTGGTGAAATGCAAATAAAGTCTGGAGCTTAGTTAATAGTAATATACCAATGCTAGTTTCCTTGTTTTGACATTACCATGGTGATACAGGATGCTAACGAGGGAAACTGGGTGAGGAGTATACAGGTACTTGCATTTTCTAACTTTGCAACTTTGCTGTAAGTCTAAAATTATTTTACAATTAAAAGTTTATTTTAAAAAACACATATGGAGCGCCTGGATGACTCAGTCGGATGAGCGTCCGACTTCAGCTCAGGTCATGATCTATCTCACAGCTTGTGGGTTCAAGCCTCGCGTCTGGCTCTGTGCTGACAGCTCAGAGCCTGGAGCCTGCTTCAGATTCTGTGTCTCCCTCTCTCTCTGCCCCTCCCCCCATCTCAAAAATAAATAAATGTGCTTTTTTATTTTAATAAAAAAAAAATATAAATTACGGGGCACCTAGGTAGCTCAGTCAGTTGACAGACTCTTGATTTCGCTCAGGTCATGATTTCAGGGTGGTGGGATCGAGCCCCGAGTTGGGCAAAGCATGGAGCCCATTTGAGGTTCTCTCTCTCTGCTTGCACACTCTCTAAAATATTAGTATACTAAAATAAAATTTAAAAATATATAAATTACAAAATGAAAACTATTAAAAAAAAAAAAGATTAAAATGTATTTCTAGCCCAAGGAAAATAAACTTCTGTCCCCAAATTTCTAAGCACCATACTTGCAGAATTCAATCCTCTTGTGCCCTATTTTGATTCTTAAGGTAGTGTTGTGTTGGCTAACGTTCAAGAATATTTTCACAATTGTATATCCTGTCTTTAAGGGTAAGGAACATACCCTACCCGTGCCTGGTTTAATTATGCAGCACATATTTAATGTTTGCTGATGCTGTGAATTTATGGGCATGAGGCACTGTGGCGGCTATGTCCTTGTTACACAGAAGCCTCCTTCATCATAGATGCTTATAATGAGTGACTTTGAGATACTGTGGTGGACGTCGTGGTCTCACTGTCCTTCTGACCTTCTCCCACTGCCGTGCCTACTGGGTTAGGTGGCAGGAAGGGGACTGACCTCATTCCCAGCTCCAGAAAGGCCTATTATTTTAAATCCATCTACTTAATGTAGCCTTGCCACGGTGATTGGTCCAGGTGGCTGTGGTCTCAGCCAATCAGCTCACAGAGCTCCCCCGACAACAGGATTGGTTGAAAACCAACTGGGACTAATAGGATATGAAAGGAGAGGTATTTGTTCCGAGATTCTGGGAGGAAAGTGCCCATATCCTGAAGGAACGCCCTGGCTTCCTCTGGAATTCAAGCACATACAATTTTTTTTTTTTTTTTTTTTTAATCTGCAACTTGTTCCTTTCCGTCACCAGGTGAAAGCAGAGAGGAGGGCCACTCCTGAATAGCCAGATGCCCTCATTCAACTTCTTCTCATTTTCACAAACACAAAATGGCAATAAAAATATTTCCTGCAGGGGGCGCCTGGGTGGCGCAGTCGGTTAAGCGTCCGACTTCAGCCAGGTCACGATCTCGCGGTCCGTGAGTTCGAGACCCGCGTCAGGCTCTGGGATGATGGCTCGGAGCCTGAAGCCTGTTTCCGATTCTGTGTCTCCCTCTCTCTCTGCCCCTCCCCCGTTCATGCTCTGTCTCTCTCTGTCCCAAAAATAAAATAAAAAACGTTGGGAAAAAAAATTAAAAAAAAAAAAAAATTTCCTGCAGATCACTGTTAATTCCAAGGCAATACCTGCTTTGGGGTTACGCTAAAAAACAACAAAAAGAATTGAGAACTGGAATGATATTAAGGTGTCGATAATTGTGTGACAATACTGACATTTTGGTTATAGGTTTTTTGTTGTTTTTTTTTTAAGTCTTTACTTGTTGGATATCCTAAGTGAAATGGTTACAGGTGAAATTATAGCTTAGATTTGTTTTAAAATATTCCAGAATTTTAAAAAAATGAAAAATAAGGGGCGACAAATGAAGTAATAATTTAAAATATTGAAAGTGAGTAATGAGTAAATGATTCCTCATGTTGTTCTATTTTTTGTATTTTAATCCATAAAGTATTCTAAAATTTTTTAACGTTTATTTTTGAGAGAGTGTGCATGCGCAAGTGGGGGAGGGGCAGAGAGAGGGAGAACCAGAAACAGAAGCAGGCTCCAGGATCCTAGCTGTCAGCCCAGAGCCCTACATGGGGCTTGAACTCACAAGCCGTGAGATCGTGACCTGAGCCGAAGTTGGGCATTTAACCGACTGAGCCACCCAGGCGTCCATCTAACAATTTTTTAATGTTTATTCATCTTTGAGATGAATTTGAGAGAGAGAGAGAGATAGCACAAGTGACAGAGGAGCAGAGAGGGAGGGAGACATAGAATCTGAAGCAGGCTCCAGGCTCTGAGCTGTCAGCACAGAGCCTGATGTGGGGCTTGAACCTACAAACCGCGAGATCATGAGCTGAGCTGAAGTCGAACGCTTAACTGAGTACCCGGATGCCCCTATTCCATAAAGTATTAAAACAATAATGTTCCGTACACATATCTCAACATTATGATCATGTATGTATGAAGCTGCCCTATGTAGTAAAAAAAAAACAAAAACAAAAAAAAAACAAAAAACAAAACAAAAAAAAAAACATGATACATCAGGTACATCAGTGAGAGTCCAGAATCCAAGAAAAAGATTTGTATAACCACAACACAGACACACATAACACAGTCACATATAGTTAAAGCAAACTCGAAAAACCATCTAATTCAATGCCTTTTTTCACAGCTATAAACAATGAAATCTAATACATTCAACTTTTGTGTTGCTACCTAGGTAGCAATTCTGGTGTTGCTACTTTTACCGACAACATATCTGAAACCTGAAAACAGTAGCCTACACGGTCCCCCACCCCGCCCCCGGGGACCTGCTTACCACCACAACCAACGAACTGTCCTCCATCCTTACAAGACCACTCAGCCACCGCCAGCACCCTCCTTGCGGTAAAGCACCTACCGTTCTCTCTCTTCCCACCCCTTTGCTTCCTTCCCCCTCCTCCCTCAGGATGCAGTGCTGAGACGTCTTTGCTCGGGCAGACTCTAGGAGTTTACTTTCAGTCCACCATCTTTCTTCCCTCCACATGCTCTTCCTGGGAAGAGCATCAACTTTGATACTTTTTAATCTTTTGGGCTGAACGACCACCTAGAGCGGTATTTCTAGCCCAGACCTCTATCCTGAGCTCCAAAACTAAGCAGCCTCATCAATCACAAAAACCTCAATACGTCCGGCCCCAAATGAAATTTCCTCCTTGCTTCTGCTCTGATTTGGTCAACAGCAACGGCATCCACGGGAGTCACCACTGTTGCCTCACGTCCAGTCGCCAGGCCCTGGAGATTGGCGTTTTCCCCTTTCCCTTCCCAGATGCCTTCAGTTCAGGCTCTCACCCTCTCTCCTTTCTGGTCCTTCTGCTAGCATTCCTTAAATGATTAATGCTCCAGGGTGCTCTTTCTAAATGCAAAGCTCATCATCCTGTATTTACTTCCTTCCTAAAAATCCTCCAACGACTTCCCAAAGTCCGGAGCTGAAGTCCACAGTTCTTTACAGCTCTCAAGGCTACCGAGCTGGTCTTTCCCCACCTCTCTCGAGGGTCAGGAGTCACCCTGCAGAATCCCTGCTGCTCCTAGAAACTCCAGTCTGCACCCAGACCCCCACCCACCCAGTGAGCTGCTTCATGCCTCATAATCACTGTTCTTCTGGTGTTCCTCTCCTATTAGAAGACTCAATCACTCGTTATTTACTCAGCGCACATGTACTGAATTCTGACTATGTGATAGGCCCTGTACTGGAATACAGCTGTGGAGACGGACACTGAGTCTTAAAAAGTGTAGAGACTTGCAGGGGAACAGCCAGCCAACAAATAAGCTATGATGAAGTACTACTTGAGTGCATGTGAATTTTGTTAGAATATCCTCTCGGGCTTCTTTATAAACTTAAATGATTTACAAGCGCCCCTCCTCCCAGCTTGTTTGTTTAAATCGGGGAGCTTAAAATGCCTTGCCCTTAAGATGAGATTTTTGCCCTGCAATTCCTCCTTCTAGACTTCACAATGTCAGCAAAAACCTCACCTGATTTCTAAAGTCAGCGTTCCTAAGCAGCAACACTCCCCCCCCCCCCGCTGGCCCCATCCCCGCACACCACCCTAAGACAGAGCACAAGTGCCCTGTCCCTCTGCCCCACGAACACCAGGGTACCCTAGCCCTTTCCTACCTTGTCCCTCCCGGCTGAGAGTCCCTAAGGAACAACACCCCTGCACCTTTCAATTCCCCTCTCGACATCATGCAAGCCCACAGTAAATGTTTAAGTGCTCAAAGGGCAAAATTTCACTCTTTAAAGGTAAATTACCTTGTACATGGAGCATAAGTTTGTATACTTTTTTTTTTAACGTTTTATTTTATTTTATTTTTTATTTTTGGGACAGAGAGAGACAGAGCATGAATGGGGGAGGGGCAGAGAGAGAGGGAGACACAGAATTGGAAGCAGGCTCCAGGCTCTGAGCCATCAGCCCAGAGCCTGACCCAGAGCCTGACGCGGGGCTCGAACTCACGGACCGCGAGATCGTGACCTGAGCCGAAGTCGGTCGCTTAACCAACTGAGCCACCCAGGCGCCCCTACTTTTTTTTTTTTAAATAACAATGGAGAAATATCTATAAAAACTTTAAACAGCCCAGAAGTACCACTTCTAGTTAAGGTTCTAGGTAGATTCTAGTAGTAGGCATAAAAAAAAAGCATGTATGGGAATTTCTCAGGCCAACATTTGACACAGGTGCTAAAAATTAGAAGCAAATGTCCAAGCACCTGGGTGGCTCAGGTGGTTAAGTGTCCCACTCTTGTTATCAGCTCAGGTCATGACCTCATGGTTCATGAGTTCGAGCCCCTGTATGGCATCAGGCTCCATGCTGACAGTGTGAAGCCTGCTTGGGATTCTCTCTCTGTCTCTCTCTGTCTCTCTCTCTCTCTCAAAATAAACATTTTAAAAAATGTTTTAATAATTAGAAGCAAATGCCAGTCGCCATGAACAAGAGATCTGGGTAAACAAATGATGGAGTATTCCTTAAGAGGAAGATCCTTTGCTAGTAGCTACGAGGAGACAGACCTATCCATATCGGCACAGAAAGATATCCATGTTGTAGGATGAATCTTACAACTTATTCTAAGGGGGAAAATGCATCATGTTTTCAGGGCAAACAGAAAAGTCTCTAAGACAACACCCCCACGTTTTATGTCTTTAGGGCAAGGGATTAGAAGCAAGGAGATAGAACCACACTTTGCTACAATGAACCTCGTATCACTGAATTTGTTTGAGCACACTATTTCTTAAATTTAAAACAGACATAATCACTAGAGTAAAAAGATGTGCTTTACTCCGAAGTATCCATTATTTCACAAGTTTCTTGTTGAGCAACCTGCGATCGTATTTTTAAATTCTGAGGGTTTGTTAAAGGCGAAATATTATCCGCTGCTAAATTCCCAGGACCTAGAATACAGACAGGGAGCAGGCATTCAGTTAATATTTGCTAAATGAGTAACTGCTGAGCAGTTACAAAATAGCTGCTCAGAGGGAACAAAGTATCCAATAGCTGCTTCCTAGACTCATAGAGGGAGAAAAAAAAATCACTTGCAGTGGTATCTTAACAATATGGTTACCAGTCTAAATGAGATGGGATTTTTGTAAAAAGTTAACTTTTAAAAAGCACGCCAACTGTCATCACATAGGCAACCTTCACACTGCCAAGTTGACCAAGAAACGGGCTCCTTCCAAATCGATTTAATTCACAACCTGGCACATGCCTGGTAGTAATACAAGTCAGGAAAAGGTATTTGAAAACAGTGTGGGAAAACACAGATGCAGTAAGAGAAAAGAATCGCTAATGGCCAAAAAGCCTTAATGTTGATTTGAAAGTGCTTCTTTGGGGAAGTAACTAACTTTAGTTTGGATTACTGAGACCGCCTTCATCTAAAAATGACCAAACAACCAGGCTATGATCTTCAGATCCTAAAGAATGTCCCCAAGATGGTAAGCCCTCCATGACTGTTGATGCTGGCGGGGGAAGTGACCTATCTGGAAGAATTAAAGACAACCCAGGTTTCAAGGCTTTAAGGAAAAGGGTTTGCATACGTTCAAGCTTAAATTCAATCTCCCACCCACCCCCGCCCTTTTTAAGTAAAATAGACAATATTTAACCAAATGTCAATTCATTGTAAAGACTTATTTATATAAATAATGGCCAAACAGATCTCAGCTCTGCCCTCCCCCACCCTCCCCAGTTGTAGTTTCCTCCCCAAAAGAAGGCACTCTGAATACTTCTTTTGGGACACCTGAACTCAGAGGTCTACTTAATCCTAAAAGCCCACATACTCCCTGCTTTTTTTTTTTAATCACTGCTCTTAATTCTCAAAATTCCCTTGAGAGGTAGATTTAATCCTCCCTATGAAAACACACAAGGTTCCAAATAGGCTGTCACCAAAACCCAGGAATGTTTAGAGGAGAGAAAGGTTCAAACCCTTGCCTGCCGAATGAAAGTCACTGGTGTTTAGCAAGTGAGTGAGTTAGAGCTGAATAATGTGATCACTCCTTTCAGGCTGCCCTCAGCAATCTTCTCTGCCTACCTGCTCTTTAACAACTGGAAATAAAATTCTTTTCAAGGTCCAACCAGCATGAGGAATTTCTCCCTTTAGCAATGATGGTCTAGATAAAGGTGCCTACGTTCACTGGGAAATCAACCACCCACAGTTTACTTACTGAACTCGTTGCCCAAAGGTCCCAGGCCCTCCCTCACCCTCCCGACACACTCTTCCACGCCTGAGATGAGGGGGCCTGTTTCTCAGTTCTCAGGGATCAGTCTCAGGTACGGAACAGGTGCTCAGAAAGTACCTGATGATGCCATCTCAAGGCACTGCAGAACGAGGAGAGGGGGGAAAAAAAAAACAAAAACTTTGGAGGCCATCTAAAAGCAACACACGTGCTCACTCGGGCTTTAATAAATCTCTACAAATGATTTTTTTTTAATTAGCATGTTCTCCATCTGAATGGACCCACGGAACTTGGAAACGGACATCAACCCGCCGCGAAGCCACTCCTGTCTGGGCGGAGAGGGGGCAGCCGTGCCAGACACGAACGCAGCCCACCCCGGGCTGCAGAGGGCGAGCGGCGGGGAGAATGGCGAGCGCGGCGCACGAGGGCTGGACTCCCCGCGCTCCTGCCCCGAGGCCCGGAGCGGGGCCGGGAGGGGGAAGGGAGCGAATCGGGGCCGTCGCGCCGCGGAGGGGGCCCCGTCGCCCTGACAACCGCGCCGAGGCGCAGCCCAGCCTCAGGCCCGAGGGAAGGGAGGGCAGCCCGGGGACCCCCCGCGCAGGGCGGGCGGCGGCCGGGGGCACCACCGCGCTCAGCAGCCGCGGGCCCCGCTCGGGGGCCCTGTCCGGCCGCGGCCCGCGCCTACCGTGTATCCCCGCTCCAGGTCGCTCTCCTCGTAGCGAAAGGACGGGATGTAGACCTCCATGGCCGCGCCAGCCGGCCGGCGGAGGGCGAGCGGGGGGCGGGCTCGCGGCCGCAGCTCCGCCCCCGGCCGAGCGCCCCGCCTCCCTGCCCTGCACCCCCAGGACCCACAGGCTGCGCGGCCCGGCCGGGAGCCGCCGCCGTAGCCGCCGCCGCCCCCCGCGCACCACTGGCGCGCCGCGCTCATGGGGGCACGGGGCAGGGAGCTGGGGGCCCCCCGCGGCGGAGGGCGCGGGGCTCTGGGCTCCCGGGTCCGGGCCCGCAGGGCGGCGGAGCGGAGCTGGGCCCGGAGGAGGCGGGGCCTGCAAACCTGTGAGTCTGCAGAAAAGGGGTGTGCGCGCCTCCGCGCCAGGCGCCGGGACCGGGCCGCACCCGGGCGCTCCCTGTCCTTCGGGCGCCCGCCCGCGCTGTGTCTGCAGTTCCCGAGACGCCACCCGAGCGGATGGCGGGACCGCGGGCGACAGAAAAGCATGGAGCTCCTGGGTTTGGTTTCGGATGCTTGGGTTTTCGTTTTTAACTCTCGGCTGGCAGGAACAGCAGCGAACCCTCCCAACTTTTTACCCAGACTTTTCTATTTGCCTTAGAGTCCAAGGTCAGCGTCTCGTTCTGAGTTCGCCCGCGAAGCTGGGGATGGTATTGTAATACTGAACCTGAAAGTCAGCGGGCCACAGACACCCACGTTCTGGCTTTTAGGTCCAATTCTAGACAGACACACACACGAGGAAGAAAAGAGAAGAAGGAAGAAAAGAAAAGAGAGGGCCCGAATGTGCTCTTCAGGCCAGGACCAGATAAACTGAAAGTGCCTAACAGATGAAATGTTAGCAGATTACCTTTGCAAACTCTGCCTTAGATTAAAGCATGGAGGGGCGCCTGGGTGGCCCAGTCGGTTAGGCGTCTGCCTTTGGCTCAGGTCATGATCTCTCAATTTGTGGGTTCCAGCCCCACGTCCGGCTCTGTGATCACAGCTCAGAGCCTGGAGCCTGCTTTGGATTCTGTGTCCCCCTCTCTCCCTGCCTTTGCCCCGCTCATGCTGTCTTAAAAATAAATAAACGGTAAAAAAATAAATAAATAAATAAATAAATAAATAAAGCATGCAGCAGAATAGAAACTTGGAAGTGACTTGTGGGTCACATTATGAAGTGACCAGCCAGTGAGCTTTGGGGCTGCAGGCAATCAGCTTCTCAACCTCTTAACCCAGAGATCAAAAAGTCCCACACTCTATTGTCAACACACAGATCAAAGAGTCCCACACTCTATTGTCAACCCACAGATCAAAGAGTCCCACACTCTATATCCTCAGAGCCAGCCAAGTGCCCCTAAACACCTGCTTCTAACTCTGTTTGCTCTGGAGGCCAGGGGCATTACAACTTGGTAAGCTCTGAAGTTTATCCTGAGCCCCTAAATCGTGGGAAAAGAGAAAGCATCAGGCCCTTTCCATTAAGAACTTGGCTGATGTGCGGGTTGCCTGGGTGGCTCAGTAGGTTAAGCGTCAGACTTTGGCTCAGGTCATGATCTCGGCTGACAGCTCAGAGCCTGGAGCCTGCTTCAGATTCTGTGTCTCCCATCTTTCTGCCCCTCCCATGCTCATGCTGTCTCTCTCTCTCAATAATAAACGTTAAAAAAAAAAAAAAAGAAGAAAGAAAGAAAGAACGGGCCTGATGTGGACCTACAAAACCTCATTAGCCTCATCTGAAGACCTGTGTGCTGACCCACACACTTGCGACTCCAGCATCCCGCCCCCCCCTCAGAACTCCATGCCTCAGCAGAAATCTGTGCCCCGTGACCAGACTCGTCTTCCTCTTTTCTTCTGCTGGCCAGCACCATCTCATGTTGGGAAACAGCTCTATGGACACCATGCTGTCTGAGTTCAGAGCCTGGCTTACAGGTTCTCTTAAGCCTCTGGTGACTATCACTGGGTGTTCTGTGATTCACTTCTCTGCCTCACTCAGTAGGTTTTAGGGCATATACCTTTAAAAATATTTTCTTTATCCCCTGCTTGGCACTTTGCCTGGCACATTTTTCTTGAAAGCCTTGCATAAGCATTTAAATAATCTCTACAAAAGCAGCAGAATGCAGCAGGTACTATGGCAGATGCTATTAACTACCCTGTCTCAGTATTAAGCTTTCTGATAACCCCATGAGGAGGTGTGATCTGCTGTAGGACTTTAAAGAACTAAGAAGTAGTGTTTCTTTTGTTGTTGTTGTTAAGTTTGTTTTTATTTATTTTGAGAGAAAGAAGGGGGTAGGGCAGAGAGAGAGAGACGGAGACAGAATCCCAAGCAGGCTGTGTGCGGTCAGCATAGAGCCCAACACTGGGCTCGAACTCATGAACCATGACTTCATGACCTGAGCCGAAATCAAGAGTTGGATGCTTAACTGACTGAGCCACCCAAGGCACCCCCTGTCTTGTTTTTTTTTTCTTTTTGAATAATAATGGTGAGGTGCCAGGTTGGCTCAGTCAGAAGAGCATAGGACTCTTGATCTCCGGGTTTTGAGTTTGAGCCACATGTTGGGTGTAGAGATTATTGGAAAAAAAATCATGAGTCTTAAAGTTTAAAAAAAATGAATAAAATAGGGGCACTTGGGTGGCTGGGTCGGTTAAGCATCCGACGTCAGCTCAGGTCATGATCTCATGGCTTGGGGGTTTGAGCCCCACGTGGGGCTCTGTGCTGACAGGTCACAGCCTAGAACCTACTTTGGATTCTGTGTCTCCCCCTCTCTCTGCCCCTCCCCCACTCATGCTCTGTCTCTCTGTCTCTGAAAAATGAATAAACCCTAAATAAATGAATAAATAAATAGAATCTTAAAAAAAAAAAAAGTCTCAGTGGTTAATATAACCCAGGATTATGCAATCATAAAATCCTTGTGCTAGAGATTGCTGAGCAAACTTTTAGCATGCTTTCTACACTCTCCTACCCCAAAGCCTGCTAGTAACCTGGCATATACATTTTTGTCTGGCATCGCTCACCTGTTTACCTGTTGAACTGAACAGGCAGAAATGTGTGGATCTATGAAGATCTGACAGAATGGTCCAAGTGAAACCTATTTGCTGTATTCTAATAGCTGTGTATAATTTAATTTTGCCTTGCTGAAAATCCAATATGTGGGTGTGTTCTTGGGGTCTATCGGCTCAGCCATAAGTGGTATTGCTATTATTTCAGTTATTATAAATGGCGTAATTGAGGCTTAGACAAAATAAGTAACTATGAAATTCCTAGCTAATAGAAGACCTTAATTTTTTTAAAGAGCTAAATTTCTTTTCTTTTTCTTTCTTTCTTTTTTTGGGGGGTGTGAGGGGGAGAGGGAGAGACAGAGTATGATTGGGACCAGAAGAGAGACAGAGGGAGAGGAAAAGAGAGAATCTTAATGGAGTCAGATGTGAGGCTTGATCTCAGGACTATGAGATCATGACCTGAGCCTAAATCAAGTCGATGATTAACTGACTGAGCCACCCAGGCTAAATTTCTAACCAAATTCTGTGAGTAGCCACTAAGAAGGGGAGAAAAGAATAACACTACAGAGAACATAGCAACTATTTTATTCTGTTGTTCCTACATAATTTTTAGACTTACTCTACGATCAGAGACAAGCCAGCTAAATTTTTTCTCAGAACCTTAATAAAAATACATGGCAAATACATATGTAAGACATTGAACAGTTAGTATCTGTTAATAAAAGTAAAAAATATGGGGCACCTGGCTGGCTCAGTCGGTTAAGCTCTGACTTCAGCTCAGGTCATGATCTCACCGTTCCGGAGTTCAAGCCCCATGTCGGGCTCTGTGCTGACAGCTCAGAGCCTGGCGCCTGCTTTGGATTCTGTGTCTCCCTCTCTTTCTGCCCCTCCCCTGCTCACACTCTGTCTCTGTGTCTCAAAATTAAATGTTCAAAAAAATTTTTTTAAACAAAAGCAAAAAATTTGCATAACCAAAATAATAAAATTCTGTTAGAATCCAGGTATAAAACTCTTACAGTAAAAATACCATATTTACATAATACTGGGTAGAAATATATTTTAGCAATATAAACTAGTTAAAACACCAACTTATATTAGTTTTTGACCTGAGTTCAAAAGTTGAATGCTCTAACGACTGAACCAGCCAGGCACCACTATATTAGAAGTTTTGACCAAAATCTATCAGGAATGTATTACATATTCAACACTCAATTATAAGACTAATACATCATGACCAAATAAGATTTATCCCAGCAACATGAAGGTGGTTATGTTGGTGGATTTCCTAAACATTAGGAAATCCGTTGACGCATTTCTTAGCATCATATTAGAAAAGAAAAAAAACCAAATGAATATTTCAACGAATCCTAAAAAATCATTAATAAATCAGTGTACCACTTCCTAATAATTCTTAGACTAGGAAGAGCTAGAAACATCTTTTTTTTTTCTTTTAAAGCTTATGCATTTATTTTGAGAGAGAGAGAGAGAGAGAGAGAGAATCATGTGCATGAGTTGGCAAGGGGCAGAGAGAGAGGGAGAGAGAGAATCCCAAGCAGGCTCCACACTGTCAGCACAGAGCCCGACACAGGGCCTGATCTCATGAACCATGAGATCATGACCTGAGCTGAGATCAAGAGTTGCATGCTTAACAGACTGAACCACCCTGGCGCCCCACCTTTAGCTTAATAAAGGTTAACTACCATAATCCCACAGCAAATCTATTCAGCATTATATGAGGAGACATCATAACAGTACCAATAAGTGTATCACAACTGTTCTTTCACATTTTGCTGGAAGCCAGTGAAATAAGACACGTAAGAGACCTAAGAGGTACAGATATTGGATAGGAAGAAAGAAAACCAAGGTTATGTGTAGATGAACTCTACATAGAACACAGTCAACTAAAAAATTATTAGAATTAATAAAAGTTTCATAAGGCACCATATATTAAATCAATGTATACTAATCAGTAGATTTCTTATACAATAGCTTTCTTACACACTAACATTAGTTAGAAAACAACATTGGGAAAAACAAAAGATATCACCAGTAACAACCTTTAAAACTTATAATGTCTAACGATAAACTTTATAATAAATGTTCAAGACGTTTTGAAGAAACATAAAAAGCTTTATTAAAGGACATAAAGAAAGGTCTGCAAATAGTTACAGCATGTTCCCAGATGGAAAGAATCAATTATTTTAAAGATAGGAGATTTTGCCAATATGATTTATAAAGTCAATGCAATTAAAACCCCAATAAGCTAAGAAAAGTGACAAGCTGGTTCTAAAATTCACATGAAAAATGAATAGTCAGGGCAAGTTTGAACAAGAAGAAAAATGAATGAAGGCATAAGTTAATTTACAGGACATCAAACATTATAAAGCCATAACCCAGACCTTCTTTGACTTACAATGGGGTTATGTCCTGAGAAACCCATTATCAGCTGAAAATAGCGTTAAGCCAAAAATGCATTTAATACTTGCTTAACCTAGTGAACGTCGAGTCTTAGCCCACGATGTCCAGAACATGTCCAGAATGTTTCTGTTAATCTACATTTGGGCAAAATCATCAAACACAAAGACTATTTTATAACCAAGTATTGACTATCTCCTGGAATTTATTGAATCCTGTAGGAACATTAAAAAAAAAAAAAAAAAAAAAAAGAATGCTGTAGGTGTGTTAGTTGTTCACCCATGTGATCTCCTGGTCGATTGGGAGCTATGGCCGCCCAGCATCACAAGAGAGTATCATCCTGCACATCGTCAACCTGAGAGAAGGTACAAATTCAAAATGTGAAGAATGGGTATTGCTTTGGCACCAGGATAAAGGAAAAAACTCTTAAGCTAAACCAGCATAGGTCAGGGAGAGTCTGTAATGAAGCCAGGGTCATCCTGGAACAGAATGAGACAATGCTCCAGGGAACCAAGTAGTCCGGAAACAGATCCCTGAACATACGGCAATGTAGCACGAACCACACAGTGTTATTTCAAACTCATGGGGGGGGGGGGGGGGGAGTAGTCAACAAATGGTATTTACTTAGCTTTCATAAATGTTTAAATTGTAAAATTTCAACGTATGTTAAAAATAAATGGTGTTTAGATAAATGATATAGAGACGAGTTTATAGACAACTGGCTATCCATTTGAAAGAAAAATAAAATAGGTTTTAAAAATGAATTCCATATAGAGTAAAAATCTCTATGAAAAAGCAAAGCTATAAAAACCTTCATGTGGACGAAATCTTCTTATTACAATATACAAAATGTCAAAGACATTAATGGAAAGCTATTTTAGACTAGATAAGGATTTAAAATTACACTTGACCCCTGAATAAAATAGGGGTTAGGAGCACTGACTCCCCCTGCAGTTAAAAATCCATGTATAACTTGGGGTGCCTGGGTGGCTCAATCAGTTAAGCGTCCGACTTCAGCTCAGGTCATGATCTTGCGGTTCGTGGATTTGAGCCCCGCGTGGGACTCTGTGCTGACAGCTCGGAGCCTGGACCCTGCTTCGGATTCTGTATCTCACTCTCTCTCTGCCTCTCCCCTGCTCACACTCTGTCTGTCTGTCTGTCTCTCTCAAAAATAAACATTAAAAAATTTTTTTTAATCCACGTATTACTTTTGACTCCCAAAAAACTAAAGTACGTATAGCTTACTCTTGACTAGAAGCCTTACCCAGAACATAAACCTTCAATTACACATTTTGTATGTTAGATCTATTATATACAGTATTCTTTCAATAAAGAAAGCTTAGAGAAAAGAAAATGTTAAAATCATAAGAAAGAAAATACAGGTACCATAATATACTGTATTTATAAAAAATTCCACATGTAAGTGGACCCGCACAGTTCAAACCCATGTTGCTCAAAGGTCAATTGCAATGTAAGCCAAAGAGCATAAAGTTTAAAAAAACATTCAACAAGCAGAGAAAAATATTTTCAACCTGTATAACAGAGGACTAATGTACATTATACATGTAAAGAATACACAATTTTTTTAACAGCATAATAGGAAATGTTCACAGTTCGAACAGGCATTTCCCAGAAGAATTCAATTGGGCCCAAAAATCTGTGTTAAATGTTTATTAGCACATAACAAATTACCTCCCGCCACAATTTAGCAATTAATACTTATCATCTCTCACGGTTTCTATGGGTCAGGAATCTGGGAGCAGCTTTGGCTGCCGTCAAAATATCCACCAAGGCTCAGTCATCTCCAGAGTCTACTTACTGCACTACGGGACCCACCAACGAGGTGGGTCACTCACATGCCTGGCAAGTTCATGTTGGTCACTGGCAGGAGGCCTCCGCTCCTGGCCTCTTGGATCGTTCTATCTGTCCCTCTGCATATCCTGAAAACATGGAGGCTGGCTTCCCCCAAGGCAAGAAATATAAGAGCTAAGGACAGAGGCCACAGTGAAACCACACAATGAATACTACGTTGCTGTTAAAAAAAAGAAACAAAGAAAACCTATCTAGAGAGCTCTGGGTTACGATAGCAAATTGAACATCCATAACCGATTTCACGTTTTCCTCCAGCCCCAGTAAAACTACAAGGAACTTTCCCTCTTTTTCCCTTACACCCATAAAAATAGGGAAAACAGGAGAAGAGAGAACAGCAACAAGATATTTGTGAGCTACAAAGCAGATGGATGAGAAGTAACTGTTGTAGCAAACAAGAAAAAGCTGAATTTCAATGGGAAAGCTGAAAACCAGCCTGATTTACACAGCACAACAGTCAAAGGCACAGCACCAGGGAACAGCAGGTGCCTCCCAGAATGGGAGGGGGTTGGCTACAACTCGGAAGATGGAGTGACACCTAGCTGAGAATCGGGAAGACCCCTTCCTTCATCACCTCCTCACCTCCATGCTATTCTAGACGTGCTGGAGGTTATGTCCTCAAGAGAGGGGAGAAGACAGAGGCCTTGCATTGTAAGTTGACACCCTGTCTGAGGGTCTGGGGGGTGGTGACAATATACATGCCGAACGATGAACGTTGAAAACTTTCCTACCTTCCAGGCAGGAAACAGGAAAAGCATTCTCTGGAAAATCTGACCAGCCCAAGAGGAGAAATCTGGAGACACCCACACTGGAAATTTCCTACAAACAGCTCAGTGAGATCACTCTTCAGTGATGCTTAAATCTCACAGGTCCCATGACTATGCTCAGAGCACCCAACTAGCTTTCGCTGCTAAACATGTTTCACTGCTAAACGTGAAGAGGCATTCAGTGATTAATAGGTATCTGAGGAGAGCATCTAACGTGAAAGAGAGGCCAAAATAGAGAAAATAATTTTGAGGATACAGAAACGGGGAGGAAAAGAACTTTAAAAAGTGCCATAAAAAGTAACATTCTCAGAGAAATACAGGCCTTAAAGATAGGACTGATCAGGGGCACCTGAATTCCTGGTTAGTTCCGTGTCTGACTCCAGCTCAGGTCATGATCTCATGGTTCACGAGTTTGCACCCCGCATGGGGCTCTCTCCTGTCAGCACAGAGCCTGCTTCAGATTCTCTGTCTCCCTCTCTTACTGCCCCTCCCCCACTTGCTCTCTCAAAAATAAACATAAAATAATTTTTTAATGTTTATTTCTGAGAGAGAGAGAGAGCTTGAGCAGGGAAGGGGCAGATAGAGAGGGAGACACAGAATCTGAAGGAGGTTCCAGGCTCTAAGCTGTCACCACGGAGCCTGAAGCGGGGCTCGAACTCGTGAACTGTGAGATCATGACCTGAGCCAAAGTCAGATGCTTAAACAACTGAGCCACCCAGGCGCCCCCAAAATAAATAAACATTAAAAAAAAAAAAAAAAGGAATGATCACAAAACAAAGAAGTGTAATCAGAGAGTAGAAAAAAAAAGACAGAAATGGAAAATAAGAAAGAAAAATATTGGCCCAAGTCCAGGATATCCAATATCCAAATGATGGGTCTTCCAGAAAGACAAGACAGAGAATACAGAAGGGAAGACATCATGAGTGAAACAATTCAAGAGAATTTCCAGAACTGTATGTCAGGTTTCCAGATTGAAAGCACCCATACTGGATTAAAACAGACATACACAACAGCAAATCTCTGTAAGATTCCAGAACACTAGGGACAAAAGACCTTGTAGAGTCCAGAGGGGCGGCAGGGTTGGAGTGGCAAACAGCTCATACACAACGGATCAGAAAACAGAATGGCTTTGGAATTCTCAACAGCAACACTGGAAGCTGAAAGACAATGAGGCACTGTCTTCAAAGTTCTAGAGAAAATCATTCTCAACATATACTTGGTTAAATTATCTATTAAGAAGAAAACTAAAATAAAGTCTCAAAAGTATGGTTTCTATGTATCTGTTTTCAGGAAACTACTCCATATATCCACCAAAATGAGGGCTAAATCGAGAAACAGGAAGACAGGTGCCTGAGTGGCTCAGTAGGTAAAGCGTCCTACTCTTGGTTTCGGCTCAGGTCGTGATCTCACGGTTCGTGAGTTCGAGCCCTACATCAGGTTCTGTGCTGACAGCTGTGGGGCCTGCTTGGGATTCTCTCTCTGTCCCTCTCTCTCTACCTGTCCCCTGCTGGTGCTCTGTCTCTCTCTCTCTCAAAAATAATAAACATTAAAAAATAATATTGCTTTCTAAAATATATATGTGTGTATATATATATATATATATATATGTAATGAGGGAAATGAGATATTGGGAGGACTCTTCCCAAGATTCTGTAAGTCTAATACTGTTCTAGAAAATAAAGTTTGTTTTTTAAAAAAGAAAATCGTGATTAAATATACTACAACTTTCAATGCTGAACAATATTTGTATAGGCACACTACTGCGAGCATTAAATACGGATTTAACCAGAAATTGTAACCTAACTACACTTGAACGGGGGTGGGGGAGGAGGGGCATGAGGGCATGAGGCAGACGGACAAAAAGCTAGCCGGACACGCACTTTATTTAGAAAGGTGAAGGTGATGTAAATGGTAGAACAGCTAAACGTAGAGAGGTTATCTTTCAGGAAAAGTACTGGGAAACTGAGGTACATGTGGGGCATAGACGCCCTCTATTTTGTCATTTAGCCTTTCCGATGTTAGTTTATTTTCCTCCTACTCAAGGATATTTATATGTATTTTTTGATATATATATCCTTGAAAAAAAAAATATATATATGTATATATATATATGTATGATTTTGTTTTGAAGTAATCTCTACACCCAGCATGGGGCTCGAACTCACAACCCTGAGATCAAGAGGTGCCTGCACCAGCAACTGAGGCAGCTGGGTGCTCCCTGAAACTAGTTTAGTCTCCAAACTGTATACAAGTAATAACTGGATGAGATAAACATTATTTATTTATTTTTAATTTTTTTTAATGTTTTTATTTATTTTTGAGACAGAGAGAGACAGAGCATAAATGGGGGAGGGGCAGAGAGGGAGACACAGAATCGGAAGCAGGCTCCAGGCTCTGAGCCATCAGCCCAGAGCCCAACGCGGGGCTCGAACTCACAGACTGTGAGATCGTGGCCTGAGCCGAAGTCGGACGCTTAACCGACTGAGCCACCCAGGCGCCCCGAGATAAACATTACTTTAAAAATCATAAGACTGGAGTTGATTTTTATCTACTGACAAGCAAAAGCTTTCAATAGGTTGGCAAGCTGAAAGGTAAATTTGAGGAAATAACCTGAATTGCACCACTAAAGAGCCCTGGGCAGTTGTTTGGCATATTGATGGTATTCTTTTTTTTTTTTTTTTTTTTAATGGCAACATACTAACAACTAATGTCAGGAAACTTAGGTTTCCTCCTCTGACCTCATCACTTCATCTGCCTCTCTCAGTTTGTGCCTCTGTAGTCTTTTATTCTTTTATATTAAAAAAAATTTTTTAATGTTTATTTTTGAGAGACAGAACGCAAGCAGGGGAGGGGCAGAGAGGGAGACACAGAATCCGAAACAGGCTCCAGGCTCTGAGCTGTCAGCACCGAGCCCGACGCGGGGCTCAAACCCGTGAACCGTGAGATTGTGACCTGAGCCGGAGTGGGACGCTTAACCGATGGAGCCACCCAGGCGCCTCTGTAGTCTTACAAACTTATTTCAAAATCCCCTTCCCCTTGACTTTCCCTCACACCCACCACCAATCACTAGTTCTGAATGAATCCAACAATCTGTGTTAGATCCTGCTTTCTCGTGGCTGAAGAAATGGATATTCTCTCTGCTTGGCTTCACTGCAAATTCACGATTTCCAAGCTCATTTGTAATTCCTGTTCCTACCCATCTGTAGGCCAGTTGTCTAAACACATACCATTCTTCCTTGCCCTGCAATCTTCTTTGGCTTTCCTGTTGACATCACTCCCTGATGGCTTAACTTCCTGTTACATCAAGAAAAAAATTTCAGTCTTTATTTCCAAATTCACACCACCTTCCTTTCCTTTTTGTTCAGAAGAAGCCTCTCTACTTCTTTCTGAGGCTCTTTTCCATCTACCTGACTTCTGAACTTCCATTTCCACTTTAGACATTAGCTTTACCCTGGATGTGTCCCCGGCAAACTCATCTCCTCCTGTTTGTTCTCCAAGCCTACTTGCATGAACAATCATGGTTTTAAGGAACAGAGCATGGTCACGTTTCTAAAGTGGTGATGCAATATCTAGTCCTGACTCGTTTTCATCCTTCCCCAAACCCCCACTCCTTTTAATATCACGGTTAAGCAGAGCAGCAGTATTCGTAAGTGGTTAAAGCTGGAAACCTGGTCATCATCCTGGGCAACCTTCTTGTATCTCCCTGATCTTAATCCATTGCTTCAGTGCCTGAAGCACGTGGTGGAGAATGAACAGGTATTTATGGAATGGAACCTACCCACTTTTATTTCCACTTCTGTAAACTATCTCCTTTTGTACTTCCACCGAGTGGTCAGACCCTCCCTGTCACTTGGCTGGCCAATTGCTGCGGCCCCATCAACCGCTATCACCATCTTTTTATTCTCCTTTATTTTTTCTTCATTGCTTACTACTTCCTTTAGTCTATGGCATCTTCAAAGTTCTTGTGGGTGGAAATAAACTTTTCTCCCTGGGCAACTGCCACATTTCTATCTCACCCTTTCCCCTTTGTCCTAGGCTTAAGAGTCTCCAGTACATTTCCTGACAAGACCCATTTTGAGGGGGGACAGTGTTGCACTTTTGTTGGCTGGATATAAGCTGATCTCAACCAGAAGCATTCCCCTCCTCCAGCTCCGACCCTCAGCCCCAGGGCTCCAAGAGGGTATCTCAGAGGCAGTGTTCTGAGAGGAAACCCTTCTGACAAGGCCAGTTAGACTCTGGTCAAGCATACACCAATTATTATTATTTTTTTTCAAGAAGGCTCAAATACTGGTGAAATAACCCAAAGGCAGGTATTCTTTGCTCAGATGGAGGTATTAATTGTTCAGTCAACACTTAGTGGATACATAATAGCCAACATTTATTAAGCACTTGCTATGACTGAGAAATTCACATCAATTATCTTAAGCCCCTTAAAGATGACCTGAACAAGCACAATTATTACTTTCCATTTTACAGATGTGGAAACTAAATTTTATTGAAAAATACCATTCTTAAAGTCAGTGATATAGATTCTTGAGTCAGGGTTCAAACTGATGGGCTGGATGCATAACTATACACACCCTGTGGCTGAACCGTACTAGGCTCTACAAGAACTAACAAGGGCACAGTCATTCCTCAAGGGGGCACAGAGACTAGTTGGAGTACTAAGACCAGACAACTATCAACTGCCACGCAATGTAGACATCAATAAGCACAATTTGGAAGGCACAAGGTGTTTAATATTAAGAGTCCTACTGAAGGATCAAGAGAGGCTCCTTACTTACGTCTGGTTAAGAGTCTAAAAAGGATATATGGAAGATGTGGACTTTTAAATTTGACCTTAGAGTTTAAAGAAAGGATAGGATATAAACAATTGCGGGTAAAGGGGACAAGGTAACTCAGACAAGGTAACAACAGCAGACTCAGGAGGGTTCAGAACATGCTCACAAGACAGGGGCTGCACTTGATTACAGCAAAGGGAAGGGGTAAGATCGATACAGGAAGTAGCGTGAGGCCAGATTTTGGATAATTTGGAATTTTATCTGTAGTCTGTAGGGAGTCTATTGAGGATTTCTGTGCATGGTACTGTGGTAAGAATTGTTCTCTAGGAGGATAATTTTAGCAGGTTGGAGGGCTGACATCGGGGGGACTGAAATAATGCGCATTTCAGAGGAGACTTAAGATAGCTCTGGTACATGGTCACAAGATCCTGACCCTGGGAGAGAAAAACAGGAGAAATGAGAAGGGAATACAATTCAGAAACAGATTCAACTCAAGTTGTTTTGGCAAAACAACGGCACCTAAAGCAATGGAACTGAAAGTATAAATCATTCGCTTTACGTCTCAACTACAAGAGGCTGGATAACATTTTTAGCTGAAATTTAGAAAACGAAGTTTGAAACGTCACTGTGATGCATGGACACATGTATTTATGTACACATACAAATCTGCACACACATATACATAGTGGAAATGTTTGAAATAAAGATCTAGAAAATGTAAGTTAAAATCAAAATCAAGACATAACTTGAGACTTGACTATGGAAGCAACAAGGCAATTTATTGTTTAGTTCTGTTAAATTTTGTCTGATTTTAGTTTTTTTATCAAACAGATACATATATATATATATACATATATATAAATTTAAAATAGAGCCTTCTTTCTCCAAGTGCTCCCTTAGAGCAGTTTATCCCATTAGTTGGCCTTAATAAAAAAAATAATAATAATTTTCTGTGTACTAACAAGTGGGCAGCTTCACCTTAATTGGCTTTGATTACAAAGTTTCCATCTCACCCAGCTATTTAAAAAAAAAATACTCTGAATTAATCCGTAAAGAATTTTTTAAAAAGTATGTGACAGAAGAAAGGAAGAGGACCATTTTTAATTTCTTCACGTACGTTAAAAGATTAGACCGCAAGCTGCAACTTTCCTGTTTTGTACCGTCTTCTATTCATAGCCACTTCTGAATTAACAGTTGGAAGAAATAAATTCTCTGGATCCCAAAGGACTTCCTAGAATTATATTCGTTAACGATTAGAAGCGGAATCTTGAAAAGCTCATCACGTGTTTTCAAGGAAGAATGTTCACAGATGGTTAACAGGAAAAATCAGTTCAATGGTAATGATTTAAACTCTGGATCTGCTGCTCATCAGGAAGAGGAAGAAGTTGTCCCAGAGTCTTGAAGTCGGCTTCTGGCAATACAGTGCTACAATTAATTCACAGTGGATACAGAGTATCCACTACTTGCAAAGCACCATGCTACAAAGTCTTGTACCTAGATTGGCCTGCCACAGGCGTTGTTCAAACCTGCAATGTCCAGTATCATAGCCACGAGCCACCCGTGACAACCAATCGCTTGCAGTGCGGCTAGTGTGAATGGAGAGGTGGTAAGAATGGAAAATACACAATGGATAGCAAAGGTTTAGAATGAAAAACAGAATGTAAAAGATTGCAATAATCCTTGATATACTGGATTACACGTTAAAATAACATTTTGACATGAGCTACTGGTATACATTTAAATTAATTTTATCTGTTTCTTTTGTTCATTAAAATTTGGCTATAAAAAGCTTCAAATTATTTAGGAGGCTCACATTACATTTTTATTGGTCTAAACCCTTAAGGACCTCATCCACAGATAACCATGAACTCCCTCCACAGGAATGAGAGTAAAAAGCAGAGTAATCAGCCATTGTTCACACCACTCTTGTAATTCCTCTCTTCTTGCTTATTCTGCACCTGGCCAACCACCTACCTTCATTATTACTTGAAACCATAGCCTTCACTGTGAGGGTTAGCATTGATACTTACTAGACTCTGGATTCTGGATAAGGAAGGATATGGTGATTCTATTCAAAGTCTTTTTCTCAATACTTTGAGACAGTGACTGTGTCACATGGAGAAATATATACATTTCCGGACTAGCGAACAGAATATGAAAATGCCTCCAAAGTTCCCCAGCCAGTGACTGGACTTCCTTTCCCCAGATGTTATCTTTCCTTGGGAAAAGGATCCTTGAGCAAGCTCCCATCCTTTAAGACATGAGAACTTTTGCTCAGCCTATCTCTAGTAACTGTTACTGAAATTCTGCTGTCCCCTCGACTTTTGTTAATTGCGACTGCTCAAAAAGGGAGCCACAAGAAAAGTGAAGTCACCGAGCTTTATTTCAGACAGAAAAATGTCTTAATTCCCCTTAGACCTCAAGATATGAAGCATTTTGTCTTACTTTTCTATTCATCTGATTTCATTCCTTTAGAGAAATAGGACTTTGTTAAGAGGTTCATTTATATTTAAAAACCACATATGAAACAACTTGCACGAGGAACTTGTAAAACTTTACTAGATGTGGATAATAAAATTAAAAAGTTTAAAGAACAATGAAACAAGGGTGTTATGAGGCTAGTATAAATATATATGTATGTATAAAACAAGCCAAATAGTTGAAAAGAGCTTGTCAAAAAATACAACCAGGAAAACATCTTTTTGTTTTAGAAATCCTATTTTTACATACATTTCTAGCTTTATTTTATTATACAAGGTGATTCTGATTACAATTTAATTTTCTAACAGAATATTTATATTGAAGTTTGGTATTTTAAGCAAACATTTTATTCTTGAAAGCTTATTTTTGAGAGAGAGAGAGAGAGAGAGAGAGAGAATGAATGAGCAGGGTAAGGGCAGACAGAGGCAGAGACAGAGGATCCGAAGTGAGCTCTGCATTGACAGCAGACAGCCTGACGCGGGGCTCGAACTCACGAACCATGAGATCATGACCTGAGCTGAAGTCGGACACTTAACCGACTGAACCATCCAGGCGCCCATAAGCAAACTATTTTAAAGTGGAAAGGCACTTCAGGAATCAGTCTTACACCCTTGTTTTACAGATGAATTTTATGTGGTAAGGCCAAAGTCACATAGTTACAAAGTGATAGAAGAATGAACACACGTATGCTGACTCCAGGTTCAGCTTGATCCACTGTATTATACTTAGTCCTTATTTGTCTGGTTTAAGGAAAAAAATTAAGTTCAGTTGTATAAAAGGCTAACGTTGTTAGCACTATTAATGTTCCTATTCTATTTCTTTGGAGTGAAATTATTTCAGTAGTATGAATAGGAGGCGCAAAGATTATAGGTGGAGATGGGCTCAGCGGTGAAGATATTAAAAAGGCTGGTAGCTACCAGAGGCTCATATAATTTACTTGAAATTTCCAAAAGACTCTTTCTCTTCTAGTAAAGACTACTGAGGGGAATGAAATCTGGAACGGGAACTGGGTCTGTTACTCTCTTCAGCTTGAATAAGACTGAGAATAATTATTACTTTTGAGAGGTGCTGAATACTCTAATGAGCGTACCCCAGTGGAATGGGTGATCTCACCGAGTTATTACCCTGAATGTCAACTCTGTCTCTGCAAGTAATGTGACTATGGACATAGTAACAAGACATGACTGTAGCCAAACTATTCCCGGTAAGGTGAGATTTTGCTCAGGGTTAATGGGACCAGAAGACGGCATCTCATACACTCTACTACGAACTGCTCATTTGGCACAAGTTTCTAAGTTATCTCCAACAGAAGCAACAGTAGAAGTCCTATTTCTGCGTTAGTTTCTCCTTCTTAAGAGAGTGTCTTATTTTTGCATCTTCCAGGACTTTTTCCTGTTCGATTGATCAAGTCTTTCCTATTAACCTATTAAGAATCAGGTACTCCTCTGAGTTCTAGGAGTATAAAAATCAGTAATGCCGACAGTAGGCTTAAAACTTCAGCTAAAACAAGTGGAAGCAAACACATCCTGAGAACACTCTGAGCTATTAACTGTATCCAGTAAACTGCCAGAAAGGACTCAGTTACACGTACCACATCTGTCTCCTCTGGGAGACGCACGTGGTAAGCTTAAGAAGAGGGGTATCTTTAAGAACACGTTAAAAAATGAAAACAACTCTGATGCCAGTCATAACTTGAACTTTCGACAGCCTCAAGGAGCATGTAACAGCCGTCTCAAGAGGATACAGAATAGGTAAGAAGGTTGACAAAGACAAATTTCATTTTACTTCAAATTTGCTTTATGTTATTCACGGTTATTCACCAAATCATAGGGGATTTTAGCGTGGTACCTTTCTTTGTCCGTTACGAGCACAGATGACCTTACCATTAGTTTCAAACGAAAAACAAAGAAAAGGCAAGGAGTAAGTTAACTAAGACACAAAGTCTAGGGCTTTGAAGATGAGCAAAATCATAGGACTTGTAACAGAAGCACATAAATACATTTTTTTCCTAATTCCTAAATTGGACATTGGTAATAGGGATGGAGTAAAACAAGAAAGCAATCATTCATTCTCTGCTTTACTAAAGACAAGAACATTCTCCAGAGTAGAATCAAAAGATAAATGTTCTTTGGTTTATGATGATTTCAGAAGAAAACTTAACCTTCATTTAGTCATTTATAACAAGAGTTCAGCCTTTTCTGTCAACTAAAAAAAAATTAATGGATCATATCACCTAGGCATATCTAGAAGCAAAAATTTCTTCCCATTAAAAATGCTTTCAAAAGATCTCTAATATGTTTATATACCCAAATAATTTGTTACTAATACTTCACAAGGAATAGCATTTTATTACTGTAATCACAAAATCATAATTTCTGTACAGGAATGTATAAGTGAACATTAATCAACATGTTGATAATTCACTTCATAACGAGGGCAAACACGCTACAGAATGTATTGTAAAGAAAAAAATATGTAAAATTGTCTGGCCTTGCAGTGCACTGTTTAGTGCAAGTATTTAAGACACAACAGTGTTCAATTCAGCAAAGTACTGCAGAATGTCATGCCACAGTCCACTTAAGTCAAGGAGGGTCGGGACATGCAGCTTGTAATAAAATGGCAGAGTATATATATGTGTATATATATATATGTGTATATATATATATATATATATATGTATATATATATAAAAAACCACATGTAATTCATAAAATATAGAGTGGTTTATTTAGATGGTTTTAAATGGTTTCACTGTGGAATTCAGCATAACTGGAACAAACATCCAAGATCTTCATAACAGAAATCTTCTCACTAGGCAATGGCTTTGGCTTCAGGCAGGAATGCCTCCCAGTATTTTATCAGCTGTGGATCATAACCAAAGATATTCTAATTACCTTTTTGTCATTTATATGCACATATTCCGTACCGCATTTAAAAATGTATATGTAAGTAGCTAACAATGACTAACATTTATTAAAGTCTGGTTCTAACTTTTTTTTTAACGTTTATTTTTTGAGAGACAGCACAAGTCGGGGAGAAATAGAGAGAGAGGGAGACACAGAATCCAAAGCAGGCTCCAGGCTCTGAGCTGTCAGCACAGAGCCCGACGCGGGGCTCGAACTCACAAACTGTGAGCTGAAGGTGGATGCTTAACCAGCTGAGCCACCCAGGAGCCCCTACTATAGCCTGTTTCCAAATGGGATCATTTAAATGTCCCTAACTGAAGTCTGTCAACATATTTCGTGTGTAAATTATTTTAAATGTTAATTCCCACTGGCTAATTTCAGTTTTTGATGTAAACAATATAGTTTTTAAAATACCTTAAAACTTCAGATTTTTTTGGCTTATGTGGAATTGTATATAGAAACAGATTGTTACTGTAAATTAAATGAGACTACCTTAAATAATAAAACTGCAATGAACTGTTCCAATATGAAGGGATAACATCCTAATCAGAGGGTATTCACATTTTATGTTATTGGTAGCCAAAAACAATGAAAAAAAAAGGAGCAAGAAAAGAAAACACTAGGCAGGAAAGAAAGGGACACATGCAGTCTCTCTTGAAACTGTAAGGAATCAGCTGCCAGTGTTTCTTCAATAGTCCACAGAATTAATGAAAGTATAAACTGAAGTTATGTTTAAAACAACTCCTTTAAAAACAAGTTCATGTAAATTGTTCTTTTAAAAAATCTAACTTGGTGAACTAAGTATTTAAAGACTAAATGTAATCTGAACATATAATGTCATTGCTTAATCAAAAACTAATCTATTTTATATTACATAATCAAGTTTCTATCCACATATTTTAAAACTGGAGAAAGAAGACATCCTTTTATTCAAAACATTACATATAATTTGATTACTCAAACTTGTAATAGAGCAAACAGAAAAAAAAAAACCTGTACTATTTTCTTATTAGAGACTTTAATTAAAAGCCACGGTCTTCTCTGTTCTCTCGTTAAGGAGACAAATTTTGTGGCATACAATCATCACAAACCACACACAAAATAAAACAAAGACCAAAACAGCACAACCCCCACCCCTGCCTGCTAACCTTAAATAGGCTAGTTTTTCATTTAAGTTCTGTTATGGAAGAGAACTCACTGTAAGAATTTACTCAAACCACTGTGATCACTAGGGAACTAAAACTAGGAAGACAAGAAAAGGGAAAAGACTGTCTAGCAAGTTTCTCATCACCTAACGGTGGGAAAAAAGCATCTTGCCTGGTGTTCAAGAGCAGAGGCAAAAAGGACCTGAGACTTTCCAGTTTAACTATCAGTAATTATTTCCTCTGTGGTCATCAGTTTTCTCTACCCCATTTCTTATTTTCCGTAAGTATAAAAGCTCCTTTCACTGACGTGTTTAAAATGAAGACGTATACCAAAGTAAGTCCTAGGAGAATTTATAAGTTATAACATAAGTCATAAAGAAAACAAGCTTACCTGTTGTTGTGTTTGTACTAATGATTCTAGGTACTTGATAATAACAGTTTTAAAATCTTTCACTCGTTCTTTCTGTAGTACATGAAGAAAAACTCCATTAGTACAAAACTAAATTTGATTTTACTACAAAATCACAGCAAAAAAAAAAAAAAAAAAAAAAAAAAGACCACGTTGTTGGGACAAGTGTAAAATTATTATACTTGCCTCAAATCTTCCCACTTCTTTTCGAATTGTTTTAGAAATCTGTTCAAAATCTCTTTCTCCTTGTTGTACCTTTGCCTCCCACTAATAAAAACAAACAAAAAAGCACAAATTTATAACTCTTGTCAGGAAAATATTATAGAACTAGCTCATTTAATGTAAGGTCTGTAGACCCTGAGGAAGCTCACTACTGGCAAAGCCCAATTCAGGATCATTCAAACTTTCATCTACCTTCTAAGTAGCAGAAACACCTAGGAGGTTAATTTTCATTAATATTTCACTATCACATTTACTCAAGATGACAATATTAAAAAAATTTTTTTTAATGTTTATATTTATTTTTGAGACAGAGAGAGACAGAGCATGAGCAGGGGAGAGGCAGAGAGAGAGGGAGACACAGAACCTGAAGCAGGCTCCAGGCTCTGAGCTGTCAACACAGAGCCCGACGCGGGGCTCAAACTCATCAATCACGAGATCGTGACCTGAGCCGAAGTTGGACGCTCAACCGCCTGAGCCACCCAGGCACCCCATGATGAGGATATTTCAGTACTTAATCAATTACAATCTCCACAGCTTAATTATACGACTAAGAAAGATGAAAACATTGAGTATAAAATTCACTATGAAATAATTTAGCAGTGTTCTTTTTGATATCATTAATAATTCCATATTATATCAAAAATATTCTGCCAAGTTCAAGAATACACGTTCATCACAATTTATATGCCCATGGAAATACTTCAAATTAAGAAAAGTGTACGACAAACATTTAAAAAACATTTTTTAATAGTAAAATGTTCGGCTTAAAAAAAAAGTGTGGAATTATGGTCTACTGAAGACCTTGCTCGTCAACATTAAATTCAGTACAGAAACAACAAAACATGTGACCAGTGACCAATGGAACAGCTAAAATAAAATAACTGAAGACTTAAGCAATGAAATGGTATTTTCCCACTATGTAACCAAAACAGTGGTACATACTCTTCAAAGAGCAGGTACATTTACTTTTAGTAATATAAAGGTTGTCCTACCTCTTCAATTTCCTTATTGAAGCATGGCAAAAGAAGTGTATAAATTATAATAAACTTATACAAATTTACTAAAATACCATATATAGTACATATATATGGGGGATAATGTTGCTTGGAAAGCTAAATATGGGGCAAGTCTATGCTCTACAACATAAAATAAGTAATTATCTGAAATTAAATGAACCATCTCAAAAGAAATGTGTAATTACTAATTAGAGGTTAATTTAAATCTTTTCCTTGTGCGCTTCTTTATCCATTCCATAATAATCGTGTGGCAGTAAGAAAGGGCTCTGGAGATTTTTGACGATGATCAAAACATTAAAGTAATTCTAACACAGTTCATAAAATTATGGAGAAATGGCTAGTGTTGAATGGCTCAGAAAAAAATTTATGAAAAATTATGCATATACGAATGACTCACGGAAAATTTGAGTAAAGTGATAAATAAAGCATTTTATATTAATCACCTCTCTTATTTCATTTTTAGCTTGCTGTATTTTATCTGGTTTGTTGGCCACCATCATTTTTGCCTCAGTTTCACGTTTTTTGAGCAAAGTAATTTGGGCATCTTCCCATTTCTGCCAGCACTTCATCCGATGGTCAAACACACCCTATAAGTGAACGACATAATGCTATTAAGCGAGAGAGTTACCACCGAATTACTTTCATTATACTTGGAGTGCTGTAATACTGAAAACAATAAAAGTATTTTAAATGCCATTCTCATATGCTAAGATAATGCAAATAAAGATGCCAATATAAAAGAAATTTCTGTGTTCACTTCCTTGAAAACAAAAACAAGTCCCTGTGACTAGAAGAGCTCTGAATAAATAAACAGAAACTACATACAAGATGCATTTATTTCACCAGCCATTTGGGTTTTAAATTTAGCTTGTAATAAGTTTCTAACAGAGTTTTATGAAGACAGATTTAATAGGAAAAGGCTGGTATCATATTTACATTGTAAGTTTTCCTACTTAAAAAAAAAAAAAAATCAAAAGCAGATTTAAGTGTTGGAAATAGGCCAGAAATTGAAAAGAATAAAATGAGAAAACCCTGTGAGACTACAGGAAGTAAAAATGTGGAAGAGATGACCCACAGCAAATAAAAGCAATGAAAAAGTAAAGGTGTAACAACAACAAAAGAGATAGTCCTACACAAGATGAACAGGGAAAATGTGTGTGTGTGTGTGTGTGTGTGTGTGTGTGTGTGTGTGAAACGCACATGCACACACACATCTAGTAGGCAGGACCAAATGAAAAACTAGACCAAAAGATGGTAAGAGACCAAGTCAACCAAATCCACTACTTCTTTCAAGGAGTTTGGCAAAGTAAGAACAAGAGGATGGAAATAAGAATTGAAATATGAACATAAGAGAGTAAAGTAATTAGAATCTCCTGAAAAACGGTGACAGATAGGATGGGAGAATGTCATAATAAATCCTCTATTTTGATATTGGAGATATATTCATATTATTTTAGTATTTACTATTTGAACCGATGAAGCCGGTGTTAATACACTGGGTGAAACAGAAAGCAGTAAACCAGAGTTATTTTCATTATCCCAAATAAAGAACTTCTTGGATCAAGAAATAAATAAATCCATGTTCTTATGGGGACTTGCTGAAGAGAAGAGTACACAGATAATCTATCTTAAAAATATACGCTTGGGAACAAACCAAATTTGGATCCAAATACTAGCTCTGTCACTGTATGATCCTGGGTAAATTAATTTCTGTAAGCCACAGATTCCCCAAATATAGAAGGAAGAAAAGGAGATCTATATTAGTGGATTGGAAATAAAATGAAAAATAGCACAGTGTCTTAACCTAGCAGATGTTTAATAATTAGCAGGTACTGTTATGGATTATTCCTAAAACCACACACAAATAAATTAGAGTTGATTAACTCCTGGATTTATACTAAAAGTACAAATAATAATAACACAATAACATAGGAAAAAACCATTAACTGGACCACATTTATATTACTGCATATTTCAAAAATGTGCGCAACAGCATTAAAAAAAAAAAAACAAAAAAAAAAACCTCTAAATCAACCACAAACCAAAGTGTTTTCTTTCCAAAGACCCTGCATATTTCAAATTAACCAGGACAAAAGACATCGTGGGCAAACTGATAAGTCAAAGCATCTTATTTCAGGTATTTAAATCTACCTTGTTAGTTTTAATTTGTCATCTCATGTAATTTCTCTTCTCACATTACTGAGTAAATCTTACTGTCCCCTTTGCTTTAAAAAAATTTTTTTTTAATGTTTAATTTTTGAGAGAGAGAGCACATAAGTGGGGCAGGGGCAGAGAGAGGCTCTGGGTGTGTGGCTCAAACCTGCGAAATGAGAGATCACGACCTGGGCCGAAGTTGGATGCTCAACTGACTAAGCCACCCAGGTGCTCTGCCTGCTTTTCTTATAGTTAAAAGACATTTTCCTCATGACATTCTTTTATTTTAAATGTTTATTTGAGAGAGAGCAGGTGTGTGCACAAGCAAGAGAGGGGAGGGGCAGAGATAGAGAGAGACTCCCAAGCAGGCCCTGTGCTATCAGCACGGAAGCTGTCCCAGGGCTCTGATACCAGGAACTGCAAGATAATGACCTGACCCAAAATCAAGCGACCCAGGTGTCTGTCCCAAGGTATTTATTAGAACTTAATTTTGCTTCAGCCAAATTAATTGCGTGAAAAATAAGAAAAATAATACATTTACCATAAGTAGATGCAGAAAGTCACTACCATTTAAACAACACTTGCCCCTCATTAACCCCCTACACATACACAACACCAAAATTTAAGATTTTATTTCTCATCTTTAGGAGAAGAGGGCCACCACATCAGCTCTTCATTTATAAACTCCTCTGTTTAGTAACAATTTGATTACTTAAAATATGTATGAATACAGGGCAAAAACTAACCAAAATGCCCTTCAATTTCAATATTTGCTTAAGTTCTCAATATATATAAAATGGCGTTTTTGGTGATACAGTAATTTAAACTAATTTTATCCCTGCCCAATTTATTATCTAATCAGATTCCAGAACCATTACATGTTTATTGTGGCACATATATAGGAGCTCTAAAATAAAGATAGAACTATGAAAGTCAGATTATAATAAAAAAAAATTAATCTCAGCTCTAAAGAGAAATAATTTTTCTTCGTTTGTTTTCCTTATAATCCCCCCCCCCCAAAAAAAAAGGATCAAAACCACACTTGATATTCTAGAAATGCTACCTTAAAAATCAGTTAGGGGCGCCTAGGTAGCTTGGACAGTTGAGTATCTGACTTCAGTTCAGGTCATGATCTCACAGCTCGAAAGTTTGAGACGCGCATTGGGTTCTGTGCTGACCGCTTGGAGCCTGGAACCCGCTTCAAATTCTGCCTCTGTCTGTCTGTCTGTCTCTCTCTCTCTCTCTTCCTCCCCTGCTCATGCACTATGAACTGTCTCTCTCTCTCTCAAATATAAACATTAAAAAAAAATTTTTTTAAATGAGTTAAATCACAACTTAATGTTTGTCTTGTATGTCAAGAACCAAATCTGCTCTAGTAGAACCAGCCTCTCCTGTAAGAGAGACAGATTTACACTGATGAACTACTTTGGACCTCCATCCCTCTGCCAATTTATGTTATACATTTGTATGCAAACAGGCCTAGGTTAGACAAGGCTGCAGTTGTGGAACATTTTCCCTGGTCCACCAAAACACTACAATTTTAATTTTAATTTTTTAAATTTAATTTTTTTTTAGTTTTGCACTTCATGCCCAGCACAGGGCTTGAACTCCCAACCCTGAGGTCAAGACCTGAGTTGACATCAAGAGTCAGACGCTCAACTGACTAAGGGATCCACACATCCACTCCTAGTTTTAATTTTAATTAGTATCACCTTCCAATTCAGTGATTCTGAAAATATGCCACTCAGCTTCCTGGAGTCGTCAAAGGATGTTGATTACTTACAGCCAAACAAAGAAGCTTTTCAACTCTTTGAGGAAACCATCTAGTGGGCTTACAAGGTATTTTACATGTTTTATAAATTTACATTCTCTGTAAGAATTCTTCATGAAAAGTTCTATTGCAAAACATACTGAAAACCGTATTTTCAATCCCTGACCCTACTGTAGGGGTTCACAGGCAGCCAATACATGAGAATGCATACAATGAGTTCAATGCTTAATATATGTTAGGTAACATTACTAGCCAAAATGTGGAGTCCTACATGTGAGAGGCCATGCCCTGTACAAAGAGAAAAGCAGGAGTTTCCTGGATACACGGCCAGGCTTAAGTAATACGTAAGTGGCTGGTCTTAGCTCCTTCCCCACTTTGGGTCTAAAGCACTTTTAGTTTCAAACTTATCATCAGAAAAGTATTTTCAATATGGGTAAAAACAAAGGGCTAGGTAGTATTAAGTAGCTATTAGAAATACAGAAGACCAAACACAAAAGAAAACTGGGCACAGGACATGAAGAGTTCACACACACAAAAAGAAATGGAAATGGCTTAACATTTGTAAATAGGCTTAAATTCACAATAACTAAAGAAATGAAAACTTATACCAAAAAGCACCTTTGTTATTTGGGTGGGAGAAGAAGGAACACATACGATGATGGGAGTACAAAGGAGTATAATCTCTTCAGACAGTAACAAAAGAGTATTTACTGAAATTTAAAATTCATATACCCTTTGGCCAAGCAACTCTATCTACTTCTAGGAAGTTTATGCCCAAAGAGTGATTTTCAAAAAACTTACTATTTACAAGTAGACTGAGGCTATCCAATCAAACCTTAAAAAGAATGTAATGTATCTACAGAGGCTAATGTGAACACTTGCCCAAAACAGAGTGGGTGAAAAAGCTGGCAAGGAACGGTACATATAGTATGCTCCTTCTTCAAGAAGGAAGAGATGCAGAGAGGGAAGAAAAAAGAGAAAGGGAAAGAAAGGTGGCAAGAAAAAGAAAATTAGTGTCATACACACGCATAGCTAAGGCTGTAAAGACATACAAGAATGTAACAGCATTTGACTGAGGAAAGAGACCCATGGTATTGGGTAGAGAAGGACTTGGCTTTTTTTTTTTTTTTTAATTTTCTTAATGTTTATTTATTTTTGAGAGACAGACAGAGAGACAGAGTGCAAGCAGTGGAGGAGCACAGAGAGAAGAAGACACAGAATCTGAAGCAGGCTTCAGGCTCTGAGCTGTCAGCACGGAGCCTGATGCGGGGCTTGAACCCACAGACCACGAGATCATGACCTGAGCCAAAGTCGGCCACTTAACTGACTGAGCAACCCAGGAGCCCCTGAACTTGACCTTTTTGGGTTTGAGATTTAATATGTCCATGGATCACATTTTCAAATACAAATAAGTCGGTTTAAAAAAAAACCCAAACCAAACCAAAGACCACAAAAATTCCCTCTCAATCTATCCCATAATTTCTCAACTCCTTTGTGCAGCTGACCTGGGCAAGGTTTCAGCAGAAAACAAAAAGTCGATGTGAAAGAGCTTAATTTACTTCAAGATATAACTTAAGCATGGCTCTTTAACTTTCTTTCAGTCAAGGAATCACTAATTCAGTTCTTCTCAAAGTCTGTTCCATTTATGTAAAAAGATATTAAGTAGAAAAGAACTCCTGTTCATATGACCTTGTAAATCTCTGGATTACATAAGGTTAAATGTTTTATTTTATTTTTTACTCCTAGACAGTTATGAGCATTTTAATGCTCTCTCCATCTGTAAGACAGGGATACTGTATACATTATCTCCCAAACTCAGTTGATCATGGTACATCTTCTGGTGTCAGTGTTGTTCTGCAAAACATGAACTTAAGTGAATTTCAGAGAAGGTAAAAATACAGCAGGGAAGACTGAGGCAGCACAGGGCCAGCCCAGGTGAGGGCTCATCACCCAAGACACAAGCAGGCCATTCCCACCAGGGAGTAATCTCCCGGGTTAGTGCTCCTCAGCAGGTACTCCTTCTTACAGACACTGCCTGGCTTCCCTTTTTGGATCCATAGGTATTCTGAAAGGTGCTCTACTTTTTTACAGCAGCCCTCATGCTAGTGGGAGTTCTGGAATGAGGTGAGATTGGATGGGAGAGGAACAAGAACCATTATGTTTGAAATGGATTTCTGCATATCACAAGTTGCCCATGTACAATGAAGTACACTCTAATAACTGCTGTCTATACTACCTTAAGTAACTGAAAAGTACAATTAACCACCAGAAATATACAGAGTAACACCTAAGAGTAAATACGACCAAGACTGGTAATTTTACCAATCCCAAGATAGCGCCATTCTTTAGAGCTAAGAACCCTCTAGCAATAACTGTCACTGTTAGCTTGAGAAGAGGATTGTAAATGATATACAGTGTATCAATGTTCTACGTATTAATACTAAATTGGACACAGACTTTAACTGAAAAAAAGGAACAAGGTCTCAGTAACTCTGTCTGAATTCAAAGTAAAAGGTAAATTCCCAGTTCCTCCACCCTATAATGATTAATGCTCATAAAAATAATCGAAAGACACCATAGGGTCTTAAAGTACCTTTTGAAACATAGGATAGATAAAATAACACGCACTTTAACTATATGAACACTGGAGACATCTGTAGAAAACCAATTTTCATTAGTTAACTAGATTACTTTCCCAACTATTCAGAAACTTAACTGTTCATCCTTAAACATTACTACAAGATAACACAATTCATTATCTAATCTAGTCCCGAGTCAGCTCTAAATATACAGTGACTACATATTTCAGTGTGTGCAAAGAATGTTTGCTTCTAGTTCAGATGAATGCTACAAGCCACCATTCAACATTTATGCAACAATCAGTTCTGGTTTTGTTCTGCTTCCTATCATACCTTTACTAACGATAACAGAGTCCATGGCTACTTTTAGTTCAAACTAGAGTGAACAAATAAATGCTACCGGTTAGGTGCAAGCTTGTATAGGTAAGTATGTAGGTACACGTGTATCGTTTTCACTGTATTTGGCATTGTTTACACCTCTTAAAAACATCAGTTGTATCTACCATTGTCCAAGTCACAGTGGAAGAAAGTATTCGGCTATGAATCATCCATCTTGAAGCCATCTATATGTATTGAGAGAATACAGAACTTACACACTTAAATACATGCCTAATGGGTAACCAAATTCTTCTTAAAAGCAAACCACTGAAGTGAGAAAAACTCAAGGAAGATTGCAAAATGAGGCTTACTTTCACTGCGGCAATAAGACGAATGTAGTCACTAAGTAGTTCTGAAAACATATAAAAGTCAGCAAAAGCCTGTTCTTGATGTAACTGGTCTATCTTCTCCTCCACTTCCGCAAGCTGAGACAGAGCTCTAGATAAAGCAGTGTGGTCCTCAGAATTACCTAACATGGCAGCACTTTTAGCAAAGGCAGCTGTGTTGGCTGAAAGTTCTGAAATAAAAAAGTATTCACTTTTACTGTTCACTAGTAAAGTTTTTAAATACTGCATTGATTTCTCTACTTTCTCTCTAAATTTTATCTGTTCATGTATTGCTCAAATAATTATCTTAAAATAATTAACATAAAACAACCAGTCATTAAGACGCCTTCGGCATACATGCCAACTGCTCAGAGCTCTACGGAAAATTAGAAGAACATTAAAGAAAAATCAAGAAGAATCACTGCCTATATTCCCAAGGGATGAACTATGTTTAATTATATATAATCTGCCTCCGCCTTCTTCCTGAAGCGCTGTTTTTGTCTGTTCCTATAAAAGATAAAACATATTTTCTTGTCTCTGGAAAGCACTGGGAGGACTTGTAATTGACTTATACTACATTTTTTGGCCTTTACACATTTATTTTAAATTGAAAATGTCTCTAATTTTTAACGAAAACATTATTTAGCTAATAGGAAAAAAATCAAGGTAAAACTGTAGAGAATTGTATAATTCATAAAAATCTTATTTTTTTCTTTGTGTACAATGCTTGAACAGTGCTTGGTGGAAATACTAAGAATTTCTAAACAGATTTCTGAACATAATCATTTCAGACACAGATGTTTATAAGCTAAATAATGCCAAGAACTAATAAGACATTGCCTAGAAATTGCTCTACGTTACATAATATTCTCTAAAAGAACCGTAAAGTCATTCTCTACAAGATACAGTATAAATGGCAAAAGCTGTCATAAACTACTTTCAATAAAAGCGTACTGATGTATTTCTGTAGTTGTTTTACTGAAATGGTTACTGGTAATGGTACATACTAAATTACTTAGTAAGTACTTTAGAAAGCTAACATGAAAATCCTCATTTTCTTAGAAAACAACAAAAACTTCATCATAGAATTAAAAAAATACAACTCAAATTGCCAATCAATTTTTAACGGCCCCTCCCCTAGACTTTTTAATTTGGCTGTTCAAAAAATGAAGAAAATAATTCAAAATTTTTTAGGAAATGCAGGCACACAGAAAGTTTTCAAAGACAAATTTCAAAAAACAATTTTTAAGCTGATATTTTTAACTGTATCAGTTACTAATAAGACATCTTCATTCATTAAACTATACGAATGTTAACAAAGTGTTAATCAAATGAACAACAGTTTTAAACCAAACTTATACTTTTATAAGCTCAGGATTTTTATACTTCTCAACTAAGTTAGGTTACAACAGAACAAAAAAATATTAACAAGGTTGAAATGGAAAACATTCTCTTAAACTATTGTTCTCTCTCTTCTATAGTAGCTCCAGAATGTGCATTTTAATAAAATTTAAATAAAATCTGTAATTAACTTATGGTGTTAAACACATAAATAACGAGGCAAACAAACCTTTTCTATGACAGACCAAGGCTTCAACACTAGCATGAAGTTTCCTAAGTTGCTGATCCAGATTTTCAAATTGCTGCTGCTTTTCTTCAAACCACTAAGAAAAAAAAAAAGAAAAATGGAGCTAATTTAGCAAGAACAAACCGCTGTAAATTAGGTTACCAATAGCAAGCCACATTCCTTGTTGTAAAGCAACAAATTAACCGTGTATATAAAACCATGGTAGTCAACTGATGTGGCTGAGGACTAAACTCAATAAGCAAATTAATATCCTATTTTCTACTTGTACAGCTTTAAAATGCAATTGTTGGGCTCATTAATTCATCTCATTATTCAAGTCGAAAAATCAGCTCTTACTGCATCCGATTCATTCATCTTGATTGTCATTTTGTTGACAGCGTCGGCAGCCTTGTTCACCATCCTCAATATTCCTGCTCCACTCAGAGCCTGTGTGTTAACTGCTCTAGGCAGCTGGAATTGAATGACAAATAAGGGCAAACAAACCGGTTAAAAGGCTGGAGGTTTAAGTGGGCGCAAAAGGAACTGCACACCCCCTCCAAAAAAAGAAAAAAAGAAAAAAAAGGAGGTTGTATTTTCTTCACTCTCATACATTTCAATAGTGAGATCTAATTTCTCAAATACACTACTTGTACACTCTCAAAGGAAAACTTAAAAAATAGACTTTCCATTTGCTTTTCTTCAGCACGTTTACATTTAGATGGAACAACACTCTGTTTGTCAAAATATATTAAGAGATTGTCAAGTACCTTAACATTGGCCACCTGTTTGCTTGCAGAAATAAACTTGTTTATAAGGAAAGAAGAAAGTCTTGAGAAAAATCTCCTTATGTTCAGCTAGGAGGGTGTGATTCTAAATTTTTAAAAAATTCTAGTATTCCAGTAAATTAGAAAAAACATCTCAAATAGTAATAATTAGAACTGTAAACTGTTACAAGCCCCAAATGTACTAAGCATCTCAAATAAAAGAAGCAGCATGGTTATAATTTAAGCTCTTTTAAGTCACAAATTTGCTTTCAGAACCTTGGTAAGAATATTAGAATGTAGACATATAAACACATTTAGCTGTCTCTAAAAGGAGGCCTGAATAAACTTATTTCAACACAATGCCTAAACAACCACTTAGGGCATTGAGAATTAGACTATTTAGAGATCATTCTTCTAAATCTGGTTTAAAATTTTTGAAAAAGAAAGTGGTCATCCTACTGTTACCAAAGCAGAAAAGGTATTTTACTAATAATTTAAATTATTAAAACACTAACCTCAAGGGGCACCTGGGTGGCTGAAATCAACTCCTGATTTCAGCTCAGGTTATGATCTCACAGTCATGAGATTGAGCCCCATGTCAGGCTCAGAGCTGGGTGTGGAGCATACTTAAGATTCTCTCCCTCCCTCTCCCTCTGCCTCTCCCCCATGAATGCACTCTCTCTCACAATAAACACTAAGAACCCCCCCCCCGAAAAAAAAAAGAAAAAAGAAAATCAATTTGTTCCATTCACTAATCCCATCATTTACCGAATATCTATTTTTACAAAAATTATCAAAATGACAAACACAGGGGTGCCTGCGTGGCTCAGTCGGTTAAGCATCGACTTCGGCTCAGGTCGTGATCTCACAGTTCGTTGAGTTTGAGCCCTGCGTCGGGCTCTGTGCTGTCAGCTCAGAGCCTGGAGCCTGCTTCAGATTCTGTGTGTGTCTCTCTCTCTCTCTCTCTCTCTGCCCTTCCCCCACTCACACTCTGTCTCCCTCAAAAATAAATAAAACATTAAAAAAACCCTTATTTTTAAAAAATAAAATAAAATGACAAACACAAATAATACAAAAATTCGTATCATACAAAAATTTAAAGTAGAAATAATACCTCTGAACTTTCCAGGAACTGCCTTAAATCAGGATCCTGTAGTAAAGTTGGATGCTTTACTGTTCTTTGAAGATACCTAGATATAAGAATAAAATTTCTCCTTTATTTATGAGTAGCACTTTATTTTAAATATTATTTGAACAAAACCACACAAACCCCAAAAATAGGTAAAATTATATCCTCAGTCTGCCTCCTAGAATATTAGTCTGCTTTCACTCTAATTGTTTAGACTCTTCTAGCAATTTAATGACTAAAAAGCTTTTTATTCCTCTTTTGAAAGTTCATCATATATAAAAAGAGCCATGGCAGGTTGTGGAGATGGGGATATAGGAGAGATTAAATAATTTACTAAACTTCTCACTGCAAAGTATAGAGTTGTAAAAAGGTATATGAGTTTGTTGAATAATTTTTTCTTTGGGTGGAGTCACCATGTTTTGAGCTAATATTTCAGAGTCCTAACACATATCACTATATATATCCCAATCAACTATTTTTTTTTATTACTGCTGTTATCACCAAAACAGAGAAACACCTACCAGATTTTTTTGCTTGTCAGCAAATTATCAAATCAGCTTTGATCTTTATTGGACAAGGACTGATTTTCTTCAAAATTCTATTTTTAATAAGGTTTTGCTAAAAGTTTGATTCATGTTTTTCTTATAGAACACAACATAAAATAAAAATGAAAAGTAAAGAGAAACACCCTTGCTAAATCACTATTAGCCCAACTTTAGATATTTTCCTTCACTAGAAAATAGAAAAGCCCAAGTTTCTGCCATCCATAATTAACATTCTTTCATAAAAAGAAAAAAGGTCCACTATTTAATTATTCTTGATTACTTATCTAATCTCATGTTCTGCAAAATTATTCTTCCCTTAATGATTACATATACTAGTATTTCAATTATAATATTTTACCTCACAGTTAACATATTTATTATACATCTACAGAATAAATGTAATCATTAATTTTCTTTGATCTCATTATAAGATTATAAAACATGCCTAAAGCTTCTGAAAAGCAATGGTAACCTTCTATAAAGTCACAATGGTATAAAGTCACAATTCTACCCAGTGGTTAAAACGACTATTTTATCAGGGCCGAAATGTTAACTTCTGTTTTTATATATTTAAATACATTAAACTTCAAGTCATTAGCCCACATAAGAAAACACTGTAACAGAAATAGAGCATTTAGCAGGTATGTGCAATACATTCTACACTGTGGCTTAAAAAAATTTACTGCCAATATTATCAAGCTAAAAACGAGATGCAACAGGAATGTTAATTTTGTGTCAAAGAAATGGTGGTATACTCCCACTGGAATTTTACTTACAGTTTTAATACTCAAGTTTTCCAATAGTATTGGGTTATTTGGTTGTTTAGGCCATGTGCCGCTTAAAGCAGTTTGCATAAGTTGTTCACGGGAGCGCACACAACAACTGGCAAACAGCAAGTACTCAGACATTTGTAAAATGAACCAGCAGGAAGGAAGACGAAACATGTCGTACCCAAACTTCGTACATCCTAATAGTTCAAACCTAAATATCATTACCTACTACTACTTACATTCTAAAATGGCTTTCCAAAGTGAGCTCTGTAGAATACTAGTCTCCTTCAGTATTCCGGGAAAAAGACTGGTTCTACAATCAGGCAAGTCTGAAACTTATCACATACACATCACTCTCTTTGAGTCCTAAATAGCAGCGTGTTAAGCGCTGCACAAAGTCTAATAGGAAAAAAACCTGGTTTAACTTTGTTAAACCCTACATTAACAAAACTCAATTGTCTAGATTTTCCTTTGTCATCCTACCACATACTAGCATTCTGAGGCATCAACATCTTGGAAAAGGGCATTCTAGAAAAAAGACAGAAAAACTTTACTTCTTAAGGGTTACACAGAAGTAAATAGCAGTTAACTGTTTCTTAAAAAGCATTAAGCTTAATGTTAAAATTAGGAACAGGAATATAAAACAGATTTTCTGTTCCAGAGATAATTACCTTTTAATGTTTTTTCTAAAGGTGTATGTATACATACAAACTCAGATACTTTGGTTTTCACAAAAGTATTACACCATTATACCTATAGGTGTGTATCCTTTCCCGCAAAACAGTCAGTTGTAGATACCTTTCTATGTCATATTACTCTCTAATGTCATTTTTATTTATTTACTACATGGAATTCTATCCTACAGATAAACTATAATGTATTTTTTAATACTACAATCACTACTCGCTTTCTTATAATTTGCCAAGTACTATCACATACAATGGAATTTTATTCTTCAAATTGATTGTATATAATCTACTTTGCTTATCTTAATACGCACATTTTATGTTTTTAAGATTTTTTTTCTAATGTTTATTTTTGAGAGAGCCAGAACGCAAGTGGGGGAGGAGCAGAAAGAGAAGGAGACAAAATCCAAAGCAGACTCCAGGCTCTGAGCTGTCAGCATAGAGCCTGACGTGGGTCCCGAACCCATGAGCCGTGAGATCATGACCTGAGCCAAACTCAGAAGCTTAACCGACTGAGCCACACTGGTGCCCCTCAATAGGCACATTTTAAATGACAATTACTATTTTACTAAGTGGTTTGTGTTTTTAAATTAGACAATAAAGGAACAGATTTGCATTTTGCTCTCCCTTCACATCAATCTTTCTACCATTATCACTTTCATCATTTCTTACAAGCCATGAAACTATCCTTCATCTTCATAATCCTTATGTTCATAGGGATGTATATTTTTTCATTTTTAAAAAAAATTTTAAAATTTTAGTTCCACTGCAGTTAACATACAGTGTTGGTGTTACTTTCAGGCATACTACGCAGTGATTCAACAGTTCTATACAGTGCTCAGTGCTCATCAGGGTAAGTGCACTCTTAATCCCCATCACCTACTGCACTCCCTCCCCTCTCCTCCCCTCTGGTAACCATCAGTTTGTCCTCTATATTTAAGGGTCTGTTCCTTGGTTTTCCTCTCTTTTTTTCCTTTGCTCATTTGCTGTTTCTTAAATTCTACAGATAAACGAAACCATATTGTATTTCTTACCCTGAATGACTTACTTCATTTAGTAATATACTCTTTAGCTCCACCCATGTTGTTGCAAATGGCAAGATTTCATTTCCTTTTATGGCTAATATTCCATTTTATCCACACACAAACACATCTTGATCCATTCATCTATCCATGGATACTTGGGCTACTTCCATATTGTAAATAATGCTGCAATTAACATAGGGGTGCATGCATTCCCCTGAATAAATGTTTTTGTATTTTCTGGGCAAATACACAATAGTGAGATTCCTGGATTGTAGTAGCTCTCTTTTTAACTTTTTGAGGAACTTCCATACTGTTTTCCATAGTGGCTGCACCAGTTTGTATTCCCACCAACCATGCAAAATGGTTCCTTTTTCTCTATATTCTTGCCAACACTTGTTTCTTAACTATGTGATTTTAGCTATTCTCACATATGTGAGGTGATATTTCACTGTAGTTTTAATCTGCATTTCCCTGATGATGAGTGCTGTTGAGCATCTTAGGACCTATTTTAAATTAATGACTATTCGTAAATATTCACCAATTCAGAATTAAGGTCCGCAGGGTTATAGATCTATAAAGGATGGATACAGAACAAAAACAGGAAAAGAATACAGGGAGAAGAGGGAGAAGACAGAACACAGGGAGAAGGCCTGAAAAGAGGCGTGGGGAGAAAGAGACACATTTGGAAGAAGAAAGAAATGAAGACACAATGGAAAAGCTGACAAGTAAGTATCACACTCAACATGAGACAGTAGTTCTGCAGATTTGCTCCAAGGAAGGGTTACTAAAAAATTTAGAAGAATCGCTTAGGGTTTTAAGTTCTGACTTACTGAAAACAAAACAAAATAAAGCAGGTTACACAAAATTGAGAGGAATAAAGTTAAAAACATTTCTCTTACTCTTAAAAACTGAGAACAAACTGAGGGTTGATGGGGGGGTGGGAGGGAGGGGAGGGTGGGTGATGAGTATTGAGGAGGGCACCTTTTGGGATGAGCACTGGGTGTTGTATGGAAACCAATTTGACAATAAATTTCATATTTAAAAAAATAAAAATAAAAAATAAAAAAAAATTTTTTGACAAAAAAAAATTTCTCTTGCTTGAAACTCAAACACAGGTGCTAATGATAATGAACAAAAGAACAGAAAGGCACAAAGAGCCTGGGCTTTGATGACATTCATTTGTGGATTCAGCAAATATTTGTAAAGCATTTACTAACTGCATGTCATTTTCTGTTCTGAACACTCAGAATATATGAGAGAAAACTGTATTTTAGTAAGAGAAGACTAATCATGAATAAACACACAGATCATATATACAGTATGTGACCAGTTGGCAGATGCTATGGAAAAAGGAGGGTAGAACGGTAGAGCAAATGAGATCAAGTGTGCAAAGTATCGTTGGGGGCAATTCAAAGAGAATAGGTTAGAATGAAGCCAATGATCAGAATAGACTTCACTGGAAAGATGATACTTGAACATCTAAAGTTAAAAGAGGTAAGGGAATTACCATGCGGACATTTGAGAACAAAAGCTTTCTAGGCAACGGGAGAGGCCAGTGAGAAAACTCTAAGGTGGGAAAATGCCAGGGATCTTTGAGAAGCAGCAAAATGACGAGTGTGGCCTGGAGCAGTGTGATCAAGGGGCACAGGAGATAGAACAGATAAGAGTGAGCGGTGCAGGTCATATAAGGTTCTGCAGGCCATCATAAGGACTGTGGCTTTTACGGAGTGACATGGGGAGCAAGAAACATGATGTGATTTATATTTTAAGAGGATGGTTCTGACTGCTGTATTAAGAAAGAGCAGAGATTCAAGGATGGAAACAGAAACCAATTAAGAACCTACTGGAGTTAATTCCAGCATATGGACTACTATGGTAGTAGTGAGAAATGGTTGTATTCCAGATTATCAGAAACTGGCAACAAGATTTTCAGAAAGCTGGATAATCCTAAATACTTCCTGATAGGAAAGCGTAGATTAATTAATCTGTACTAACTGTTAAGGCCAAGCCAGTTGAGTTTTTAGGTGCCTGGACTGAACACAATCCTGATAACATTTAAGATAAGGAAAAATGCTTTTAATGCTTTCAGTAAGTCGCCCAAGGCCACACAAATACTTTATAGTGTGTAGTGAAATACAGGCTTCAACAGAGAAAGGATTCTAACTCCCTACACACTGTATCACGCTACTCTATACTTCTCTGTTTATATCTGCAGAAGTGTATCCTTACCTATGAAATAAAGTCAATGTGCTCTTAACATAAAACGTGAAGCACTCTCAAGAAAACCAAGAGAGTGATCTTAGAGAAACTCTTATTAAAAGTACTTTCTGCTTACTTTAGTGAGTGTGGGTGGCCCAGGAGAGTCCCTTTCTTAACGACTCCCTCTCTCTTCCTGTATTTTAACACCAGATGTTCATCCTTTCATTCAAGACCAAAATCTAAATTTTCTGAGTTGAACAAACAAATAAATATACAAATTTATTACCATAGTATATACAAAGAAAACTACTTCCATGATCCACTAGATTAAAACTAGGTTAGGCATCCCATAGATAAGCCTGTTCTAATTTTTAAATTTTATGAAATGCCACAGAAAACTCCCTTTAGAAAAAGCATCCCAATTCCTCTGCTTCTTTATACCTATATTTTCTTTAGTCATATTTTTTAATGCAAAATGAACTTTTCCCTCATAGTATATGGTTTCTTTTGTTTATTATTATTATTACTGCAATAGCCACTAAGGTAGCACTTAACAAGTAACAGTTTTCACTAAAGAAACTGTTTTCAAATATCCACTAGATCAAATCCCAGTATTTCCTTACAACTCTCCTCAATGTTTCATACCACATGATGTTATGGTAAGTACTAAGCAATGCATTCAAGTTGCAAGAAAGGGGAATGTAGAATCAAATTATATGTCCTTGGTACAATAAATCTTCATTAAGTTCCTTATCAAGCATGCCATCTGAAACATTTCAAATTTACTCATAGAAAAATAGGACTTGAAAGGTTTCTCAAAGGGTCATGGTTACACTTTCAGGAAGAACTAAGCGAAATCGAAGCAGAACATTATCTACCTTTACTCTTAAAAACATTTGGTCTGTGACCTCTTTCACAACAGAAACAATTCTAAAGCCTAACCTAAACTTCTCTGGACACAATTCAATCCTTTCCTGAGTAAATGCTTTTCTCACAGGCACAATCTCATCCTTTAAGACTTCTGTAATAATAAGTTGCATAGTCAGCTTTCTTACTGTAAATTGTTCAAACCTGACTGTACTGCAGCATTTTGTTAAAATGGAAACAATTTATTAATAAGACCCAAAAATAAAGTGACTTAAAAATAGTTTAAATAATAATGTGCACCCTGGAGATAGACATACTATTTCTTAAAATCTGTCCTATCCACCTCATCTATTGATTTTAAGCCAAAAGAGAAAATAAAGAATAAGCACATTCAATTAAAATAACAAGGAAAAAAACCCTATGAAATTAGAAAATTTCTATGTATAGGTGATTACCAACTTACGTTCTAAAAGTTGGGCTTTAAGATAATTTCAAATTTTTTTTCTTAATTTTCAGCATAGCAAGGAAAGAATAAATGTTAAGATCCTGGGAGTGGGTTCCTCCTATCCGTAACTCATTTGGTCTGTAACATTGAAGACAACCCTTCAAAACTAAAGGAAACATGTCAAGTACTATGCAGTAAGGTAGGGCAAATGTATCAGACTTGAAGCATGCAGTCAACTCAATAAATGACTCATACAATTGTGCACTCAAGTCAAAATCAATTATACAAAATTAAAGGAGGGAGCACAAACTTAATTTTTTATTGTGTTTAATAAAATTCCTAGCCAAGTAATAATTCAATGGAACTATAGTGAGCCAAATTATCCAACAAAGAATGTGAATATGGGTAAAACTTCCTAGAACCTAAATAATACTAAATATTAAAAATCCAAATATTTTTTATCATTTCTTTCTTCCCATTTACAAGTTTCATGGTATCTTTTTACAAGCTTAGCCATTCCTTACTCCTAATGCAAAATACAGCTATGTTTTTAAAAATAGATCTTATTACAAAAATTGTTTTTAAATGTTTATTCATTTTTGAGCAAGAGATACGTACACAGAGTGTAAGCAGGGGAGGGGCAAAGAGACAGGGAGACACAGAATCTGAAGTAGGTTCCAGGGTCTGAGCTGTCAGCACAGAGCCCGACACGGGGCTTGAAGTCACGAACTGCGAGATCATGACCTGAGCTGTAGTCAGACGCTTAACCAACTGAGCCACCCAGGTGCCACAAAAATCTCTACACCTAACGTGGGGCTGGAACTACAACCCCACGATCAAGAGTTACATGCTCAACCAACTGAAGCAGCCAGGTGCCCCTATGATACATTAATTCGATCCCCAACTAACTAATGCCTTTATATTCCTGCTTACAACACAGGACACAAAAGTAGGTGTTATTTTATTAGACACACTATTTGCTAAATACTAATCCACTATGATGATTAATGAAAACAGAACACAGTATTACACAGTATTGTGTTGTTGAAAGAAGTAATTTTCTTAATAAAAGTTTAAAGCACTCTTAGTAGAACCATGAAATGGTACTGTGAAAAAAAACATTAAAATATAGTTGTGCCATACAATGGAATTAGACTTATTATTACTGAAATAAAAACATGACAGTAATAAAGTATAGCTGTCTACAATTACCTTTCAAGAGCTGCTCTCCGTTTTTCTACAAATTCAGTGGATGACGAGTCTTCTTTACCCACTTTGACCTTGGTCATGCCTTTGAAAAAACACTCAATGAGACTCATGATAATTTTGTTATTTGAAACAGTTTTTTTATAGTCATTCCTTCATAATCTAAAATACACTTTAAATTTGAATGTGATTAAAAAAAAGAGCTCCTAAACTTATAACCAGTATCATACTTTAGAGAAATTATAACTCATCATATATTAACATCTCATCTTGCTAAGTACGCAAAACATGAAACCAGATAAAGCAGAGGGTGAGCTGTGTCTGTAGTTTTCTAAACTCTATTTGCGTTCCTTATCTGTTACATACTACACTCATGGTAAATTAAAATGTGTTTGCATTTCAATATGCATAAAGACATTCAAATTAGCAAATTTAAGCTCAATTACTATTTCCATTTCTTATGAGTAATAATTAAGGTTCTTTAGTTTGGGAACTAGAAAAATGGGAGTATAATCCATGAGTGTGGTAAGTATTTTCCTTGTTGTAGAGTCTAAAAACATCTTGTTTATTTATTATAGCTAGTTTTGTAATAGCTGAAACAACAAACACTTTCATAAAAAATCATGTTAATCATTTCTGTACTGGCAATTTAAATTTTAACAATAATGTATCAAACTGCATATTTTTCTTTTTTCCTTGTGCTTTTTTCTTTCAGAATCAATTCTGTAGCAACGAAGTAATGACATATGCTACAACATGGATGAACTTTAAAGATACGCTATGAAAGGGGCGCCTGGGTGGCTCAGTCAGCTGAGTGTCTGACTCTCGGGTCACGATCCCAGGGTTGAGTCCCGCGTCAGGCTTGGTGGTCATGCTTTGTGCTGAGTGTGGAGCCTGCTTCAGGCTCATATGCATGTGTGCACACGCCCTCTCTCTCTCTCTCCTTCTCTCTCATCTCCCTTGCTTGCTACCTCTCTTAAAAGAAAAATACTATGTGAAGGAAACCTGTCACAAAGGCCCACTTATTTTCCTTTACATGAAACGTTCAGAATAGGCACATCTAGAGAGAAAGAAAATAAATTAAAGACTGCCTAGGCCTAGGGAGTTGGGGGAGTTAGAGGATGACGGGAAGTGCTAATAAAGAGGGGGCGCCTGGTGGCTCAGTCGGTTAAGCATTTGACTTCAGATCAGGTCACGGTCTCGTAGTCCGTGGGTTCAAGCCACGTGGTGGGCTCTCTGCTGTCAGCACAGAAGCCTCTGTGGATCCTCTCTCTCTCTGTCCCTCCCCTGCTCATGTGCACTTTTTCTCTCTAAAATAAATAAACATGAGGGGCATCTGGGTGGCTCAATCGGTTGGACATCCGACTTCTACTCAGGTCATGATCTAGCAGTTCATGAGTTTGAGCCCCACGTCGGGCTGTGTGCTGACAGCTCAGAGCCTGGAGGCTGCTTTGGATTCTGCATCTACGTCTCTCTCTGCCCTTCCCTCGATCATGCTCTCTCTCTCTCAAAAATGAATAAACATTAAAAAAAAATTTTTAATAAAAAATAAAATAAATATTTAAAAAATTTATTTAAAAGGAAGATATTCTAAAATTGACTGTGGTGGTGTATGCACAACTCTGAATATACTAAAAGCCTTATATACCACATTGAATTATACACACTTTATTTTTTTTAAGTAAGCTCTACACCCAATGGGGTGCTTGAACTCACAACCCTAAGGTCAAGAGTCGCATGCTCTACCAACTGAGCCAGCCAGACACCCCAAATTACACACTTTAAATGGATAAATCATATGGCATTTAAATTATATCTCAACAAAGCTATTAAAAATAGATTATGTAAAACCATGTAATTCTTATTCAGGCTGGTACATCTGGTAAATAAACATATCATCTATGAATGTTTTGCCTAACATAATTAGTTCTGAAATACAAATTTGAAAAAGAAAACTCAAACACCTAAAATTATCCGCCATGAATGGACCACTAAAAGTGGGGTGTTACTGATATAACATTGTTTCCCTCAAAAAAAATCTTACTGCTATGAAGTTCTTTACATTTTTCCCTTTAAGGATTTTCTGTTCATGCTACTTCATGCTACTGTTCATGCCAGAGGTAATTATTAGGGGCCATCAGAGCAAATAAACACTTACTCTAACCAATTAACTCTTAAAACTTTTCAACTTTGTTGTTCTTTTCTAAAAGCTTAGTGAAACAGTGGTTTTCAGTTAACTAATCTTACAAACAGGTTAACTGTGGGCTAATGAAAAGACTCCTGTTCTTTCAGGGGCAGCTCTAACTTTTCAGCAAAGACGACAAATTACAATTCCTTTTCTCCTGCCCCCACTTTAAGTGTTTGTTAGTTGAAAACCACTGGCTGTATACTTAAGAGGGCCTCCCATATATCAACAGTTTTGTGGACAACCTATTCACTTTTTAAATTTTTATTTTATTAAGTTTATTTATTTTGAGACAGAGACAGAGTGCGCTTGCGAGCCAGTTGGGGAGGGGAAGAGAGGAGGGGGCAGAATCCCAAGCAAGCTCCGTGCTGCCAGCACAGAGCCTGACACAGGGCTCGAACCCAGACAAACTGTGAAACCAGGACCTAAACTGAAACCAAGAGTCAGACACTTAACCAACTGAGTTTTGTTTTGTTTTTTAAAAAACTGGTAAGACAATCTAAAAAAATGACTGCTTCTGTATTTGCTTGGCTGCCAGGAAGTTCACAACAAATTTGTTACCCACCTTTAGTAATTACCTTTAGTAATTGTTCAGACTTTACATGTACATTTTAAAGAAACTATTTAACTTGGTTTCATCTTACTGTTTGACTATGGTTATTTTTCCTGCTAATTTCTTTCTTTAGATATATATACACATATCTATATACGTATAGATATGTATATGTGTATATGTATACACACATGCAAGCATACACATACACATATGCGCACACGTGTGCACGCGCATATGCACGTACACATATGTGCGTGTGCATGCACATACGTGTGTGTGTGCACATATATATTTTTTTAACTGCATTATATATGTAGTTGCCTTAAGTCGTTCCTGGAATAAAGTAGTATATAAATAAATATAGCACATGACAGGTTATGTAACCTCGATGAACCTTACCTTCCTTACCTATTACATAAGGACAACACTAAGTTAACTTCATAAAGTTGTTGTGAAGGTTAAATGAATCTCCTGGAAATTATTTAGCACAGTGCCATAGCACAGTAACTTTCAATAAATGTTAATTACGCCTATAATTTAATTGATAACCTTACAATGTAATGGGCAATCTTGGCCACGTGTATGCATAATACAAACATAACCGTGTGACTGTCCCCTAATAGCCTTTTGAAGCCTGTGAGAATCAACATCAGAAAAGGATGCTCTTAAGATTTAGTTTCTAACTTCTATTTTAAATTTACACATACTATTTATTATGCTGTAACAATTTGTGGAAGGTTGAAGATCATTAAGGCAAAATATTAGCTTAAAACAATTAACCTGGACATTAAAATTTACTTTTTCAAAAAAATTCTTTTTGCTCATTGTTTATAGACTGGATTAGCATGTTAGCCAGCAAAATGAGAAAAATAATTTATTTTTCCTCTTTTGATATATAAAAATAGTTGCACAACCTAATCAAAGAAAAAAAGGTAATAAATAATTTGTGATACAGGAAACTTAAGATCCATATAAATAGTAGGATGCCAGAAGATACCACTGCCAAAGTTTTAAAGATAAGAGAAATAAGATTATGAAGTAGGTCAGCAGTTCCCAAAATACAGTAAGAATACAAGAAAGGTTTCTGAGACCCTTTTTCAGACAGGTGTCGGGGAAGGGTGTACCAAAAAGCCTATTTTCATAATAATACCAGACTATTGTCTTTTTTACTCTCATTCTTTTAGGAAAGCTCAGCAGAATTTTACAAAGGTTATATGGTGTGTTATATCACAACAGATTGAATGCAGAAGCAGATATAAGAACATAGCTATTTTCTATTAAGCCAGATATCAGAGATTTGGAAAACTAAAACAAACAAAAAGCAAGCCACTCTTGTCACTTAAACTTACACTGCCTTACAAAAATTTAATTTATTGATATTCTTAATTTTTTAAAGTTTTTTAAAGTAGACTCTACCCACAACGTGGGGCTTGAACTCACAACCCCGAGAACAAGAGTCACATGCTCTACCAACTGAACTAGCCAGGTGCCCCTACAAAGTTTTTTATAATAAAAAAACTCAGAGAATATAATAAATGCATTTAAATATGTCAGGTTTTAAAGTCATAAAAGATACCAACAGAAGTGCTCTTCAAACAAAATGTTTTTAAAAAGTAAAAACAAAAATTTAAAGATCACCAAAATTCAATTTGAATATTTTCACAATAAATTGAAAACACTGAGAAAAGAAGCACAAAATTTTAAGAGATGACATGTCTTTTAATGGGACAATGTAAGTTGTCCTCTTTTGAAATTTTCTGCATATTCTTTTTTTTTTTTTTAAAGCTCTACACCCAAAATGGGGCTTGAACTCCCAACCCTGTGGTCAAGAGTTGCACGCTCTGCCAAGAGAACCAACAGGTGCTTGCTCCCTTCTACAGATTTTTAACTAAGCCTTTATTACTTGTATAGGTAGAAATGTTTTTAAGCATTAAATTGAGGTATGGAATATACTAACATGATACCTCTTATAAGATCTGGACTGGATCAAATCTTCTTTTTGGACAATGAATAGCTGAAACCCAAATACTTTCATTCCTTAGAAAAATGCTAACAAGCTACCAATATTAAGTATCTTCTGAGTGTTACTTAGTAAAATGTTAGGGTTTGATTGTCTTCAACTTGGCAAATTCAGACCCAACATTTAACATCGTTATATAAATCAAATCCTAAATTGATCCTATATAAATAAAAATCCTAAGAGGTTAGAAAATAAAAGTATGAGCTTATACATTCTTAATTGATGAATGATTATCATAAATGGAATGTTTATTAAATTCAGTATTGCCAGACACTATAATTTATCCTGATAATAAATGATCATGGTAGCCTAATAATCTATGTAGTTTAAAACTGAACTAGTAGCAGTAACTTTTTTTTTTTTAATTCATACTTACCTACTATACTCTTTTCTGGAGCTGGTGGCACAATATAACCAACATGTAAATACTTGCTTGCTAATTTGCTATGCAAACCGAGAAAGTCACTGAATCTTCTTTTAACTGAAAATTCACTCTTACTGAACATGGAAAGAGAAGTCTACAAGTGAAGAAGAGGCATTTTAAATTTTGAATACTAAGCAATTCTTCAGAAGTTAGCATCACATAAACCCGTGAACATACGTATACCTACACACACGTTTTACTTTGCAAAAGACCACAGGGTAGCTAACTAATGTGGAATACACATTTCTAACCAAAAAAAAAAACCCCAAAAAACTCCTACGTTATTATACATTGTGTTTTGTTTTGTTTTGTTTTGTTTTTACAGAGACTTAAAAGGACAAAATGTTTGCTTTATTCTATCCTTGACTCATCTCATCAACTCTAATTACATTTATGTCAATGACTCTTAAATCTTTACCTCTGGCCCAGATCTCCTCTGAGCTTCAGTCCAATATATCAAAATGCCCAAGGGACACTTCCACTTAAATCTTACTGCCACCTCAAGTTCACCACATCTCCTGCTGGAACATAATCTCCATGTGGGAAGGGCACGTGTCTGTACTGTTTCCTATTATAAACTCTTGTGCTTGGAAACGAGCCAGACCCCACAATTAAGTGTTTAATAAATATCTGTTCAATGAATTAACAAATTATTTACCCCCATCCAAAAACTGTGTTGCTCCCTCTGTGTTGCCTGTTCTCTGAGATCACTCTGACACAACCACAGAGATCCTCTAGTCGGTAACTTAGGCATCTTTCACTCTGCACATCCAAGCTCTACTGATTCTACTGCCTACACAACTCAGGAAGCCATTATTTTGTTCATCTCCAGAATCTACTCTTTAGTATAAAATATTACTTCTCACAGCTAGGAATGCTGCAGATCCTCTTTGTCTCTTTTAAGATCCGAAGGTCTACAATCCTTTAGAAATGACAATGGAATTAACTGGAAATCTTGACCTATACTTTGCCCTCCCAAATTAGGAATCGGAGAGATCTTTCTAAAGGAAAAATCTAATTGTGCCACACTCTTGCTTGAATCTCTTCAGTTGCTCTCCATTATACTCAGGATGGACCCAAGTTCCTTCAGGTGGCTGCTGGTAATATAGGGAGGCTACTGCCGAACAGTTCAATCAGGTACCATGTCTTGCAGATCCCAGAAAGCACACTGTTTTCTGGAGGTCTGGCCTTTATAAAAGCAAATCGCTTTGCCTGGAGCAAGCATTCTTCTCCTTTCTCCAAGAACCTCTCTCGCCCATCATGCTCCCCTATCTTTGTCTAGATTAGGTTCCTCCCTACATACAAAATGCAAAATACTTTACCTCTACTTTGCAGAATACTGTACTTAACAAACCATAACTCATGTAACTACTTATGTGAAATCTTCACTGGATGGTAACCTGTGTGAAGACAGGATGTTGTAATCTCACACTACACATGGTGAGGGCTTACTACTTCTCTGAAGGAGCAAAGGCTTACCTTTGTTGTTACTCTATATGCCATGTAAGCATTCATGCCATCACCTACAAGAAAAGTCAAACAATACTATTAAAAATAATAAGCTTAACACACACACAAAGGTAACTATGTGAAATAATACGTTGACTGACTTGATTGTGGTAATGTATTATTGTATACATATATTAAATGTGTACATATATTAAATCAGCATCCTGTATACCTTAAATATATACAATCATTTGTTAGTTATAATTTAATAAAGCTGAAAAAAGTAAAATGAGTAAAAAAGTAAAATTTAGAGTAAAAAGCCCCAGAAGCTTAAAAATGAAAGTACCATTTTAATACTGTTAACATTGCACTTAAGAAAAACAGCATACTAACAACCAAGGTACTTACCAAAAAGAACGAAATTAAAGTGTACTAAATATTGACTCACCGACTTTCTCTGGATCTGATACACCAATTTCTATGTCAAAAACATCTCCATTTGCTTCTTCTTCAATCTAGAAAAGATAACTTTTTTGATGTTAAAGATTCCAATTTAGATTACTGTTTTAACACTAATAACTTTAATTTTCACGATCTTTTATTAGGGTCAGTGTCAAAACAATTTAAAAAGCCACTCAGCATTCCATTTCTGAAAAACAAAAGCTTTCATATTTCCTGACAATATTAAAAAAAAAAACATACACACATGTGCACACATTCACAACACACACACGTACAGAAACTAGGAAAAGGATCATCTGGAGAAGTTACAGAAAGCCTGTGTTCTCACATCTCTGCAGATTTAGTCTTCTGGAAGAGTACTGTTGATTTTTCTTTGTTCTATATACAGAATCTTGAGATTCAGATTATTAAACTAACACCTTAATGATTTTTAATACTAGCACTTTCTGAAGTTGTCTCTAGTCTTTAATGACCAGGAGGAAGTAGCCATTACTTTTGCCCGTAGCACACTACCTATCAGTAGAAATAATTACACTAGAATCTTCAGCACCATGATTTGTCTAATAACCCAGTAAACACACATTCTTCCTGAAGACAACGAAAGGACTATAAAGCAGTAAGTGGGAAAAATGGTAACCGTATGAGACTGCAGGGAAGCACTTTTTAATGCCGTTGTAAATAAGCAGTCTAGGAGCAGCTCTGCAGGCAAGTCTGGTTATTCTCAAGAAGAAAGCACAGAAATTTGTTAAATCTTGCAAATATTTTAGAGTAATATTAATAGCCTAAAATTATCTAAGTTAGTTTTTCTCACCATAACCCTTTTTTCCCCCAAAGTTGTCTTCTTGTACAGATTTTAAAAAAACTAAACCTTATTTGAATTGTAAGGTCAAGTATATAAATCAGAAACCCTAAAAATATAGCTCAGAAACTTCCACAAACACCACCCTTACACGCCTGCAGGCCCTCTTGTGCTTCCTCTCCACTCACAACCCACTCTGCACCCTGCCAACATAACCACTAACATTTACTGCAGGATTCATCAAATAAAATTACTCAAAATATCACTTTATTAAAGTTTTCAAAGCACTTTCAAACATTTTCTCATTTGACCAACAAAGAAACCCTGAGTCATACATTACCATCGTGAGATCACAAATGACAAAATCCTTAAGAAGGAAAGTAATGTGCCCAAGTCATTGGGTTAAAAAGTGATGAGGATAAGATTAGAAGCCACATCAGTTGACTTCTTTAGTCCAATACGTTTTTCCCCAAATGTTGAAATGGCTTTGATTAGAGATGCCTCACAAGAGTGTGATGTTGGGCAGGGAACAAAAAGCTTACTATTTACATTTCAGTCTAGAATAGAAACATTTTCCCATACCTCCTCCCTGGATCTATCAAAGATCACAGGAGCAGATATACTCTTTGATTCCATTCTGGGAGCAATGAGTGTAGTAGGGGTCACAGGTGTAACTGCAGGAGAAGGCTCTGAGGAGAGGATAGGTTCCCTTTCTGGACTATCCAGAGAAACTTCTTCTGTGGCTTCTAGATACAAATGAAACAAGTTACTTAAGGACAGTGATAACAAACCCCTGCAGTCTACATTGCAGTTAATGAGTCATGAAAAATAGTTTTATACTACACACAAATATCAAAATAATGGCATTTAAAAATGGTTGTTATAATTTAATGAATCATTCCTTAAATGTTTATCAAAACTTTAAAACCAATAGTGACTGTGTTGATTTCAGGAAGAATTAAAGTATGTCAGCTTAATTATCTAAACTAGTGGTAAGAATAAAGCTAGAAGGAAAGCAATGATGTGGATAATTCCACATTCATTTATGTTTGGGTTTATCATACATCTTATACTTGGGGTAACTTACCTTTCAAAATCTTTTATTCAAACTAACATTATGATTACTTTACAAACAAAAATTTTATGGTAACAGACTGCCCAGAAATATCCCAAATGGGATTAAAAATCCGTTATGGAAAATCCACAAAGTTAGTGATCTAAAGCAATTAACTGCTAAAGATTACTGGATATTACTGGATATTAGTTGAATACACAAATATGACACAAAGCAAACAGCTGTTTAGGTTTTAATTTAAAATGCTCATTCACTTGAAAAAATCTAAAATTAAACATAATTAAAACCAAATCAAATCAATAAACTGACTGTCTACAAACTAGGTTAACACTGTGCTAAATGCAATGGATAAACACAAAGAAATGTAAAGTATCATACCTGCCCTCAGGGAGTTTATAATCTAGTTGGGAAAACAAGACACAAGCATGTGGAATGTTAAATAATAATAAAAGACAAATAATAGGCAAGAGAACAATAAAAAAGAATGTTACAAGAAAGACATTTAACTGGTATATGAACTACAGAACAAACACTACCATTTGAGATAAGACAACACGTTAGGGTGGGGAAAATCAGCAGCACTTTATGAAACTGATCTGGATGCATAGAGAAAAAATGGGCGAAGAATTCTAGGAAAATGAAACAATAGCATAAAGAAAAAGCAAAACCAGAAAAATGAAAATTACATTCAGTGGCCATAATGAAAACCACAGTTCGGATGGATTATAGAGAATTGATAACAGGAGAAGGCAGGGCTGTAAGGGGAACAGAATCAGACCAGCAGTTTCTAACCTGAGGTTCTTAGATTCCCAGAAGTTTGGGAAGGTAGAAATGGCAGTCAGTGATCCTGAAATATGGTAAATAATGTTAAGATTTACATTTAAATGTGAACAGGGTAAACAGGTCAACATTTTATCAATCTACTCTTACTGGTTTTCTCATGTTGATGAGACCCTCACTGACTCAGCTCTCTTGATTATTTTTAAATTAAAAATAAAAAGAATAACCAAAATCATACTAACCAGAGGAAGGAAGATAGACTGTAGATGTAAAATACACAGACAATAAATGACCCTGATAGAACGACTAAAAGCTTACACGCGGCTTCAGGCTGTTAACACTGCTAGTATTTATTCATTTTCTAAGAAATGAAACCAATGAGCAATAAAAGAAAGTAAGAAAGCAGTGTAGCATAGCTAGGCGGTGTGAGATCCATAATCTACAGACAAGCCAAACAGCAAGCAGCAAACAAAAGAGATAAATAAAAAGAAATCTAAAATTCTCTGAAAGAGGTACTGCTACGCACAACAAATCCAGAGACAAAAAAAGGGAAAGGCATATAAACTTTATTGATGTATCAGGACAGATACAGTAACTTTAATTTTTCAATCACAGTTTACTTCACTGATACCAGATTCTGTGTTCTTTGCAAGGACTCTGAGTAGCTGTTTCATAAATAGTAGGTAACCTCAAAATAAGAAAAGCTAACTATGATCTACTTAAATAGCTGATACGGAGAAGGAAAATGGATACAGAAAGAAAGAGATTAGACTTAGCACATTAACTACCATATAGTCAGTCTGCTTTAGTCTTCTCATGACTTTACTACAACAAATTCACATAACTTAATTTAAACCAGAACTTAATTTAAACCTGTGGAGATGCCCCACAGGTTTTAAGCATAAAGATTAACTTCTCCTTGGAAGAGATACTTTGTCAGAGAAGTAATTTCATGCGTATCATAGATACCAGAGAATTTTTTAAACAAAGGAATACTCGTTAAACTTACAATTGGTGTCATAAATGAAATAAGCTAATGACCCTGGCAAAAACAAGATTTAAAAGTATAACACAATTTCAACACAGGTAATTTGCTCACCCTCAGTTATTCCTCTACGACAATGTCTTGAAGTATGTGCAGTGAAGCTTAGTCTGAAGGATGTAACAAATGGTGGAGGGGCTTATAGTCAACCACATTTGGTGAATGCTCTCCAAGTAAACTAGCAACAGTAACATATCACACTTACAACCTTTTTCTGGTACCACCCCTGACGTAATAGTACCTGAAATGCTCCCCAAAACATCTTAGCAGAGTACCAATAGTATCTAATCTTTTCGTGGTTTTAAAATCAAAATGGCTAGATCACTAAAGCAATATTTATATTCTCTCCCTGATGTAGGGGAAATAAACTAAGTACATGTTCTTTTAGTAATGAACAATAGTTTTCATCACCCTGATAACACAGGCTCCTCTCTGTTATGGTTCCAAGAACCACACCTGCTTAAAGGCATTAAGATGGAAGTGTATAGATAGTATTAATCCTTTCACATAAAAATGATCAGATTAGGAGTGTCTGGATGGCTCAGTAGGTTAAGCACCAGACTCTTGATTCCGGCTCTGGTCATTATCTCAGGGTTTGAGAGATGGAGCCCCACAATGGGCTCTGCGCTGATGGTGTGGAGACTGCTTGGGATTCTCTCCCTCCCTCCCTCCCTCCCTCCCTCTCTCTCTCTCTCTCTCTCTCTCTCTCTCTCTCTCTGCCTCTCCCCTCCTCGAGCTGTCTTTCTCTCTCTCAAAATAAATAAACTTTTAAAAAAAGATCAGATTATTAGAACATCTAATGATGTCATTTTGAAATACAGCTGAGTTTAAGACAAAAGATTAAGTATAAAAAGTATTTTTGTTCGGGGGCACCTGGGTGGTTCAGATGGTTAAGCGTCCAACTTTGGCTCAGATCATGATCTCACGGTTTGTGAGTTCGAGCCCCGCGTCAGGCTCTGGGCTGACACCTCAGAGCCTAGAGCCTGCTTTGGATTCTATGTCTCCCTCTCTCTCTCTCTCTCTGCCCCTCCCTTACTCACACACTGTCTCTAAAAAAAATAAACATTTTTAAACATTTAAAAAAACATTTAAAAAATTCTTAACAAAGTGTTTATGTTCTGAGAGAGAGAGAGAGAGATAGAGTGAGTGAGTCAGTCAGTCAGGGAGGGGCAGCGATACAGGGAGACAGGCTCTGTATTGTCAGAGCAGAGGTGGAAACAGGGCTCAAACCCATAACTGTGAGATCAGGATCTGAGCCAAAGTTGAACATTCAACTGACTGAGCCCCCCAGACGCCTCTCTTTTTTTAAAACAAACACTAACACTGACCATCACTGAATCACAATATTTAGTATAGATTGCTAGGTAGAGCAGAGCACAAAAAAGATTTTTCTAATTAAGCTAAGTGGGCAAATATCAACATATACTCCTCATTTGGAAACTGATCAGTTGTGGATACTGGTAAAAAAAAAAAAAAAAAAAAAGGCAAAAAAACCCTCACATAGCTCTGGCGTTAGAACTTTCAGCATATTCTTTACGTATGAGTTTTGAGACTTCAAGGTGAAAGGGACCTTTATAAAACAGATAATCCAAAACTTCCATGTAAAACCCTCTATTGGGGGAATACACACTTTATTTTTTTATTTTTAAAAAATATTTGGGATGTGCCAGTTTTTTTAACCTTTATTAAATGTTTTTTAATGTTTCTTTATTTTTAAGACAGAGAGAGAGACAGCGTGTGAGCAGGGGAGGGGCAGAGAGAGGGAGACATAGAACTCTAAGCAGGTTCCAGGCTCTGAGCTGTCAACACAGAGCCCGACACAGGGCTTGAACTTACAGACCTCAAGATCATGACCTGAGGCAAAGGTGGGAGCTTAACCGACTGAGCCACCCAGGCGCCCTAGGAATACATACTTTAAATTAGTACCCACTTAGAAGAGAAAGGACTCATGTCTTTTATTTTAAAACATAAATGCCATGAAAAAACTTTAAAGGATGCCTGGGAAAAAGTCCATAAAAGAAAACAAAAAGAAATATTATGACTTTGGTTAACTGTCATTTTACTGTAAGTTGTTAGGTAGCTACTAAATAAGTGAATAAATAAATGGGAAATATTATTGGTATTTGGTATGGTATTTTAAATTTTCTGACATGTTAAAATACACGAATTCATCTGTAGTAAAAATTTTTCATAAAACTAATCAAGAAGGAATGTATACGGACCTTTGAGATGGAGAAGTGGTTTTTTTTATGTTTATTATTATTTTTTTTGATAGAGAGAGAGAGAGAACACACATGCACTTGCAAGGAGGGGAGGGTCAAAGAGAGGGAGACATAGAACCCACAGCAGGCTCCAGTTGGCTCAAACTCACAAACCACGAGATCACAGCCTGAGCTGAATGTGTACAGTTAACCAACTGAGCCATCCAGGTGTTCCAAGACGTAAAATTTTATCTTCAAAGACATTGATGTAACAAATACAGAATGGCTCAAATATGCAACTACTGTTAAAGCTGAGGACATGTTGTTAAATTTTAACTCAATGAAAACCAGTTCAGGTAAATCAAGCTGTTAAAGATCTACTACTTTAATTTTTTTGTCATTAATCTTAAACAGATTCTGCCTTTTAATATCCAAGCATTAACTTTTGCCTAAGTTTTAATGTTAAAGCAGGTAACTGTTTTGAAGAGAATCCAATTTTTTAAGATTTTATTTTTAAGTCATTTCTACACCCAACCCCAAGATAAAGAGTCATATGGCTCCAACTGAGCCAGCCAGGTGCCCCAAGAATCCAATTATTTTAAAGGCAGGACCACACCAAATCCTGCCCCTGTATCAAAAATAAATACCACAACCAACAATTTACTCATCCACGAGTGAATCAAAACAGAACTATGGCAAATACTAAAGTATTTTATTGAAACAAACATATTTGAAATAATTTTAAAATCGAGTTTAATTTTACTTGTGTTAACCTCTAAGTAATAAAGACGACAATTACCGCTATTTGTCAAAGTATGAATGCCACAATCATTAGTTTTTTGAGTCAAAACATAAAATTATAATATGTGATTTACTTTCAAATGCTTCAAACAAGAAAGGATCACATATTTGCTTCTCTCAACAGTCTGTATTTTTCACAAAGCGATCCAACTGGAACTAACTGGAAATTTCCCATCTTTCCAAGGTGTTAACAAGAAGAGCTACCACTAATACCTAACACGAAATCTCAGTTTTGCGTTACAAGAGTATCATGTAACAGGATATATGCTACAATTGACTGTTACTAAAAAAATAAAAATATTTATAATTACCTGCAAAAAGATCTTCCCTGTCATCATCTAGGACAACCTCTGCAGGCTTCCGACCATTGGAGTTTGTACTAACATCTTCTGCAGGAAGACTAGCTGGTTCTGGAGATGATGGACTTGACTGTTAAAAAAATAACAATAGATAATGAATTAGCATGTTTAGCTGTTATAATTATGACTATACATTATAGAAATAGAACATTCTCTTGATAAAAAGTGAAGAACAAGAACAGCTATTTATACTACCTCCTCTGAGAGTAAGAATGAACCAAAAACACATTTTTATTCATTTTCCTTAACAAAAACTCATTTAAGATTTTTAAAAAAATCTTTTTTGATCATCCTTTTAGAGATACTAATTTATCATGTTGACTTATAATTAACAAAAAATACTTTACAGTCACATATAATATTATTACATAAGAGCAAAAATCAGATCTTGAAAACATGTTGCATGAATAAAAAGTTCAAAGCATTCCTTTAACGCAAGAGAAAGGTTTAGTATTAGTTGAATTAAGAGTAAAATTATTCTAAAATTCTATGGTTTCAAACGAAAAATAAGCTCTCTTCCCAAACATTTACATCTCAAATGAGCACAGGGACTGTTTTTGAACTTCTTAACCTTAAAGTACAAGGACCACCAAAATAGAATCTAGACTGTGAAGGTTTTAGCTTTATTGTAGCTTTTTCCTAACAGTTAAAACCAATACTCCTTTTTAAAATCATCACATAAAAAGTGTGTATGTCAAAAGTGCACTAGATATTTTCACAAACCGAACACACTTGTGTAACCAGCACAGGATCAAGAAAGAGAACCCCAGAAGCTCTACTCCCATTCTTTACTCTCCACCCCCCAAGCTTCAACCAGCATGGATTAGTTTCCACTGTTGCTGTTCTTCATAAAACTGGAACCATAGAGAATATATTCTTTAGTGTTTTGTTTTCTTTTAATGTTATGTATTCAAGATACTTCCAAAGTAACAGATTACTCATTCTTGCTGCTGCAAAATATTCCATTGTGTAAATATACCTCGATTGATCCATTCTATTACCGATGGGACATGTGGATAATCTTCACTTTCGTACTACCATCAATAATCCTGTATAAACCTCCAGTGTATGTATGTTTTAACAAACACGGGATCGAATTTCTGCTTTGTATGTATGAGTAGAATAGTTAGACCACATGGTAGGTGAATGTCCTGATTTAGAAGATATCATTAAATAATCTTCCAAAGTGGTTACACAATTTACACTCCCACCAGCAACACATGAAAATATCAATTGCTCCACATCCTTTTCAACATTTTGATATATTCCATCATTTTCCATGTTAACTATTATGGCAACATAAAGAGTATCTTATTGTGGTTTGAATTTGCATTTTCCTGAGGAATAATGACATTCAGCAATTTTTCACATGTTAAATGGCCATTTGAATATCCTCTTTTGTGAAGTCTCCAAGTATTTTGCCCATTTTGCTGTTTTTCTTAGTGACTTGTAGTTCTTTTTAAAAAATGTTTATTTTTTTATTTTGAGACAAAGAGCAAGCAGGAGGGATAGAGAGAGAAAGAGAGAGAAAGAGAGAGAAAGAGAGAGAAAGAGAGAGAAAGAGAGAGAGAGAGAGAGAGAGAGAGAGAGAGAGAGAGAGAGAGAGAGATTGGATCCCAAGGAGGCTACACCCTGTCAGCAGAGCCTGATGCGGACCTTGATCCCTTGAAAGAGTGAGATCATGACCTGAGCCAAAATCAAGAGTTGGACACTCAGTCACATGAGCCACTCAGGTGCCCCTCTCATTAGATTTTTAAGTAAACTATCCCCTATGGCATAAGGACATTTCTTTACAGCTTTCAAAATCAGTTTCAATTATTTACTGAATTTAAAGGAGAGGCTCTCTTTTCCCTCAGGAACTCATTCTTACAGCCCCAACCTCTCACATAGGTGGGCCTCCATTTACCTTACCAATTTTACTTGAAGGAATTTAAAAACAACTAAGCTTATACATTTTTCTTGTGGAAGATGTTCCTGGCAATCTCAACCTCATCTCTAGCTAAGTCTGATTAGGTTAATGGCCTGTATGCTCCTACAGAATATCTACTTCTCCTATCATAATTTCTCTTACCACATTATAATTATTAACTGTTTATAGATTATGACTATCTTCTTTTGTTTACTACTTTTTCACTCAATTCCTGGCTGTGCTCAATGACTGTCTGTTAACTGAGTTCTTTTTTGTTGTTGTTGTTGTTGTTAAATGAATTCTAAGAAAACAATTATAAATATGCCTCAGAAGTGGCCACAAGTTTGTCAATGAGATTACCTACAATACTGAACATTTTGAAATAGCTTAAATCACACCTACATAAAAATGTAGCAGAGTAGTTCCAACAACCATTCATGATAAAAACCCACAACAAACTAAAACAACAGGGAACTTATTCACGTTGAGAAAGAACAGCTACTAAAAACATACATCAAAATTTTTTGAAGTAACATCCACACCCATCGTGGGGCTTGAACTCACAATCCCAAGAACAAGAGTCACATGCTCTACTCACTGAGCCAGCCAGGCAGCCCCTACATCAAACTTAATGGTGGGAAACTAAAAGCTTTCCCACAAAGATCAGTATTAAGACAAGGATGTCACCTTTTACCACTGCTTTTCAACACTGTACTTTAAGTCCCTGCTAATGCAATAAAACAAGAAAAGGAAATGAAAGGTATACAAATTGATAAGGAAAAAATAAAATTGTCTTTGTTCACAGATGACATAAACATCTAAATAGGAAATCCAAAAGACAAAACTTTCCAGAACTAATAAGCAATTATAGCAAACTTGCAGCATACAAGGTTAGTACAAAAAATTTAATCACTTTCCTAAATAGCATCAATGAACAAACTGAATTTGACGTTAAGAACAATACTACTGAGGGGTGCCTGGGTGGCTCAGTCGGTTAAGCGTCTTTTGATTTCGGCTCAGGTCATGATCTCACAGTTCTCACGAGTTTAAGCCCCATGTCAGGCTCTGCGCTGATAGTGCAGAGCCCACTTAGGATTCTCTCTCCTCTCTCTGCTCCTATTGGGCTCATATGCTCTCTTTCTCTCTCAAAATAAATAAGTAAAACATAAAAAAAGAAAAGGAAAGAAAGGAAAGGAAAGGAAAGGAAAGGAAAGGAAAGGAAGGGAAGGGAAAGGGAAAGGGAAAGGGAAAGGGAAAGGGAAAGGGAAAGGGAAAGGGAAAGGGAAAGGGAAAGGAAAAGGAAAAGGAAAAGGAAAAGAACAATACTACTAAGCCTGGGTGGCTCAGTTAGTTAAGTGTCTGACTCTTGGTTTCAGCTCAGGTCATGATCTCATGGTATGTGAGATCAAGCCCCACACTGGATTCTGCCCTGACGGTACACAGTCCACTTGGGATTCTCTCTCTTCCCCCTCCTCCACTCACACACATGCTTTCTCTCAAAATAAATATTAAAAAAATAAAATAAAAACAATACTATTTACATTAGCACCCACCCAAAACTTATGTATAAATCTAATAAAATATGTACAAGACCTGTATGAGGAAAACTCCAAAACTATTATGAATGAAATCAAAGAAGAGTTATATAAATGGAGACATTCCATATTCATGAATAGGAACACTAAATAATTTCAAGATGTCAGTTCTTCCCAACTTGACATATAAATCTGATGCAATCCCAGTCAAATTTCCAGCAGGTTACTTTGTGGATTATCAGTAAAATGATACTAAAGCTTATATAGAGAGGCAAAAGACCCAGAATAGCTAAAAAAATACTGAAGAAGAACAAAATTGGAGGACTGAAGCTACCTACCTGACTTTGAGCTTATTGTACTCAACACAATGAGATATTGATGAAAGAAGAGATGAAACAGAAAAGTCCCCAAATAGATCCACATATATACAGCCAACTGATCTTTGACAAAGGAACAAAGGTAATGCAAGAGAGAAAAAAAAAAGTTTCCCCAACATATAGCGTTGGCATAACTAAACATTCATATGTAAAAATATGAACTACACATAGGCCTTACACCCTACACAAAAGTCAACTCAAAATGAGTCATATACCTAATTGTAAAGCACAAAAGTATAAAATTCCTAGAAGGTAACAGGAGAAAATCTAGACGATCTTGGATTTGGCAGTGAGTTTTTAGATACAATAACAAAAGGCATAAGCCTTTAAAGGCATATGCCATTAAAGAAAGAATTGATAAGACAGGCGGCTCAGTTGGTTGAGTGATCTCAACTCAGGCTTTGATCTCAGGGTCCTGAGTTCAAGCCCTGCATTAGGCTCTGCACTGGGTATAAAGCCTATATAAATAAATACATACATAGATAAAATTTACAGAAGAAAGAATGGATAAGACAAACTTCATTAAAGTTAAAACTTCCTTTAGGGCACCTGGGTGGCTCAGTCAGTTAAGCATCTGATACTTCATTTCCACTGAGAGGTTGAGAGGTCACGATCTCACTGTCCCGTGAGATTGAGCCCCCACCCCGTCAGGCTCTGTGCTAACAGCACGAAGCCTGCTTGGGATTCTGTCTCCTCTCCCCTGCTCATGCTCTCTCTCAAAATAAATAAACTTTAAAAAATTAAACTAGGGGCACCTGGGTGGCTCAGTCGGTTAAGCAACCAACTTTGGCTCAGGTCACGACCTCACGGTTCATGAGTTCATGAGGCTCTGTTCAAGTTCATGAGTTCAAGTCAGGCTCTGTGCTGAAAGCTAGGAGCCTGGAGCCTGATTTGGATTCTGTGTCTCCCTCTCTCTCTGTCCTTCCCCTGTTCATGTGCGCCCATGCTCTGTCTCTCTCACTCTCTCTCTCTCCAAAAATAAACACTAAAAAATCTTAAATTAAAACTTCCTTTGCAAGATACTGTCAAGAGGATAAAAAAACAAGCCACAGACTGGGAGAAAAATTTGCAAAAGACATATCTGATAAAGTACTGCTATCCAAAATACACAAAGGAGTACGAAAACTTAACAATAAGACAATGGTCAACCCAATTTAAAAATGGGACAAAACCTTAACAGACACCTTACCAAATAAGCATCTAACAAACAGGCATATGAAAAGATGTCCCAAATCACATATCATCAGGAAAATGCAAATTAAAACAACAATGAGAGACCACTATGCCTCATGCTGGTATATGTAAACACTTACTAGACTGGTCAAAAATCTGTAACTCTGACAACACCAAATACTGGCAATGGTGTGGAGCAACAGGAACTCTCACGCTCACTGCTGGTGGGACTGTAAAATGGTCCAGCCACTTTGGAAGACAGTTTGGCAGTTTCTCACAAAACTAAACATATTATCATACAGTCTAGCAATTGCTTTCTTTAGTATTTATCCAGAGGACCTGGAAACTTATGTCCACAAAAAACACAGCACATGATGTTTAGAGTAGCTTTCATTCATAACTGTCAAAATTTGGAAGCAATCAAGATGTCCTTCAGGAGGTTAAAGGGTTAAGTAAACTGGTGCTTCCTTCCAGTCAATGGAATGTTATTCAGCACTAAAAGGAAATGAGCTATCTAGCCATGAAAAGACACAGAGAAAACTTAAACGCATATTACTAAGTGAAAGAATCCAGTCTAAAAAGATTATATATCCTATCATCCCAACTATGGAATACTCTGGAAAATGCAAAACTATAAAGACAGGAGGTTAGGAGGGGAAGGCAGGATGAAGAGGCAGAGTACACAGGATTTGTGGACTGTTAAACTACACGACACTATTAGGGTGGATACATATCGTGTCATTACACACTTGTCTAAACCCACAACATGTAAAACACCATCAACTATAAACTTTAGGTGATTACCATGCCACAATGCAGACTCCGCTATTCTAACAAACATACCATGCCTCACCACTGTGGTTGGGGATGCAGACAATGAGGGATAATGCATGTGTAGGGGCAGTATATGGGGAACCTCTGTACCTTCCACTCCATTTTGCTGTGAACTTAAAACTGTTTTAGCAAATAAAGTCTATTTAAAAAAATGAAGCACACTGGCACTAAAGATGTTTATAGTATGCCATTATATGAGAAAAGTAGGCACCTATACACGATTCAGCTTCCAGACAATATTCATTAAAACTAAGATATTCTTGTATTGAGCAAGATATGAGCACTAAGGTCCTATATATAACTTGTACACTATACTGGAGCTGTCACTCACTAAAGGCTGAGAGAGGACTTATTTTTGCCCCTGCCTCTCCATGGGATGAACAGGAGTATGGAGACAGCGGCCAGTGAATGAGGACCTGATGGAACTTTGATGATTTCTTTGCCTGGACCACATGTTCTGGGTGATGAGAACTAGTTCTCCAAGATACGCAATTGTAAAGACCTCAATATTTTTCATAAATGTTTATTTTTTTCTCCCTACGTCATCACCTAGTAGCGTGCTGAACATTTCTATAATAAGTTCCAAGGTTGTTGCTAGTATCTCTTCAATTAAAAAGTAGTGTTTAAGATCCCAAGTAACATTAAAGAAGCCCCCTAGACCCCTTTCTCTCCCACTGATTAACACTAAAATCTCTGGATAGAGTACAATGCACAAAGACTTAAAGTAACTAATGGCAGGTAGACTGGGGAAAGAGACAAAAATGTGAGGGTGAATTTTATGGGTTCCCCCCGCTTCTTTTCTCTTTTAACTTTTCCTGAGAATGGCTCCAACTGCAGAACCATACTAGCAGTGTGAACAGCAATGATGCCAAGAAAACTCTTATTTTCTGACTATAACACCAGGGCCCCTGCTATCAAGAGAATGTAGGTGCAAAATTCTTTTCCTTTTCTTCAGATCCCTACCCCGTTGTCTCTCTTGGCCCTGACCTGAGGCCAGACCCAGTTGCTTAAGTGCATTAAAGCAGCAGTGCTGAGAGCACTGGCATCTAAAACCCCCAAGAAAAAAGTTTACTTGTGTAACCAGCTGAACGGGGAAAAGGGGACCCAGAAATCTTCATCAGTATTTTCTCTCTTTTCTTTCACTGCTTTTCTGCAAGGGTGGCCCAAGTTGAGCAAAAGAGTGTGACAATGCAGGCAGCTACAACTCTAATAGATGGCAATGTTTCTGGGAAACAGCCTTGGAAAAAAAAAGGTAATCAGTGTCTTTTCCAAAGACTAGATTCATTTACTGTCTGGTATAATACAATGTCCCCTCTAGAGCAAAGAACAGGCACACTTACTGCCTATTATAAATGATTTGGGTTCTCTAATCTCAAGTTCTTCAGCTGTGACACAGATCAAAGGCAGGTGCAGTATCAACCTCCACCCCGCCCCCACACCCCCCCCACCCCACCCCCCCACACCCCATCACGCCACCCTGTCAAGAGAAAGGCAAGGGAAATTGTCACAAACATGATACTCATGCTGCTTGCTATGCTTGGAGTAAAAGTGCTTAATCAAGGGGGTGGCGCCTGGGTGGCTCAGTCGGATTGAGCCTCCGACTTGCTTCTGACTTTGGCTCAGGTCATGATTTTGCAGTTCACAGGTTCCAGCCAGGAATCAGGCTCTGCTGACAGCTCAGAGCCTGGAACCTGCTTTGGATTCTGTGTCTCCCTCTGTCCCTCCCCTGCTCACACTCTGTACCACTCTCTCTCTCTCTCTCTCAAAAATAAATTTTAAAAACACTAAAAAAAAAAAAAAAAAAAAAAGGTACTTCATCAAGTCTTCTTCCAGCAACCATAAAACAAGTTAATGTGTTAGCTTACAAGGATGATAAAATTTCGGACTTTATACAGTTCTTGACAGGAAAAAAATCAGTAAACATGAAGACAGATCATTAGAAAATAACCAATCTGAATAAAAGACAAGAGAAAAAATGGGGAAAAAAAGAAAGCAGACCCTCAGGGACCTGTGAAACAATATTAAAAAGTCAAACACTTGGGGCGCCTGGGTGGTGCAGTCGGTTAAGCGTCCGACTTCAGCCAGGTCACGATCTCGCGGTCTGTGAGTTCGAGCCCTGCGTCAGGCTCTGGGCTGATGGCTCGGAGCCTGGAGCCTGTTTCCGATTCTGTGTCTCCCTCTCTCTCTGTCCCAAAAATAAATAAAAAACGTTGAAAAAAAAAAATTAAAAAAAAGTCAAACACTCATGTCACTGAAATCCTAAAAAGAAGTGCACAAAAATATTTCAAGAAATGATGGCTGAAAGCTTCACAAATTTGTTCAAAGACATAAATTTACAGATTTGAGAACAAGCTAACTCTAAGAGGACAGCTTCAGAGAAAACCATACCCAGCCACATCATAAAAAGTGGCTGAAAACCAAAGATTAAAAATAAAAAAACTTGAATGGTGCCTGGGTAGCTCAGCTGGTTAGGTTAGGTGTCCAACTCTTGATCTGAGCTCAGGTCTTCATTTCAGGTCATGAGTTCAAGCCCCGCACTGGGCTCTGTGCTGAGTGTAAAGTCTACTTAAAACAAACAAAAAAACACAAAAAAACAACTTGAAACAGCTAAAGAAAAAATTTCCATTTAGGGATACAAAGACTTCATATTTCTCATCAAGAAAACCATGACAGTGGCACAGTGTCTTCACAGCGCTGGCGGGGGGGCGGGGGGGGGAACAGGGGTGCCTGGGTGGCTCAGTCGGTGAAGCGTCCGACTTCAGCTCAGGTCGTGATCTCTGGGTTTGTGAGTTCGAGCCCCGCATTGAGCTCTATGCTGACAGCTCAGAGCGCGGAGCCTACTTCGGATCCTAGGTCTCCCCATCTCTCAGCCCCTCCCATGCTCATGCTCTGCTTCTGTCTCTCAATAATAAATAAACGTTAAAAAAAAATTAAAAAAAAAAAAAAGAATTGTAAACGTAATTCCATATCCAGCAAAAATATTCTTCAGGAACAAAGTTGGAATAAAGATATTGTCAAATGAAAGAAAACTATAGGGATCTACCATCACCAGGCCAGTTCTTAAAAAAGAAATAAATAGATCTAAAAAATGGGGAGGGCCTTAAAGACAATCTTCAGCCAGAAGATACCAGATACGAATAACAAAGATTTGGAACTTCAAGAATACAGTAAGAATTACAGAAGCAGTAACTAACTAGAGAAATATAATAGACCATTTTCCTTCTCTTCAGTTATTTAAAATGTGTATGACTATGAAAGCAAAACTTAAAACATTGGTAAGGTTTTTAATGTATAGAGACATAATACATGTGAAAACTAATATAAAGGGAGGTAAATGGTCATAAGAATCTGCATTTTATTTTTATAAGTATAACATTAACTCTAATTGGACTATAAATCATTAAGTATGTATTTTGTAATCCCTACAGCAACCACCTTCTTTATAAATATATGTAGATACACATATATGTATATATATATTCTATATACATATGTATATAAGTATATTTATATACTTAGAGGAAGGGGAGATAAAGCAAAAAATCCAGTAGATAAATTAAAATTAAATACTTACAAGCATCAAGATAATACAAAAGAAGGGAGAAAGGGAGAAACAGAGGTAGAAACAGAGGGAAAAACAGAAAACAAACAGATCTAATCCAATCACACCAATAATTACATTAAATACACCAATTAGAGGACAGAAGTAGCTAGACTGGATATAAAAATAGCAATACACAACAATATACTCCCTACAAAAAAAAGTAACTTAAAGACAATAGGTAAGTTAACAGTAAAAGAATGGAAAAAATATATCATGCAAACAATCAAAACAGAGACAGAGTGCCACATTAACGTCAGATAAAGTAAACTTTGAATAAGAAGTATTATCAGCAATCGATTCTCAGCCTTTTGGCTAAGATCAAGTGTAGTAGTATCAGCAATAAAGTATTATCAGCAATAAAGAGGGGATGAAAGGATAAAATGATCATCAATTTACCAAAAAGTCGTAACAATACTAAATGTCTATGTGTCTAACAATAAAGCTTCAATATGAAGAAAAAACTGAACTGAAAATATAAATTAAAAATTTTAAGTCTACAATTATATTGGGAGACTACAGCACTCTTCTCTCAGCAATGGATAGAACAGGTATGTAATAAGGCAACATAGAGGAGAGCTGGAAAATACTTTAGCCAACTTGACTTAACATTTAAAGAACACTCCAACAGTAACATTAGATTATATACATTCTTTTCAAGCGCACACAAAATATTCACCATAACAGACCATATTCTAGGGCATAAGACAAACCTTAACAAATTTAAAAGAACTAAAATCATAAAACATTCTCTGACCATAATCAAATTAAACTAGAAATAATAGAAAGCTACTGAGAAAATTCCCTAATTTGGGAAATTAACACATGTCTAAATAATCCATAGGTCAAAGAGTAAGTCACCAGGGTAAGTAGAGAAGAGTTTAAATTGAATAAAAACAAAACACAGTAACAAAACTTGTGGGATGCAACTAAAGCAGTGCTTACAAAGAAACATACAGCTAACTACTAATACTCAAAAAAAAAAAAAAAAAAGAAACAAAAAAAAAAAAAACCCAAAAAACCAACCAAATTTCAAATCAATGATCGAAGCCTCTACCAACAATAGAAAAAAAAAAATCAAGAAAGCAAAAAAAATATGACTCTTTGAAAAGATCCCAAGATATGCTCTAGAGAGATTAAAATAAATGAACAAAAAAATACATGAGTAAACAGAAGACATAAATTACGAATATTAGGAATGAAAAGGCAAAGGCATCACCAAGAGACCCCACAGACATTGTCACAGGAAAATAAGAGTATTATGAAAAACCTTATGCCTATTTCACAACCTAGACTGAATGAACAAACTCCTTGATAGACACATACTACAGAAGCTCAACAAGAAGAAACAGTCCTGCATCTACTAAAGATAATGAATTTGAAGTTAAAAGTCTTCCAAAAACAAAACTACATGCTCAGGTGACTTCACTAGTGAGTTCTAGCAACCTTTAAAGAAGATAGAAGATTAATCCATACAACCTCTTCAAGAATATAGAAGAGAAATAAACATTCTCCAATTCCTTTAATGAGACCAGCATTTCTGGTACGAAAATCAAACAAAGTCATTGTAACTAAAAGAAAATACTATACAAATATCTAGCATGACAGATACAATAGCCGAAACAAATGCTATCAAACTGAATGCAGCGACATATAAAAAGGGTAAGCACATTTATGACTTCGGGGCTTACCCCAGGAATGCAAGGTTTATTCAATGTTTTAAAAAAATCAATCAACATAATCCATGTCATCATTAACCTAAGAAGAAAACTACATGATTAACTTATTAAATGCAAAAAAAGAATTTGCCAAAACCAGCATCCATTCATGAGTACAAAATTTCAGAAAATAAATAGAATTTCTTTAACCTGATGAAGGACACCTACAAGAAAAACTTAACAGATAACATATTTGAGAGAAAGAATATTTTTCTTCTAAGTTCACAAAAAGGAAAATGATATCCACTTTACCACTTCTATTCAAAATTATGCCGATAATCTTAGTTATTACATTAAGGCATAAACATTGGAAAGAAAGAAAGAAAACTCTAATCATAGCATGATTATGTACATGAAAATCCCAAGGACTCTAGAAAAAAGCTACTAAAACTAATGAGTGTTTAGCACATTTGCTGGATAGAGGGTCAACATGCCACCAATGAGCAAATGTAAAAGAAACCACAAAGCAGGTATAAAACTCACACATGTACTAGATTGGTATGCTGAAAACTACAAACACTGATGGAAAAAATCAAATAAACCTAAATAAACAGAAATAGTACATTTATGCTTAAATGTTCAATACTGTTAATATGTTAACTCCCCCCAAACTAATCTATGGATTCATCACAATCCCAATTAAAATCTCAGGTGACCTATTTGGTAGAAGTCAAAAGTTGCTTTTAAAATTATATGGAAAGGCAAAAAAAGGCGAAGAACCAAAACAATTTTGAAAGAAGTCAGTGGATTCACATTCGCTAATTTCAAGACTTAGTTACAGTAAGACAGCACACAATTGGCAAAAGGAGAGTCAATAAACAGTGACAAAGAATGGAGTCCAGAAATAGACATACACATATATGTACATATATATGCTCACCTGATCTTTGACAAAGATGCAAAGACAACTCATCAAGAAACTTTTTAAGTCTAGCTTCTTTAACTTAGCCTAAAGCATGTGGGATTCATTGGTGATGTTGTATATTTTGAAAAATAAAACGAACCAACGTGACCAACAATTATAGAACACTCCACCCATCAACATCCGACTACATACATCCTTTTGAAGTGCAAACATAATATTTACCACAAAAGACCATATTTTCAGCCACAAAACAAACCTTAACACTATGATTATCTTCCAATAAATGGTGCTGGAACAACTAGATATCTATATGCAAAAAACTAGACACTTCAACTCACATGAAAATTAATTCATAATGAATCCTGTTACACCAAAATGTAAAAGAAAAATTACAAAACTTCTAGAAGGAAACATAAGTAAAACCTTTGTCGCCTTGGGTTAGCGTTAGGAAAGGATATCTTATGTGACATACCAAGTACTATCAACAACAACAAAAGAACCTGAACTTCACCAAAGTAATAAACTTTTGCTCTGTGAAAGCTAATGTTAATAGCATAAAAAGACAAGCCAGAGTAGGAAAAAATATTTGCAAAACATTTATCTGGCAAAGGATGCATAATTAGAATACATGAAGAATTCTCAAAACTCAATAAAGAAATCCAAATTTTTAAATGGGCAAAAGATGTGAAAGGAAGGACATCACTAAAGATAATTTTCAGACAGTGAATAGGCACATAAAAAGACACTCAAAAGCACTATTAGAGACTGTATATTAAAATTACAACAGGGGGCACCTGGGTGGCTTGGTCGGTTAAGCGTCCGACTTCGGCTCAGGTCACGATCTTGCGGTCGGTGGGTTCGAGCCCCGCGTCGGGCTCTGTGCTGACAGCTCAGAGCCTGGAGCCTGTTTCAGAGTCTGTGTCTCCCTCTCTCTGTGACCCTCCCCCGTTCATGCTCTGTCTCTCTCTGTCTCAAAAATAAATAAACGTTAAAAAAAAAAAAATTAAAAAAAAAAATTACAACGGGGTAACAGTAGAAACCTGTAAGAATGGCTAAAAATCTCTAGTGTGCTGATTAATGCTTAGCAACCAGGTCTTTGGGGGAGAAGACTCTGATTTACAGCTTTTGCTGATGTGTGGTATAAATGTGCCTGCTGTGGCTGCTTACCCCTCCCTGAAAGTGGACTTGAGAAGATATGTACTTTGCACCATAAAATACAATAGATATATGACCTCAAGAGCATAAAAATAATAAACAGTAGTAATGAAATTAGGAAGTGACAAGTTTTGAATACTTATTACCATCATTTTTAATATAATTCATTTAAATATGTTTGTATAACTTAATTTTAACAATGGCTGTGTTTAATAACCAGCTTACAAATCCCTGAAAATTTAACAATCACTTCTTTCAAGCCAACAGAAGCCAGTCTCAAGCTCACCACTACCTAAAAGAAAAACTGATACTAATAAATGCAGACAGGATGTGGAACAACTCATATTCTCATTCACTGCTATGGGAATGTAATTAATGATAGATCTACTTCGGAAAGAGCTTGACAGTTTCTTTCTTTGCTTTCTTTCCCTTCCCCTCCCTCCTTGCCTTCCCTCCTTTGACTCTTCTATAATTTTATAAGATTTCAAAGATGAAATGAATAGAAACTTGACCAGAGATGAAAACAGACAAATCTAGCTGCACAAAAGTTTCCCTGGGGCTAGCTGTCAAGATTCCAACACTCAGTAATACATATAAAACGTGACTCTCGGAATAAGGATAAAATTTCTATATTAAAATAACTTTTATGACACCAGGAAATACACTGACATGCTTTTATATTGAAACATCATGCTTCTGTTTTAATGAAACCATAGATTAACAATTTTCAGACTCAGAGAACACTGCCCTAACGGATATGTCTTGAGTTACATTATTACTACAGTCATTAACTCATGGGACTAAAAGCAAGTGACTTCACCTCCCTCAAACCGTTGTGGCAGAAAGTACAGCAGTTTCTTACAAAGTCAAAACATAATTACCATACAACCCGGCAATCCTTAAGTATTACCCAAAAGAAATGAACACTATGTTCATACAAAAACTTGCACATCAATGTTTATATTGGCTTTACTCATTAATGCCAGAAGTTGGAAACACAACTGTCTTTCAATAACAATCAACTGTGAGACAATTAAATTCAGAAATAAAAAGGACTGAACTACTGATCTATGCAACATCTCTGAGTCTCACACTTGATACTAAATAAAGAAGCTAGACTCCAAATTTCATACTGTATGATTCAATCTATATGACATTCTGAAAAAAAGACAAAACTAGACAGAAGACATCACTGGTTGCCAGAGACTGGGAGTGGGAAGGGGTTAACTACGTGAGAGAATTTTTTTAGGTGATGGAAGTGGTCTCTATCCTGAGTGAGATGGAAATGCACTTTACTAAACTGAGGTAAATTTTGCCTCTAGTAAAAACTATCATCACAGGAAAAACAACAGTTCAACTTATCATAGGAAAGTGAGTATTTGTAAAATTAACAGTAAAGGCAAATTTCATTCTTTTTAAGAAAAAAGCACAACAAAGTGAGCAACTCTGCCTCAAGCAACTTCGTATAATAACATTTTTTAACAGACACTAAAAACCATTCATTCTAAAATCTCTCACTTTAATAGCTTTAAGGGAAAGTGGTCAACTAGAGTCAGGCTGCTCACAAATCTTTCTAATAATTTCCAGTGCTCACCCCTTAACATACCTGATTGCAAAATGTTTTTGCTCTGACACACACGTAATTCATAAAGAAATTTTCAGAAAAATTAGTACATTTAAAATTGGAGGCCTACCTAGAGATCAGAAAACAGAAGAAAACATATACTGTTACTACCTGTTGCATAGGTACAAGACATACCAATTGAGCAGGTCTTTGTCAACAGTCCCTTGTCATACTCTTATTTTCTTTTGATAATTCCAACCATTTTCAAGATCTCAAAGATCATTTCTATGTAATTAAGTGACTCTAGTCTTCTATACTATTTTGTAGCACATACATATTTCAATTACACATGTAACATCTGGTATTGCAGGCATTTGTTCACAGAGCTGGGTTTATTACATTGACTTTTGATGGTTTATACACTCATTCCTTAGGGCAGGGACTAGACGTCCAGCCTGGTTTAATGTAATCATTCAGTAAGTTTATGACACATTCCCAAAACAACATTTCTAGCCCATGGGCATCTCTAGCTGCTTGATGTTCTCTTAATTGCTGTAACGTAGCCCCAAATAAAACTTGTAATTCCTTTGTCTAAGAATCGCCTGAAGAGAGGGAGACATTGTAAGTCTTTAGATGTCTAACTTTTCATCTATTGTTGCATCAATTTCCTTTTCTCCTTTATTATTTGCACTTGCTTTCCTTTTTCAGGTCTTCAACCTCAAACTTAAAATAGCTTCCAACTCATCGACTTATCAATAATACCTCCCACTCAAATTTATCCCTCAGACTGCTAGTACATTAATCCTCCTAGATAATCAAGTTACTGCCGTAACAATTTTTCATAGCTCTCACCCACCTACTCCAAAGTCCTTCACAATTTCACCACCTAGTAAACTTGTAACATCCTCTACTCAGCCACTCTGAATTTTTTATGGTTCCCTAGAATATGGACTGACCCTCAAGTGACCCTTGCTATTCTCCCACTTTGAAATTTCATTACCCCTTCGAGGTCTCTCTTAAATATTACCTCTTCAATGAGCTTTCCCCAGCCAAGAGAAGCATTTAGTGTTCATCTACTATGTGTCAGGAACATTGATAGGAATAAAAATCTCCCCATGTTTCAGTGGTACTTCCAGTGAAAACTGGTTGTGTTTTCAGACCATAAAATCACAATCTGTATCAGAGTTTTCTGTACACCTCCTTCTTCTCCACTGGAGATTTTCTGTCCTCAAAGATTTGCAGTAGTTGCTGATATTTGCACTCTGATGATGATCCATATAGTACGGGAGAGGGTAAATACCCAAGTATTTGCTGAAGTCAACCAAGTAGGATGTCTTCCAAACACTTAGTGCAGCGTGGGGTTAGAGAAAAGGAATTTTAAGACCTGTGAGCCTCCCATCTCGAAATTTCATTTGAAATGCTCTATAATCCCTATCATGGGCAAACTATCGTCCTCTTCTTAACTTCAACTGACCTAAATTTAGACTGAGGTTAGTCTGAGAACCAGGTGTGAGCACCTATGGTCAAGTCTTTTTCAACGAGGGTGCCAATTATCATTCATAGGGGGAAAGAATAATCTTTTCAACAAATGGTGCTGGGACAATTGAATTGCCAAATGGAAAAGAACAAAGGTGGACCCTACCTCATTACATATACAAAAATTAACTCAAAACGGATCAAGGACTTAAAGGCGCCAAAACCATAAAATTCTTAGAAGAAAACACACATGTAAATCTTCATGACCTTAGCTTTGGCAGGGGATTCTTAGATGCGACAGTGAAAAGCATGAGAAACAAAATTTTTAAAATAAATTTTACTTCATCAAATTTTTAAAAAATGTGTTTAGAAGGACACCATCAAGAACATGACAAGACAACAAAGAAACTGGGAGAAAACATCTGCAAATTATGTATCTAATAAGGAACTTCTATCTAGAATATATAAATAATTGTTATAACTCAGTAAAAGTCAACTCAATTAAAAAATGAGCAAAGGATCTGAAGAGACATTCCTCCAAAGATATACAAATGGCCAACAAACACATGAAAAGATCTGCAACATCTTTAGTCACCAAAAACAATTCAATCAAACCACATAAAAATAGCATTTAACAACCATTAAGATAAACAGAATGGAAAAAAAAAAGTCATAATAACGGGTGTTGGTGAGGCTGTGGAGAAACTGGTACCCTCATACATGGCTGGTGGAAATGTAAGATGGCGCAGCCACTTTGGGAAACCAGTCTGGCAATTATTCAAACGATTAAATGTAAAGTTAATCTAAGACCCAGTAATTCTACTTGTACAATATCTACTGCAGCATTATTAACAACCTGAACGTGGAAACAACCCCTATGTCCATCAACTGATGAATGGATAAACAAAATGTAGTATACCCACACAATGGATTATTCCATTTCATTCAATTCCATAAAGGAATGAAGTACAGACTGTGAAAACATTATGTTAAGTGAAATAAGCCAGTCATGAAAAAATACATATGATTTCATTCATAGAAGTCCAGAACAGTTTATAGAGACAAAAATTTAATTAGTGGTTGTTTAAGAGATTTGGGAAATGGGGGCAAGGAGTGATAGCTGAAAACCATAGTTTCTTTTTGAGGTGATGAACATGTTCTAAAACTAACTGTAGTGATGGATGCACATATCTGTGAATATAGTAAAAACCATTAAATTGTACACATTAAATGAGTGAAATGTATGGTATATGAGTTATACTTCAATACAGCTGTATAAAATAGAGAAAAGGTATATATTTCCTGACTTTTTTTTTTAAAGGTGTTGTCTTATTTCTCCATGATTCTTTATGGGAAGCATCTTTTAAGCTTATGGTTGTATCATTTAAGGAAAAAGCAATATTCATAAACAATTTAAAGCCTTGCTCTCTGGTACCAAAAAGCTTTCACTAGATGTTTTCCCCTTCTCATTCTATTTTCTGCCCCCATGCCAGCTTCCACCAATTCCTTGTTTCACAGTCACAACGCAACAGAAACACTGTAATTTTTAAATATGCTTCATTTACTGAATTTGGCTTTCTGGGACTGTTCTTAATTGTGAAAGGAAAGGAATCCAATACTGTGTTAAAAATAGACTAATATCATACACCAAATTGTACGGTCATTACAAGCTTACTGTCATCGAAAATGTCTATAATTTGATTTCCACTTCTATGAATTTCAATCAATTTAACAAGTTTCTACAGAAATAAATTTTTAAATGCTTACTTTTTCTTTAATTAAAATACATTTATCTGTAAATCTGACTTTCAATTTACAGTTTAGGTTAACTATTCGAAGTAGATGATCTGCATCACAATCATCTGAGGCTTTGCAACTTTTTATTGTCTATGGACCAGAAGCAATGCCAGGAGGAATGTGTTAAAAATGCATAATAATGGCCTTATCCCAGCCCTACAGAACCATAATTTGCACTATAACAAGATCCCTAGGTGGGTGATGGGCATTGAGGAGGGCACCTGTTGGGATGAGCACTGGGTGTTGTACGGAAACCAATTTGACAATAAATTTTATATATGTATATATATATCCCTAGGTAAGTTATGCATAAAGTTTGAAGATCTTGAGCATTCAACACGCAGATTCCAGTGAGGAGAAGGCATCTGCATTTCAAACGAGAACCCTATGGTCTCCCCTACACTCTCAGGTTTGAGAAGCACTTTTGAAAACAAAAGTGGAGGGCTGAGAAAGAACATTCCTTCAGAGTAGTTTAGGTATACTAAAAAACACTGCTATAGATCCATCCCCCCCAGAACAGTTTGGAAAGCAAGGAAGATTATGATTTTACAAATCTGTTATATTACCTTAAAACTACTAACCTGAATGAGTCTATATAACATAAGGGGTTTAGATTAACAATCAAACCCAAGTTTACAACTTTCACATTGCACCAACCAAGATAAATTTATTCATACTCAAACTTCTGTAGACTTTTATTGAAAAAGTCAAATAACTTATGTAAAAGTCCCATCCAAATGGGAAATAGAAATTTACAGCTCCTGCTACTCAACTCTGAAAAGCCTCAATTAAACAGAACGCTTAGCGTTCACAGAATTCTAGTTCACAGTAGGTCAGTAGTTTGTTTTGATCCTAGCTGGTGGAAAACCTTCATAGTCCTCAAAGGAAATACAGGTCTTAGAATTCAGCATAGACACTAACTCTCAATACATTTTAAGCCAGCTACATGGTACGTATAAAGGGTTAAAAAGATAAACTCAAAGGTTCATCTGTTTTGCTAGGCAATTTTTACTAATTCTTAGGAGATGCTGGTTTTGACAATAAATCCAGCAAACATTTACTAAATGCAAATGTTCAGGATTTTGTGACGAACACAAAGATGATCAAGGCACTATCCCCAGCCTCAAGAAGCATATAATCTAAGGGGAGGCGGGATTTGGCTGGGAACCTGTATATACAACTTGCAGAGTATGGTCAGTGATGAAAACGGTTCCCGGAAGTTCCAAGTTTCAGCTAACCGAGTTTTAGATAATGGATATTTTACAGTAATTTCCAATTGATTTGGTGTAGAGTTGCACGAGCCAAGAAAGCTTACAAAAGCACTTTATAAAGAAGTACAGCCTAAGGTAAACAAACCTGGGCAATTTGCTTACATTTTAATACACACACACACACATACACACACACACACACACTTAAAACTGGGCTATGAAGTGTGGGTGACTTCATTTAAATGCAAAGCAATTCAAACCTGAAATGGATCTAGGAGGCCAATTAGAGTTAACAGTGTTTCCTCTGACAAAAACAGGAACACTCAACTTCAGAGACCGCTGACCATGCGAGAAAAGAGGAAAAAGGGAGTGAGGACCGGTTATTTCTTCCTGGCAACTTAAAAAAATAAAACAAACAAACAAAAACAACAGAAAACCCAAACCAGCACTTTCCTGGACTACTCCCTCTCTTCAACTTTGCATTTTATAAACGCTCGTATTCTTAAAAAGTCTAAGAACTAAAGAAGACAAAACCGGTCAAGTGCATTCAACAATACAAAACAGAGGCACCTCCCTCAAGGGGAACTAGCAGTCCATGAAGGGCCATGACTGGGAAAAGTGCATCCACAAGCTCCCTGGAGAGCCACGGCCACTCAACGCTCCGTTCACTGGTCTCCCCTCCCAGGGGCACACCCTCCCTTGGTAAAGGAAAAGCGAGCCCCTCTCCAAAGGGGGCTGCGGAGGTCGCCCGGGAGGGTGGTAAGGTTGACCAGGACTCAGGGCAAGACCCTCGGCTTTGGAGAAGAGGTGCAAATGACACCGAGGAAGGCCGGCTGAACCGGGAAAGGGCGCTGCAACGTTCGGGCCGGTCCCGGCCCCTCAAAGGATCAGGTCGACCCCCAGCCCGCCAGGCTGGTCTCGTGAGGGAGGCTGGCCGCCCAGGCCACGCTCCAGCCCACTGACAGGTACCAGAGGCGGGCCCGCGTCACAGGTGTCGCCCCGACCAGGTCCCCGCAAACCCGGGGGGTGGGGAGGGACAAGTCCCGGCAGGGGAAAGGCACCTAAAGGTGAGACGCGCGGCAGGAGCGGAGCGCAGCACCCATGGCGACGCGGTCTCACCTCTAGGGTGGACACAGTACTGGTGAACAGGTCTTCTCCGTCTTCCAGCTCCTCAAAGTCGGTGGGCTTCCCGTCCCCCAGCGGAGGAGGCTCCCTCTCCGCCGCCATCTTCGCTCGTCCAGACGACTGCGCGAGCGGGGCCTCGCGGACCTGTCACGTGAGCACGCACGGCAAAGCTGGCGCGCTCGCCGCCTCGCTCCCCCGCCCCCCGGCCCCGCCCCTCGCGGCCCCGCCCCGGCCTCGTGATGCCGCCCGCCCCTGAGCGCGTCGCTGAGTCCCGCCCCTCCGCCTCTCCATCCACCTCCGCGTCTGGGTCGCCGTCCCCTCTCACAGCCCGCTTGCTGTGCTGTCGGTGGAAGACTCGTGCACTTTTATTACCATCACCTTCGTAGCAAGTCTGGGCCACTTTTAAAACCGGCATTACCGCTTTTCAAGTGTCCTTCAGGAAGGTGGAAGAGTTTGGGGACCAGTCTTTAGGCTTGGATTATACACAGATTGAGGGCAAGATTGAGGTTTGGTGGAAAAGAGACACCTCTTTAGGCTGTCCCACAGATCTCTTTGATATGATTGAAATGTTCTCTGTCAGCACTGTCCTGTAGAGTAACTGCTGGCCAGGCATGACCACTGAGCCCTTCTTGTAACTACTGTGACGAAGGAGCTGAGTTTTAAATTTTATTTCACTTTAGTTAACTCCAAATACATGAGCCACACATTAGTTTTGCTTCATAAAGTAAGAGAAAGCCTGGACAAATAACAGGAAAAGCAGTGAATGATTGGCGAGAGCCTAATAATTCCCTCCGCCAATTACTAGCGCCTCATCCTGGGATGGTCTTTTGGAGACTTTTCAGCTTCAATTTCCTTAGCAGCAAAATGGAAATGTTACTAATCCTCCAGTCACTTGATTGCACAGGATTATTCTCAGGATAATGTGAGAAAATATGTGAAAATATTCTAAAGGCTAAAAAGTGCTTTGCTAATGCAAAGTATGCTCATGGAAAATTAAAAGAGGGCATTGCCAACAGCAACCTGGGGTTATAATTTTGCTGGAGGAATAAAAAGCTTTGATGGGATTCTTTACAAATTAAGTACAAACTCTCAACACTCAAAGGCATGGGAATTAGGCCTGGGTGCTACTGACTATGTGCAAAACTTACTTAGCATCTCTGGAACTTATTTTTTAAACTGCATTAGAGCAGGTTTTTCTATTTGCAAGGATTTTTTTTCCATCCCTAAGTTTTTTTTTAATGTTTATTTATTTATTTTGAGAGACAGAGAGAGAGATCGCGAGGGGGAAGGGGCAGACAGAGAGAGAGGGAGAAAGAGAATCCCAAGCAGGCTCCACACTGTCAGTGCAGAGCCCAACACAAGGCTGGAACAGTGAGATCATGACCTGAGCTGAAATCAAGAGTCAGGCCTTCAACCAACTGAGCTACCCAGGCGCCCCCACTCCTAAATTTCTACATTTCTATGATGATTATCAAGATGCATTAGCCCAAACCATGATTTAATAATAATTTAAATATTAAATTATTTAAATAAGTATATCAAACTTCAAATGTTGCTTGGGTTAATTTCATGCAGAGACCGATTGCCACCATTGTGCTACTGCTTTCTGGAGCCACTGCTGTGTCCCTGTCTGGAAGAATCAGCTGCTGAGGTGCATTCCCCGGCCTGCACCCCACCAACCTACAGTCTGGACCTGTCACTGATCAAACACTTTAACCTCTTCTGAAAGCTCACAGCCTGGGTAGACAGGATTCTTCTCTGCATCCCTAATGTTTACCTCTGTCTCTGTTTATTGCTTACTACTTTCTGTCTTCTGCTACGGCCATTTGTATTCCCAGATTATTTTTTGTACTACACATCTGATTTGGTTGAAATAAGTCCAGCCACCTTTGACTGAAATTAAAAGTGGCTGGTCTGTAAAAGGGAGGTACATGCAGAATGACCTTCAGAGGCCGAAGAGGCCGTAAGACCAAGAAATGGTTTATTAAGGAGACTTACAGACAGAAGCGTTCCTTCGGTGGCAGCAAGCAGAATAGATCTCCACAACCCTACCTCCCATAAGATCTGCTTTTATAGACGTAGAGGCTGGGGAGTACTTGCTTGGGGACCACACAGGAGGAGAGTTTTTAAAGTAGGTGTGTGCCATAGTCATATCTCCAAAGCAGATCAGGGACGTTATGCCCTGAGGGTGTACTTAAGGGTGTGGTTAACAAAAAGAAAGAATGTGTTGGGGGTGTTGGTGGGGCTGTGCTCAGGTAGGCTTCAGGTCACAGAGGGGTCATCATGGTGGATTTGTCCAAGATGGCATTCGTCTGGTTCACATAGTGGCTTAAAAAAATGTAGTTTGTCATGTAGGACCATGGAGGCTCTATGAGATCATTTAGGATTTATGGGCTCCTTCTGTTGTTTTACCCTCCCTAGGATGTAATCTCTTCCTCATGGTCAAGTAAGCTCTCCACCACAACTACTTTCCAGCTGGCAGAAAAGGAGTAAAAGGGAAATAGAATGCCATCCCCTTCCCTTCAAGGCCGAATCCAGAAGTTGTACACACCACTTCTGTCCACATCCCTTTGAACAGCTCATTAGTTACATGGCTATCTCTAGCTATGGGAAATGAGGAAATGCAGTTGTTATTCTACTCCCTAAAAATTAGAGGTTCTCATACTCTGGAGGAAATGGAAACTATCATAGGGAACCACTAGGCTCTGTTATAAAGCATTCATTACTTTTTTCATGATAGCATAACTGGCCCTCCTTCTGGGTAACCATTCCTTTCTAAAAGTCTCCTCCAACTCAGGAATGGAGGGCTGACCTAGGCTCTAAGCCAAATACTATTGACTCCTTTAGTCCTAGTGATTGATAGGAGGTCAGAATCAGCTGTATTTCCCACAAATTCTTAGGAGCTTTGGTTGTCCTTCTTTCCCTATTCAACCTGAATTCCATGAGCCAGAACTATAAAAATTGTCTTACTATTTTTCTCAGGTGCTTTTATGCCTTGGTTTTTGCTCTTCTGTTTAATCTTCTCTGAAATCCCAAATTCAACCACCATCCTCTCTCATCTTGTATCCGTATTGCTAAGACCATTTGATAAGTAACCCCCAACCTTAATCGAAAGTCGTATAAGTCCATGATCTCCAACCTCCAACTCTGTTATTTATTTCTTTTCCAAATCCTTCATTATTCTTTCTGGTAGAAGTTCTAAAAATTAATTTTCTCCTCAAGCATCCTATCACCTTTTCTGCTCATTTTCTTCAGATGACTTACCATCCTTCTTCAATGACAAAATAAAATCTGAGTGAATCCACTAGCCTTCAAGCACAATTGAAAAATTCTCTTCTCTGTGTTCTCCCGTCACTTCTCTGTATGTTTCTAAAACACCTATCATATTGTACTGTGATCATGGCCTCTTTTCAATCACCCCTAATAGTCTGGAGGATCACTGCATTTAGGGGCTATTGCTTAAGTGACTTTGGATCCTGGGTCACCCTGTATTAGTTATCTATTGCTGTAAAACAAATTACACCAAACTTAAATGGCTGAAAAACACAAAATATATTTTCTCATGCTATCTGTGGCTCAAAAATCCAAGTGCACCTTAGCTGAGTGCCTCTGACTCAGGGGTGTCCCACAAGTCTGAAATAAAGATATCTACCGGAGCTATAGCCAATTCAAGACTCAACTGGGAGAGGATCTCCTTCCAAGCTCACTCTCATGGCTGGTGGCATGCCTCAAGTTCCCACTGGCTGTTGACTGGACATGTGAGTTCACTGCCACACAAGCCTCCCTGCAATGCCCCTCACACCATATATGTCAGCCTGCTTCCCCCAGAGTGAGGACTCTAGGAAAGAGAGAGTGAGATAGCACCAATAACAAGAGATGGTGAGCAAGACAGAAACCAGCGTCTTTTTATAACCTAATCTGAGAAATAGCATCTCATTTACAAGTTAACACCCAAAGGGAGGGGCAGAACAAGGGTGTGAATAACAGGAGGCAGGGATCTTGGGGGCCATTTTAGAGGTTGCCACAAACCTCTAGTGTTTAGTACTCAATAAAATATAAACCCTATTAATACCTTCAATGGAAAAATGAATGAATACACAAAACTCAGAAAAGAGGGCTAAGTGGAAAATATAGTAGTTAAAGCAACTAGCACAAAAAAGGATCCAGACAGTCTGGGCAGCACAACCCTAAGGGTCATTTAAGAAGCAGGCAAAGGGGGGAACCTGAGTGGCTCAGTTGGGTATCCAAGTCTCAATTTCAGTTCAGGTCATGATCCCAGGGTCGTGGGATCAAGCCCCACATCTGGCTCCGCATTGAATGGGGAGCCTGCTTGGGATTCTCTCTCTCTCTCCCTCTGTTCCTCTCTCCTGGTCACATACACTTTCCTTCTAAAAACAGAAAAAAAGATAGAGAGAGATAGGAAGCAATCTAGGAGAGAGGGCTATAAAGGAAGTAAAAGGACAAAGAAGAGTGTTTATTCATATTAAATGTGTTGGGCATATTAATAAGATGATGACTGAAAAGGGTTAATAATTAATGAGCACAAAAAATGGATACAGCAAGTTATGATGGTTAATTTCTTGTGTTAACCTGCCCAGACTATGGTGCCCAGATATTTGGTCAAACATTTTTCTTGATTTCTCCATGAAGATGTATTTGGGATGAGATTAACATGTAAATCAGCAGACTTTGAGTAAAGTAGATTGCCCTGTATGATATGGGTGGGCCTCATCCAATCAGTTGAGGGCCTTCATAGAACAAAGACTGACCTCCCCTAAGCAAGAAGGAATTTTGCCAACAGACTGTCTTTGGACTTGAACTGCAACATTCCCCTGAGTCTCCAGCCTAGTTCTTTTTCTCTGGAGAACCCAAACAAATATACAAGTATAGACTTTTCTTTCAGGACATATAAATGGAAAGAATGACAGAATAGGTTAGTAACTTGCTGAACACACAGGTTTATTTTTTTTGTGTATGTTTGTTTCATTTTAGAGAGATTTACACATGTTCATGTATTAGGGAAAGAGGTGAAAGCGGATCAAGAGATTGAAAATATAATACAGAGAGATATGATCAGAAGGGAAGAGATCTGAAAGGATACAGGCAAGAATGGGATAAAGGGCAAGAAGTAGGAATTTGCCTTAAAAAAAGAAGGCACACTTCTTCCTCTGAGAACAGAGAGAGGGAAGTCAGAGTCTTGTATTAGCTATTGTGCATAACAAACCATCCGAAACATAGTCGTTGAAAACAAAACCATTTATTATTTCTAACAAGTCTGCAGGTCAGTGAGGTGGTTCCACTGGATTTGGCAAATCTTGTCTTAGGGCTTGTTCAGATTATATCTGTGGTTGACTGAGGGATTGACTAAGGGCTGGCAGGACAAGGCTGGTCTTGGCTAAGACAATTCAATGCTGCTACCTGTATTTTCATCCTTCTAGACTGGGCTTCTTCTGAAGACTAAGACAGGGTTCCAAAAAAGAAGGTGGAGACACACAAGAACTTTTTCAAGCCTTCAGAGAAGTCGCAGAGCCAACCCCAGGGTGAGAATGGGAGGGGACTACAAAGTTGCAGGGCAAAGGGTGTGGAAAAGAGAGGCCATTAATTTGGGCCACTGATGCAACCAGTTTACCACAGGGTGGATGCATTCATAGACTTATTGTATTATTATTGTATGTAGACTTATTGTATGTATTACATAGACTTGTAAATACTACAGGGACAGGAAATGGAAAAAGTCCACACCTAAGAGCACTTTTTTCCCTATGGGGTAAGAGAGACTAATTTCTAAGAGAAAAGAGGTCAGTATCAGCACAGGTGGCATGAGGAAATTGGAGAGTATTTTCAACAGATCTTGTGAAGTTTTGGAGAGAATATTCACCCGGGACATATAAAGAACTGGCAAATAGTACTGGAAGCCTAAACTGAGGTGGAGACCATATGTTTCTGGTGGCAATAATCCCAACATTTGTGTTATTTTCTCCTGTAGTCTAGCATTGGAGGTGTAGGAGTGGAGGTGGATGGTTGGATTGATTCAAGGTTAGATATTTTTAGAATGAGCTTGGTGGAAAGATAAGGCAGCTAAATATTTTGAGACCCCTGAAAAGGGAGGGGGTGACCAGAAATAGGTGCTTTCCAATGACAAGGAGTGATAGCAGGTGGTATGCACCTAAAGAAGAAGGAACTCTTTTCAAGGATATTAAAAAGTGGTAGTGCAAAAGTGATATTTAGAACCCAGCATGAGCTATCTTTTTGGTGAAAAGTGACCTACTACTCGAGGCATGGAGGTCAAAGGAGTTTTCTGGGAAGAAATCAATGATATAAGAATATTTGATTGCATAGGAACTGGGGCTATAGGAGCCACAGTGAAAAGAGAAAAATGGAAGTCAGATATGGATGGAAGGTTGTATAGGAGTGAGGCCAACAGATGCAGAAGACTCTGGAGAGACCTTTTCCTTGAACATAACTTCTACTGAGTGAGGTGACATATAGGGTAGCAGCTATGAACAAATAAGATTCGTTATGATCTTTGCAATTGTAGTGGGAGAAATAATCCTTTGGTTGCTTAACCAAATAATCCTTTGGCTGCTTAACTTTTAACAATTGTTCAGTGAAAATATTGAAGCTCCTTATTCAAAGATAATGAAGGACTTCACATTTGTTGGAGGAAGGAAGAAAGGAAGTCAAGCATGGTGTTCTCTTTCTCACAGATCATAAATATGCAGACTACCGGTACTCTAAAAGTATCAGTGATCCCTTAACCAGTGACTTCACTAGTAGCTATGAAATGGGTCTATAGTTGTGACCCCAGTGTCTCAGTCCCTGAATGACACCAGACTCCTAGAGACTAAACCGTTCTTTCAAAATAACTGTTCGCTCACTCGTATTTCTTGAACACCATGAAGGGAGACACGCAGATTGTGACACTTAAATGAACAAAAACCCGTTATCCCTTCCCCTCCATGTTTCCCCTCAGACGGCCAACTGCCCTTGCACCTCTCTCACTCCAAAATGCCCCTGCCAAATCCTTCACCGTATGTTTCTGGGCTTTGTTTTCCTGCTACCCACCCGCTGCCCACTTCCCTGGCAACTACTGCAGTCACAGTTGGCTTCACGGCCATGAGATGTGTGCAGCCACACTGTAGCCTGCACTCAGAAGTGCCCCATGCCGAGTTTAATGCTTTAATGCTTTGCTCTCACTGTCTGCAAATTCTTAACAATTGTGAACAAGGGGTCCTGCATTTTCATTTTGCATTGGGTACTGCAAATGTTATAGCCAGCTGTGACTCCAGCCTGCCAGTTATGACAGCACCAGAGGACGCAGCAGAATTAGATGTCTCCTGTCCCCCAGGGCAAGGGGAAGAATAGCTTATGCTCCACTCTCCATGCTGTTCTTAAGAGAATTGACTCAGTGGCTTTGGTGGCTTCACCCTTGGCTCTCACCTCTCTCTCCTTCTGGGAGGAATAATACTGAATGTTGTAGACCCTTACGTATTGACAATTCTTGTCCCATCAGTGCGTTCTTTGGAGGACAATAAGACAAGTTCAGAGATGTATGTTTATAAGGTTAGGTTTCCAGGGACTGGCACATGTGAAGACATGCTTAAAGGAATTTTTCAGAAAAATAGAATGTTGGCAAACAAAATTAGAGACTATTTGATATTTCCAAGACATGTATTTATGAATACAGAACTCAGGGGGCATAGTTCTTGACCTGGGTGAGCGGAAAATGGAGACGGAAACTATGAAACATGGAGGAAAGACCTAGGGAAAGAAGACCGTGCTGGAGGTCAGGGAAAGAAACTGGACCACGGTGAAAACAACATAAAACTAAAATCCAGTTATCGTAGAGAACAAACTAAGGGTTGCTGCAGCAGAGGTGGGTGCAGGGACGGGCTATATGGGTGATGGGCATTAAGGAGGACACCTGTTGGGATGAGCACCGGGTGTTCTCAGGTAAGTGATGAATCACTAAATTCTACTCCTGAAACCAATACCGCACTGTATGTTAACTAACTTGAATTTAAATAAAATCATCATCATCATCATCGTGAAAAAAATGAAGTCTGTACACAGAAAAGTAAGTAAGTAAATAAATAAATACCAGGTATTGCAGGGTCTTTTTTTCCATTCTTGTCATCAAGCCCATCTCCTGCATCAGAGACTTTCTTGTCCCAAAGAAAGATAGTATCTTTTTGTCCTTCATTGCCCTTGACATGGCACCTTACACATTGTACTCTATCAATATTTGTTGTTTAACCGAAAATACATCTAAAAAAGATACAAAGCCAATTCTTTTAGATCAAAGGAAGGAAACTGTCAGCCTGTGGGCTTGACACAGATGGGATTTATTTGGCACACAGTGTTTTTTTTTTTTTTTTTTTTACGTTTTAATGAACTGGCAATATTTAAAAATCAGGAATTTTACACAAAAAAACACATTTCTGGCTTCTCTTCAAAATATGAAAAGATCTGGCTATGTATGCTCTCCAGATCTCTCAAATCCCCAGTTCACCCTGTTGTTCTCCCAACAGGAATGCATTCTCACCTGCCGCTCCCCACCCCCAGGTGGCTTGATCCCCCAAATCCAGCCCTACCCCATTGCTCCTTAAGAGTAAGCATTAGGTTTCAGGAGGCATCATGGCAATCCAGAATAAAGAGAACTTTTCCTCCTTCCTTATAGCCAGGGATGGCCATGTAACTAAGTTCTGGTCATCTTATTTAATGTCAACAAAGTTTTACTCACAACTTTTAGGAAATGTCTCTTTCTTCCTGAGAGAGAGAGAGAGATCACAGGTTGGGGAGAGGGGCAAAGGGAGAAAGAGAATCTTAAGCAGGCTTCACGCTCAGCATGGAGTCTGACTCAGGGCTCGATTCCACGACCCTGGGATCAAGACCTGAGAGCAAATCAAGAGTTGGACACTCAACCGACTGAGCCACCAGATGAGCCACCAGATGCCCCCTGGGAAATCTCTTTAAAAGGACGAGACTTGCCCTTCACCCTCTTTCTCATTCTGCAGGCTGGAATTCAAATGTAATTGCTGGCACCGTGACAGACGTCTTGGGCCATCAAGGAAACCAGGGACTGGTATAGGAATGCAGCAGAGGGGACATGACTCCCTGGCTCTGAGAATCTGCTGTTCCAGCCCAAAGATGCTTCCCTCCAGGCTTTTACATCAGTTAGAAACAAACTTCTTTGTGTTTCAGTCACCATTCTTTGGGAATTTTTGTCACACATAGCCAAACCTAATTCTAAATGATACAACTACAAATCATCTCTGATAAGCATGGGTTTTCTTTATAATGACTACTGTTATCAGAAGTCAAATGCCTTGAAAAATCCTAGTCTTTGGGAGGAAGGATGTATGCAGTAAGACCCCATAGTTTCAGAGCAGTAGGTATACATCCCATGAACACACATTGATTGAGGCTCCTTCATCGCTAAAACTACCGCGCGGTGGTAAAACACGCAGGCTTTGCAGTTTCTGATTATCCTTATGCTTCAATTTCCTCATCTACAAGATGAGGGTAATAAAAATAGTAACTTCCTTAACGGTGTCTTCAAAAGATTAGAGGAGATAACGCACAGAGCCAAACAGAGAAATCTCATTCCTTAAATTCTAGGCAGATGAGGCAGAATGGTGGCCTGGAGGCGGTGACGCATATGGCATTAAAGAGAGACACATTTTATTTTCTGCTTACGCCGCTCTTCCCACAGCAAGAAGCATTACCAAGGGTGGCAGGAATACCGAAAAAGTTTGCAGCCGACCATGAAAGAGCTATGTGGTGACTTCAAGCCAGCATATATATGATCTATTTAAAGTTCAGACTAATGGGGGAGTCTCGAATCTTACCATTTTTATATCACACTTAAATCAGCCCCCAAAGCAGTACATCTGATGACATTTGAACGGGAATTATGTTTTCTTTCAAAGCACCATTATGAGACAAGTGAATTCTCAAAAGAGCCCTGAGGTTTACTGAGAAACTTAATTCCTTAATGGGAATGAGCTCCTGGCCAGCATAGTGCCCGTGAAAAAGAAACACTGTATGTACAAATGGGAATCAGAAGAAATTCCAAGCATTTGGTAGTGTTTTGTCAAATTAAAAAAATGTTTCCCTGTGCCAATATCTAACCCCTTCCTGAAACAATTTCTAGTGAAGCCAAAACTTTAACCATAGCTTTAGTTGAAAGTAAAGATAGAGCTTAGAAAAAATAAAGAAGTTGGTGTCATTTTAAGGAAGTAATTTAAAAATGGTTTTATCTTGTCAGACAGAGCGTAAATGGAAAATATTTGCATAGATGGAAAAAGAATATTATATGCAGAGTCAATATGTTACTTACAGAGTTATAGTGTGATGTTGTTCATCACTCAGTGTCTTTAATGAGAACATCCTATTCCTCAGTGTGTTTTTATATTAAAGTTGTCACGTTGCAATGAAGAAGCAGGCTTCACATATCATTCCCTGTTGCCCTCCCAGTTTGAAAGAATGTTCTAATTAAATAAGAACCCTGAGTCTTCTTTATATTTCATAATGATATGATGTTTCATGAATAAATTATATAAAATGACCCTAAATATCTGCGAAATCATATTTGTAATTGGTGGAGACTGTACAATTAATTTTTTCTCACAAATTTTAAACTCTATGAAGGTGTGATTGTGGGGACATTTAAAAAAATTGTTTTTTAACGTTTATTTATTATTGTGAGGCAGAGAGACAGAGCATGAGCAGGGGGGAGGGGGGGCAGAGAGAGAGGAGGAGACACAGAATCCGAAACAGGCTCCAGGCTCTGAGCTGTCAGTACAGAGCCCGATGCAGGGCTCAAACCCACAAACCGCGAGATCATGAGCTGAGCCGAAGTCGGATGCTTAACCGACTGACTCACCCAAGCACCCCGACATTTTTTTCTTTTATTACAGTTGTCTATTTTTGTGGGGCTAAGGCGGTCCAGGTAAACAGCAATTATAGTGAGCCTTTCTGTCTTTGGTGCCAGATTCTCAAAGTACTTGAAGGCTTTAGTTATAAAACAGTCCGATAAAACTAGATTAAATATAGCCCATTTAAGTTTGGGTACCAATGCTGTTTTTAAAATGTTAGTGGGTGATTGACTTTTAGTCCCCTTTTTTCTGTGATTTTGCTTTCTGCAGAATCAGGTACTTGAAGACAAACGTGGGTTCGGAAGCAGATGATTTCTCCTTCTGACATACCATTAGAAGGCCAGTAGGGGTGCCTGGGTGGCTTAGTTGGGTGGGCTTCTGACTCTTGGTTTCAGATTAGGTCATGATCTCAGGATCATGAGATTGAGCCCTGCATCCGGCTTCATGATGTGCTTGGAGTCTGCTGAAGATTTCTCTGTATCAGGGGGTGCCTGGGTGGCTCAGCTGGTGAAACATCTGACTCTTGATTTTGGCTCAGGTCATGATCTGGCGGTTCATGAATTCAAGCCCCCATGGGCTCCTCGGCCTGCTTGAGATTCTCTCTTTCCCTCTCTCTGCCCCTCCCCTTCTCATGCTCTGTCTTTCTCTCAAAATAAATAACAAGTAAACTTAAAAAAAAAAAAGATTCTCTCTCTCTCTCTCCTTCTCCCTCAACCCCTTCACTGCTCGTGCACTCTCTCTCAAAAGGAGGAGGAGAAGGAGGAGGGGAGGAGGAGAACGTAATGTATGCATGTATGAATGTTCCCTCACCCATCTCCTCCACTCACCTATGGTGGCTGGAGAAACCGACCCTTGGATGTATTTTGGCTAACCATCCTTTCCTTTCTCCCTCACTTGGTCATGAGAGCGTGAAAGATGCCGGTCAATTTGTTAAGGCTTTTTTCACTCTCTGTGGGACTAGGTCTTTGTGTAAAAGTCAACTCACGGAGAATAGTTATTCTCAAACTTGAGTGTGCACCAGAGTCCCCTGGAGGGCTTGATCAAACACAGATTGCTGGGCTCCACCCTCCCTCCCCCCGACCTCCCCAGTATTTCTGATTCAAATGCTCTGAGGTGGGGCCAAATTGGAATACCACATTTTGAGAAACACTGATCTTGAAAGAAAAAGCCCCCATTTTGGCTCTCCTTTTGGAACTAGAAAGTTAGTTTTTTTTTTTTTTTTTAATTAACAAAAAGCTTTAAATGTTTATTTTTGAGAGAGACAGAGTGTGAGTGGGGAAGGGGCAGAGAGAGGGAGACACAATCTGAAGCAGGCTCCAGGCTGTGAGCTGTCAGCACAGAGCCTGACAAGGGGCTCCAACTCACGAACTATGAGATCATGACCTGAGCTGAAGTCAGATGCTGAACCGACTGAGCCACCCAGGCACCCCTGGCAAGTTAGGTTTTTAATCAGCTGATATGTAGTAATAGGTCTTCCAGATCTTTGATTATTTATCATTTGGTTTATTATCATCATATGTATCCAATGGATTCCTTTGTGTTATTCAAATAAGTGCTCTTTGATAGCATTCAAAGACTATGGCTCTGGATATAGACCTGAGTTTACATATAGTGGGAGCAAACAGCTACTCTCAGTGATTTGCCTCTCTCTTCATTGGCTTCTTGTTTTGTTGCCAGCCTGCAGAGTGTAGACTGAAATTTCGACAGCTACTTTCTCCTTTAAATAATGAAGGCCAGAGCATTGCCTCCAGGAGGATAAGTAAGAAAGAAGGAAAGAAAGAAGGAAAGAAAGAAAGAAAGAAAGAAGAAAATTAAGGAGGGGGAAGGAAGGAAGGAGGGGAGGAAGGAAGAAAGGAAGAAGGAAGGAGGAAGAAAGAAACCTTTACTGGTTTTTAAAAATGTGTTCTTAAAACAATGTGTTTAGATAATACCTTGAAGGAACTATATTGACTTAATAATAATTAAAATAATAATAGCAACTAATGTGTACTGAGTGCTTACTTGTGTCCCCTAACCGCTAATTATTTTACATGTTATATTGGTTCATCTTCACAAAAATCCTATGAAGTAGGTACTGCTAACTATTATTATCACCAATGAAAATGTTTTTTACATTTCACATAAGCTGGGCACCCAGAACCATAACACTCAACAAACAGCTTATTTTCCCCGATCTTACTTTTCTGCTGCTGCATTTGTGCTCCTGCTTTGAATGCCTTTTCTTTCTTTCTTTCTTTTTTTTTTTTTAACGTTTATTGATTTTGACAGACAGCATGCACGAGTGGGGGAGGGGCAGAAAGACTGGGAGACAGAGAATCTCAAGCAGGCTTGCACTGTCAGCAAGGAGCCTGATGTGGGGCTTGAACCCATGAAACCGTGAGATCATGACGAGCCGAAACCCAGAGTCCAACGGCCAACCAATTGAGCCACCCAGGCGCCCCTTGAATGCCTTTTCTATTTCTTTCCCACATTGCTAAAATAGTGCCCTCTCTTCTGGTCATGCTCAAATGACACCCTCTGCATGTTTTCTGTTCTCACTTCATCTTCTTTTGAACAACCACTTTGTAATGAAGAGAGGAGTGTGTTGGGATGCTGAATAGCAGGGGATCATTCTCATTTCTTCCATACGTTAGCCATGGAACTTGGGGCAATTAATGCTTCTGCTTCTCTGCTTGAAAAATGGGACTGGGGCACCTGGGTAGCTCAGGCGGTTAAGTGTCTGACTCCAGATTTCAGCCCAGGTCATGACCTCATGGTTCATGGGATAGAGCCCTGCATTGGACTCTGCACTGACAGCACGGAGCCCCGCTTGGGATTCTCTCTCTCCCTCTCTGTGCCCCTCCCCAGCTCATGCTTTCTCTTTCTCTCTGGCTCTCAAAAATAAATAAATAAACATTTAAAAAATGGGACTAAAATACACTGGCAAACTGAGCTGTTTCTATCTTATGGATATTAGGAATCAGTAATTATATGAGTTTTCTTTGAAACTCTTCTAGAAAGCTCAGAGATGAATTGGCAGACCCTGTCTAGAAAACGTGCTGGATCTTATGACATATCTTCTCTGTACTACTCATTTTCTCCTTGTACCATTTTCTTCTAGATTTACATGAAAATAATAACTTAAAAAATTTAATCTACAAGGGCGCCTGGGTGGCTCAGTCAATTAAGCACTGGAGTCTTGGTTTCAGCTTAGGTCATGATCTCACAGTTGTGAGATTGAGCTCTGTGTTGGGCTATGTGCTGAGCGTGGAGCCTGTTTGGGATTCTCTCTCGTTCTCCCTCTAACCCTCTCTCCTGGTCGTGCTCTCCCTTAAAAAAAAGTAAAAAAAAAAAGAAAAAGAAAAAAATAAATACAATATACAGACAAAATTGAACTCTGTGCAAACAAATTAGAAAATTTAAGGGCGCCTGGGTTGCTCAATCAGTTAAGCTTCCAACTTCAGCTCAGGTCATGATCTCACGGTTGGTGAGTTCGAGCCCCATGTTGGGCTCTGTGCTGAGAGCTCAGAGCCTGGAGCCTGTTTTGGATTCTGTGTCTCCCTCTCTCTTTCTCTGCCCCTCCCCCACTTACACTCTCTCTCTGTCTCAAAAATTAATAAACACTAAAAAAAAATTAAAAAAAAAGAAAATATAGACTTCCCCCAACATGCACACACACACATACACACACACACACACACACACACACACACACTCACCCACTGAGGAATAAGTCTTTTCAATAAATGGTGTTTGGAAAACCAGACAGCCATGTGCAAAAGAATGAAACTGGACCACTTTCTTACACCATACACAAAAATAAATTCAGAATAGATAAAGATGTGAATGTAAGACCTGGAACCATAAAACTCCTATAAGAAAACATAGGCAGAAAGCTCTTTGATATCAGTCGAGACAATATTTTTTTGGGACCAGTGTCCTCCAACAAAGACAGTAGAAACTAAAACAAACAATTGGAACTACATCAAAATAAAAAGTTTTTTGCACAGTCAAGGAAACCATCAACAATATGAAAACGGAACTTCCTGACTTGGACAAGATTTTTGCATATCATACATCTGATAAGTGGTTAATAGCCACAGTGTATAAAGAACTTACACAAGTTAATATTGGTGGAATGTAGATTGCTTCAGCCACTATGGAAAACAGGGTGAAGATTCCTCAAAAAATTAAAAACAGAAATACTGTACATTCCAGTAATTCTACTTGAAAACATCAATTCAAAAAGATACATACACCCTCATGTTAACTGCAGCATTACTCACAATATCCAAGATATGGAAGCAACCCTAAGTGTCGATAGATGAACGGATTAAGAAGATGTGGTGTTTATATGCACAGGTGTATTTCCCAGCCATTACAAAAGGATGAGATCTTGCCATTTGTGAAATAACATGGACGGACTTAGAGGGTATTATGCCAAGTAAAAGAGGTCAGACACAGAAAGACAAGTACCATCTGATTTCATTTATACGTGGAATCTAAAAAACAAAACAAATGAACAAATAAAGCAAAACAGACTTACAGACACAGGAAACAAATTGTTGGTTTCCAGAGGGGGTAATAGTAGGAGAGCAGGTGAAATAGGTGAAAGGGATTAAGAGGCATTAATTTTTAGTTATAAAATAAATAAGTCACAGGGATGTAATGTACAGCATAGGGAATATAGTAAATAATACTGTAATAATTGTATGGTGACAGATGGTAGGTACCTAGACTCATCATGAGGATCTGTCACCAGATCCTGGGTGACTCAGTCGGTTAAGGGTACGAGTTTGGCTCAGGTCATGATCTCATGGTTTATGAGCTCAAGTCCTGCATCGGGCTCTGTGTGGACAGCTCAGAGCCTCGAGCCTGCTTCAGATTCTGTGTCTCCCTCTCTTTCTGCCCCTCCCCCACTTCTCTCTCTCTCTCTCTCTCTCTCTCAAAAAAATAAACATTTAAAAAATTAAAAAAAATTACTCGATAATTTTAATGAATTTGTGTTAAAGTCTTTTTATTTTTTTTGAGAGAGAGCATGAGCAAGCAGGGGAGGGGCAGAGAGAGTCGGGGACCCAGGATCTGAAGCAGGTTCTGTGCTTTCAGCGTGGAGCCCAAAGCAGGGCTTGAACTCAAGAAGCTATGAGATCATGACGTGAGCTGAGGTCAGGTGCGTAACCAACTGAGCCACCCAAGATGCAAAAGCGTCTTCTTGAGTGGACCTTTTTTACTGAGGTAAGCACTTACTTGAAAACTGCCAGCTTTCTGTCCTACTTCTAACTCTATCCTAGCTGTTTTCTCTAATTACCCTGTCATTTGTAGATTGCCTCATCCATCTTCAGTAAACAAAAGTGATTAGGCAATAGATTTCTCCTTGCTAATAGGAAATTTCAAAAATTGCTTTGGTTTCTACTCAGTAGAGTTTCGAAGCCCTGGGCAGAGTGGCGGTGCTATTCTTGGCTGGCAGTCATGTTGTCAGGCCTTGTAAGTACAACTGGGGAGATGGTGGGAGGACGGCTTGACCTCCTTATGCCTGAGTCTCTGGGGCTCATGTTCATCCTTTGTCATTCCCCCAAGGGCAAACTCACCTTGAACCCCTGCTAGCCAGCTTTCTGTGTTATTCTTGCCAGCCATTTCCTGGGGACTGGGCTCTGAAATGCCTCTTCTCCGTAGTGTATTTTTCCACTCACTTCCGGGGCTCCATGTGACTTTACAGCATTCCCACTGCAAACCTCTGAAGGTGTACCTCTTTTCTGGTCTTACGTCACATCCTCCGCTCCTTACCCTACCATTATCTTCCCGATTACCCCCCTGCCTTGAGATCTCTGCAACCACTCCCAAACTACCAGGACATTTTGGTAAATAGGTCATGAGACTGTATCTAAATTGCCCACCCATTAGGAAATAATCCCTGTAGCTTAAATTTAGAAATTCAAAAGTATGAAGAAGAGTGAAAACAGGGGCCCCTGCCTGGCTCAGTTGGGAGTGCCTGACACTCTTGATCTTGGCCTTGTGAGCCCCACGTTGGGGGGTAGAGATTACTCAAAAAATTTTTTTAAAGAAGAAGAGCAAAAACATGAGACATATCAGATGGGTGAAGTTCAGAGAACCAACAGAAGCCATTGGGCTATGATGGTTTGTCTTTGACAAGGCAATCTATTCAGAAGTATAGAGAACAGTACAGGCATGTATGGAATGCAATGTTCTTGAGTTGCATCAGAGATGAAGATTAAAATGCTTACATTTATGCAAAATTGTGTCTATTCAAGTTAATGTTTAAATGACAAAAGGAAATTTCCAGCTGAGTGAGGAAAGTCTGCAATAATAAAATGTACTCACCTTCTGTTTCTACAACATCCTGTGTCCTAGGTGAATTCTTTCTGCGGATAACAATCTACCTTCCTTGCTTATTTAACTTTACAGCTACTAGTTCTCAAGTATAAACATGTGAGATAAACTGTCACATGGTTAAAAGGTCTGAACAATATAATTCTCTAATGCCATTAGGTTTGTCACATGTTATGGTAAAAAACAAACACCAACTAACAGATGTGGATGTAAAGGTAGAACCAGTTTCTGTGTTTGTATATGCCAGTCCTTAACTTATAAATAAGCTTATTTATTCCCCATAGTAAAGGGTTTACTTTTGAAATGTGGAAATAAGGCAAGTATCACAATAAATCATTATACTTATATATAAATAACTTAAAATGATATAGATGTGATCAATTAAATATAGAAGTCTACTAGGTACAGTAGGTACTTGGGATAAACCAATAAATACACTGTATTCTTATTGTCCTCAAGAAAATGACAAGGGCAACTAGCTGGCTCAGTCTGGCTCCGTTGGAAGAGCATGCAACTATTTATCTCGGGGTTGTGAGTTCGAGCCCCATGTTGGGTGTAGAGATTACTAAAAAAATAAATAAACTTATAAAAAAAAGAAATTTACAATATCAAATCCGCAATATTGCAAAGCCTTAAATAAAAGTACAAAAATGTTGGGAATCCAAGCTGGTGCAGCCACTCTGGAAAACAGGATGGAGGTTCCCCCAAAAATTAAAAATAGAACTACCCTACGACCCAGCAATTGCACTACTAGGTATTTATCCAAGGGATACAGGTGTACTTTTTTGAAGGGACACATGCACCCGAATGTTTATAGCAACACTATCCACAATAGCCAAAGTATGGAAAGAGCCCAAATGTCCATCAATGGATGAATGGATAAAGAAGATGTGGTATATACACACAATGGAGTATTACTTAGCAATCAAAAAGAATGAAATCTTGCCATTTGCAGCTACGTGGATGGAACTGGAGGGTATGATGCTAAGTGAAATCAGTCAGAGAAAGACAAAAGTCATATGACTTCACTCATATGAGGACTTTAAGAGACAAAACAGATGAACAAAAGGGAAGGGAAACAAAAATAATATAAAAACAGGGAGGGGTACAACACATAAGAGACTCATAAATATGGAGAACAAACTGAGGGTTACTGGAGGGGTTGTGGGAAGGGGGATGGGCTAAATGGGTAAGGGGCACTAAGGAATCCACTCCTGAAATCATTGTTGCACTATATGCTAACTAACTTGGATGTAAATTATAAAAAAAAAATAAAAATTAGAAAAAAATGTATGAAAATGTTGGAAAAGCTGAGAAGTCAGCTTAATGAGATAGGGCTTGTCCAGAGAGGTTTTGGGTGAAGAAATGATGGTGGGAGATGGGAGGGAATAGTCAGCAAAGGCTTTAAGGGCAATAGACAGGGCAATGTTGGACATAAACTCACAAAAGCAGTAAAAGGTTCTCGATAAGCAGGCAAAAGTAAGTTAATATGTATTCATCTAAGAGTCATAAGACCCAGGGGTCCCTGACTTGTAGCTGGCCATTTTTATGTTCACATGGCATTCTCTCTGTATGGGTATCTCTGTGTCCAACTCTCCCCTTAGTAGAAGAAAACCAGTCATATTGACTTAGGCCCTACCTTCATGAGCTTGCCTTAACCTCTGTAAAGACCCTATCAGCAGATAAGGTCACATTCTGAGGAACTGGGGGTTAGAACTCCCACATAGGACTCTTGAGGGCATACAATGCAATTGTAACACCATATTCACTCACTTAATTTCACATGGGGGTGACTGGGTGGCTCAGTAGGTTACACATCCGACTTGGGTTCAGGTCATGATCTCGCAGTTTGTGGGTTCGAGCCCTGCTTTGGGCTCTGTGCTGACAGCTCAGAGCCTAGGGCCTGCTTCAGATTCTCCCTCTCTCTGTTCCTCCCCTGCTCACACTCTCTCTCTCTTTCAAAAATAAATAAACATTAAAAAAAATAATTTCACATGCATTTCATGATTCCAGAAAGATAAAAAAATAAAACCTAAAAATGTTCTCAAGTAGAAAGGGGTTCCTCTTACCATAATATTGGGAAAAAATTGGGCGTATTTCACAGGACAGTTGAGACGCAATATCAAAATGAAACTCCTTCCTTTGTAAGGCGTGCCATGTTCTAGATTTTCACCTTGCAGTTCAAACGGTGTATACTGAGGCCCAGAAGACTATGTCATTCCATGGGGAAAGGCTTTTTCATATGAGAGGGGTCTGTGCAGAGAACGTTGACAAAAGAAAAAAAGCAAACTTAATTACTATAGCTCTGCTCAGTCTTGCATGTGCTTTCTTCTGTCTTCAGCAGAAAAATAGGTTCCCCTTCATGTCAGTGTCTACCCACGTCTCCTGTCCCCAAAGCAGCTGGGAAGCAACATATTCAGTGGGAAGGGGCTGCGAAGGCTGTCAGTAAGAGCAATCCCCCCCCCGCCACGGCGAGCTGTAAAATGGCACCAAAGTTGAAGTCTGTGGTAAATTCAACTGTTCACTAAGGTTAAATGGAACAGTTCCTAACTGCCACTCACATTTTTTCAACTTCTCTTACCAAAGCGTTCGCTGACTTCTCTTTCTGAGTGTGGACAACGTGCCAGAGACGGATGGCCAGGACAGGCTGTGGTGGTTGGAATGAAAGCGCTCCCAGCAGCCAGGGTGCAGCGGCATGAAGCAGTGCACACTTTTTCTCTTACGTATCCCTTGGCTAGTAACGCGCCTGGGCAAAGTTGAAAATAAAAGGTAGGACATTAATAGCACTTCTCAAAACTGTCTGGGTACACTCAGGGGCCCGAAGATCCAAACCCAGAAGGCCTGACTTCGATACAAAGGGCTAAGCCATCATTATGGAAAGCGGGAAACGAAGCCCAAATTTTGTGTCTTCGTGACGGCCAAGTAGCCACTTGAAAGAGATCAGTTGTTTGGGGACACATAATCATAGTTGCACATAAAATACTATTTTTAAATCGTTAAGTGATATCAGAGGGCTATGAAGATAAACAAACAACCCCGATGGAAACATTAGCGAAACATTCTGCTTACTTTGACCAAAATTCAAAATTCCTTGGAGTTCCTGGGACAAATCAAGAGGTCTTAAGTGCCAGAGCGGTCACATGATTCATTTCCTCCCTCATGACAGGAAAGGCTGATACGATACCTTCTTTCATCAGCATTGGTTGAAAAAGGGGATCTGGGAAGCCTTCTCTGGCTGCTGAGGTGCTGAGTAGCTGAATGTAACTGTCAAATTCTGTAACTCAGCAAAATGAAATACACTATGACTTGGTCTTCTCAGGAGCAATGTAGGAAATAACCCCATCATCTCTTCTCTGGAGTAGAAGTTTCTTTAAAAAGCAGGTGGCTACACCCTCCTTTAACGCAAGCCTCTGCTGCCTGAGCTTCCTAGCCTTCTGTCCTTCTGGGGTCACCTTTTCCTTTAATAGCCAAATAACATGGCCCAAGCCCCTCATCACTGCAGCCCAGAGCCGTTTTAAGAAGACCGCCTTGGGGAGAAGCATCCAGGCTGCTTCTGCATTTTCTCCCATCGCTGTCTGCTCCTTGAGAGCCGCGATGTTCCTTGCACTACTCTTGGCCATCCCACTCGTCCTACTTCTGGGCTTCAAATAGGAGGCTGACTACCAGACCTCTGCTGAAGGCTGGGAGATAAGAGAAGGTAATTACAGCTTAGTATGTTAGACATTCCTGTCCTAAAATTCCTCAGCTACTTTCCTCACATAAAATCTCTTCTACAGCTTTCTCTCCAGCCTCTGCCTGCCACCATAATGTTTGGGCCCCTCTCTCTTCTAGGTTATTCCAAACTCTCCCCTTTAGCTGCCACTGAGGCACCAACAGCCAATTTTCTTGCTATAGTGCCCATAAAAGCAGGCTTAGCTTGTCACCCATGGTTATGAGAAGAGTTTTTCCTGGGTATCTCTGGTTCTAGACTTGCTGATCAACTCTTGTTGATATGCAACTACACCTGGATGGAAACATATTTTCTCAACTTTGCTCTAGAAAGCAAATCCCAAAGGATGTTTATTTGCACCACAGGGTTGCTTGAGTGGGCAGGTGTATGTTTACCCGTGGGATGATTTGGAATTAAATGTAGAAATAATGAAGTAGATAATCCATATCATTAAAAAAATTTTTGTTAGGGATTAATCTATATTTAGATATTTGTAACGTTTTAGATAATTTGGCCTGTTAGGAGGACCCCATAATTCCAATCCAAAGTGAATGAGTAGGGGTGCCTGGTTGGCTCAGTCGGTTAAGCGGCCGACTCTTGATTTTGGCTCAGGTCATGATCCCAGAGTTGTGAGATTGAGTCCCGTGTCGGGCTCTGTGCTGACAGAGCTGAGCCTGGTTAAGATTCAATTCTCCCTCTCTGTCTGCCTGTCCCCCACTTGTACTCACTCTCACTCTTTCTCTCTCAAAAAACAAACAAACAAACAAACAAATAAATAAATAAAAGTGAATAATTGAATAAGTGTTTTATATTTGCGATTTTAGGTGAAATCTTACTAAGTTTGTAAAGAGTACAATTAGAACAATTAAGAGAATTTAAGATTCATCTTATTATATATTTAACTTATTTGATTTATGAGTCACTTGATTAAGGAACATGGGGGCTATGGGGATGATGCAAATGTTTAAATATTGATTGTGATAATGATTGCACAACTCTATGAAAAACGAAAGCCACTAAATTATATACTTTCAATTGTACGCATTAAATGGGTGAATTGTATGGCATGTGAATCATTATCTCAATAGAGTTGTTAGGAAAAGAATCATTTGAATTCTTGGGAAGGTTTGAGTCAACTGTAACACTGAAAATGAAATAAAATAAAATATAGCACCTAAAAATTCAGTGGAAGAACATTTGAAAGTCTTAGACAAAATTGTAAAAGCTCCCTTAAAAATTATTGTTAAATTTAATATTAAAAAAATTATTGGGGCGCCTGGGTGGTTCAGTCGGTTAAGCGGCCGACTTCGGCTCAGGTCACGATCTCGCGGTCTGTGGGTTCCAGCCCCGCGTCGGGCTCTGGGCTGATGGCTCAGAGCCTGGAGCCTGCTTCCGATTCTGTGTTTCCCTCTCTCTCTGCCCCTCCCGCGTTCATGCTGTGTCTCTCTCTGTCTCAAAAATAAATAAACGTTAAAAAAAAAATTAAAAAAAAAATTATTAAGATTCTTCTTATTTTTAAAACTAGAGATTCGATTACAAGCCTAGTGAAAATAAACCTAAATAAAAGAAATGCACAACATGCATGTATTGTTTTTGCTATTTAACCAAATTAACAATTATCCGTATAAAGAGTTTCCAAACATGTTCGAAAGAAGAGATATGGCAAGAGGCAGTGCCAGTCACTGTGACAAAATGTGCCAGCAAATCACATATTTAACACATGTACACATTTTTTAAAAGTTTATTTTTATTTATTTCAAGACAGAGTTAGAGAGCAACCAGGGGAGGGGCAGACAGAAAGGGAGACAGAATCCCAAGCAGGCTCCGTGCTGCCAGCACAGAGCACACTGTGGGGCTAGAACTCACAGACCATGAGATCATGACCTGAGCCGACGTTGGACACTTAACTGACTGAGCTGCCTGGGCGCCCCAGCAAGTCACAAGGTTTAAAACGGTCCTAAAAGATTTCGAGTCTAAATACTATTAGCACAGGTCACTTGATTTAGGAGCTCTATGTTGAATAAATGAGCTTTTAGTAAAGACTGACTACGGGCCAGGCCCTGTGATGATGTGTTCATGTGTATCATGTCCATTTTTTTCCTTAAGAACTGTGATGCCGCGTGTGGTTGTCAGCTTGATTTCTTTGAGAGCTCTCTTTCTCCGAATCCCCTTCTCCGTTTTGTTCCAAGTTAGAGAAGGACAGAGAAGAGTCTCTGGGGATTTTGTCAGATACGGTGATAGGCAGATGCAGAGGTGCCCTGCAGGTCCCAGTGTGTCCTCACTGTCCCCTGGGCTATGTCCCTGCTGCCTGACTGGGGCCCCAGATTCACCACGCGATGCGTAGCCGTGGGTTAAACAGCCCATGTCTCGGATGAGAAAGTGTTTTCCCTTCCTGCACCATGTCACTCACAAATCACATCCCCTGGAGGGAGGGGCTGGGGATCCCGTCAGTGTAGCTGGGGTTTCTGGCCTGCCTGTGAGGACAAGCACTTAGATAGCTCCGCTGAGGGAACTGCACAGTGGGAAAGAGGTAACTTCTTTTACCTGCTTATTTGTTTCTTGAGACAGGGGAGGGACAGAGGGAGAAGGAGAGAGAGAATCTTAACCGGGCTCCACGCCCGCCGTGGAACCCCACGCGGGGCTCGATCTCATGACCCTGGGATCAAGACCTGAGCCAGAATCAAGAGCTGGCCACTTAACCGACTGAGCCACCCAGGGGTCATTAGGTCACTTCTTGAAAAGGAAAGCAGAATTGGGTTGGGGGGGATGAGAGGGGCTCCAGCCTTCCCAACTTGTCTGCCTGGGCACCAGGCATGTGGCTGCATCATCTTGCACGTTTCAGCCCCTGCTACCGTCCACCTGCAGCTGCATGAGCAGCTCTAAGCAAGAGCTGTGAAAGAACTCCCTGATGGAGCACAGTCAAGCCAAAGAATTCTAAGCTGCTAAATCCTGGAGTGCTTTGGAGCAACAGAGGAGGGAAACGTCCGGTACAACAGCAGTGGTCTTCTGGGTGTGGCGTCCTCCTGGACAATGCAGACGCCCAGGGCCCTGCACGTGAACACCTACTACTCCCGCCTGGAGGTAAATCTCTCCAAGCGGGAGATTTCTCATGCAGTAGATCTGAATGCAAGTCTCCGCACCACTCACTCTGCTGCTTACTGTGGCCGATAACCCCTGGCTTTCATTTTGCATTCTTCGCCTCAGGGGTTAGTGTGATTGGCACATGTTTCAAGATGAACATATTTTAAATTTTAGACGGCTTGCTTTCTGGCAGGGAATTGTAAATATTACTAGCAGTGACTATTCTTTAAAAATTTTTTTGAATGTTTATTTTTGATTGAGAGAGAGAGGGAACGAGCGAATGAGCATGAGCGGAGGAGGGGCAGAGAGAGAGGGAGACACAGAATCCGAAGCAGGCTCCAGGCTCCGAGCAATCAGTACAGAGCCCAACGCAGAGCTCGAACCCACAAACCGCAAGATCATGACCTGAGCTGAAGTCAGACGCTTAACCGACTAAGCCACCCAGCCGCCCCAGCAGTTAATAGTCTTTTCCAGTGTTCTTAAAAAAGATACATTATATATATACATCTATAATCATGTTCTTTTCCAAGATACTCTTTTGGAGATAGTTTCCTGTGGTTAATCTGCCTTCTTGATATAGCCCTTTATCCATTTATAATTTCCCCAAAGTTTTGTGATCTAATTCATTGATTTTCTGCCATAGTCAGCGTGCTTTTAACTGCCTGTGTTTGTAGACATAATAGCATCAGTGCTTAGAAGACCAGACTCTGAGTCAGACTATTTTGGATTGGATTGAATTCAGGGTGAACCACTTGGTAGTTAGATACACTCTTAGTAGCGTGTATCTTGGCCACGACATTTAACTTCCATTAAACCCATTTTATAGCCTGGGGGGAAAAATAGAGAAAGTAGCAAAGCTTAACCTACGGGATCATTGAAAGAATTAAATGCAAAAATACATACAAAGTGCTTAGTGCATCAGTGGGCACATGGGAAGTACTTGATAAATGGTTAATGGTATTACAGTGAGACATTAAAATCAGGGTTGATGACTTTAACCTCCCACCTTCTTATTTATCAAGTCGTTGCAAGTTTATAAATGAAAACCTGGAAAGCAGGTGGAAAAAACGTCACTCTCAATTACATCACCTAATTACATCACCCAGTATCACAGTACTGTTACTTATTGATGTTATTCTTATTCATGTGTAACAAAACATTACTGTAATTTCCATACTGCTTTGTGGCTCATTTTTTCATTTAGCGTTATATCCCGAACATTTTTTTTTAATGTTTATTGACTTATGAGAGACAGAGAGAGAGAGACGGATCACAAGCAGGGGATGGGCAGAAAGAGAGGGAGACACAGAGTCGGAAGGCTCTGAGCTGTCAGCACGGAGACCGACATGGGGCTCCAGCCCACAAACTGTGAGATCATGACCTGAGCCCAAGTTGGACGCTTAACCGACTGAGCCACCCAGGTGCCCCATATCCTGAACATTTAAAAAAAATATTTATTTTTGAGAGGGAAAGAGAGAGAGAGAGAGAGAGAGAGCGTGTGCGCCAGTGGGGGAGGGGCATAGAGCGAGGGAGACACGGAATCCAAGCACGTTCCAGGTTCTGAGCTGTCAGCACAGAGCCCGACTTGGGGCTCGAACTCATGAAATGCAAGGTCATGACCTGAGCCGAAGGTGGACGCTGAACTGACTGAGCGACCCAGGCACCTCTATCCTGAACATTTTTACAAATAAATAAATACTATTTGTCTTTTGTTTTTCTTTGCAAATGTGAATTTATCTTTTATTAAAATGTCTTTAATATGTACTGATTGTTTCAGGATTGAACTTACCTTTTTTTATTATTTTAATTTTAGTATAGCTAACATACAGCATTACATTAGTTTCAGGTGTACAGTATAGTGATCCAACAATTCTATTCATTACTCGGAGCTCATCATGATAACTGTCATTATTTTTCATGATTATCTATATAGACACACAATAATTCTCTCTTAACCAGGTCCCCGATTTTGGATATTTAGGCTATATCCAATTTTCCCCTCTTAGAGGCTGCTGTGAACGTATGCTTGCAACGACATGTGACTAGTTTTTCAGGACACATTTTGAGAAACTGGATTGTTCTAAGATTATGAAAAACTAACGTTGCATATTTTTAAGCTGGCATCTCTTGTTACCTCGTTTGAGGTGTATCTTATTTGTAATACCATTTAAGTTCCATGCGGGCAGGAATTTTGGTCTGTATTGTTCACAGTCGTACCCTAGATGTATCAAATAGCGTGAATGAAAAACAATGGTTTTCAGTAAAGGAAACAAAAAAATTTTTTGAGTACATTTTAGTGTGAACAAATATCAGTGAGATGATCTTGAAGACCTCTGCTAATAATATAGAGCTTTACTAAGAAAAAAAGGAAGGAGTATGGCTGTTGGGTAGGCAGTCAACAGCATCTGCTGTGTACATAAAAGCTTTCCTATCGTAAGTTATAAGGAACATGTTACTTCCAATTAAATTTGTAGCAATATTCTTGATTGCCCTATTAGAATGTAGGAGGACAACTGTTTCTGACATAATTAAGATATTGTACTCTCCTTAACACACACACACACACACACACACACACACAGAGTTCTGGCCCTTAAGACTTGAGGAGAAGCCTGCTGAGTGTATAATGATTGAATTCTGGGAAATTCTTCCTTGATCTTAAAAAAAAAGACTCAGAGAAGGGGCGCCTGGGTGGCTCGGTGGGTTAAGCGGCCAACTTTGGCTCAGGTCATGATCTCATGGTTTGCGAGTTCGAGCTCTGTATCAGGCTCTGTGCTGACAGCTCAGAGCCTGGAGCCTGCTTCGGATTCTGTGTCTCCCACTCTCTCTCTCTGCTTCTCCCCTGCTTGCTCTTTGTCTCTCCCTCTCTTTCTCTCAAAAATAAACATTGAAAAAAAAAGAGAGAGACTCAGGGAAGAAAAGGGACTTTACTTTCTATTTCCCCTCTCTGAACAATGCATTCATTTCTGGAATTATCCGTTGTGGGGGGGGGGGGGAGTTAGTCTGAGGATGAGGCTGATATGGCAAGGAATCAAAAGAGAGATGGAAAGAATCTGCGTCCTTGGAAATGTCACTAAGCTGCCAACTTTACCAGTCCGGAACCCCCCCCATCTCATGACCGCTTATCACATGAGAATCAGTTTTCCTATTGTTTTGGAAGACTAAAACAAGGCTTCAAGGCCTTCTGTTCCTAGAAGCCGAAAGCCTTCTAATTAATAAACTATGCCACAGACGTTATTTCGTGTATTTTGGAGTAAGCCATGTATTTAGTACATTGCAGCGATTTGAGAATTCTTACAGCATGGGTTTTAATAACAAGAGAGGGATATAGGCTACATATTTAGCATGTATGGTGACTAAAACATTTATAACACACTTAGGATATGCCAGGATTAACGTCAACTTTGGGAATCCAAAGGTAAATAAAAGAGGGTCCTTATCCTCTGGGAGAAAAACATGATTGTTTCACAATAATTTTTGTTTTTATCGTATGTTTCCAGAAATGAAAAAAAATGAGCTCTGTTTAATATATGTTTATATGGTTTCTTTCTTACTTCAAGATCTTCAAAGGATTATACAGAAATTACGCTATTTTAAAACCCTAACAAAAGAACTAAGAACATATGTGAAAGGCTCATGGAAAAAATCCTTATTTAGGAAAATTGCTATATTTATATATATTTTCTGTAGTTCTGTATAAGAACACTGCTTTTGAAAAGACCAAAGGAAGCAAGCTGTTTTGAATTCATAGCACATTCCACTGGAATGGTAAATTTGTATATTAATGTCCTAATAAATTTTTAGCACATATTTTATGAGAAAGGTGAAAAATATTATAATATTTTTGACAGCTAATCAATAAGGTAGGCATTTAGTTTTACTACTTTCTGGGTTATTAAGCTGTTGAGTGAAAGTGATGTGGCTAGTTAAAGGACGTATCCATTTAATAAAAGACATGTAAAATGCTAATTGGTCTTTAAGATATATGCCATGTTCCTAGTGGCCCTCTGCGATTTCCTTAGGCTGACATTTAAAAAATTAAGTTCCAAAGTTCTCAGGTACCTTTCTCCTTTCTTTATTGATCTTCCTTTATATTGTCACCGACCAACATTTAAATACAATGCACAGATCATACACAGAAAGTTGTAAGGCTCAAAGAGTAATGCAAGAAGTAATGAGATAAAGCTGTGAGACTTTGCCAAACACTGTCTTTATATGAGGGGGTTGTTTTCCAAGGACCGATGATGCTACCCGTGACACCCAGTCCGTGAATTCTTACCTTCCCAGTGTTTCACCACCAGGCATGCTTTTGTAGGAACGGAGTGTTTGATTGCTCTTACAGTTCATTGCACGGTTTCCCTGCCTCCCACCTAGGGAGTGTGCTGGCACCTTCAGGCCAGCATATCAACCAACCGAAAATATTTCAGAAGCTCTTTCAGGGCCTTACCCTTGAATTTTTCTCCTAATCAGGTCGCCAAAGACTCTTGGTGGAAGATCCTTGTCTTTTAGGCTGGTTCCTGGTTTTTGATAGATAATCTCAGGACCACAGTCAACCTGTGATCCCTGGGCTCTACCTCACATTCTGCCCAGCTGTATGGAGGTAGGTTAGTAGAACTCACAGGAAGACGTTGTATGGATCCAAAGGACACACCAAGTATTTTGTGAAGGTTCTCTGAGGGATAAAAAGGAGACCTAGTTCCTGCTTTTCACTGGGAGTGCCGCATAGCTTCCACATGCCATTCTGGGTTTGTCACACACCCTTCCCCAACCTGCTGTTGGTCCTAGGAAGCAAACTAGTAGAGATTCCATCAATGAGTCTTGTGGTTCCCAGCTTCTGGTTGGGGTCAGCCAACGGGTTGCTTTGATAAGCAATTAGGAGGGGAGGAGAATGAGGTCAGGGTATTTATGATCCTGGTGACCTTCCTGGGAAGTCACCTTACAAGTTGGCCATCACGGAAAGTCTTGGCTCTTCTCAAGGAGACCCACTGGCCACAGCTTTCTCTCCTTTTGGTAACCCCTTCCTCCGTTTGTGTCTAAAGAGGTGACAGCACCCAGATTCATAGACTGTCTCCACTACTCCTGCATCCTGCCTGGAGCTGTGTAACAAGTTCCTTGTGAATCACCCCAACGTGTGTGTGCTGTCTGGTTAGTGTCGGGACCCTGACTGTTATAGTGAGCTTGCAAGACAGACATACAGAGATTCATAAAGAGATGAACTGTGTTGCAGATGAACCGATACAATAGGATTTTATAAAAAGGAATAATTCATGCTACCACTGGGTGATGAAACAGTTTTCTCTGAGGAGGGGGCTTTGAACAAGGTGCAGGGGAAACGGAAGCATTGATCTCCATTTCTCATGGTCACACCTGAGCACAGCATGCTCATTTTGAAAAGAGAGTGGAAGGGTAAGACAAAATGTTCAAGATACTCATCAAGAGCAGTCAAGTATATTTATCAAGTGCCTAATTTAATGGGAGAAATCGGGTGATAAGCAATCTTTAACAAAGCCTTATCTTCACTGTTCCGTACATTATCTGAAAGATGTTATAAAACATCTTTTTGCTCCTTCACCATTTTCTATGAATTTATTCCCTGTTCCTAAAGGATAAGGAATAGGAATAAGTTATAGCTCATTAGTTCTTAGCTGTCTTGCTATTTCATAGGTTGTAAGTTTATCACCGATACTTCTAATTCTCATTTGCTACAGTCAGAAAATCTGTATGTGATTGTCCTAGAGACAAATAATCATAATTAAAGATTTATTAAAATGTTTGTCAGAATGCTTCTATAATTCACTTATTCAACAAATATTCACAGAAGGTCTACTATGTGCCAGGTACTCTTCCGGGCCCTTGTCATAGAGCAGTGGGCAAATCTCCCTGTCCTTATGAAGCTCACATTTATGGGGGTAAGACAGCCAGTAGAGAAAACAAATAAGGAAAATATGAGAAAAGTTAATGCCATAGAGACAAATTAAACAACGGTAGTGAGTGTTGAAGGTAGGGTTACAATGTTAGACTGTGTGATCCTGGAAAGGGTGGTGGCTGTGTAACGTGTCACTGGAGCAGGCTGAATGATGCTTCCTTTCTCTGTATGTTTCCTGTGTAATATTTGGAGAGAGGGAGTGAAGCGGCCACCATTGTGTTTTTTATGCTTGAGAGGTCAGGACAGGTTTGACCGTAGCTCATAAAATTGTAGCTTGTCTGCTGACTCACGTCATCAGCGTAGGGCGGTGGCCAGAACTGCTACTGTCCTACCTTCCCCTGTCTGCTTCGCCTTCTCTGACTCCTGGGCCAGCTAGATGCTTAGTTCTAGGATGGAGGGGGCCAGTTCTTTAGTCGTGAGGACACCCACACCAACAAGTTGGAGGCACTGAGAACAGATTCGGGTTCCAGTGTGTCCTACTGGGTTCCAGCTTCTCCTTGTTCTTTGCAGCTTTAAATCCGTCCCTGTGTGCTACTCTCTGAGTTGTAGATTTCAAGCTCCAGCATTGGATGTGAAGAAAACAGTCTTATGTCTAAGTCTGCTCACCTTACCTGTTATGTTGCTTCAATGAGTACAGCAGAGATGACAAGAAAAGCTGGAAGCAAGCCCAACCTTGAGCGTTATCATTCCCCATTGGGTTCTTTGAGAGTTCACACAAATATTGCACAGACCACGACAATAAAAACCATTCCCATTGTCTCGATAGATACCATGCAAAAGATCAAAAGGCAATGGATATATATCATGACAAAAGAACTATTGGTTAACTAAAAGGAAGAGCTTTGGACAGGGCGATTGTTATTAGAATTGTTATACAGTGTAGCTATAAAATCCAAATTCCCAAGATTTTTCAACAGAAGTTAGATAATTATCGGTCTAATAGTGTTAACATTCAAACCTATCCTCAGTAATTTCTTCACATGTGCTTAGATGGCACCAAAATAATTTGTGGATTCAAGGCAAATAAATCAAACTAATCATTTTATCTTATATGTCCACAATACAGAAAAAAGAAAGAAAATAAAATAGCCTCACAGAGACTGTTAACAAGCTCTTATAATCACATGAAGTCAATGTGACAATCTCTGTAACAAATCTTTCTCATTCTCTCTCTCTAAAATCTATCTATCTATGGGGCGCCTGGGTGGCTCAGTCGGTTAAGCGTCCAACGTCAGCTCAGGTCATGATCTCGCAGTCCGTGAGTTCGAGTCCCGCGTCGGGCTCTGTGCTGACAGCTCGGAGCCTGGAGCCTGTCTCAGATTCTGTATCTCCCTCTCTCTCTGACCCTCCCTGCTTCATGCTCTGTCTCTCTCTGTCTGAAAAAAAAATAAATGTTAAAAAAAAATTTTTTTAAACCTATCTATCTATCTATCATCTACTTCCATATGATTCTGCTCCTTTGATTGAACCATGTCTGGAACAGAAGGTCTAACTTAAAAGGTGATACCTTAGCAAAGATCAAAAGGTGGTGAGGGAACAAGCTATGCAGAAAGATATCTGGCACAAGAGTGTTTCAAGCAGAGAGAACAGCAAAGGCCCTGAAGCAAGAGCACGACTGGTGTGGTTGAGCAGCAGCAAGGAATCCAGTGAGGTGGAACATGAGTAGGGAAGGGGAGAGGAGCTGGTGGAGAGTTCAGAGAGGCAAAGGGGAGGTGGGGGCGGCAATGTTAAACTGCATAGGGCCCTACAGGCCACTCAGTGTGTTTCCTTTTACCTTGAGTGAGATGGGGAGCTATTGGATGCTTTTGGAGCAGACCAGTGCCGTGATTTGGCTGCAATTTTAGCAGGATATCTCCGGCAGCCTGGTGAACAATCCAGGGTAAGGGAGAAGGAGTAGAAGCAGAGGGTGGGGGCAGTTAGAAGGTATTGCAGAATTCAGGCAAGAAATACTGACGGTTTGGAGTCGTGCTGTAGAGTCAACAGGACTTGACGGTGAAGCCCATAGTGGATGCAAGGTAAGAAGAATGAAGGGTGAATCTAGCAGCTGAGGACTGAGCAGCAAATAACAGATGGGGGAATGGGCATGGAGGACGGTTTGTGGGAGAAAATTGAGGACTCAGTGTAGATACAATTTTTGATTACACCAATGCCATACGGATTGTAAATCTGTCTTACCTTTGAGGGGATGGTCTGGAGTTCAGCTGAGGAAAGATCCAGGCTTGGGAAATACATGTGTGAGATGTTACCATGGAATTTAACCCGTGGGACAGGCTGAGAAGTTGGTGACCTTGACAAAGACTGTATCAAAGGAGTCGATGGGATCAAAGCTTACCCGGCACATTTTCAAGAGAAAATAGGAGAAGAGGAATGGAAGATAGCGACTCTAAACAACGCTCTTGAGGAGTTTGCTGTCATCAATACCGATTTACAACCACAGTCAAAGTATACCTAACACACCACCAATCATTTGTGTCTTGTAGACACTTTCATTAGAGAATCAACGATTACATTTTATTTAATTTTCGTTCATATCCATGCCTTTCACACTAGTCAACCAGCTCCAAGACAGAAGAATCTGTGTTTTTCCCATCTTTATATTCTTACCAAGGACGATGAATGAAGTAGACATTTACTGAGCTATAACCTGTCATTAATTGTTTCTAGAGTTAAATGTTTTATCTAACTCTGCACAGTTCTAGGGGATATTTAAGAGTTCAACTAGGCACGGTTTTCACCTGATCACAGTAGTGAAAGAAGACAATAGCATCTAGGGATTTAGGGCAAAGTCTGTTCATTTTTTAAAATGTTTATTTACTTTTGAAAGAGAGCAAGCAGGGGAGGGACAGAGAGAGGGCGACAGAGGATCTGAAGCTGGGCTCTGCACTGACAGCAAAGAGCCCTATGTGGCACTTGAACTAATGAACCCCGAGATCATAACCTGAGCAGAAGTTGGACACTTAACCAACTGAGCCACCCAGGCACCCCAGAGAGCCTGTTCATTTTAAAAATAATGTTGCTATGAATGGAAAGTACGTAATGGCCCTTTTTTAAGGAATTACATGCTTTTTAAAATTTTTTTTTAACGTTTATTTATTTTTGAGACAGAGAGAGACAGAGCATGAATGGGGGAGGGGCAGAGAGAGAGGGAGACACCGAATCAGAAGCAGGCTCCAGGCTCTGAGCCATCAGTCCAGAGCCCGACATGGGGCTCGAACTCACGGACCGCGAGATCGTGACCTGAGCTGAAGTCGGACGCTTAACCAACTGAGCCACCCAGGTGCCCCTACATGCTTTTTAAAAACAGAATAAGGGAGCAGAAGAATAAGCAGAGATAAATTCAAAACAGGATGCTAATTTGTATTATCTTTTTTCAAAATGAATTTTTGGAATTCCTGTCATTATACATTTAACCTATTTTCATCTTGATATAGTATAGGGAAATAAATAGTACTTACATTTCTGAGAGCTTATTTGCTTAATCTAAGGCTTCAAGTTTCAAGAGGCAGACAGATGGCTGAATAGTGTGGCACTGTGCTGAACCTAGGACTGGTAACAATTATTAGACGAGAGATCCACAAGAGGGTCTATGGGTAAGATGGATACAGAACACTACACAAACACAAAATTGGAATGAGGGAGCATGAAGATATTAAAAGGCCAAAGAAACAGAATTAGTGTTGCTGTAATGGATGTAGGTGTGTCTAACATACAGAATATTTGTTGCGACTAAGAGCCCTTCGGTGCCAAGTATTGGGGATGCTAGGACTGTGTCCTCTTAAATGTATACGTTGAAACCCTAAGCCCTACTGTGACTGTATTTGAAGATAGAGACCTTTGCAAGGCCATTAAGGTTAAATGTGGTCATACAGGTAGGTTTCTTATCTGATGAGAATGGTGTTCTTGCAAAAAACAGATGAGACACCAGACAGCTGTAAGGACACAGCAAGAAGAATGTTCTCTATAAGCCTGGAAAAGAGTTTTCACTAGAAACCGGATCCTGCTGGCACCTTGATCTTGGGCTTTCCAGCCTCCAGAGACGCAAGGAAACAGACTTCTGTTGTTTAAGCTAACCACCCAGTGTATGGTATTTTGTTACGGCAGCCCAAGCCAACTAAGAGAGAGAACAATGGTGAAACATGGAAAGAAATACAGTATTCTTTTATTAACACATGAAAAAATAGCTAGCGCCCTTGGGAGGGAATGTGTACATTATGCCAAATGCATTTAGTTTCATTTACTCCTGAGAAATATCTCTGAGATAGGTATCACGATTCCTATTTTAGTGAGATTCAGAGAAGTTAAGTAATTTATTCAATGTCACACAGCTAGTAAGTGGAGGGGCCAGGCTTCGTACTTGCCTCCATTTAATACTGCGGGCCATCCATTTCATTCATTCTTCAAATGGTACTTAAGTTGTGGCAGGAACTAAAATGGATACAGCTATGATTTTGACCAGTTCCCTGCCCTCAAGGGACTTACAACGTGAGGCGTTAGGGTCTCGACCAGGATGCTCTATCTGATATCCTGAAAGCCGGAGCCAGAAATGGAGAGGGAACATCTCAGGGACAAAGATGCAAGCATCTAGTGGTTAAGATTTGTAGTGGAAGGCTAGATTCAGAATCTACAGCCTTCTGATATAATGTAGAGGAGTACTTCTCGAAATGCACTGTGGATACAAATCGTCTCGGCGATGTGTTCAAGTATGGTTTCTGATGCAGGAGGGATGGGGGGAGCCTGAAAGTCTGCCTATCTAACAAGCTCCTGGTTATCACAGAAGGTGTTGTTCCAGGGACCACAGTGGAAGTGTCCAGACACTTGGGAACAGGTGCAATACTTGTTTCATGGGCTGTCTCCATCCTTTAGCCCAGGAAGAATCCAGTTAAAGACACTGGTCCTGCATGGGCACACGTATTCGAGCTCACTAGTAAGTGAGGTCAAAGGGTCTCTTGCGTAAGAAAACAAGTGTTCTTTTCCTGACTTATTCCATATTGCACACTGTGTTGTAATTAAATCAGGTTTTATGGTTCTACATAACCCCAAGTGATCAGTTTGACAGAATTTTACATTTTACAACTAATTTGTTTCATTTTTAGAATAGAGGTCCAGGTTTTCACTCCTTTATTTGAAATCGTTATGACATCCCTTATGTGGAGGGTATACAAAAAAAATTCAACAAATTTCCTAAACAAAAGCATTATATACTCAAGGAAGTGTTTTTTTGTGAACAGTTGGGCATATAATTAACTTTATTTCAGTTATGGAAACTGAAACTCACTATATTTCCTCTTTCTTTCTTTGCTCTCCCCCAGCTTTATTGAGATATGATTGACTACCTTTCCTCTTTCTTTTTTTTTCTTTAATATTTATTTATTTTTGGGAAAGAGGGTGTGAGTGGGGGAGGGGGAGAGAGAGAGGGGGGTAGAGGATCCAAAGTGGGCCCTGCGCTGACAGCAGCCAGCCTGATGTGGGGCTCGAACTCAGGAAATGCTAGATCGTTCGTGAGATCATGACCTCAGCCAGAGTTGGATGCTCAACCAACAGAGCCACCAGGCACCCCTCTTTGTTTTTTATGTTTATTTATTTATTTATTTTTGAGAGAGAGAGAGAGAGAGAGAGAGAGATGGAGAGAGAGAGAGAATGAGCACATGTGTGTGTGCACAAGTGGGGGAGGAGGAGAGAGAGAGGGAGAGAGAAAGCTGTGCTATCAGCTTGGAGCCCCATGTGGGGCTTGAACCCATGAACCGTGAGATCATGATCTGAACTGATATCAAGAGTCCGACACTTGACTGACTGAGCGGCCCAGACGCCTTACCTTTCCTCTCTCTTAACCACCACTTTCAAGGACAGATCATATCTGAAAATGACCAAAAAAATGATTCATTTTCTGAGCTATGAGTAGCTAGCGAACTCCAATTTATTTTAGGATAAATTATAAACTTTTAGTAGAAAGATTTTGATAAAACCATTCCTGAGGTGATATCAGAGTGAGGCTTTCCTCTTCCTTGGACACTTCTTTATTCTTCCTTATGAATTCAGAGTTTTCAAATTGCTGATGTTTCTATATAGGAATGGTTTCTATACAGGGAAGCTATAAACATTTTAAACAACCTTCTAAAATTAGTCCTAAATGAGCCTGTTCATTCAAGTCATATACAAATACTTTAAAAAAAATTTTTTTTTATATTTATTTATTTTTGAGAGACAGAGTGAGACAAAGTGGGACTGGGGGAGGGGCAGAGAGAGAGGGAGACACAGGATTGGAAACAGGCTCCAGGCTCTGAGCTGTTAGCACAGGGCGTGACGCGGGGCTCGAACCCACAGACTGTGAGATCATAACCTGAGCCAAAGTCGGACGCTCAACCGACTGAGCCACCCAGGCGCCCCCACAAATACTTTTTAAATGAGAGGATTAAAAGTAGTTATAAGAGGGGCACCTGGGCAGGGGCGCCTGGGTGTCTCAGTCGGTTAAGTATCTGACTTCAGGTCATGAACTTTTTGGGTTTGTGAGTTTGAGTCCCGTGTTGGGTGAGCCCCGCTTCTCTCTCTCTCTCTCTCTCTCTCCCTCTCTTTCTATTTCTCCCTCTGCCCCTCATGGGATTCTCTCTCTCTCTCTCCGCCCCTTCTCTTTTTCCCTCACTCACTTGGGCCCTCTCTCAAAAATAAGTAAGTAAGTAAGTAAATAAATAAATAATAAATAAATAAAAGAGGGGCGCCTCAGCAGCTCAGTCAGTTAAATGTCTGATTCTTGATTTTGGCTCAGGTCATGATCTCACAGTTCATGGGCTTGAGGCCCACACCGGGCTCTGTGCTGACAATGTGGAATCTGCTTGGGATTCTCTCTCTCCCTTTTATTCTCTCTCTTCTATTAACAGTTCCCTTTCTCCTTTATTAAAAAAATAAAAAACAAAACAAAGCAGTTATAAAAAATTCACCGTCTTTCTTAGTCTTCTTGTGTGACACCTAATTTATCCTCACGATAGTTATCATTCGGTATTTGCAAAGTGGCTTCCTCCAAATTGCTCAGTACGGTTCACACACTTTAAAATATTGTCCCAATTCTCCTATGAGACATACAGCTTGAAAGGTAGAGTAAAAACAATTAGTATCTTCTTGCCCTGACAACACCCTTGAAAACAAATCTTCAACTGCAGACAGAACAAAAACTTTTCTAAGGTTACGGAAAATTGAGCTGAAACGATAAGAGATTTGCTTACAGGCACAGATAAAACATTACCCCTGGGAGGGAAGTTACACCGGAAATAGTGGTGACTGGACAGGAAGCAAGTGCGGATTATAGGAGGATGTGGACCCCCTCCCAGTGCAGGACTTTTTTTTCCTTCCTTTCTGGTCTTAGGATCACTTCCCTACAAGAAACCTTTATCACCATGAAGCACCAGCATTTGCCTCGACTCCAAACTGACATCCCTGCCCCCTGCCCACCCTTCCCTTGCATCTCAGTCTGCCTTCACCCCTGCCCCAGACTCCGAGGTCCTTGAAGGGCAGAATCACAACTGTAGACCCATCCTCATCCTCCGACTCACCTAAAAATCCAGCAGTGCCTCCTTGGATACCTCTAGCTATTGCCACGAACCCCAGACTTTAAGGGGTCTACAACTATGGAGATTTTTCAAACGTATTCAGAATGAACTCTCATAAACCAGTGCCAATGTCAACAATTTTCAACTTTGGCCAATCGTGTTTTATATGTTCCCCAACTTTTTTACTTTTGTTGGATTATTTTTATTTTTTATTTTTTGAAATTTTTATTCATTTTTGAGAAAGAGATGTGAGCAGGGGAGGGGTAGGAAGAGAGGGGAACAGAGGATATGAAGCCGACTCTGCGCTGACAGCAGTGAGCCGGGTGTGGGGCTCGAACTCACAAACTGTGAGATCATGACCTGAGCCAGTCAGATGCCCAGCTGACTGAGCCATCCAGGTGCCCCTTGTTGGATTACTTTAAAACAAATCCCACACAACCTTGCATTTCACATACTCCAGCAGGTACCAGTAAGAAATCAGGCATTAGGTACACTCACCCATGATGCTATTATCTTAAAGCAATTAAAAAAATTTTTTTTAAATCTTTATTTTTGAGAGAGAGAGAGAGACAGAGTGAGAGCAGGGGAGGAACAGAGAGAGAGAGGGAGACACAGAATCTGAAGCAGGCTCCAGGTTCTGAGCTGTCAGCATAGAGCCTGACGCGGGGCTTGAACCCATGAACCTTGAGGTCATGACCTGAGCTGAAGTCGGACGCTTAACCGACTGAGCCACCCAGGCGCCCCTTAAAGCAATTTTTAAAATACCATTTAATACCCAGTCCTTGAAATTTTTACAACTGTGGAAAAAGTATTTTTACAATTGAGATGTATTAATCATTATCATTTGGCCATTTTATCTCTTATATCTCTTTTCATCTATAACCATTCCTTCATATCACTGGCTAGCTGAAGAAATCAGATCTTCCTCTTTATATTGTCTCACATTCTGGAATTGACTGTTGCTCTGTTGTGTTAATTTGTTCCTGTACCCATTCCTCACCTCTCCTCCTTATATATTGGTAGTCAGATCTAGATGTTTAATTCTGGGATGGTTTTATTGGTAGTTAGTTCTAGATATTTGATTTAATTCTGGACTGGTTTTATGGGAGATGGGACAAGAATACTTTATAGGATTGCTTTCCATTTGTGGGAGATGACCATCAAGATGGCTCCCAGTGACTCCTGCTTGCTCATATCTATGCCCTGTGTAGTACTCCCCAACCCCCCAATGAATAGCATGACCGACTTGTGAAACAATAGGGTGTAGGTGAAATGATACGTGACTTATGAGGCTATGTCATAAAAGACCTTATAGCTGTTTCTTCTCTCTTTCATGGGTCACTCAGTCTCCAGGAAGCCAGATGTCAGGGCAAATGCAAACTCAGTGGCCCTATGGAGAAGACCTCCTGCCAACAGCCATGAGAGTGAGGCATCTTGGAAGTGGATCTCCCAGTCCCAGATGAGACCTCAGATGACTGTAACCATAGCTGACATCTTGACAGCAACTTCCAGATTCCTTGAGCTAGAACTGCCCAGATAAATCACTCCTCAATTCCTGATCAGAGAAATTGTGTGAGATGACAAAGCTTGGTATTGTTTTAAGCCATTAAACTGTGGAGTAACATATTACACAATAAAAAAAAAAATTATTAGTATATCACATCCCGTTTACCTGACATACTTTTAATGATCGATCAATAGGTTCAGGTGTTGTCAACCTGACCATTCCATTATAAAGTTCTTTCATTTCTTTTTAAAGATTTTATGTATGTATGCATACATTTATGCATGTATTTATTTATTTATATTTAACATTTAGTTAGTTAACATAAAGTGCAATATTGGTTTCAAGATTAGAGTTCAGTGATTCATCACTTATATTCAACACCCAGTGCTCATCACAAGCACCCTCCTTATACTCATCCCCCATCTAGCCCATCTCCCCCACCTCCCTCCATCAACCTATAGTTTGTTCTCTATCATTGAATCTCTTGTGCTTTCTTTCCCTGTCTTCTCTTCCCCCACTTTTCCCATATATTCATCTATTTTGTTTCTTAAATTCCACATGAGTGAAATCATAGTATTTGTCTTTCTCTGATTGCCTTATTTCACTTAGCATACTACCATCTAGCTCCATTCGCCTTATTGCAAATGGCATTGCAAATGGCAACATTTCATTCTTTTTGATGGCTGATGTAATATTCCATTGTGTGTGTGTGTGTGTGTGTGTGTGTGTGTACCACATCGTCTTTATCCATTCATCAGTCACTGGAGATTTGGGTTCTCTTCATAATTTGGCTATTTTTTGATAATGCTGCTATAAACATTGGGATGCATGTATCTCTTCAAATCTATTTTTGTATACTTTGGGTAAATACCCAGGAGTGTAATTGCTGGATTGTAGAGTTCTATTTTTAGTTTCCTGTGGAACCTCCATACTGTTCTTCATAATGGCTGCACCAGTTTGCATTTCCTCAACAGTGCAAGAGGGTTCCTCTTTCTCTACATCCTCACCAAGCCTGTTGTTTCTTGTGTTGTTAATTTTAGCCATTCTAACAAGTGTGAGGTGGTATCTCATCATGGTTTTGATTTGTGTTTCCCTGATGATGAGTGACGTTGAGCATCTTTTTATGGGTCTTGTAGCCATCTGTATGTCTTCTTTGGAAAACTGTCCATGTCTCCTGCTCATTTCTTAACTGGGTTATTTGTGTTTTGGGTGTTGAGTTTGATAAGCTCTTTATTGATTTTGGATACAAACCCTTTATCTGATATGTCATTTGCAAATATCTTCTCCCATTCCGTTGGTTGTCTTTCAGTTTTGTTGATTGTTTCCTTTGCTGTGCAGAAGCTTTTTTATCTTGATGAAATCCCAATAGTTCATGTGTACTTTCGTTTCTGTGCCTTTGGTGATGTGTCTAGTAAAAAGTTGCTCCAGCCTGGGTTCTCCTCTAGGATTTTGATGGTTTCCTATCTCCCATTTAGGTATTTCATCCATTTTGAATTTCTTTTCATGTATGGTGTAAGAAAGTGGTCCAGTTTCATTCTTCTGCAGGTTGCCTTCCAGTTTTCCCAACACAACACCATTTGCGGAAGAGATTGTCTTTTTTCCATTGGATATTCTTTCCTGCTTTGTCAAAGATGAGTTGACCATATAGTTGTGGGTCTATTTCTGGATTTTCTCTTCTGTTCCATTTATATATGTGTCTGTTTTTGTGCCAGTACCATACTACTTGATGAGTACAGCTTTGTAATATAGCATGAAATCCAGAATCGTGATGTCTCCCATCTTGTTTTTACATTTTTAGGATTGCTTTGGCTAGTTGGTCTTTTGTGGTTCCATACAAATTTTCGGGTTGTTTGTTCTAGTTCTGCAAAAATACTGGTGGTATTTTGATAGGGATTGCATTAATTGCGTAAATTGCTTTGGGTAGTATGGAATTTTAACATTGTTTGTTCTTCCAATCCATGACCATGGAATGCTTTTCCATTTCTTTATGTCCTTTTCTATTTCTTTTATAAGTGTTCTATAGTTTCCAGAGTAGAGATCTTTTACCTCTTTAGTTAGGTTTATTTCCAGGTATCTTATTGTTTTTGGTGCAAATACAAATGGGATTCCTTGATTTCTTTTTCTGCTGCTTTATTACTGGGGCATAAAAATGCAACAGATTTCTGCACGTTGATTTTATATGCTGTGGCTTTGCTGAATTCATGTATTAGTACTAGCAATTTTTTTGGTGGGGAGATTTTATTTTTTTAAGTAATCTCTACCCCGCAGGGTGGGGGCTTGAACTCATGTTGCTGAGGTTAAGAGTCACATGCTCTTCTGACTGAGTCAGCCAGGTGCCCCATTATAAAATTCTCCATGAATGTTTTGTCTACTAGTGTTAACAGCCACTGATGTTCACTTACTGGATTTATTATTTTATTGAATGTTCCATAAATCTTTCATGTTTATCAATTGGGATTCTTCCATAAAGAACAACATTCCCTTATCAACTACATGGAAACATTACAATACACTTTGTATAGGAAAAACGTGACAAACACCCTATTGAGAAGGTTCTTAATGACAAATGTAGAAAAATCACTAGAAAAGTAACTGATATTTAAAAGCAAAAACTTGGAAGTTTTATGTTGGTTAAGTTAAGCGACACTTTATAATTTTTAATTGTTAAAAAAGATTTTCTTTTTAAGTAATGTCTACATCCAACATGGGGCTCAAACTCACAAACCGAAGATGAAGAGTTGCTTTATCTACTGACTGAGCCACCCAGGTGCCCCTAAAATTTTTAAATTCTTATGTTATTTCGACACCTTCTTCACCGATTGGCCTTAAGCAATTAACTATCAGTGTATTCAAATCAGAACATTTTAAATATAAAGTCATGGGGGTGAGGTGAGGAAGCATTTATGATATGATGCTAAATAGCTAGTCTGTTCTGTTTTTGAAGAATGTAATTGGATGCTTTGGTGTCAAGTGGGAAATGAGATGTGAAATTTGGAGAAAATGGTGTTGTGTTTTGGTTGCCACTGAGCACTGACTTTTAGTGGAGGAATAGGTCTAATATGACTACCAGCACTTTCTGTCCCATTCAGCTTTAAAGAGTCTCCTGGGCTAAGTATTTTGCAAAGCAGCAAACATTACTGCCTGTGTAGTTCTTATTATGATCACTTTAACACTATTTTATGTAATCACTTCTGGGCTATAAAGCGGGGCAATTCCCAATGCTACAAGGTCATCTGAAATTCTGGCTAAAAATATATACGATAATTGTCCACCATTCCAGAAATTATTCCCCAGCCAGATCTGGCTATGAGGATGGATTTTTCCTCCCTCTTTTCAAATACATCACCTGCCACATGTTATATTTTCTAAATAATGAATCTGTTAAACTATTTTATTTCTTAGGATCAGGAATAGTTAAATGCCAGTGGTGTTGCTTTAAATGGTTTTCAACCATTTCCTCAGGGAAAGCTTTTATGTACATTAAGATTTTATTTCACATTTTGTGAAAACCCACTGTTTGGGGAAAGGAAACTCTGAGCTCTCACATTTTAAATGTTCATGTTAGAAGTGTGTATCCTTAATTCATGATTAGCTTTGACCAGTTACCACTGTCTAACTTACTTTTTAGGTTTTCCTCGATTCAATTAAGTTCCACTTTCCAAACACTTATTGAATGTTTATGCTCATAAGACATGGGGTATTAGAGTTACAAACATGAGCGAGTGAGGATATAATGCCCAGTATTCATCCGAAATGACCAGTAAGTTTCATTTGATGAGCAACTTTGATTATTAGGGACTTCCAGGAGTGCTATATAGGGAACTCAATGACCACATTCAAGGTCAGCAGGCAAGATTGCCAACATCAAAGTGATACCTTCCACAGTCAAGAGAGTGGGAATTGGTGGTAAAATTGCAAATTTCAACCTAAAATTTATGAGAAAATTTAGGAGAAAGAATCATTATTTCTCAATCGCTTCATAGAGGAAGTAGCTATGTAGCAATCTAGAACAGTTGATTGATGAGGCTGGAGCACAATTTGCATAAAGAAATATGGGAGGCAAAGTGGGAAGGGCAGTGACTTAAAGAGGAACAAAATCAGTATCTCACTAGGTATCAAAGCAATTGGGCTTGATATATTTTATACTTGTATATCAGATCATGGTGCTTATAAGACTAAATGACCCTATTTCTTACTTTAAAAAATATAAGCCAGGTCATGGTCTCACGGTTCATGAGTTCAAGCCCCACGTCGAGCTGTGTGCCGATGGGGCGGTGCCTGCTTGGGATTCTTTCTCTCCTTCTCTCTGCCCCTTCCTTGCTTGTGCTCTCTCTCTCTGTCTCTCTCTGTCTCTCTGTCTCTCAAAATAAATAAACTTTAAAAAGACATAAAAAATATAAGCAAAGTTTAAAACGTCTCTTACTAACATAATGGTATTATTATAGGGGGTACTTACCGTTGCCCAACATACATTTCCATTCTTTCTAGTATTTTAAAATTTCATTGGGAAACCATTCCCCTCTGCTGTCGTTATTTGTCCTAGAGTACCGGTTTCTCCTGTTCCAGGGGAAAACCAGTTAGCATATCCAATCCTCTGGCCAACTAATAGTGAAGGGCATCTAACCCAATCAGAGCCAAGGAGATAAGACAAGACATTGGCTAGTCTTCTGAGAAAGGAGAGTATTCACACCTCCACAGAATTTGGTGATGTAAGGATGAAAGTCCTGATCCTGCTACAGCCATCTTGGTTCTGAAAAGGGAGAGAATCTCAAGATAAAGCCAACATACAGAGGAGGACATATTTGAGATTTGGAGATGAATTGAGTGCAGAGAACACTGCATAAGCCCCTAGATCACATTATGCCTGAAGCTGGAGTTATCCTTGAACCAGCAGATAGATGAACCAACAAATTTATTTTATTAGGTAAGCAGGTGTGAGTTGGATTTTCCATCATTTGCCACAGAAGGAGTCTTAGCTTATAGAATGATTTTAAATCATTACAGTTTGAAGTTCTTTCTGGAGTCCAACAAAGGTTCCTTCTGTGCTTTAAATGTGCCCTTGTTAATTTGCTCCTGAAATGATTTTGATAGAAAACTTCTGGGGAAACAGAGATCAGTTACTCTTTTACCTAGTGACTTTTACATCTTTGTATGCCAACTGGTGTCTGCAAGTTTTCTTGGAATACTGGTTTATTTTTTACTTTATGTAGATGAGTTTTAAAATTTCTTTTTGTTTGATTTTTTAAAAAGCTTAAGTGATTTATTTTGAGAGGGAGAGAGAGCGAGTGAGTAGGGGAGGAGCAGAGAGAGAGAGGCAGAGACAGAATCCCAAGCAGGCTCCGCACCATCAACACAGAGCCCAACGTGGGGCTCAATCTCATGAACCATGAGATCAAGACTTAAGCAGAAGTCAAGAGCTAGACACTCAACCGACTGAGCCACCAAGGCGCCCCAAAAGATACGTAAACATAGAATATTAAATCTATAATGCACTTCAAAGCAGTTAAAAAAAAAGGCGTAGGCATTCATAAAATTGTTCAATATCCTAAGAAAAGCCATTCATTTTTTTCTCATGTACTATGAGCTTTTAAAATCATCAATGTTTTGAAGAAACGATGTGTTTGGATTTAGATGTGTTAACCTTGAAGTAATGGTGTGTGTACAAACATCTGCTGAGAAAAGGAAAGAGAAGCGTGATCAGAGATGTCACCACTGAGAAATGAGGGCAGAAAAAAGGCCACATGGGATCTGGCACAAGGAGAACATGTGCGTCCTCTGGGACAGCAGATTGAGAGAGAGGCATAGAGAGAAGCAATGTCCAGGGAGTCTGGAGGAGGAAAACGCTGTCAAGGTTTGGGCAGTGGAGGTGTTTGATAATTTTCATGGAGAGAAATGTAATGTCAGGGCCAGGTGACTGAACTTTTGAAGTCACTTGGACAGATTCTGTTACGAGAATTCAGTGATTTAAAATAACAAAAACGTACCGTCTTTTAGTTTTGTCGGTTGGAAATCCAACACTGTTCTCTCTCATTGGGTAAAAAGTCAAGATTGCAGAAGAGCTGCATTCTTTTCTGGAAGCTCTAGGAGGGAATCTGTTTCCGTGCCTTTTCCAACTTCTAGAGGCTGCCTGCAATTCCTCAGCTCATGGCCCCTTTTCTATCTTTAAAGTCAGTCAACAGGAGGTCAAGTCATTCTCTCACTGAATCATTCTGACCTCTGTTGTCTCTCTCTCCCATTTTTTAAGGATCGGTCTGATTACAATGGATCCACCTAGATAATCCATGATAAATCTCTCTAGTCTAAAGTCAACTGATTAGCAATCTTAATTCCATCTGTAACCTTAATGCCCCTTTGCCATGTATTGTACCATATTCACAGACTCTGGGACTTAGGATGCAGACATCTTCTCATTATTGTGCCTACCACAGTCTCGGGAAAGATGATGGCTCATGTCAACTCCACACAGCATTAGCTGGAGCATTTAGACTGGGTCTGGAGGATCCACTTCCTGGATAGCTCAGTTCTTCTCTGCGTGGGCATCTCCATGGGGCAGCTGTCCCTTCCTCATAATATGTTGCTTGTTTTTTGAGAGCTATTATTCCGAAGGACAGGAAATGGAAGCCATCCATCTTGTAAGGCGTTGGTCTGGAAATCGACACAATGTCACTTCCATCATATTCAGTTGATGGAATTGAGTCACAATGCTCATCTAGATTCAAGGGGGAGAGGGAGGCATAGATCCCCAATTTGCAAAGGAAGGAGTGTCCAAAGACTTTGTAGCGGGTGATAATTCTCCATATCCCTCAGTGATAAAATAGGGATAATCTTTATGTGCAGTATTGCGGTTAATAGAAATGATATATATTAGGTGGCTAATCACATTCCTGTTACACATATAACAAACAATAAGTGGAGGAAAGACAATTATCAGAGATGTCTGTTGAACATGCAAATACGTATGAACATACGAATGCTGTGATTCTTATTATTTGTGGGTATGGATTTGTATAAAGATCTCTTTGTAAACCCAATGAAGGCGGTGATCCCTCTCCCCAGAAAAACATGCACAGGCACTTATGTATACACCAGAAGACCATTTCAGGGGACTTCCACATTAGGTTAAGATCCTTAGCACTGAAACATAGAGTAACAGTAGACGAAAATACTGCAGGATGACTGTGTGTGTGATGTGGGGCATAATTTGGATATATTTTTTAGATCTGGGGCCAGATAGAGTTTTCATATCTGCTTCCAAGACAGCCTGCTTTGCTTTTTTCATTAAGTCAGAGATGTTAGGAAAAGACGTTCCATTGAAAGTTCCATTAAAAGTGCCTTCATGTGTTGTTTGATTTTATTTGTCCTGCTCTTGTAAAGGAAACGCTATTAGATAGCAATCATCTAAGAAATATTTCTGTTATTCTTGTCAAAGCTCTTAATCTTTTGTTGTACTTTAATTTTTTTCATTTTTCCATTTCCACTCTGACATCATGCCTATATAAATCATTGCACATTTATGCAATTAATCTTTAATTGTTTCAACAGTAGTTTTTATTTTAAACTTAAAAAAATGTTTATTTATTTTTGAGAGGGGGAGGGGCAGAGAGAGGGTGGGGACAGAGGATCTGAGGTAGGCTTTGTCCTGACACCAAAAAACCTGATGCAGGGTTTGAACTCATGAACCCAGAGACCATGACCTGAGCCGAAAGCAAGAGTTGGACACTTAATCAACTGAGCCACCCAGGTGCTCCAATAATAGTTTTTATTTTAGAAAGCATTATGTCTTCCTACAAATCAAAGTCATAGATAATCCTGAGAACTTAAACAAAACGGAGATAAAACAAAGAGGGAGAGGTCTTTATATACTGTGGAAGCATAACCATGACTAATAGTCTGGAAGACATCCTTCCGGACTTACTATCATGTTTATATATACCTAAAACAAAAATGGGACCATATTATACAACCACACAGCTGTTTTCTCTGTTCCCTTAATATATTAGACACATCTTTCCATGCTGGTGCTTGTTGATCCACTTCAGTATTTTTTTTAAGCTTATTTATTTTAAGAGAGAGGGAGGAAGCAGGGGAGAGGCAGAGAGATAGGGAGAGAGAGAATCCCAAGCAGGCTTCGTACTGTCAATGAGGAGCCCGATGCAGAGCTTGAACCCACGAAATGTGAGTTTATGACCTGAGCGAAACCAAGAGTCAGATACTTAACTGACTGAGCCACCCAGATGCCCCCACTTCACTATTTTTTAAAAAAACTTTCTTGAACATTTATTTATTTTTGAGAGACAGATTATGAACAGGTGAGGGACAGAGAGAGAGAGGGAGACACAGAATTTGAAGCAGGCTTCAGGCTCCAAGCTGTCAGCACAGAGCCCCATGCGAGGCCCGAACTCACAAACCGCGAGATCAAGACCTGAGCTGAAGTTGGACGCTTAACCGACTGAGCCACCCAGGTGCCCCTTGACTTCACTATTTTTAATGGCTGAATAATATTCTATTATGTGGATATATCAGAATATATTTTACCAAAAATAAAGCCTTAGTTAGAAGATTGGGATGAGAGGGGGTTGTAAGAGTTAACTAAATACATTGGAAAAGGAGATTCTTTTATGCTTTTCCTTCCTCCCCCTGCTTCCCAATTAATCCTCAAGCTAGTTCACTGGAAGAACTGGAAGACGCCCTTAATCAATGCCCTCTTGTCATTTTTTTTTTTTTAAGAGAGAGAGAGTGAGAGAGGGGGAAAAGGGGCAGAGAGAAAGAGAGAGAGAGAATCTCAGGCAGGCTCCATGAGACCCTGGGATCATGACCTGAGCCTAAACCAAGAATCGGATGCTCAACCAACTGAGCCACTCAGGTGCTCAATGCCTTGTAATTTATTTCTTTTTATCCAGCCCCATGATGGGCATAGAGATTACAGAAAGAGAGAAAGAAAGAAAGAAAGAAAGAAAGAAAGAAAGAAAGAAAGAAAAAGAGAAAGAAAAGAGAGAGAGAAAGCAAGAAACCGAGAAAGAGAGAGAGAATGAAAAAAAGGACCCAGGATCCCCATTTTTCACACAGAGAACATGATGGGAGGGGGAAATGCAAGAACTCTGTCAAATGACAAAAAGACAATCGAGTAAATTTTGAAGATCTAATCGACTTTACTAATTAACTCATGAAATGAGCAGCATTCCGTCTAGCAAGTAGATGGGAGCTCCACAGGGAGAGAAGGAATGGCGAAAAAAGGAAATTATTAGCAAAGAATCCATTGTTTTAGGCGAGGTCTCCTTCCTTAGGGGAACAGGAAGGGTGTCCCTCAGTAAATTTCCTAGTGCTGATCAGGATACTCCCATGCTTACCTGTTAAAGGTCACATTCCTGGGGGACTCGAACTGCAGTTAGGTTAAGTATGTAGCCCAGGTATACCGGCTTGTGGTCTTAACCTAAGCGATGCCATTTTGGGCCTGTGGTTTTCCTTCCACCCACTTGAAGTCAAGAAGGAAGCCTGGCATTATCAGAACCGAGCTGAACCCGATGAAGAGTTGGAGATTCTGATTTCTAGAAGCAGCTTTACCTAAACGGAAAGCCTGGAGTTCACGAGGGCTAGACAGCTTATGGTACCGTTTCACAAATATTTCTTCACATCTGCTTCCCTAACCCCTGTGTATAGATGGAAAATGTTTTTATTCTCATTTGACGCTGATAAAATAGAGAGGTTAAGTGGCTTGTACAAGGTCGTGCGGGTAGGAAGTGATATTAGAATGAATTATTGGTTTGCAAATAAGAAAACCTGGCCTTCTAACTTAATTATGGTGATCACTTTCTAATTCATACTTCATTACTTACATTCACTGAGCCAATCTCCTAGTTACTATAGAGAAGGACGCTGAAACTTGGAAGCAAGAAGCATACATTGGGAAGAAATTATTTTCAGAAATCAATATGCAATATTTGCATAGACAGTTCCAGTTTACATTCTTAAAATTCAGTTAAAATTTTATTTCACAACCATTCTTTTTACTTACTGCCTCTTCATGCTTTAATAATAGTATATTAAGGAAACTGGCAATAAGAGTATCCTTCATTTTATTATTTTATTGTTATTTTTTAAAAGTTTATTTATTTTTGGGAGAGGGGGAGGGGCAGAGAGAAAGGGAGAGAAAGAATCTTAAGCAGGCTCCACGTTTAGCACAGAGACCAGCTTGGGGCTCAAGCCCACAACCCAGAGATCATGACCTGAGTGAAATCAAGAGTCAGATGCTTAACTGACTGAGCCACCCAGGCACCCCTAAGAGTATCCTTTAAAATGAGTAACGGGGGCGCCTGGGTGGCTCAGTTGGTTAAGTGTCTGACTTTGGCTCAGGTCATGATCTTGCGGTCTGTGAGTTCGAGCCCCGCGTCGGGCTCTGTGCTGACAGCTCAGAGCCTGGAGCCTGTTTCAGAGTCTGTGTCTCCCTCTCTCTGACCCTCCCCTGTTCATGCTCTGTCTCTCCGTGTCTCAAAAATAAATAAAAAAAGTTAAAAAAAATTAAAAAAATAATAAAATGAGTAACGGACTCTGTTAGGCAACAATATGTCAAGAGAATAAGAGCAAAGGAGTATTTTACCACTACACTGAATATCTAGTTTTAATTCCATTTGTGAACCGCTGGCAGGCCCTAGTCCGTGAGGGGATCATCTTGCTCCATGGACACTTGAGGTAGACACAAATCACAATATGTAAACAAACTCCCTAGTCTTAGGAGAATTTAATGTTTCTATTGCAGGACTTTTAAAATCTCCCTCTCACCTTAATTTCATTTCCATCCTCACATTCCAAAAGAAAGCTTCCCCACGCATATAAAGCACACAGGAATTTCCCCTCTAATAGAACTATCAAATGGGAAGGGCTTACTCATTGCCCCAAAGTGTCCCTTCTGGGCATCACAGTGAGTCTTGCTTTGAAACAAGTAAGAGATCTCCGAAGCCTTTCATGACCTATTCTTTATGCATCAACACTGCTCCTACTCGGACTTGGTTTCATGATCTCACTTTTTAAACTTGCACTTTTGTCCCAACGAGTTCTGGTTTCAGTTACACATTTGGCTCAGCTCTGTTAGTCAGCTCCCAGCACGGCTCTTGCAGAATACCAGCCCTGCCCTGCTCTCCTCCCCTCGTCGTCCCCGCCCCCCCCCTTCCACCCTCTAACCACCAGTCGTTTCAGACCCTCTTTGCTTGGCCTGGGTGGCACACTATTTCCTCTAATCTTATCCAAGTAAGTTTTTCCCCCCCCCTACCTCTATGCTCTTCTTATACCAGAAAGAATATTTTTTTTTTACTTTTTGCCTCCTCAAAGAGAGAATTTGCTGTTTGCCCAAGTAGTTCTTGTTTTATTCCAATTTTATTGAGATGTAATTGACATAATATTGTGTAAGTTTAAGGGATGATTATAAATAATCAAAATGTTTCCCACAGTAAGGTTAACACATCCTTCATCTTACATAATTGTCATTTAGTTGTTGTCATAGTGAGAATATTAAAGCTCTACTCCTACTGCAAGTTTAGAGTATACCACACAGTACTGTTAAGTATAGTCACCACACCGTAAGTTATACCCCCTGAATTTGTTCATCTTGTAATGGGAAGTTTGTACTTTTTGACAGACGTCCTCCATTTTCCCTACCCTCAAGCCACTGGCAACCGCCATTCTACTCTCTATTCTGTGGGTTCAATGATTTTATTTTATTTATAACTTAAAAAATTTTTTTAAAATATTTATTTATTTTTGAGAGACAGAGTGTGAATCGGAGAGGGGCAGAGAGACAAAGGGAGACAGAGAATCTGAAGCAGGCTCCAGGCTCCAAGCTGTCAGCCCCGACACGGGGCTTGAACCCACAAACTGTGAGATCATGACCTGAGCCAAAGTCAGACATTTCACGGATTGAGCCACCTGGCGCCCCTTTATTTGTAACTTTTTAAAGTGTATTTATTTTGTGAGAGAATGGGACGGTGGTGGGCAGAGAAAGAGGGGGAGAGAGAATCCCAACCAGGCTCTGCACTCTCAGCACAGAGCCCTACACAGGGCTCGATCCCAAGAACCGTGAAATCATGTCTTGAGCAGAAACCAAGAGCTGGATGCATACCAGGCTCCACTATGAGTTCAATGATTTTAGATTACGCATGTAAGTGAGATCATACGGTATTTGTGTTCTGTCTTGTTTCACCTAAGATAATGACCTCAAGGTCCATCCACGTTGCTGCAAATGGCAGGATGTCCTTCGTTGTTTATGGCTGAATAATATTCCTCTGTGTGTGTGTGTGTGTGTGTGTGTGTGTGTGTATACACGTGTATCACGTCTTTATCTATTCATCTATCGAGGGACACTCAGGTTGCTTCCTAACCTGGCCATCCTAAATAATGCATCAGTGGACACAAAAGTATAGTTGTCTCTTCAAGACTGTGTTGCCATTTCCTTAGATGTACACGCAGAAGTGGGGAGGCTGGACCATACAGCAGTTCTACTTGTAATTTTTTTTTTTTTTTGAGGAAACTTCATACTATTTTTTGTAGTGGCTATACTTAGGTACATTCCCACCAAAGGTGCTCTACTGTTCCCTTCTCTCCGTCCACATCCTCCCCGAACCTTGGTATCTCTTGTCTTTTTGATAACAGCCATTCTCACAGGTGTCAGGTGGTATCTCGTTGTGGTCTTGATTTGCATTTCCCTGACGATGAGTGATGTTGAGCACCTTGTCATGTACCTGTTGGCCATTTGTATGCCTTCTTGGAAAAATGTCTATTCAGATCCTCTGCCCATGTTAAAATCAGATGATGATGATGACGATGACTATGACTTGTTTATATAAATTGGATATTAATCCCTTGTGGAAAAAATGGTTTGCAAATATTTTCTCCCATTCTGTAGGTTGCCTTTTCCTTCTGTTGATTGTGTCTTTTGCTGTACAGAAGGTGTTTACTTGGATGTAGTCCCACGTGTTGATTTTTCTTTTTGTTGCTATGTGCTTTTGGTGTCAAAGCCAAAAGATCATTGCTAGGACCAATGTCAAGGAGTTTTCCCCTATGCATTCTTGTAGGAGTTTATGGTTTGAGGTCTTATGTTTAAGTACTTAGTGCATTTTGAGTTAATTTTTGTGAGTGGTCTAAGACTGGGGTCCAGTTTCATTCTTTTGCATGTCTAGTTTTCTCAACATCATTTACTGAAGAGACTACCCTTTCCCCATTGAGTACTCTTGGCTCCCTTGTCAAATATTAGTTGACCATATATGCATGGATTTTTCTCCTGGGCTCTTAGTTCTGTTCTACTGATCTATGTGTCTATCTATTGTTTATGTTGGTATCATACTGTTTTGACTGCTCTAACTTTGTGATATAGTTAGAATCAGGAAGTGTGATGCCTCCAGCTTTATTTTTCTTATGATTATTTTGGCTATTCCTGGTCTTTGGGGATTCCATATAAATTTTAAGATTGCCTTTTCTATTTCTATGAAAAATGCCTTCAGAATTTTGATAGGGATTGCACTGAACCTTCAGATGGTTCTGAGTAGAATGAACATTTTAACAACTTTAATTCTCCCAATCCATGAACATTCCATATATTTCCATTTATTTGTATCTTCCCAATTTCTTTCATCAGAGTCTTATAGTTATCCGTGCATACATCTTTCACTTCCTTGGTTAAATTTGTTCCTAATTATTTCATTATTTTTGATGCTATTGTAAACAGCATTGTTTTCTTTCTTTTTTTTTCAGATAGTTCATTGTTAGTATAAAAACTCAACTGATTTTTCTTCCTACATTGCAGCCTATATAAGCTGACCATACCTAATAAGACAGCTGTATCATGTCAAGGACAGTTCCCTTCTATCTTGTTGCCTTTAATGTGTGACATCTTTAACACGTGACTTCCATGTTTTTTTTTTTTTTGTCCAAGATGTCTTCTCTAGCTCTTGCTACAATGTCCATGTCACAACCTTTAGAAAGAAGAAAAAAGGGAAGTGGAGAGCATGACCCTTTTCAACCAGGGTGTTATAAATGTCACTTTTACTTGGCCAGCACTTGGTTACACTGTCAAACCTAGCTTTTAAGGAGCTTGGAAAGTCTAGCGTTAGCCAGGGTGGCTATGTACCCCACTAAAATTTTGGGACTTGACCAATTAAGGAGAATGAATATTGGAAAGATCTAGCAATTTTTGCCACATTACTTGAATCTAAATCATATTTCTCTAAAGTCTGATGTGTGTAACCCTAAAGTAACGGGTTATGTTGGCTCTTCAGTTTTCTTCAGTGGGTCTGAAATATTTTATCCCCAAAATACTCACAACTAGCTAGGACTTTGGAACTCTCTGAATGTTGAAAATGATCCCTTAAAAAGAGGGCTTTTGTTCCTTTCTACCAAGAATCACATAATTCAATATTTTGTTGAAATGGTAGATGGAATCCTCCAGTCTCCAAGGAAACTTTATTTCTTGATGTATGAGGAACTATAATAACAAGGAGGCCAGAAGTTAGCTGGGAGAATTACAACCAAGTTTGCCCCAGCCAAAGTTTAAAATGGTCCTGTAAGGCTGAAAAAAAAATTTCTTTTTCAAATAACTTGGTTTTTGGCAAGTATCTCTGTATAACTCATGGTTCTTCTGAGAAACAGAATCAATAGATTATATATGTAAATTTATATATATAAATTTATTATAATTAATTGGCTCATGCAATTTTAGAGGTACAGAAGTCCTGATTATCTGTCATCTGCAAGTTGGAAAACCAGGAAGTTGGTGGTGTGATTCAGTCCAAGTCTGAAGGCCTCAGAACCAGAAACACTGATCCCTGAGGGCAGGAGAAGATAGCTGTCCTTGTTCAAGCAAAGGGAGCCAACTTCCTTTGTCATACTTCTTTTGTCTTTTTGTTCTGTTTGAGTCCTTTACAGATCAGATAATGCCCACCCATACTACTGAGAATGATCTTCTTTACTTGGAATACTGATTCAAATGCTAATCTCTTCCATGGGGTGCCTGGGTGGCTCAGTGGACTCCCGCTCAGGTCATGATCTCATGGTGCATGGGTTTGAGCCCCATATCAGGCTCTGTGATGACAACTCAGAGCCTGGAGCCTGCTTCAGATTCTGTGTCTCCCTTTCTCTCTCTGCCCCTCCCCTGCTCATGCTCTTCTCTCTCTCAAAAATAAATAAATATCAAAAAAAATTCAAATGCTAGTCTTTTCCAAAAACACCCTCAACAGATATACTCAGAAAGAATGTCTTTCCAGTTACATGGTCATCCCTTAGCCCTGTCAAGTAGACACAGAAAAGTAACCATCACAATCTTTAAAGTATTACAATCAGGAAGAGACTTAAATATAAGAAAAGTCCTAGGACTGGCTGACTGTAGAGAGGGAAATATTCTGTTTAACTCTCTCCCTTTCTGTGTAAACAGAAAATGGTTATTTGGAGAAGCAGCTGATTCTAGGGCTGGAGCAGGGAAAGTACAAGGTCAGCTAAAACATCCTGTGGTGCCAGAAAGTAAGGAAGTGGTCAAAAAGTGATGTGGAGTCATGTCAAAAGGACACAGGAGCCAACAGGAAGGAGTCCCCAATGGCCAAATCTGGGACAAATGAGCAAAAACAAATTTTAAGTAATTAATTATAACCCATAAGATAAAATAAATATTCATGAGTTTATATTGATATAAATAAGTAATCAATAACTAAATGGGAGAAAGTAGACACTTCTTCCTTAGAATAAAATTCCAAGTAACAAGGTAGAAGCGATGAGGAAAGTAGAGAATCATCATATAACAAACACTTTGTAGTAATAATTATGGGCAAAAATCATTAACGGATGATAACATCAGTGGGTGAAAGTTTGCTGAGAGGCAGGATATTTGCAGAGGCTCAAAATTCCTCTCCATGAAATACTAGTTACAGTGAGGAATTAATCCAGTGAGGGAACTGGGTAGACCTGACCTTTACCAAGAGGTCAAAGTCAACATCATCAGGCATGAGACACCTTATATTACATTCCTCCAATGGGCAGTGACAAGGTCAGAGCATAACTCTGTGGTATCCTTGACAAAAATGCATAACTTGAATTTAATCATGAGGAAACAGACAAACCAAAAGTAAGAGACATTCTCTAAGTAACTAGCCAGTGCTCTTAAAATATGTCAAAATTAAGAAAGACTAGGAAAGGCTCCAGACTGGAGGAGACAAAGGAGATACGAAACCAAACACAGAGGCACTAGATTGGACCCTGAACCAGTGGATGAAATTTAAGTACTGTAGAATAGTTAATAATATAAATCAATGTTAATGTCCTGGTTTTGATTATTATATGATTATATAACATATTAACATTTGGGGAAGCTGGTGGGGGGTATACAAGAAGTCTTCGTAATATTTTTTTCTAAGTCTGAAATTATTTTATTTTATTTTATTCATTTAAAAAATTTACTGTTTATTTATTCTTGAGAAAGAGAGAGTGTGTGAGCAGGGGAGGGTCAGAGAGAGAGGGAGACAAAGAATCTGAAGCAGGCTTCAGTCTCTGAGCTGTCTGCACAGAGCCTGATGTGGGGCTTGAACTCACTGTGAGATCATGACCTCAGCTGAAGTTGGATGCTTAACCAACTGAGCCACCCAGGCGCCCCTGAAATTATTTTAAAATAAACATTTTGTAAAGGAAGAAAATGGTGATAAGTCTGGGGAGGTGATCACAAGCATTGCACAGGTTTTTCTCCCTTTGCCTGTAGGTCAATGAATTGAACTTCGAAAGCATTCTGATATATGTACTTTTCAAGCAAAACTTACGTGTTACCAACTCCTTCACCTCTCTCTGCATCTTCCTTTTCCTTGGTGCCATATTATAGTTTAACAGCCAGATCTCTAAGCAGTATTCCATATGTAGCAATATTGATAGGATACTGATTTGTATCCAATACCCTTTCCTGACAAAGACTGGCAACGTGTTTAACTTTTGGCTGCAGCACCATAGGATCTATGCTTTTAGGGGCCTATAAATGTGACTTTAAGATTCAGCCTGCAGATTGGGACAGGATAGAACTTTAAAGTTTCCTTGGGGAGGGCTGGGATTATCTGTACTCCCTGCCCACCTGCCCTCTGTACCCTTTGGATTATCCTAATTTGTGTGAAGTTTTCATTTGCTTTTAAAAAAAAATTATTTATTTATTTATTTATTTAATGAGAGAGAGAGAGAGTGCACGAGTGGGGAAAGGGCAGAGAGAGGAGAGCGGGAAACCCAGGCAGGATCCACGTTGCCAGTGTGGAGCCCGACACAGGGCTTGATCCCATCAACTGTGAGATCCTGATGTGAGCCAAAACCAAGAGTCAGACGCTTAACCAACTGAGCCACCCAGGTGCCCCTCCTTTTGCCTTTTTGTTTTCTACTTTTCTTATCATTGCCAGAATCTTATGATTCCCGTACAGGGCGGGAAACATTTGAATCTGCCATGTCAGACATTGGTAGAGCTATCTGGCCAATTCTGGAGCGACTGCATTAGAAGTTTATTTGTATGGAGGCTAATAGGCTTCTCTGGGAAAAAACTTATGGGCATGTGTCATCTCTAAGATAATCACATAGGACTAGAACCTCTTGTAGATTATTTACCATTTGATCTGATATCTCTTACTTTGAAAGAGTCTGTGAATGAGAATTTTCCTTATGTCTCCATCACGGCTTTTCTGTTACCTCCTTTTTTCCATTCATTAGGGGAGAGTGCCACTATAGCTAAACATTTTATATATATTATCTCTAATCTTTTTAGGCATTAATATATATTCTTTTCCAGAATGAGAAAACTGAAGTTCAAAGATTATACAACAACTAGAAAAAATATCACTTTGAACTTTGTGATTATTCCACAATGCCATGATCCCCAAATCTTCAGGTAATCCCAGGGAAGCTCTAACAGATTCTAGCTAGCTATTTACTCTCTGATACATTTAAGTAGCATAACTATCTACTTCTGGCAAATCACATAGGAGTTCTGCTCCCTCTAGAATCAGAGTTCTTTGGAAACCATTCAAAAGGAAGAATAAAGTACAGCCAGCAGCTTTTTTTAAAACAAGGATAATTGATTAACTTCCATTAGGTCTGTGGCCTAATTCTTAGGCCTTTAGGAATGACTATGGGCCTTGAACACAAGCTTATTTTCAAATCTCTAAAAAAGTTCTCTGGAGTTACTTCTAGATTTCAACATCCTCATTGGCATCCAAAAAACTAGATTTTCAATGACTACATAATGCCTGGGAATGGCAAAATTTTACCCTATGGGAGACCAAACTCTAAAACAGTTACTTCTACTATAAATTAACAAATTTTGGGGTTGCCTGATTAGCTCAGTAGTTGCAGCATTGCGACTCCTGGTCTTGGAGTCATGAATTCAAGCCCCATGTTGGGTGTTGAGATTAACTCAAAAAAAAAAAAAAAAAAAAAAAAAAGAAACAAATTTTGCTTCCCTGCATCTAATTTTAATGGTAGTTTTGGCTCCTATTAACCAGCCTGATAATGCACTGAATTAGGGACTTCAGTAAGCTGCATTTGTAGGAGGATAACATTTTATATCTAGAAATAGTGCTTCCCATTCCTTTATTTTGAGTTAGTTTTGAGTTACTCTATACACAAAAAATAGGTATTTATGACTTATATTATGTTAAATAGTTGTGTCTTCTACTTTTTGTACCGTGCCTTTTTGTTTCATTCAATCTTAGTGAATCCTACAAGGGCAATTTTTTACAAAATAGCACTTAAGGTAAAGAAGGATCTCGAAATAATTTGAGGCAGAAACTGCTTCTTGTCTGGAAGTTCAGTTACTAGCAACATAATCATTGTTTTATATTTTAAGCAATACAATATGATCATAATATAGCCTACTTACACTTTTTTTTTCTCAAAATGTCTGTTTTCTCTGTTCTTATTTTCTAACCCATGGTAGGAGGCTAGAATTATACACTTCCTCTAAGGAAGGAAATGCTGAACACTGCAAAGAGTCACAGAGGAAACAAATAGTATTTGTATCTAAGAGCAAATTCAAGATACCTCAAAGCTATAACACTGACTTTAGAAATTCAGATATTTTGTTCCTATCCAAGTAAATTTACTTTGTTGGTTGGTAATCTGTGACTGAAAAGAAGGTATTGTTAACTAATATTACCCTACTTATTCACCATACACTTGGCTTTTCTGCCTTTTGTCAAAAGCAAAAACAGAGTTACAGTACTTAGAAGTTCGAGTGCGTAGGTCCTTTGCAGGAAAATAAACTACAGAACACTTTTCCTGTGGTCTACTTTTTATTCATGGCCACATTGTAACCTAGGAAATATAAAGAGAATATCCAAAGTGAAACAAACCAAAAAGAGACAGAGTCCCAGAGAAAGAGACATCCCTTAAAATTTGCCGATTTCTTTTTAGGAGTTCACCGGATTTTACGTTACTTTGATGATTTCAGCCATTCTTTAGAGAGGTAGGTATAACTATTAGAGAAAAAAGATCAACTTGGTCCTCTCATATTTTTATTGATAGAGTTATTAAGCCATCTGTTTACTGTTGGAAACTGTTCAGGTTTCACAGTCCTTGGGGCTTCTTTCAGAAGAACCAAGGTTGTGATGTTATATAGAGTTGGGATTTTATTTATACATACAGGGTTAAAGTTTTGGGGTCAATATTTTTTTTATGATCCATTACACAGAAATGATAATGTCTTGCTGGTTTTATTACAATCAATCCTATGATCATAATTTTGTTATTTATGGAAACTTTAGACTCCAGTGCTATGACAAAGGTCTTCTGTTTTGTTTTCTGCCTGTGATAAAATCTTAGAATTGGAAAGGATTATGTATTAATAGAGAGTGAGCGAGAGAGAGAGAGAGAGAGAGAGGGAGAGAGAGAGTGAGTCCAAAGCAAGCTCCACACCTAGCACAAAGCCCAACAGGGGGCTCAATCTCATGACCATGAGGTCATGACCTAAGCTGAAATCAAGTGTTGGATGCCTAACCGACCGAGCCACAAAAGCACCCCAGAATTGGAAAGGATTTTGAAGATCATTCCAACTTCCTCCTTAGTGTAGAATATTTACCATGGTGTCTTAGGCAAATTAGCATTGATGCTTTCACTGAATACCTCTTAATATGACTCTTCTTTTTTCTAGAAGCTCTTTACCATTCCTAGAGAGCTCTAGCTGTCGCAGACTTCCACATCTGAACACACAACAAACACAAGTCTATTTCACTTCTACCTGTTAATTTTTTTCTGTCTTCCTGTCTGGAGGATTTGTGGTAAGCTCCAGTCAACATCAAATAACACAGCCTAAAGTTCCACAGATTTTGGAGAAGGAGTTTTGATCCCTATTTGATTTCCTGGGATTAAAGGTGGATGTAGGACCCTGGGATAGATTGTGCTCTTGGGGTAGATTATGTGTACTTACTGTGTTCTAATAACTCAAAATGGAATAAGTTAGCAAGGATAAGCTGTAAAATCAAGTTCATTAATCTAAGTACACCCTATGCTGTTTGTAGCAAGAATGTTTCCCTTTAAATAAAATTAAGTGAGAGATACAGACCTTCAAGTCAGAAGCGCTCTTAGATTTGGAGTTCAAATTCTTCATTCTATGGCTGGAGGAACCTTACCCAGCGCACTCGCTAGCGTTTGCTAGCGAAGTTCCCAGGGATCTCTAGGGACCTCAGAGGCTTATCAGATGCTTTACAGATAGTGTGAAGGTTTCAGGGGGACTAATAAAATAATTTTGTTTACATGCATTTTCTGAATATTGAGGTTTAACATGATTTACTATTTTCACATGAATCTTTTCTATCTCAATAAGTATGATATTCTTAAAAGTGTGCATGTGCGACAAGTGTTGGTCAGTTCATCTAGTGTGACATATGCAAAATTTCTTCGTTGTTTCCATTTGTTACATTTGCCTTTTTGTCTTCTTTTTATATATTGTGAAATGCCCCGTTCACAAAAATGAATCAATGAATCAAAGTGACACACATAGCCACACAAAGTCTCCAACTCTGTGTCACTATAAAACGTGACTCTCATGATCTGAGACAAATGAATTAGTACTGTGAAGATTTCACTCAGGCAGCTAGAATAAAAAAGGGCGAAATCTGAAATAAAAAATAAATATCTGAATACTGGGTTTAATAAGACTGGGAGAGTCACTTTCGCGCTCATTTCTGGTGCATTGCCAGTTATGGAACTTCTATACAGTGGTATGAACCCATTCGTATAATTTTCAAGCAAAGTGGAGTGATTTCACTGTAAGTCAGTAGAATTTTTCCAAGAAAAAGTATAAAAGAATGCTTTCCAGGACAAAACTGCTGGCATTTAAGAGAAGGGCAGACATACAAAGGCTTCATTCAAAGCTTCAATACTTATAGGAAAAAAGAAAATTACACCAGTCTTAAGAAAGTTATAAAGGTAGCTAAGAAAGTGAAGATAATTATTATGATCAGATGTAAAGCAAGCAAGGAAAAAAAAAGCCTTTGACAAATTCCTTGTCAAATGACAAGACAGGATGGTGTAAAGTCACTAGCACCCAATACGGAGGAACAATTACTGTGAAGACCATGCGAACAGACATTTTGTTTTATAATTGGGTGAAATTTCCTTCAATATGTGGGAGGAACATAAATGAAGGGAGAGGTGTCTGAGGTCTGCTTCCTCTGTTTATGCTAAAAAAAAATGCAAGCTTCAAGAAAGTGTTCTTTGCACTTAGGTAGTGATGACTGTAAGGGCATCGCCGAGTGTGGAAAATGTTCACTCGTTTAGTACTAACAAAACTTTCTGCTCATCAGGGAAGGGCGCTGCAAAAGGAATAAAGGAAGCCACGGCGCATATCAACCCACACATTGTTTTAGTCACAGAACGTGGTTTGTGGTTGATTTAATGGTGGGAGAGACTGAAAAGTTCTGAATATGACAAAATTGTAGCTACTGGGATTATGTCTTCTCAGAAATGTGCTGAGAAATGGGTAACAAATATAAGACTGGCTGCTTTTCAGGAAAAGATGTTTACTATTTATTTGTTTGTTTACTGTTTATTTATTTATTTATTTGGAGCAGTGGGTAGGGACAGAAGGAGAGGGAGGGAGAATCCCAAACAGGCTCTGTGTTGTCAGCATGGAGCCCAATGTAGGGCTTGATCCCAGGACCCCAGGATCATGACCTGAGCCCAAATCAAGAGTGAGAAGCTCAACGGACTGAGCCACCCAAACGCCCCCACACTTTTTAAGTGAGGGAAGACATAGGACATTTTTTTTTTTCATGTAGGTAAAGACCACTCCAGTGATTTCAAAAGGCTGGTTTAAGTGATGTATCTCAGCAACATCTCAGTTTATTGACTAGCTTAAAGTGACCACTTGAGGGGTGCCTGGGTGGCTCAGTCAGTTAAGAATCGACGTCAGCTCGAGTCATGATCTCACAGTCTGTGAGTTCAAGCCCCGTGTCAGGCTCTGTGCTGACAGCTCAGAGCCTGGAGCCTGCTTCGGATTCTGTGTCTCCCTCTCTCTCTCTCCCTCCCCACTCATGCTCTGTCTCTCTCTGTCTCAAAAAATAAATAAAAACATTAAAAAAAAATTAAAAAAAATAAAGTGACCACTTGAGGGCTGAAGTATCATTTTTAATGCTGAGGGTAACCTATCAGGGTCTTCTCGGATCAATCAAAACTGCAAATGGCTGATTGCCAGGAATTTGAGGCTTTCTCAGGAACTAATGATTTTCTCACTCATCAGAGACAGAAAACAATGATGCAGCATCAAAGATATTTAAAAACCACATCCGGCAGCTGAGACAGAACATGAAAAGAGTGGATTATGAGAAGCTGTGGCAGATGTTAATTGTGCATCTTCCCCCACCCACCTCAAGAGCTGTTCTTCCCCAAAGGACCACCATTTGGTTCAGGGCAGCCCCAAGGTATGAAAAGCAACAATTCTAAATGAATGAATGAATGAATGAATAAGTGGGCTCCTGGGTGGCTTAGTTGGTTGAACACCCGACTTTGGCTCAGGTCATGATCTCACAGTTTGTAGGTTTGAGCCCCGTGTTGGGCTCTGTGCTGACAGCTTGAAGCCTGGAGCTGTTTTGGGCTCTGTGTCTCCCTCTCTCTCTGCCCCTCCCTAGCGCTCTCTCTCTCTCTCTCTCTCTCTCAAAAATAAACAAAACATTAAAAATATTCTCAAAAAAAGAAAAAAGAAAGTTCATTATAAAAAAATAAGCATTAAAAAATTAAAAAACAAACAAAAATAAAAGCAACAGTTCTATGTGGGACCATGTACACTTTCATGGGTTGTGCACAGTACAACTACTGTGGTCATTTTCCCTTGTCTAGGATAATTCCAGCATTTCTGTTCCCTTTCACTTGTAGAGAGGGGTGGGCATAAGGCATTGTTCTAGAAATGAGAAAGAGGATGAGGTGTTTGGGGTCCTCTGGGAAAGCCTAAGGATGATAAGCCAATACACTAAGGGTAATAGAAGAAAGATATAAAGTTTGCTTCCTTGATAACATCAGTGAACCACTAAACCAAGGTCAGAGCAACCTGTCTAAGGACTTGTTATTATGTGAAAAATAAACCTCAGTTTGGTTAAGCAGTGTTACTGGGCATTAATTACTTGCAACCAAAAATCTTCTTAACAGGTACATAGTATACCCATTTTTTAGGAGAAGGATACTGATTCATCTGTGTAAATACAGATGCTATTAATATTTTGGTGGTTTCACTTCCAGATTTTTCTGTATATCCACATGGCACATAAAATCAAGTCCCTTCTATATTGACATGCAGTGGGGTGTCTGGGGAAATGTAAAACAGAACACCTGACATTGTTGTATTTTAAATGAAGAGATCAAGTCTATAGCAAGTGATTTTTGTTATAAGAATCATTTGAGTACTTTTCCTTACTTGTTAGAAGTAAGGCAAGATGTTTACATTGCTCTACCAAAATTCTATACTGAGATACTCTTTTTCTGTTAGAAAGTCTTTGTCTCTGAATAACTCCAGTATATAGAGCACAGATACGGCGTGCCCTACTTGGCCTAAGGAGTCCAGAGGCTCTTTTAAGAAAAGGTAACACAACCACTGTGAAAGTTATTTCACTGGAGTGAAATAACCATGTGTTTAAAATAGACGGACCCAAGAGCTGAGTCTAGGACTATGTTGGCAAAGGGGTGGAACAAAGGGACATAGGTTGGCAGACCCTAGAAGCTTTCCCACCCACTCCTCTTGGGAGCTGACTTAGACCTGGGATACTAGCTGTGCAAATAAATCAGTTTCTGTAACTCTGAGAACTGTGCCCAAGTCAATGTGGACCTATCTTGATCCCCCCGAAACACTACAGAATGAGTTTTTCTTCTCAAGAACAATTATAACAAAGGCAGGAATCTGCACCTGGACAGAGGATAACAGTGGGGAGGATATCAGCCATAGCAAGTGGGGGAAGTCCCTTTGGGAGACTGTCACTTCGCCAGAGCAAAACTGCTCCACAATGGAGAAGCTCATCTGCTTACCCCAGAGGCTTACACGTAAATGCCGACGAAGGTCAGGCTGGTAACATAAATGAGTTGTCTTGGTTTAATCATTAATTAGTTGATTTAGTCAATTGGTATTTGTCAGCCACTGTCCTAAGCATGTGGAATACATCAGGGAAAAAAAAACAAAACAACGCAACCCACTACAATAAACAAAATAAAACAATTCATGTCATAGATTGCAGGAAGGGGTGTTTATATGCAAGTGGTGTGTATGAAAGTAAATGTGAACCAACAATCTCAAGGGAGGCAATAGAACAGAGAGTGGTTAAGTCGGTGTCAGACAGGTCTGCACATGCCCTGCCTGGAGGGGGCAACCATTGTCAGGCTCAGGTGGTTGCTGCAGGCAGGGAGGTGGGCCCAGGGTCACCAGATCTAATGGTTTTTAAGGAGAAGTTATACCTCTCTGTTTTTGCATTCAATTTTCTGATTTTTAAATGGAGGCATGCATTTCAACGTGAAAAGCCATCAGGATGATGTTAAGATGTTATGGGGGAAGCTAGAGGAAGGGTATGTTGTAAACTCACTATGTTGTTTTCACAGCATCTTGTGACCTAAAATTATTTCTAAATAAAAAACTTATAGGAAAATATTGCAGGTACTAAAATGATCTGGATACGGCTTATAAGTTGTCAGTTACAACTTTTACTTTATAAATTGATTCTCTGGTAAAGGAAATTTTAAAGAGCTATAATATCTGTTCATTAGTTTGTCCATTTTTTATGCATCTGCTCTTTCAAAACTACTTATTAAGAGTCTATTATGGGGGCACCAGGGTGGCTCAGTCGGTTAAGCATCTGACTTTGGCTCAGGTCATAATCTCATGGTTCATGGGTTCGAGCCCTGCATTAGGCTCTGTGCTGACAGCTCAGAGCCTGGAGCCTGCTTCGGATTCTGTGTCTCCCTCTCTCTCTGCCCCTCCCCTGCTCATGCTCTGTCTCACTCTCTCAAAAATAAATAAACATTTTTTTTTAAAGAGCCTATTCTATGTGTTCAGGTAATAGGGCTATATTAGGGAAGAAAAGAGATCATGTAACATAGTCGATGAATAAATTATATAGTATTTTAGTTTTTAAAAATTTATTTTATTTTAGGGAGAGAGAGAGGGAGGGAGAGAGAGGGGGGGAGAATCTGAAGCAGGCTCCACACTCAGTGTGGAGCCCGATGTGGGCCTCGATCCCATGAGACTGAGATCATGACCTGAGTGGAAACCAAGAGTCAGAACCTCAACTTGACTGAGCCACCTAGGCATCCTAATTATATAATTATATAGTTATAGACTATGTGTATATAGTTATATCGTTTTAGAGAGTGATAAATGCTATGGAGAAAATGGAGGGAGGATGGAGAGGGAGAGAGGGAGGCAACTTAAAATAGATCACTTTCCTGAGGAGAAAGGCAACCTAGTTTGGTTTGCTCCTGCCCTGACAGAATATGAAGAGCGGACGCTGTTTTTGCTCTGAAGACTGAGCCAGGGACTAGCGACAGGTGGCAATTTTTGCCTCAGTCCTCTAGGGGCGGGGTTAACCCTGCCCCAAAGCCTGGCAGTACAGTGACCCAACCAGAAGTCAATACTCCTGAGGGTACCAGTGGTGGTCCCCAGACATACACAGGGAAAGATGTTTAAGATTTCAGTGACACTGGTAGGAAGTAGCCAGGTGGCCCTTCCTCCTCTCACCTTCCCTGAGAATCAAAAGACTTTTTAAGTAGCTTGCTTACAGTTGCCCAAAACACTAAGAATTATAAACAGAAAATTACTCAGAGTTCCATAGCTAAAAATAACTCTTTCATTACTCTCACTCTCTCTCTCCCACACACACTCATACATTTCTACATAAGTGGTATATTTTATACTAAGTGTATTTCCTTATGTTACTAAGTAGTTTTCAGAATAATGATTTTTTATGGCTATACGGAGAGCCATCATCTGGATGCACATGATTTATTTATTTATTTAAATGTTTTATTTATTTTTGAGACAGAGAGAGACAGAGCATGAAAAGGGAGGGGCAGGGAGAGAGGGAGACACAGAATCCGAAGCAGGCTCCAGGCTCCGAGCTGCCAGCATAGAGCCCGATGTGGGACTCAAACCCACAAACCGTGAGATCATGACCTGAGCCAAAGTCCCACGCTTAACCGACTGAGCCACCCAGGCGCCCAACACATGAGAGATGTAAATGCTTCCTGATTCTTGGACATTTAGGTTTTTATTACTTCCTTATTATATGTAATGTAGCAACGAACAAGGCTGAATATTAAGTTCTGTGTGAATCTGCGAACTTTAAAACTTTTAATTTTCCTGGCTCAATTGCATTTCAAAATTACTGTACCAGTTTATACTTCTACCAAAATACATGAGAAAGACCATTCCCTGTTATTTGCCAATACTGTATATTATCATTCTTAAAATTCCACACATTTTTCACAGCAAAGAATGGAATTACTATTTTATTTTGCATTATTTTGATGTACTAAGTTCTTTCTAAATATTTGTTTTTAATGTTTATTTACTTTCTAGAGAGAGAGGCAGACAGAGTGTGAGCAGGGGAGGGACAGAGAGAGAAGGAGACATAGAATCTGAAGCAGGCTCCAGGCTCCAGAGCAGTCGCACAGCGCCCGATGTGGGGCTAGAACTCACCAACCGTGAGATCACGACCTCAACTGAGTGTCCGAGGACACTCGACTGAACCACCCAGGAGCCCCTTGATGCACTAAGTCTAAGAAAACTTTATTACTTGGGACTTTACACAGGGAATCTGCTAGGTGACAGTGTACATTGTTTAGACTGTTTTAATGTTTTTCTATTCCCTTAGACCTAAAGTTTTTAGTACGGGTTTATCTGCTAGGTGGACATGCGACCCTGGATAATTGATGAACTACTCTGGGCCTCTTTTATTTCAACTGTAAGACGATGATCACTAAAGTTCCTTCTGGAATTTTTCAGTGAGAAACGAGACAGATTTAATACGTGGTTTTTAATTGGCTGGTTCTAAAATGTAACCTCAGGATTGGGCTGTAGACTTGACTCATGTGGAGGTGCTGCTTAAGGCGGAAGAGCACAGAAAAGCAGCGGATTCCTACACGTAGTATTTAACACCTTCACAGTGCCTGCATAAACTAGTGTTGGAACTTTGCGTCTGATGAGAAATAACATCATTTGACATATTATACACCTCTATTTTTCTAGGCATTTACATTTTTTTTTAACAGAGAGAAGACTGTGCTTCCTCGTGAGCTTTATAATTGCCAATTAAACATCGCAATGCAATTTGTTAGCCATTTCAAGCACACCTGTGCGTACTCCCCCTAGTGGTTGAAGCTATTTAAAATATTTATTAAACATTCCAGCTGAATGCGTAGCTATACTGTACCAATGTTGAAATTTGTTCTCTCATAAACTTTCCTCATCTATCCAGAACCACTGTTGCTTAAAAAAAAAATTCTTTTTTTAAAATTTAATTTTATTAAAAAAATTTTTTTTAACATTTATTTTTGAGACAGAGAGAGACAGAGCATGAAGGTGGGGGGGGTCAGAGAAAGAGGGAGACACAGAATCTGAAATAGGCTCCAGGCTCTGAGCTGTCAGCACAGAGCCCGACGCGGGGCTCGAACCCACGGACAGTGAGATCATGACCTGAGCCGAAGTCCGACGCTCAACCGACCGAGCCACCCAGGCGCCCCCCAAAATTCTTTTTTAAATGTTTATTTATTTTTGAGAGAGAAAGACACAAAGTGTGAGCGGGGGAGGGGCAGAGAGCGAGGGAGACACAGCATCTGAAACGGGCTCCAGGCTCTGGGCTGTCAGCACAGAGCCTGACCCTGGACTCGAACTCACGAGCCACAAGATCATGACCTGAGCTGAATGAAGTTGGATGCTTAACTGACTGAGTCACCCAGGCGCCCCTAGAACCACTGTTGCTTTTTAATGCATCATTAAAAAAAAGACATGGGGAGATGATTTTTGTGCCATCGCAATGTAACGGAAAGGGACACAAAGTAATCCGTTAACTCAATTCAAAAGACATTTGTTGCTCAGTGTGAGTACAGTACTAAGGTACACAAAGAATGACAGGGTTCTGTCCTCAAGGAGCTGATAATCTACGGAGGGTGTATGTGCTAGAGTCTGGGTTATTCTTTGTCTTTGTCTCCTCTGTGCAGCACGCAACTCTTGGCACCTTGGGAGAGGCATGAAGCTTGCTTGGGAGGGTTTTCACAGGCCTGTGGTCATGGATTTAGTTCTGGGCTTCCGTCCCCACTAGAGTCCTCTGAAATGTTAGTGATCCCACTGGGTTTCCAGCCCCATAGGGCATGCTGCCCTCCAGAGCTGAATCCTTTCAACATAACCATGAGACCCCTTTGAATCTTCCCATCTTCCTTCAGGACTTCCTTATCTCTCTGGTGGAAGGGGAAGGGAAACTTCCTGTTGCTTTATTTTGCCATCTGGGCTCCAAAGGAAGCTTTGTCAGGGGGCTATGTCAGCTACCCATGGCTTCTTTTCTGCTTCGGTGCTGTCTCTAGATTCAACCTTGGCCTTGACCTAATAAGTGGGGAAGATGTTCCATGTCTCCCTTCAAAGCTCTGCTGTACCTAAATATCTTGCATTTCTCTCTAGGATCTCTTCTCCCAGCCCATGAGAACTCAATTTGGGCAAAGGGATGGGGAATCACAAAGCCTTCTACCAGGAGTTTTGAGTGAAGGGCCAAAAATTAGACATCGTCTGTAGCTTCTTTCTGACACTTCAGTCCTGTTTCTTGGAGCAGTGCTAGTCTCAAGTTCACAGCCTGGGTAGGAGAGGACCACAGGAGACACGTGTCAGTTAATTCCTCCCTTATTTCAAGACAAGAAATACCCCAATAGGAGTGGTGTCAACTGTGAGGAAGAATGAAGACAGAGAAGGAGGGGGAAAAGAGGTATAGCATTTCATTTGGAGGTTAGGAGGCCGTAAATACCTTTGAGAAGTAAATTCCAGGGCGCCTGGTTGGCTCAGTCAGTTAAGACTCCCACTCTTGATTTTGGCTCAGGTCATGATCTCACAGTTGGTGAGATAGAGACCAGCATGGTGCTCAGTGCTGTCAGCTGAATCCTGCTTGGGATTCTCTCTTTCCCTCTCTCTCTGCCCCTCACCTGCTCATGCTCTCTTGCTCTCTCTCTCTCTCTCTCAAAAATAATGTAAAAAAAAAAAAAGAAAAAAAGAAAAAAGAAATTCCAAGTCTCTGATAGTCTGTGGTTGAAGGAGGAAGGGGGTAAGGGGCATGTGTTGTGGGTGGCGAAGTTTAACACATGGCACTGAGCACTTAGTGTACCAAGCACTGCTTTAAGTGCTTTAGGTGAATTAACTCATCTCAAGACAGTTGTCTTTCCCTCCCACTAACAGATAGAGAAACTGAGTTCCAGACAGGTTAAGATGTCTGTCCAAGAACAACACACAGTTCGTAAGTGGAAGAGGCAGCCTGACTCTGCAATCCTATATGCTGTTGTGGTGGGTGAAGAGCTGGTGAAAAGCAGAGGGGAGCCCAGCCCAGAGATTTCATTTTAGACTAAGGGTTCCTGAACACCTGTAAAGAGGGGAGAAGGAGCTGGTGGGGAGGAAGGAGAGCCTACCTTTAACCAACATTCATTTGATGAATTACTAACATGCAGGAGAACAAGCAAGTAAGATGTGATAGGAAAAGCAAGGAAGACAGAAGTGCACGGCCCGAGGGGAGCCAGGACAGAGGCAGGGTCTGAGGGGAGCGTGGAGAGATCCTGAGCCTGAGGGGAGACATCAGGATGGCCCAAGACGGGGGAGGCTATGAACCATTGGCAGGATGACTTTGGTTTTCTCCTTGGTGGAGAGTGGGAAGGACTCTCGAATCTGTCGGGAGTGGCTTTGGGGGAATGCCCTAAGGGGTCAAAGAGAAAGGAAGGAAAAACTGCTGAGTCACGCTGAAGTGTTGTGATGACCCAGTTATGTACCAGACCCTATACTGTGTGTATTATGTACCTTTCATCACAGTAGCCTTGCGTGATGAACACGACTACCCTGATTGAACTGGACAAAGAGAAGCAGGGAATTGAAGCCATTTGCTTACGGTTATTTAGCTAGTAAGTGGTGGAACTTCCGGTCAAATTCAGGGATTCGGAAATTCGGGGGACTTCCCGGCCCAGCAGTTCGTAGTGACATAAAGCACCAAGAGATGACCTTTGAGGCGGTGAGAGTCGATGAGGCCCCCCAGGGGAGACTGTAGCGTGGTAAAGATAGTGACCCGTCTGGGGCCAAAGCCCATGTATTTCTACTACTCAGTGGTATTGCAGAATGCACCTGTAGTAGAATCCCTCAGTGTACTTTGTACCTTTGAGGTTCAAGTCTTGGCAGCTTGAGAGCAGAAAAAAAAAAAAATAGATGAGAGGCACCCAGAGTTGGGGGCTGATACGGAGCGGAGCGAATGGTCAGGTAGGCGTGGCCAGGTACGTGGGTCTAGATAACGCCGCATGCAAGTCCTGGCCACTCCAGGTCCCCTTGAAGGGCTGTACTGTGTTCCAGAACTTTTAAGTCCATTTACAACAAGCCGCTTCGAAATTGAAACTTTTAGTCGACATTTTTACCTCGCGCAAAGTCTTGGCACTTCAGATCTCTTTCTCTGAGTTTTAGAAAAATCTTTGCGATCTCATTGCATAGCAGAACACGGGTTGATGAGCCATGTATATTCTTGGGAGAAAACTGCATTTTCAGAACTGGTTTGAAACACGTTTTTCTAAAAATTCTGCTGTTGATGTCTGTTTTCTTCTCACAGCCATGTGGATGAATACATTCTTACCCTTTATTTTATCTTTCTAAACAAAATAAAATAGGATATCTGTTCAAAAACATTTAATAAGGTAAAAGAAAAGCCAGTTGGAAAAAAAGGTCAGCAGGACACAAGGACGTGTGATATTTGCTGAAAGCGCCTGTCAGAAGATTCTGAGTAAGTTAGATTGGCCAAGGGAAACAAGATACAATTAGGGCGAAACTCATTCCCCCAAGATCGCTGAAATGTGAGTTTATGAATCCGGAGAGGTAGGAGGCCAAATGAGATCTAATTGTGTCTTATTTGACTTGGCCTTTTAAATGGATAACCCTTGGCGTTCTCTGCAAATATCACACTTTTGTCAAACTGACCTTACTCTAATGTGTTTTTCTTTTTGTAAATGTGAAGTATTTTTGATCATACAATAGTAACTCAATTAATAAGATTTTCGAGTACAAAGGCAGACTATGCCCTAAGGGAAACCATATTACCAGTGGAAAAAGTTCCGTCCTTCACGATCAAATAGTTCTCAAATAGTTCTCACAGTGGGACCTTGAAAGGGCAAAGAAAAAAAATAGCTCAAGAAATAGTTCTTTTGCAAAGATTCACACTCTCAGTTGAAATACACTAGAAAAATAAGAGACTAGGTCACCCAGATAAAGGGATGTTCACAATCAGGACAGAAAGTGTGAAATATTGTCAACTCCAAATTGTCTTCTAGTTGTGTTATGTAAAAAAGAGTTGTACTATAGAAAAAAAAAAACAAAAACAAAAACCTAAATCAGACATAGTTCTTAAGCTCACTGTCTTAAGTTTACATTGCAACGCATGATATTTTCTGAAGGAGATTTAACTTCTTCATTTTATTTTTTTTGGTCCTGGTTTCCACCAAAGCCTTCAGCCTTGGCTCCGGCTGACCGGGGTTCTAGTCCAAACTTGGCCATCAACTCGTGATGCATTTAGGCAAACCATTCGTTCTCTCTGGGACTCTTCATTTCCCATCTGCAGATGAGTGTTCTGAACTGGGTGATGGCCAGGTTCAGCTCAAACTGCATGTGACCCTACTTGACTATGAACCCTGTGAATAATCTAAAGCTGAATTAAAGTTGGAAGGAGGAGGGGTTTTCTTAGTGTGTTTGTTCCCTTGTTTATTGATTGGCTTTAAAAAAAATTCAGGAGAGGGGTGCCTGGGTGGCTCAGTCCGTTGGGTGTCTGACTTCGGCTCAGGTCATGATCTCACAATTCGTGGGTGCAAGCCCCACAGCAGCCTCTGTGCTGCCAGCACAGAGCCAGCTTCTGGTTCTCTGTCTCCCTCTCTTCTGCCCCTCACCTGCTCATTCTTGTTCCCCCTCTCTCAAAGAAAAAGAAACATTAATTTTTTTTTTTTTTTTTTTAATTTCAGGAGAAGGCATTTTCCATGAAAAATCAACACACCATGTCCTGGGAGAGCTGGGATCCTACCTGGCACCTTGTGGGAAACACTTCAGGCCCGGATGAAAGAAGAAGGAAGAGGAGGCCAAAATGAAGGCAGGAGGAACAGAGGTGATACTCCACCCCCCCCCCCCCCCTAAGGATCTGTAACTGTCCTTAACTCACAAAGACTGATTCTTCCTGCCTATCTTCTGGCCCTTGTGTGAGAACATCCTGCCCCCAAATGTTAGCAGTGTGAATGCCCTTCACTCGGTTTAACGATTCACTGATTGGAAAAAAATGTTTTACCTGGAATAACAAAGCGTATGTATTCCTGGAGCCTATGTCCACTGACCTGAACGGAGCCCTCCACCCCCACCTCCAGAAGTGTGCTAAGTGGATAAGGGGAGCCTGGCTAGTCTATATTTACCTAACCAGATAATTGACCGAACTAAATGGTCTTTTATTACCCTTATGTGGATTACTTACTTTGCAGGCTATCCCTAGTCCTTATTAAAACCATGTGTATTCCTGTCCCCCTTCTGAGCACCTTCTCTGAAAATCAATCCATACGTGCTCAGGAATGCAAACCACATGCATTTCAGAGTCAGTGTAAACAAACATAATTAAAAGGGCAAATTTACTTCAGAAATTATCTAATGCCGTCTGCATCAAAATAGAAATGACTTCTGGCTGCTTCCATTTACCCTTGTGGATATTTGTTAAGTTCAGGCCTGATTTTTCTGGAAAAACAACTTTGGATCTCCAACAGGCTTGATCTGGTCTCCCATCCCTGTGGTGTCCCCCTTGTAACAGATCATTCACGGAGATTACCGTTTTAGCATTTGAAACACAACATTCTTGAGAGTGGGGTGAAGATAACCCACGTAGATAAGAGTGTAGGTCAGACTCAGAGAAGTTAAGCTGAAGTGAGTAGGAACAGCATTTCTGAGTCTGAAATATTTCTGTTACATAGGAAGAAGAGATTTACAGTTGAACTTTTGATTATAAAGAGGAAGGAAAATAAATAGCCTCAAAATTCCCATTAAAATTGTATTTTAACATATTCTCACCGACACATAAGGACTTGTTTAAAAGAAGTAACATTTCTTGACCCACAGTGGGTTGCCCTTTTACTTCTTTTTCTTTTGTTCATCGCTCTTCCTTAGAGCTAAAAACGGGGAAGTATTCGGTGTCCTACGGATCTCAAGCTATTACAAAAATGCAGTCCATAGTAGCTAATACTTTTCTGTGGTCAAAGATATTTTAGGTTGTAAATATTCTTTTAGGAAACATTAATAAATCAATCAGATTTGAAAGCGAGACCTTACAGTTATTTTATGAAATAGTATTTTAAGATAATTTCAGAATATCAAACACATCCCTCTCAATGGTGACTCTGATTTATTAAATATTCTCACTTCATCTATTAGGGATCTAGAAATTCACCTAGTATATCCGTGTCCTTTATAGTTTACCTTAAAGGTGTTAACATGTTTAAGGTTAAGATAGATTGATTTAAATAATGTTTAAATTTAGAATACCTAGTTTCGTAAGTAGATCTTTTTCAGTTCTTTTAATTTCAAAATTATTTTAAAAATATTTAAAGTTTGATTATACAAGCAATAAATGCATACATTGTCCTCGTTAAAATTCCGACTCGAAAGACCTGGGTAAAGTCCTTTTTGACTAGCATCTGGAATTTAGGTCTCCTTCCCAGACATTAAGAACACTGCTATTTGTTTAGTGTCCTCTCTGCCAGATAAGTGCTATTTGTATGCACATTTCCTGTGAAAAGTACCGAGGATTTTGGAGTATGTTTAACATAACTCGCATGAAATAGCTGTGTTATTCCGTAGCTTGCTTCTTCACTTAGTAGTGATGGGGTTTTGGGGGTTCAGAGCTGATGGCCAAGAAAGAATTCTTGAAGACACCTCCAGTGCAAAAAGGTGATTTTATTAAGGCACGGGGACAGGACCCATGGGCAGAAAGCTGCACTGGGATCGTGACCAGTAACTGATTATATACCCTCAGGTTGGGAGGGGGTTAGGGACAGCGAAAGTCTCTAAGGAATATTGGAAGCAAGGTTTCCAGGACCTTGTGAGGTTAGATGTTGTTAGGAAAATGCCATTTATTGCCATTTACTAAAACCTCAGTCATGACACCCTTCAGATGTGTATCAGGGGACCATAAGCTTGGGTTATGATTGCCAGCATATATCTTGGGGGAGCTGAGATAAAGGAAGTTTCTAAAAAATTTTTTTTAATGTTTACTTATTTTTGACAGAAAGAGAGAGAGAGAGAGAGGGAGAGAGAGACACAGTGTAAATCAGGAAGGGGCAGAGAGAGAGGGAGACACAGACTCCAAAGCAGGCTCCAGGCTCTGAGCTGTCAGCACAGAGCCTCATGTGGGGCTCTATCCCACAAACCATGAAATCATGACCTGAGCTGAAGTCCGCTGCTCAACCGAGTGAGCCACCCAGGCGCCCCATATTCCAATTTTAATAGGTAGGTATTCAGGTTGTTGCCATTTTGTTACAACGATAAGTATGTTGCAGTAAATTGTATGCCTCATTACAATTGTCAAGTCTGAGCGGGATTTTAAACAGTTTTGCTTTCTTTTCTGAAGATTACCTACAGCCAAGTGTCAGTCTCCTGAAGGGTGCTTTTTAACCCTCGCCTCTATCCGGCATTTTCCTAAACAAAGTCCATTCTCACTGGAAGAAGCATTTTGAAGATAGCTGTTAAAGGAACATTAAAAATTTCCTACCTCATTTTATGCCCTCAGCGCTTGGCCCTCGTAATAGCAAATAGTTGAGACTTGATAAATATTTTTGTTGCTAAATAAATGATATATGTGGGGCAAAAAGAGCATTACACAGGGAAGGGGAGGAGCTACACTTTTGTGACTTGGGTTTGTGATCCTCCATATGGGAAAAATTGCTTCCAGCTTCCCTTCCCTCCTCACCAATTGGAGGTGGTGGACCAGGAGGTTTCAAAGATCTTGCCTGTTGCTGTACTTTGTTTTTTTTTTTCTCGTTTTGGGGGTGAGGGTGGGCGTAGGGATTGGGAGTGCTATCCACAGCACTCTACACATTGTAGATGCTAAAGAAGTATTTGATTGTATGGTAGTTTTTTGATTTTCAAAGTATTGAAATATAGCAAAAATTTAAAAATATGTTTATACTTTTTTTTTTTAATCAAAGGCGTGGGTAAAATGAAAAACTCAGAGCTTGAGGCAATTTGTCACACACTAAAAGAATATGTTTACAAATCTAGGTATCAATCCTAAACATTAAAGGCAGAAAACTTAGATCTCTAGAAATCAAAAGGAAACATTTTGTTAGTGATCATTTCTTGGGCAACTATTATATATATTTTTTTAATTTTTTACAAAATGTTTATTTATTTGAGAGAGAGAGAGAGAGAGAGCGCGCACGTGCGCGCGGGGGTGCGCGCAAGCACGAGTTGGGGAGGGGCAGAGAGATGGAGACAGAATCTGAAGTAGGCTCCAGGCTCTGAGCTGTCAGCACAGAGCCCAATACGGGTTTCAAACTCACAGACCCTGAGATCATGACCTGAATCCAAGTCGGACGCTCAACCGAGTGAGCCACCCAGGCGCCCCTTCCCACTTTATTCTGAGAGTAGAAGTCAGAAGAGAGGAGGCATGCTTTACATAAATTTTTTCCTGAAAGGAAAGACTTTAGGAATTTAAAAAACTAACAAGTCAAAGATGTATAAAACCCCACATTCTGATATCACTGTGTTGCTGGGTAATTTATTTTTATGATTTCAAATTTTGAACCTTGAGCATGTTAAATATTTTTACTTAAATGGAACTCGGTTATGATTACTTAAATTACTATTTTCTTTAAGTCAATATTGCTCTAATCGAATCACTATAGTTTTATTTGAAACTATCTGCTTAGAGTTCCCTTAAGGGTATTATTCTTTCATTTTTCTTAGATTAGTATATTCCTATTATTTCTTTAATAGTGTCAATCTTTTTGCTTAAGACTTGTTATACAAAAGTGATATGGTAACTGTGTACACACTCACTACTGTGTCATTTTTCACCAAATTATTTGACTGTAGTCTTAGGTTTCCAACACTCATTGAAACGTAAAGTTAATAAACATGCCACAATCTCTATAAATAACTTTCCTGATTTTAGACCTGGGCAATAGAAGGATTCAGAAGTTTGTTTGTGTCAATACCATGATTTTGTTGCCAAGGAAAAAGTATTTGATGACATTGCCTTCTTCCTAATTATTTGAAGAGTAGCTACAATTTATTGAAGGGCTACTATGTGCCAGGACCAATGTTAAGGTAGGGTAAGCTACCACGAGACTACAGTAAATGAATGGCTTAAGAAATGTTAAAATTTGTTTCTCTCTCAGGTAAGAGTCTACATTAGTTGCTCTAGTCATTCAGGGACTCAGGCTTACAGTCTGTACCGTCTCTTGAGGTCCCTCTGGTGCCATTCCAAGCAGCAGGAAGTGGAAATTCAGCCTGGAGGATTAGGTGTGCAAGGTTTATGGTCCATGAAGTGTCATTGTGCATTTGGATTCCGTTGGATTGGTCTTGGTCACATGGTCAAACTTAGCTGCAAAGAGGTCTGGGAAATGTAGTCTCTTACCGGGCAGCTATTTTCCGGCTACAACTCCACCGTCATGGAAAAAGGGGTGTACAGTTGGTAGATTCTGCTGTGGCATTTTACAGAATTATCTGATTTAATTAGTACTCTAAACCAATAGAAAGGGTAACCAAGGGTAACCAAGTCTCTGAAGCTAATTACTTATCTGAGCTCATAAGTTTTGTTAAGGACAGAGTCAGAATTTGAACCTAGGTCATTTTGGCTGCAAAGTTCATGTTCTTAGTCTCTCTGCTCTATGGTGTAACAAAAGCTGGTCTATGCCCCAATCCTTTGGGTTCAATAAATTTCAAAGATTCCTCTTCTTCAGCAGATTTCCCACACATTCGTAATACCTAAGCTGTACACAGAATGAATGATATGGTGTTCTTTGAGATTGCATTTAGTCTTCCGGTTCTCATTAAAACTACAGATGTTGATCTAAAACAGTTAAGCACATTCTACTGTTTTCTAGTTTCATTCGGATACTTTCATTTTATGTTTTGAAAATTATTTGATTTCTTTTTGGTTTTTAAACATGTATTTATTAGAAATACTTATTTATAATTAATAATTTATAATTATAATTATAAATAATTATTTATGATTTATTCTAATGTTTTCTAGTTTAATTCGGATACATGTATTTATTTTGAGTGAGTGTGTGCGTGCACGTGCACGAACTAGGGAGGGCACATAGAGAGGGAGAGAGAGCATTCCAAGCAGGCTCTGTGCTGTCAGTGCAGAGCCTGACTCTGGGCTTGATTCCACAAACTGTGAGATCACGACCTGAGCCAAAATCAAGAGTCGGACGCTCAACTGTCTGAGCCACCCAGGTGCCCCCAGTTGCTTTCATTTCAAGTGCATTGGTTCCAATCCATTTTGCTGAGTTGGGTTGGCTGAGTCCACACCCATTTCTGGTCATCTGCTTCCTTGTTTTCCTCTAACTCAGAAGCAAAAAGCTGGAAGTGTTTAGCCCAGTTTCATCCAGTGGTAGTCACCAGTTACAGGTCTAACAATGAAATGGAGAGGCAAGTATTCTGAGACTGGCTCCCTCAAGAAGAAGGCTTTGCGTTGTTTGTCTTCTTTTTCCCTGGAACGTGGATGTGGTTTCTGGAGGCTCACTGGCCACCTCACTACCCTGAGGATGGAGATTTGTATGCCAGAGGTCTTCCCCTCACCCCCACCCCGCACTTCTCTTTGTTTCCTCTTTTCTTCTTTTCTAATTTTTTGACTCTAGGTAATGGCAACTTGAGAGCAATCCAGAATTTAGTGTCTGCCTCTGTGTTTAAAGTGAAGCAAGTATTTTAGTGGACAAGGACCAAAGAGTGGTGGTGTCGGAGGGGAAACCTGCCACATGAAAGAAACCACTCCCATTCGCCATTTTGTTCTTTGCAATTCTAGAGATTATATAATCTGGATATATCTGGCCATCTTTATATAATGTTTTTTTTTCAGGGTGGGGGCACAGCTTTGCTTTTAAGCTCTGGGAATGGCAATTAAAAAAAAGCCAGTCCTCCTTCTTTTTGGTAATGCACCGTCCTTTCCTCACTAGACTTTTCAAACATTACCTCGTTATAAACATGAAGAAACCAACTTCACTTTCTGAGAGAATTTCTGTTAACTGAATTTCTCCAGGCTTCAGGTTTCTTGGAGGAAAGAAGTTCTCCATGTGAAAAGTATTGGAGTTCTCAAAGTTAACTTGATTCCTTTTTTTTTTTTTTTAAGTTTCTGTTTATGAAGCTGTCCTTCGAGGGCATGTGAGGACATGGAGGTGGAAGGACTGAGTAGGAAGGAATAGCTAGAAGCCATGGGTGTGGGGGTGGGGATGGTTTCTCAAGGCAGTTGTCCTGTTAGGTTTCTGAGGAGGCAAAAAATCATGCTCCAGGGGTGTCTCTGCTTTGATCTGTTGAGTCCCTGTGTTTGGGGGATGGGATCTAGACACTCCACCAGCCATACTTCTGGAAAGTCCTTTGGGCACCTCTCTGCACACTTCCTTTCTTCCAGGCTACCATACTAGAATGTTGAGGCTGGCAAGTATGCAGGCTCTTAACCTCAAGACCCTGATTTGGTCCTGGTCCAAATGTTTTATTCCTTGACTAAAAAGATCTTCATTCCTGCCAGTGAAGGTGGTTTTCCTTGTGCTTGTTTTGGGGAAGGAACATGTTTAAAAAGATATATAGTACAGAAAATGCTTTGGTTTTCTTACATTTGCACAAAAAGGTATTCTTTATTTTGCATTTTAGATAATGCATGCTTATAGTTCTCTACATAGCTTTTGGATACTGGAATGGAGAGGAATAGGAGAATGTGGATCATTGCAGGGTGTCATAATAATAGGAAATGGTCGGGGCCATTGTGTGACCTTGTACGTTGTATGCTGCATGACTCTAGGGGGTGTCATTCATGCACATTTTGAAGGGGGTAATGCTCCTTGGAGTTATGCAACATGGTGGCCTCGTAACACTTCAATAGCATTGACTATGAGTCATGTGTGATGCTAAGAGTAGTCTACTCAGTCTTCACCACGATCCTATGAAATAGATCCTAATATTTTCATTTTACAGATAAGGAAACTGAGGTGCAAGAAGTTTCAAGGTGCAAAAAGGTCGCAGAGCTGGGATTTGAAACCAAATGTGGCGTCAGAGTCTGGCCTTATAATCATAATGCCAAACTGCCCCTGAACTAGTTAGTAGCCCAAGGGAAACATTCTTTGCTCACTCATTCGTCACTGCAAAAGCATTTTTTGAGTGTTCTGGTCATTGTGCTCAGTGTTAGAGTAAAGTGGTTCAGCAGCCTCGTTTTGGGTCCAGTTTAAACTCAGAAACTTGTAGAAACTCAGAAACTTGTATTTTCCTGAAGTTTTAAAATAGCTGTGCTGTCATGAATTCCTCAGGTAAAATAATGAGAGGGATAGTTAATGGTTATGTAAAACTTAGAATCTCCTGATGAAACATGAAAGATATCTTATGAACCCAATAGGTAAGAAAGCGAACAGCGTGACTGATTTATCAGGATCCTTTGGACACTCTTACAAGAGCCCAGAAATGCTAGATACTCTGCGGAAAGACTCCTTGTTACTCTCCTGGATTCCTATATACATGGATCTTACCTTCCTCTTTGGCCTTTTCTTCCTCCTCTTCCTCTCCTTCTAAGACCACCTCTCTCTCCCCCTTCTTCTCCCATCTGTCTCGGTCCATATATTTTCTGCTTGTTGCCTGCATGGGAGCTCAAGAGAATTACCCAAATCTTCCTTACTAGAGAGAAATGTGTTTGTTCACTCAATAATCTTACCAAGTTGATAGACAACAACACCAAATGAGATATATAAACATTTTACTTCTGAAGATAGACATTCAAATTGTGTTTTATTAAATAAACTGGGTGACCTAAACTCACTCCTTTATGGTCCAATCCGTCAAACATAAGCCAAATGGACTCACAGAGGAGGCAGTGTAGGGAAAGAACGGAAATATATAAAGAGGCAAGAATCCGTCTATAATCACCGTGTTCCTTGTGCATTACAGTCTCAGCCAAAGGACCTCTCAGTGAACATATTTTCCCCTTGAGGTTGATCTATATTGACAACCACCCATGGACACTAACTTTTAAAGAGTCGACTGTGGCCTGAAGGAAGCAGAGGAACCTTATACTATATTTCACTGAAGTGCATTTGCCATGAAAATAACAGTTATTGCCATTGCCACTCAATGGTCAATGCCTTTCAGTATGAATACAGGGAGTTACATAAATTATGTTTATAGCAAGTCCCTTGAAACTGTGACAACGTAGAAGTACGGGCGTGGGGAAGTCCAAAGTTTGAATTATCCCCATGTCCTGTAGTTGGTGTTAGGGAAAAAAGCTGAAATGGCAGGGCACACCAGGGTGCAAATGTAAGCAATATTTAACCCAGTCTGTTAATAAAGAGTATGGTTTGCTTGCTGGTGCCCCAGTAAGCCATGCCTCATAAGCATTGTGGTTTCCAAAATTATTCCAAGTTAGGCACTGCTACAAGTAAAATATGCTGCTGGCTGTGAAATAATGAGAGGGATAATAAATATACAAAACTTGGAATCTCCTGATGAAAAATGAAAGAGATTTTATGAACCCTACCAGTCAAACTCAGATGAAAAACCCCCAGTGTTCTCACCATGATTAATGCTCTGGCCCTTCCATGTGAGAAGTTCAGATTCAATTTCCTATTCTGATATCTTGTTTTGGAGGCAGCTACGGTGGGAATCATGACTAAGAGAGTGAGTTCATCTGGTGGTGGTAAATGTGTAGCTCTAAGGTCCTGGCAGGAGAGAAGGTAAGGTCAAAGCCATGGTGTGTCAGCATGTACCCAAGAACACGGTCATGTGTCTCTACAGAACTGGGTGCAAATATTAGAGGGGACATTTAATGACAGTAATGTTGAATGTTGGTCTATCGATGCAGAATGTTCTCGTTAATGATCCTGCTGTTCCTTACAACCCTGGGGGGCAGGTAGTTGAACGGGGCTCCTAAGATACCTAACAGGTGAGGAGACGGAGACTCAGGGAGCCTTGCCCAAGGTTACATGAATGCTAAGCAATGGAGACTGGAGTCAGAGACCAATCTGACTGCTGGTACAGACTTTCCCTTCATCTCTTCAGTGTTATTGTTTCCCTAACCTGCTGTTAAATGCGCGCACGTGCACGCGCACGCACACACACACACACGCACACACACACACACACACACACACACTCTGTGGGGTATGAACAAACCAGGCATCCTGTCTAAATTAATTTATTTCATGAGATCACTTCTCCACACTCCATTTCACATTGCCTGTGGAGACATAAACCTAGTCTTGAGTAAAAGAATGAGGATTTTGGTCCCTAATTTGGCCCTAAATGTCATGCAGAAAATGTTTTCTTAACTCAATGTGAGCCCTGGAAAGCTTGTTTGCTTGACTTTCAGATGCTGCAAGCCAGAGGACACATCACTCTAAAAGGCTTTATAGAGAAGGCTGAGTACGGATGGAAAATTTATGCCTGGAAGGATGTTACCATACAGAAAAGATTTGGGGGTACGTAAGAATTGGTAGAAATTCTTTCTCAGCTGGAAATTCTGGCCCAAGGTTTCCAAAGCAAGCATAATTTTGTAGACTTCAGCTTTTATGAATTACCGTGAGGGCTGATACTGCCTTATGTCAAATTTCTTAAGTAGAGGAATGTCTCTTAATTAATCATTAAAAAAAAATAAAAGAATAAAGCCAGAAGAAAATTACATGTTTGTCTTATTCTAGATAAATGTTTTAAGCTCTTTGACCCCGCAGAGTCCACAGAAACATGTCTGTGATACTGAGAAGTAAAATGAATTGCCGGGTCATCCTACCTTGTTCGTATCAGACCTGCTTTCACATTCAATAAATGACGTGCGATTAGAGACCAGCCATTAACATCTCGAGGGAGGATGTTTTAGGAGCTCTTTTTCTCTCTCTCTTGAACACTGGGGCTATGGCTGAATGCCACAGTACTCTAATCTATCTGTCAGGGATGCCAAGCAAGATGTTCTGATGGCTTTTGGGTGTGCATTCAGAAGTCCTTGTCTGAAACTCACCTCCTTGTCATCAGGTCTATTCTCAGAGCGGTGAAAGCCAGTAGCCACGATGTGGGCTGCTTTGTGATATGCAGTGTGACACCTTTCCCCAGTTTTCATATCATCGTACTTTTAGAACAGGACTTAGAAGTCCTCTTTAAAGAGAATATACATGAATCTGGAAGCGACGATAATCCACTATCACTCATTTATACCCAATAGCAATGTTCCTCGATCCTAAATGTGCATAAGAATCACATGAAGAGCATATATTAAACTTTTTTTAATATTTATTTTTAAGAGAGAGAGAGAGACAGAGCTTGAGTAGGGGAGGGCAGTGAGAGAGGGAGACACAGAATCTGAAGCAGGTTCCAGACTCTGAGCTGTTAGCACAGAGCCTGACGCGGGACTTGAGCCCATGAACTTGAGATCATGACCTGAGTTGAAGTTGGATGCTTAACCCACTGAGCCACCCAGGTGCCCCATCACGTGAAGAGCATATAAAGACACAGATTATGACCCCATTCTCCCACAGTTCATCAAGTAGGGAACAGGCAGAGAATTTACATTTTTATGTTTCCATGTTATGCAGCTGTGGCTGGTAGAGGCATCACGCTTTGAGAAGCATGGTTCTAGAATGAAGTTTTCAGACTAGCCAGTTACCTAATGGAGATTCGAAAGAATGGCCAAGAGAATACTAGATTGTGACACAGAAAGGAGAACAAGGAAATTTTGGAGTTTAGAAATGTCATGGAGGACAAATACACATGTGGGTGACCAAAAGCGTGTTCTGTAAAGCCTACAGGAAAGGGAGGAAGAATAATGGAGAGGGAGGAAGAATAATAGAGGAAAGCAGATTGAAGACGACTTAATCAAAAATGTCCTCTCTTCACACATTTAGCCAAGGGTAATGCTGGGACTCACAAACTGGCACCTATATCCTTCCTATTTCCCCCACTTAGGTATGGATGCACTTGAGAATCTAACCAATCAGGAAGATGTGAATCAACTATTGTTCTTGAGTGACTGGGATATTCTGCCCGCCTTTAAAATTGAATCTATCCAAATGAATGATGGGAAGAAATGGGGGTGGGACGTGGTGGAGGAGGGAGAGGAAATGGTTGCTGGGTGTGGTTTGCACTGGGGTGCTGGGATGCTGCATGGTATTCCTCTCAATTCGCCAAAGAACCTGACACGGGTCTGCCTTGTGGGGGTCCTGGGTAAACCTTGACTGACCATGTTGTCCAGACTGGCAGGAGTTCAGTGCTGTTCTTTGTTGCTTCAGAAATGGAAAGATTGCGAACAACTGCCAAGTCTTTGAAGTGTGTGCCTGTGGGGCTGGGCCTCGCAGCTGCTCAAACCTGAAAATAATTAAGTGTTTCACTACTGCAATGACTCAGCTGGGGTTAGAACCTCACCAGATTGGAGCATGATGGTTTTAAAGCATGGGTTTTAAAGATAGTTGAGAGATGTGGCTCAGTATATAACGCATCCAGAAAAACGCACATCTTCATGTAGTTTCTGGCAACCCAAATCCCACAGCACTGTTCGCACCCACCGGTCCTATTTTCCAAGCAGCTCCCAATTTGTTAGATTTTCCACATTTTTCCTGTTCTTCTCTCATCACGAATTGTCTACAATGCCTTACCCACACGCTAAAGTAATAAATGACGGTGGCGAGGTCATTTAATGAACACCATGGGTGACTTTTTCTTGTCATCCATGTAGCTTCTCTGAGAAACCTCTCCTAACCACCCAATGTAAAGAAGCAATAATTTCCTCATCATCTCACACTACTTTGTCCGCATCACTTACGAAATGGCATTGTTTTCTTATTTATTTATTTACGATTCCCTCCCCACTTTCTGCACAAGCTCCACGCAAGCCGCCATCTTGTTACTCTATCATGACACTGGTTATGGATCACTAGGTTACAGATTTTCGAGTAAAGTGACATCATTTCAAAGCTTTGTACTAGGGCAAAATGAAGTATAAATTCCAAGTACACGAACTCTAATCTTCGCCTAAAATGAGTCCTTACTCGTCTGTTTTGAGTTGAAGGCCTGCACTGTCCTGTACCTTTCATGTCCTTTACTGTTCCAAAAGGCTCAGAGGAGGGAAATCATGGGAGATAACGATTTTGACCTCTACGATTCATGGAGATATCATGTTTTTGCTGTTTCCCAGACCTCTCCAGTGAGTTTGAGAAAAGAGAATCTAAGTGTTGAAAGATATTTATTAGTGATAGTACCTCCCCAAGAATATGGCCCAGAGCGATAATTTACAAAGCATCGTCCTGGGATCAGCAGCATTATCATCACTTGTGCGTTTGTTAGAAATGCAAACCCGCAGGCATCACCCCGACTCAAAGTGATGATAGGGCCAGGCCTCCAGAGGAGGCCCTGGTGAGAACTTATTTTGTGTTTCTTGGAGCTGGCCTTTGTTTCTGCTTTGTTTTTTGGCTATTTGTTTATTTACTTATTTATTTTTTTGAAGTAGGCTCCACTGCAGAGCCCAACACGGGCTTGAATTTATGACTCTGAGATTAAGACTCAAGCTGAGGGCAAGAGTCAATGCTTAACCTACTGAGCCAGGCGCCCCAGTGTTTCTTTGAGTGCTTGGTGGCTGCCCGCAGTCCTTGACTTGCAGCTGCACGGCTCCAGTCTCTGCCTCTGTGGTCTTGTGAATCAGATGCTTGGATGAGGGCAGCAATTTGTGTTTTGACTAGGCCTCCATGGGATTCTAGTGCCCTGTGAAGCTGGAGTACCATTCTCTAGAACCCTGCTACTCAACGTGTGGTCTGAAATCTAGAGGCATAGGCATCGCCTGGGATTTCATTAGAACTGCAGAATATGGGCTCTGCACCCGACTTATTGACTCAGAATCAACATTTTAATAAGTTCCCCAGGGCATTTTCGTGACCATTAGAGTTTGTGAAACACTTGGTCTACCTAGATGGGTATGTGCTGGTAATAGATCGTATGAAAAAAAAGTAAAGGATATGAAAATATTCTGTCTCTTCTTTATACTATGTTTTGAAGAACTAAGGTTTTCATTTTTTTTTTTTAAACTGAAACATTTGAAGTCTAAGAGCAATCAAAATTCCTTTCTTCCATGACAGTTATTCTTAAAGTGTACTCTGCAGATGGATCCTCTGGAGTACTTATTAAAATTCATGTTCCATGACCATACCTCAGTTCTACTAAATTAACATTTTATGGAGACATGTCTTGGAATCCCCATTTTTAACATATATCTTGGTGATTCTTATACACTTCGGTCTAAAGTTGGTGAAACTCATCTTAGAGATAGTTCCGCTCTCTTTTCGGTCTTCAGATTTGCTCTCGAACATTAACATTTGTTAATGTCCTAATGAAAAAACCGGTATGAGAATCAGTACTATTCGAAGAACAGCAACGATCAGATTTTATTATACATTAAAATGCTTGCAATTTTTATAACTAGAAAGAGCTCCTTAAGGCTGCAGTCTCTTCCTTTGATGTTTCTGACAACAGCAGATCTCAAGTCAGAAAGGTAACTTCTCTGAGAAATACGCCAACCCATAAAGGCCTTGGAGAGACTCCAATTTATGTTGGACAAGATTCTCTTTTTCTCCGGTCATTATTTTCCCACCAAATTATTTTTCTATCGAGAATATAAAATGTCATGAAAAATTAAAAATGAGATTCAGGAGAACTCACGCCTTCATCCTCGTTCATGCCTTCCCTCCTTCATTTTGTTGGGGATGCGTGAGAGCTGCCAAGACATCCACCCCGGTTAACAAATGGCTAATTGACAACCACCCATCTGTTGATGTGATTTTGGCTGTTTTCAGATAGAGTCAGTGATCATTAGATTTTGTTTCCCCTCATGGGGGAAAATGTGACATACTGGTTACCTGACAGCATTAGAAAGATTTCTGACTCATTGTTTACATAGACTCCATACATCTTTCTTTCTTTCGGTTAGTGGTCCTGTCCCACATCTAGTTTCTATCTGAACCCACACGGCTGAATTATGTCTATAATGGCAAACTGCGATTTTTAACGGTAGTGGTGTATCAGTTGTGGTTGATACTTTGAAATATTGCAGAAATAAGTAATTGGCAAACTTGGATGGTTTGCCTTCCTAAGCTCAAGCACTTCGATTCTCCCCCACTCCCTGGCATTCTGCGTCTTCTCATCTGCCTCGTGATCTCTGTGGTTTATAAAATATACAAAAGCATTTTCAGGGTGAGAGAGGGAAGATCCAAGAGTGATGTTTTCATCTTTTCATGGTTGAAAGCCTTGACCGTACTTGGCCCAGAGAGAGTAGGCTTGAAGCAGTACACAGCCAGTGACAACCAGGTTTGAGGCCTGACATGAATGTAACTTTCCTCTTCAGATAGTATCTCGGCAGCAAAGCTAGGGAATATCAGAGATGCTGTGTGGTGCTATTCTCATTTCTCTCCCCTATCCTCTTGTACTTAACCAATGTCCACTCCTTCTCCCTCCGAGACTGGCCTCTTATGACTGTGACTCATACGTAGAAATCACTTTACATTCCAGTAACCGTCTCTTCTTAGCAATGAACGTGTAGCTCTTCTCTAAGCATGTACAGTGATGTGAGTTCATTAAAAACATTTAGGATCATTAATTCGGACACAAAGTAGGCAAAATATGCCATGTTACCATTACGTTATTTCATAATTAGAACCACACATTCAACATATCTTAATGAGTACCTACTAAGTCCCAGGAGCTATGCTAAGTACTAGGGATATTATGCTTAGCAAACAAGATATGGACATTGTTTCCATGTAGCTTTGATCATAACAGGAGAGATGGTCATTAATCAAATAGTCACATAAATATAAAGTTGCAGTGTGATGCGTAGCAGGCTGCTTCAGAAAGGTTTCTTCGAAAAAGTGATGTTTGAGCTGAGATTTTAGGGAAGGCTAAGTGTTATGTAGGAGAGGAGGGAAGGAAGAGAAGTTCAGGGCAGTATAGGCCCTGGTTGGGATGGAGTGTTCTAGGAACTGAAAGAAGGCCAGTGTGATGACAGAGTAGAGTGTGATGGGGAATGTGATAGGAATGAGGTTGGCCAGTCAGGTAGGGGATGCCTTGTGCAGGGTCTGTAACTCAAGTTAAGGACTTCAATTTTTATCCTAAGATTAACGGGAGCCATTCAAGTGTTTTAGGAAAAGGATTAGAGCAAAGAACAATATTTGGGGGGTTCTATCAGTAATCCAAAGGAAACATGGTAGAGATTTGGTCTATGGTGTTTGTGGTGGGTATCATGAAAATTAAGTAGATTTGTAAGACATTTAAGAAGTAATATCAATGAGGGGCGCCTGGGTGACTTGGTCGGTTGAGCGTTCAACTTCAGCTCAGGTCATGATCTCAGGGTTCATGAGTTCAAGCCCCGCATTGGGCTCTGTGCTGACAGCTCAGAGCCTGGAGTCTGCTTCAGATGCTGTGTCTCCCTCACTCTCTGCCCATCTCCTGCTTACACTCTGTCTCTCTATCCCTCTCTCTCTTTCTCTCAAAAATAAATAAACATTAAAAAAAAGAAGTAATATCAATGGAGTTTGACAAGGGATTGGATATGTAAAGCGACAAAGAAAGATGGTGCCTTTGTATCAGAAAAATGGATACTATGGAGCACCTAGTTTTGGTGGAGGGGGCTCATGAATTGAAATTTGAACATGTCAGATTTGAAATGCCTTCAAGATACTTAGGAACTGATGGGAACCAGGCAGATGTTGGGACTGTTTATATAGGTTTGTTTATAAATGGTCTTCACATTAGTGAAAGTAGCATAATTTACTTAGGGAACTTGCTGGTATAAGTAGACAAGGGAAATTTTCAACACTTAATGGCAGAGAAAAAAGATGAGTCAGCAAAGGGGACAGAGAAGAAGTGGCCAGAGAAGAAGAAAAATCTGAAGAGTCTGTATTGAAAGTCAAGGGCACAAAGTGTTCGAGGAACCTCTGATAAAGTGAAGCATCTCCAGTAAGACGATCATTTGAACAGAAGAGGTTGGAGCATGTTTCATGACAATGACAAGGAATGAGAAGGACAGGCTGAATATATGGAGCAGAGAAGCCATAAGAGACAGTGAAAAGTTCCTGAGAAGATAAGAGGGGACGAGATCCAGAGCTTAGGTTGGTAGTTAGCCTTAGAGAAGATGAGGAATGGTTTTGCCAGAGCAGTGGTGCTTAAACTTTAGCTATTCCAGAATCATCTGGAAGGCTTTTTAAGACACAGATTGCTGTCCCACTCTCTCCCAGCATTTCTGATTCAGTAAGTCTGGAGTGGGATCTGAGAAGTGGCATGTCTAAAACTCCACAGATGATGCTGATGAGGCGGGTCCTCATTTTGCCCTGTGTATAACAAGTGGAGGTCAGGTTAGTTCAGACATAGGTAGCTTCTTCCATTTTGGTTGAAAGTAGATTGGATAGCTGTTGTTGATGACTTCTGTAACCATTCTGAAGGGGGAGATGTGGTCCTTTGCAGATAGTAACAACGTTGTGGGCTTGAGGACAGCAGAGAAGCCCGAAATACCTTTCAGGCAGAGTAGGAGAGAAAACTGCCCTGCCGTGTTGAAGATCCTCTTGAGGTTGGTGGTCACGAATTTGTAGTGATTTCCATCTGCCCGGTTTTGTGGCTTTCCGTAACCCAAAGTGCTCACGTGCAGGCCTGGAGAAAGTGGAATGTTGGCCATATCCAGGATCAGCTTGTCGCAAAGAATGTGTGGCAAAAATAGGGAGGTACAAGGTATTTGCAAGAGTTTTTAACAAGAGGTGCCGAATAATGCAATCTAAGCTGAATTCAGGGGAAGTGAAGAGAGGAGAGGACTGGTGAGATGGGAGAAAGCAGACACATCAATGGCTTGGAGGCTCCAGTAAGGTCAACAGGCGGTTTTAGTTGGAGTTGTCAAGCAGAGATGCTGGAAGAATGGAAATTTGAGTTTATAGCGTGGGGTAAATGAATTAAAAGATCGACGCCACAGGCCCGAGAAGATGTTTTTTCTTAAAAATGTGAGATTGGAGGAGTGTTGGTCTGATGGAAGTGTTCTCACTGGGGACGCAGGTTTCATTTGAGGTCAGTGGCAGAGCGGGCAACGGATGAAGAGCTTCAGAATTTGGGATCGTGTGCTGATTCTGGGGTATTGATCAGAGAGAGGAAGCAAAATACGTACTAGTGGCTATTCCTCTGCCCACCTCCACCCCTCTTTTTAAATAAAAAAAAAAAATAGAGGCTTACGTGGGATGGACAGCTTTCTCTAGTCTACTGTGCTAATAGGTAGTGAAGCCAAGACAAGAATCTGGGTTCTCTGATTTCCAGCCCAATTCTTTTTCCACTCCCTCATCATGCAGCACAGCCAAGTTTTCTAAGTCTGTGTGTCTTCCAGCCTCTCCAGAGGCATTTGTTGTTTCATTTATTCTGGTGAAAGTTTGTGATGGCAAAGTTTGGTTTGTTAACTATAAACCCTTTTAATAAATGTTTTCAGTGGCTCTAAATGATTCTCTGAGTTCGAGCATCATTTATTTCGAATGAGCAAATTGGAAACCGAGAATGATAATACCTATGAGACATGTCTTGGAAAGAGAAGGGAAAGGAGAAACAGGGATAATACTTTCCCAAATAAAGTTACTGAAATTCTTCTTATTCTGGGAGCCCATGTGAACATGAGCTTAACAAATATGTTTGATGTAGGTAGTCTCCCTGTTAACCCTCACCCCGAATGAAGAGTAAACCAAATTATAGAGAAAACAGAGGTAACTTAAATATTTTCTTGAAATAATTTATGGCTTTTTAATAAGTACCTCCAAGTACTAGACTTAAAATCTAGGCTTTCATTAGCATCAATTTTATTTTACTAAAATGTATTTGGGGAGTAATATATCCACGTAAAATTTGGCAGCAGACTTGGCTTTCCATAGCTAAGTATCTGGAAGGCTCATTAAAATGGAAAATTTTAGAATGGATTTATTCCTGATTCAGATTCTTAAGGCATGTGTTTGTTTGCATGTGTGTATGTCCCAAAGTGCTTGTTTTAGTACAGTGAACACCGTCTGTGAAAATGTCTTCCACTCTTTGAACCTTTCTCTGATAATTAGCCATGAGTTACTTGAATTTTTGCACACTAACTTGGTCTCAGCCTGTCTGAAGCACAGATAGAACTCAGCTTTTGTTCACAGAAGCATTTGGTTTGTTGGCATTACTTGAATGATTCAGCTGCTTCCATAGCGAATACGTTACTGGGTGATTGTGTTTAATAGGCTCCTGACATCTACCAAACAAGGCAGCACGTCCCACTTTGAGGCAGAACACTCCAGACAGTGTTTCAAACTTAATTCTCCAACTGGAACAGAAGTCAGAAACCACATTTGATACAAAGGAAGTATTGAGTTGGCAGGATTGCTGAAAAATCCTCTTTAAAGCTTGCTGGGCAAACTGGTAGTCTCACCTTCTGGAGAAAGAATTAGGTTGCTCATCAGAGGTTCAATTCGACACTCATTGTTCATGTTAGAATCTGTGCTTCTGTCCAGCATGAAGCATGAAAAAGATAAGAGGAACAGAATACAGCTTTTAATGGAAAAACTCTCACTGCTGGGTTTTATTTTGAACTGGTGATTTGGAGGCAATACAAATTTTAATTTTATACTTTGTAAAAGTGTAGTTCATGTCATCTCAAGGATTGAACCAAGTGGGTAATTAGAAAACAGCAAGTTTGGGGCGCCTGGGTGGCTCAGTCGGTTAAGCGGCCGGCTTCGGCTCAGGTCATGATCTCACGGTCCGTGAGTTCGAGCCCCGCATCGGGCTCTATGCTGACAGCTCAGAGCCGGGAGCCTGTTTCAGATTCTGTGTCTCCTTGTCTCTGACCCTCCCCTGTTCATGCTCTGTCTCTCCCTGTCTCAAAAATAAATAAATGTTAAAAAAAAATTAAAAAAACCCAGCAAGTTTGTAACTGGAAAGATGGTGAGACATAAAAAAAAAAAAAAAACAATCAAGACTATAAAAGATGTCAGAGTGTGGTATGAGTGTGACATTCAAGTATGTTTCTAGAACATGGTTTCGATTGGTTTTATTCTTTCTGCAACAAAGTTTACCCTTACTGCTGAGAACAATTCACAACAATATCTATATCTATCATGTCTATAATATACTTACCCATTAAAATATATATTTACCCATAAGGTAATATTTAATTCCTATATTAATTTGTATATACATCATTACACAAAACAAACATCCATGATGTTATTTAAACGATCTGATTAAGAGTGGGTATATGGGTGTGTTTATTTATTCATCTATTTATTTTTAACTTATAACTGTATCTAGAGATGTTAGAAATATTGGCTAACTTCATTTCTCTCTCTTTTTTTTTAGTAACTTTTTAAAGTTTTCTTTGTCTTTTTTCATAATACTATGGGCTTTTAAGGGAGTTTTAATTTTTTCTCTTTTCTTTTAGTATTTGAATTTTTAAAATAAATATTCATATGCTGTACTATTCTAGGGTGACTATAGTTTAACAAGGCTTATTCACTCCTTTGAGTCTAGTTTCCTAACTGAATTTAGTAGAGGCTACAGAAGATGACATTTACCTTGCTTAGTGCCTTTCAGAAAAGTAGATATTCTAACTCCCTTTAATGATTTTTTAAAAAGTAATCTCTACACCCAACATGGGCCTCGAACTCAAAACCCTGAGATCGAGTCACACGCTCCACCAACCGAGCCAGCCAGCACCCCCCCCCCAACCCCAACTCCCTTTAAGAACTGATAACAATCATGACTCTCAGTAAATTCCTCCTCATTTCTTAAATAAATCTCAAATGGGAATCAACGAACCCTTGTCCATAAATCAATGATCTTCTTCAATCCTTTTTTTTTTTCTTTTGTGGATTCTGTCCAAGATAATCCTTTAACGAAATGTGAAAATAAATCACACAAATAAATGCAGAAGGAATGCACGCTCCGATTCTTGAGAATTCTTTTTTTCTCTTGTACATCACAAGCATGGGAGTTCAGAGGGTAAGATCTGGGGCCAAACACACTATAGTTTCAACCCCAGCTTAATCTCTTACTATAGGTGACCTTGACTTCGTTAAGTCTTCATTTTATTTTCACCTGAAAAATGGGAGAACGATGATTATTTTCTCATGTGAATGTTAAGAGGAGTAAGTGAAGTAAGGCTTTGCATAGTACCTGGAATTTTTTAAGTGCTCGAAATGAATTAGATAAAAATTCTAGCTCAGATATTGATTTGAAGTATATGGTACTGAATATTGGATTTAGTTTGGGGGTAAGATATTCAAGCAGGGAAATTATAAGTTCTTGTTAAATATGCCTATGTGTGAATGAGTTGAATGTAGGTGATTTTAATTTGTTAGCTCATTTTCAAATAAAGTCTTTGCAAACAGGACTTCCTGAATGAAGCTATACCCCAAATGCAAAATTATACTCCCTATACAAACTATATATGGCAGACTTTACCCACAAGTGTTGTATAAAGAGATTTACTTTCTGGAACTTATTCAACTATAACTGATGCTATCTGGAGGCTGTGTTCTCACTTCTGGGTAATAATGCTTTCATTTATACAACATTTGACAAGGCACTTTTACATACATTAGCTCATTTCCTCTTCACACAATTCTAGAAGACAGATTGAGCATGTATTATTATCCTTATTTTGCAGGTGAGGACAACCAAACTCTGAAGGAGGTAAGCAACTTGCTTTAGGCCACAGAGCTCCTAAGGAGGTAGAACTCACTTTTTGTCACTAGTTCTTGGATATTTCCCTCCTTGTGGCTGCTACCAATCACAAAAATGACAGCATTCACAGTTAAGCAAGAGATCAGAGAAGGGAAAGTGTTTGTTCTTTTACCATTTTCCAGGCCCTGTGCTTGGAAGGCATCACCAGAAGGGGACACAAGACAGGCAACTCACTAGTTTCCTGCCCCTCTGGACTCTACCTGTCTCTGTATTAATGTTGCAGGATGGCATTGGGAGGCCAAAATAGGAGCGTTCAGTAGAAAGGAGGGGACAAAACTGAGCTTCAACATGGAGAGGGGGATAACCAGAGTTTCCAAAAGGGGACGTGAGATGGAGAGAGCATGTCTGCCTTACCATGAAGGAACCTCCATGCCTGCAGTTCTAAAGCATGTAACATTTTTTACTAAGGCAGACAGCAAGTAATAATGAGCTGTTCCTTCTTAGAGAGCTGATTTTTTCCAGGATCAAAAAATCCTTGACTGCAAAAATTACCATAACTGCTAATGGTATGGGATTCTTTTTGGGGTGATGAAAATGTTCCAGAATTAGACAGTGGTGATGGTTGCACAACTTTGTGAGTGTACTAGAAACACTGACGTACACGTTTTAAAAGCATGAATTTTAGGATAGACAAATGTGATCTTAATAAAAAAATCTCACCTAAAACGATGATAATCTCGAACATCTATTCAGGGATAGTGCTACAAACTGTGTTCTGAGTTTTGTGGATTATCTTAGTTCATTTTCCCAACAGCCACAGGGATACTCTTACCGTTTCCACCTCACAGAGGAACAAAGTGAGGATTACAGAGACTCAACAACCGGCCTCGCGTCACATGGTTTTTACCATCATGCAGCAGCACCTCTGAGATCAGCCTGGCTAGACGTTGAATGATTTCCTGTTTGCTCTGTACTGCAGTCACTGGGCTCAGCTCTGGCGTTTTGGGACCTTTGGATATTTTGTTCATTCAGGATTCTGCACTTGGATGCTCTAGTTGCCAGGCAAAGGGATAGATCTGAGTCGTGGTCCACCCCCCACCACAATAAAGGACTTTGTTGAAAGCTGGCTCCATTCCTGGTTTGCTCAAATGCCATTTCCTTGGAGCGGGCCTCTTGACTTCCCACTCTCAATGAAGGGCCTCCCACAAGAGGCTCTCGCTGAACTTTGCATCTCTTTTTTTATAGCGCCATGGCAGTCTGGTGGAGATTTGATTAATATCTGCCTGCCTCACTGAACTATAAAGTTCATGACACCAGGGACCGTGTCTGTTTTGCACATCACTGTGTGCTCAACAAGTAGCCCTGAGCGCACAGTAGGTGCTCAAGTATCAACTGAATGACTGAACACCAGCCCCGAAAGACGACACCTACAATCTTCACACTTCTGTATTGTCTCCTGATGTACAGAGTCCCTTTTTTGGAAACTTATATATAATTTCTCTGGTCTCTGGATCCAGTGCTAAAATGGCGTGGGAGCGTTTCAGAGACACTACTGGCTCCTGCCCCTGGAAAGTGACGCACTGGTGGAAAGCTCTGGCTTCGGTTCTAACCTCAGAGACTTCTCTAAAATGATTCTTGTGTGCTGCCCTTCTCCATTCTGACTGGGACTTTGGCTTTCACCTCATTTCTTGCCTCCATTAGTCCTTCTGAATGTTCATAATAGCATTTCCCATCAACTCCCCCATGATCCGAAACAATTTTACACCTGAAATCCAACGCTACCGCTTAAGTGGTGAAACACATAGGGTGCCATAATCCCAGGGTAAAAACAGGCGGAGTATCCCAGAAACGTTCACTGCTTCAGGTTATGCAAACAAGTGATAGAGCCAAAGGGACAAACTACTAAGTTCTAAACTCCCGAACGCCTCAGTTTTGTATATTTTAGCTTCCCAACCATGCCCAGCACAGTGCCTGGCACATAGGAAAAGCTCACTGAATATTTGCTGAACAAGAACCTAAAATTCTTGCTGGAGGACCTCACATTCCATAGTGGATAAGCTGCTTCTCCAAATCCCACTGAACCTCCCCTCAACTAAACTTTCTAAGCTATATCCATTTCTGAGTTGGAGTGTCCCAATCCCACACGTTCCTCACTAAACCCACCAAAACAATCTCTCTCTCATTTCTTCGTATCACTAATGTTGACACCACCGTTTTTATCCACCTGTTGCTGAAATCCACCTTCTTGATTCTCTAATCTCATTACGAGATGCAACCAGCGTCAAGTCCTATAGATTTTCCTGTCATAGTACCTCTATTTTCATTCAATTCCCAATGCCACCACTCCAATTCCAACTCTCATTACCTTTCAACTGGACCTAGTGTAATAACAGTTTCTGACTTTGTCCACCTCTGGGCTCTCCCAATTCCACAAGAGTCTGAATACCATTTCTAGGTTAATCTTTCTTCCCTCTCAAGCTTTTTTTTTTTTTTTTTTTTAAATATTGTCTCCTTTTTTTTTTAAGTGTTTATTTATTTTTGACACAGAGAGACAGAGACAGAGTGGGAGTTGGGGGAGTGGGGAGGGAGCAGAGAGAGAGGGAGACACAGAATCCGAAACAGGCTCCAGGCTCTGAGCTGTCAGCACAGAGCCCAATGTGGGGCTCGAACTCACGAACTTCAAGATCATGACCTGAGCTGAAGTTGGATGCTTAACCAACTAAGCCACCCTGGCATCCCTCTAGGTTAATTTTTCTGATTCTGACATGCTCTTCTCAAAAACATTCAACAACTCCTTTATGCTATTTTGTCCAATTTCAAATTCCATGGAGTGCCAAGTCTTTCAACAATGATTCCAACTTAACTTTCTCTCCATATTTTTTCCCTATACCTACACAATTATCTGGGCAGACCAAAGGTAACTCCTTGGTATTCCCTGCATATAATTCATTTCCCCTCTTGCTATTTCCTATGACTTCTTCCTTAATGCCTACATCTTGGCCTGGCCATCTCAAACAAAGGCTCTTCAGGATTTTTTGACTCCTGCACCCAGATAAATTCTTGCCACCTTGTGATTCCTCTCAAGATCTTTTTAAGCTTCCTCTGTGGCATATCTAGCTTATATTGCAGTTTAAAAACATTTTTTTTTTTAATGTTTATTCACTTCTTGAGAGACAGAGACAGAGTGTAAGCAGGGCAGGGGGGAGAGAGAGGGAGACACAGAATCCGAAGCAGGCTCCAGGCTCTGAGTTGTCAGCACAGAGCCCAACGCAGGGCTCGAACTCATGAACTGTGAGATCATGACCTGAGCCGAAGTCGGATGTTTAAACAACCTGAGCCAGCCAGACGCCCCTCTTATATTGCAGTTTTTAGTCCCCATCACCTCCCCTAGTAGAGTGAGGTCAGGGCCCATGACTTACACAACTTTGTACCCTGTCCATCAAGCTAGTGTCCAGTATATAGTGGGCCATCGTGGAATTAGTTCTCTTTCTTTTATTATGCATTTCTTTCTTTCACACACACCAAAAAAAAAAAAAAATGCCACAAAACACACACACAAAACAAAAACACAGCAACAAAAACCACTTCCATATATTTAACATTTCATAAAGCTGATAAATCCAAGTCAAGTCTCTGAAGCTCAGGGTTCAGCTCATTCATATACTTCATGTACATGAAAGTGTTTACTAGTTTCATGTAATTGAGTAATATGTCTGCCTACCAAATATCAACTTTTAACGAGGGTCTAGCATACGGTGACTAAAAACCTCACATAGTTATTTTCAGCTCCAATTAACTTTTAAAAAATGCGAATTTATCTTTGAAAGAGAGAGAGAACACCAGTGTGATCAGGGAAGAGGTAGAGAGAGGGGAACAGAGGATCTGAGGTGGGCTGTACGCTGAGAGTCCGACACGGGGCTTGAACTTACAAACCGTGCGATCATGACCTGAGCCAAAGTCGGGCGCTTAACCAAAGTCAGGTGCTTAGCTGACTGAGCCACCCATGCCCCCATCCAATTCTTTTTTAATAAGAAACTAACGAGAACAAAATGAAAGATGCAACATATAAAGGCACAATGGCGGAGCCAGTAGACTAGTCAGTCTACCCCATGGAATGCACGTTTCTGTCTCCTCAAAGTATTTACAGTTATCTTTTTGGCTGCTTTGGAACAGCAGGGACTGGCATTAGTGAGATTCATCTTGGGGATGAAAAATGAAGTTTGAAAGAATGTTCATTACCATGAGGGTACATGTTGACCAAACTGATTTTTCATCTGCCAAAATGTGTATACTGGCTTCTGTCTCATCCAGAGACCTCTGGAACTAAAAGTAATTGATCAAATTAGCTCTACCATAATCCCCCACTGGTTCTGTTAGGATTGCAGCTTGTTAATGTTAGCACTCTGTTTATTTAAACCATGTGGATGACATCATGAAAACCGCCCCCATTTCATCAAAGCATGATGCAGCCTAGGAAAAACAATTTGGTTTCAAACCACTCTAAGATATGGTCTTTTTTTTCTTTTCTTCCCTATATTAAAAGATAAGATGTAAAACCTCAGCTCTTAGTCATTTGATTTTTACTCCAGCTGGCCCTTCACCAGTAAAATGGAAGCATTTTCGTGCCTCCTAGAATCAAGCACACAAACAATATCAAACAAGTCCTGGGAAAGCAGAATTGATGACAGAAACTGTTATTTTGATTTTCTTCTCATCTTTCGTTTGCCAAGTTCACATTGCCATGCCGTCCAATGTTTTCCTCTACTACAGCCTGGCAGCAAATGCCTAGCAAGACACTTCTGCTAGAATGGGCTGCAGGACTAGTAAGCTATCTTCCTGGGGCTTTGATTATTCTCCTTCTTGGTGTCCATATATTTCTGTACAAGTTCTGATCTGCTTTGATTCAAAAGGTTGGTGCACGGGGGCGCCTGGGTGGCTCAGTTGGTTGAGTGAATGACTCTTAAAATTTTTTTTTTTACATTTATTTATTTTTGAGAGACAGAGAGTGAGCAGGGGAGGGGCAGAGAGAGAGGGAGACACAGAATCCGAAGCAGGCTCCAGGCTCTCAGCACAGAGCCCCTCGCGGGGCTCAAACCCACAAACCGTGAGATCATGACGTGAGCCAAAGTTGGATGCTTAACTGACTGAGCCACCCAGGCACCCCTAGTGAATGACTCTTGATTCTGGCTCAGGTCATGATCCAGGGGTGTGGGATTGAGTCCTGCACTGGACTCCGCACTGAGCACGCAGCCTACTTGGGATTTTCTCTTTCTTTCCCTCTGCCCTTCTCCCCTGCCCATGTGCACCCCGCCCCCCCAAAAATAAAAAAAAATAATAAAAGGTTGGTGCATGTATGTTCCATTTTCACCTCCTGAGGCATGCTGACCTCCTTGGCTCCTACGGTGTCCATGTCATATACCCAGTGTCATTCTGCAGCCACAGCTTCCTTTTTTTTTTTTAAATTAAAAAATGAAAAGTTTTTTTTAAAAAAATTTAGTATTTATTTCAGAGAGAGAGAGTGCAAATGGGAGGGGCAGAGAGAGGAAGACACAGAATCCAAAGCAGGCTCCAGGCTCCGAGATGTCAGCACAGAGCCCGATGTGGGGTTTGAACCCACAAACCACGAGATCATGACCTTAGCTGAAGTCAGACACTTAACTAACTGAGCCACCCAGGCGCCCCAAAAAATTTTCTTTCCTAGAAATATAGTTGACATGTAACAGCTTGCTTTTTAGCCTATCAACATTTATGAAGAAGCCTAATTTTTGAACAGGGGTAGGAGACCAATGAATTGACAATTCAGAAGGGAATTATTGCTTTAATGGGGGCACCAATATGAGCCAACACTCCAAAAGGAGAGATGAAATACAAATAAACAATGGAACCAATGACAAGTTTACTCTGTGGGCTTTGCCAATCTTTGTCCTCTTGGATGATAAACCTACCCTGTTAGACTGTGAGAATTCATTAAACTAACGTGTTATTAAGCTTTGCTTTAGGTACTATGAGGGGGTTAAAATATATAAAGTCACAGTCACTGTCTACAAGAAACTGATAATTTAGTTCAACATATCCAAAACTGTCTTCTTTGGGACTCTTGTTCTAAGAGTTGCTCTTGTGAAAAAAGAATTCCATGTACAAAGAAGTTTAACTTCCCTCTTGGAAAGTCATAACATAGTAAAGGACGTGAGAAATCCTGCAGAAAAGAGTATGTTAAATTTGTTTGTCCTGGAGTTTGCCACATTTATTTGATCATGAATCACTTAATTTTTTTTAATTTCTTTATTTGTTTTGAGAGAGTGAGAAAGCACGAGTTAGGGAGGGGCAGAGAGAGAGAATCCCAAGCAGGCTCTGTGCTGTCAGCACAGAGCCTGACACAGGGCTGGAACCCAAAAACCATGAGATCACGACCTGAGCCAAAGTTGGACACTTAACTGACTGAGCCACCCAGGCATCCCATGAATCACTTTTTTAATACAACACCGATAAACATCTCATGGAGTCTATTTTGGAAAACTGGCTCAGTAAGCTTGGGCACAGGGCTTATGCACACTTTCTTTTGTATTACCCACAGAAAAACCCACAGGAAGTTGCTAGAAATATTTGGTTACATGAGTATACTGCCAAACCTCGGCAGAGAAGTGGGTCTCAAATCCCAGACCAGAGGTAGGTGTCTACTATCTGCATTAGTATTTCTTGGGGGAAGATGTTATAAATACACATTCCTGGGTTCCATTCCTGAGTTTCTAATTCAGTACGTTCGAGGTTGGGTCTAAGAATCTGCATTAAAAAATTCCCAAGTAATTCCCAGTCATGGCTAGTTTAGGAACCACAGGTTAGGATAATGCAAAAAAAAGAAAAAAAAAAAGTTGAACATGTGGGGTATCTTGATGAAGGGTGCCCATTCCACGGTCACAAACTAAGTTCTAGCTCTGAAAATACTTGTCCACTGTCGTCTACCAAGACTGCGAATGAACCTGGCCAAGTCCAAAGCGCTGAGCCTGTAGGTAGGTCAGGTTACACAAAAATTTCAAATTTAGCACAAACCCATGATTTTGAAGAACTTGGACTGGGCCAGGAGAAAATGGAAATAGTAGTAACTTTATTTAAAGTTAATCATCCCCTATCCAGTGTAGACAAATACTGCTGTCAGATGTCATTGCTATCTACATTGCCAAATACTGGTAAACGTGGGAAGAGCTAGTGAAATAGAGATTTGAAATGTTTCTGGAATCGAGAACTTTTTGGACTGTTCTTTAAGATTGTTAAAATAATATTGCTGGCTATATATAACCTCCTGAGACTATAAGAAGATGGCTTTAAAACTTGGAAAGCTGGCCTGGGAGCCCGATATAACCATGAACTCAAATCTTGGGTGATATGGCTAACCAGATGATTTTTTCAACAACGGCACTGTAAATATGATCAAATAGCAATAAAAATATCCATGAGACCCTGAACTTCACAGCGCTCCGTCACCAAAAAGTTTCTGTAAAGAAATATATACTGAAATGGTTTCTTTATTTTTTTAGCACAAATATCTGAGATCAGCCTGATTGGGTCCTCTTCTTATTAAAATTTAGTTTATAAATGGCTGCTGTTCCTTGGTTATTTTCACACACTGTGAATAAACAGAATTGACCGATTGACAGTTCACCTTTGGAAGCCATCTACAGGAATATCTAATAGGTGGTGAAACCAGCCAAAACTAAAAAGAGTTTGATTGGCTTTTAAAGATTTTTTTTTTTTTTTTTCTGAGGATAAACAATCAGGAGCATTATAAGGATTGCACATTAGTTTTTTTTGTTTTTTCCATTATATACTTTTTGTGATCAGGGTGTGCTCTCTCCTCCTCCTTCTTTTGACATTAGTTTTCGAAGCCAGTAAAACACTTTCAAAATTTAGTAACAGGTATACTTTCACTTTTTTTTGTCTTAATAACTTAATTTGGATCTTCATGATGAGGTTATATTATCAAATAGATCCGTTAGAACTGTTTTCTTTCATTGGCTAAACAACTTGGTACATCCATAGAATTGAATGCTGTGTAGTGATTAAAAACGAATACACAGGGGCGTCTTGGTGGCTCAGTCAGGTAAGTGGCTGATTCTCAATTTCAGCTCAGGTCGTGATCTCTTGGTTGTGAGATCAAGCCCCCTCATAGGGCTCCACACTGGAGTTTGCTTAAGATTCTGTCTCCCGGGGTGCCTGGGTGGCTCTGTCAGCTAAGCGTCTGACTTTGGCTCAGGTCATGATCTCATGGTTTGTGAGTTCAAGCCCTGGGTGGGGCTCTTTGCTGAAGGTTCAGAGCCTGAAGCCTGCTTTGGATTCTGTGTCTCCTTCTCTCTCTGCCCCTCCCCTGCTTATGCTCTGTATCTCTCTGTCTGTCAATCATCAATAAACGTTAAAAAAATTAAAAAAAAAAAAAAGATTCTCTCTCTCCCTCTCCCTCTGCCCCTCCCTGTGTTGTGCTTGCTCTCTCTCTCAAAAAAAAAAAAAAAAAAAGCGATTATATTCCTCTATATTAATTGACACGGAAAGATATGTTGAATAAAAGGAAATGGAGAATATGCTTAAGGTACACGTCAAGTGAAAAAGCAGAATACCAAACACTATGATTCCATCTATTTAATTTATAAATTTATTTATTTATTTAAAATGTTTTTAACATTTATTTATTATTGAGAGACAGAGCATGAGCAGGGGAGGGGCAGAGAGAGAGACACACAGAATCCTAAGCAGGCTCCAGGCTCTGAGCTGTCAGCACACAGCCCGATGCGGGGCTCGAACGCACAAACCGCGAGATCATGACCTGAGCCGAAGTCAGACGCTTAACTGACTGAATCACCCAGGTGTCCCATTAATTCATAAATTTAAAAAGGAAATAGCAGCTTAAATTTGTTAACTGGAGATGATGTCCAAGAGCACTGTTCTAAGAACTTCATATACATTAACCTATATATTTATCATAACCACCAGTAAGGCATCTGCTCTAACACGGTCCTGCCACTTTGAGAAACTCAAACCCAGAGTCTCTTGTTTGGAGTCACATGCTCAAGGTCACAAAGTTAGAACTGGTATATCTGGAGTGTGAACCGAGGCAATCGGAACCCACGGCTTCCTTTCGCAATCTCCTGTCTAAAGAAAAACGTGCCAAAATACTAATGCAGTTATTTGAAGGTGGCAGAGAGTGAGTTCGTTTAACTTTTATTCCTTAGGGACTGCCACAATTTCTCCTTCAACCAGCATGTGTTACTTTCAAACTAGCACAACAAAATTTGGAGTGGGGAAAAAAACTCCTCCTCCACCTGAAGAATGCAGCAATAAAAAAATGCAACTGATCCTCACATGACATCATTCCAGTTGTCTGAACTAAACTCTTCAAGGATTGTATATTACCTTAACATTACAGATAAAGATGTAAAACTGTGCCATGGAGTGACGTCTCTAGTCAAAGAGGAGTCAGTGGCAAAGAATAGTCCAGTACATCTGAGGACCTGAATTACATTTTGAGAACGGATGGATGAATATATTTGATGAATGGATGATATAATTTTTGGTATTATGTTAAAGGGTCCAGGGGAACAAGTCTACAAGGTGAACATGACCATGCTCTGCCCTCTTCCTACACAAACTGAAAACGCTGCTTTCCATCATGTTTAGTGAGCTCCTACTTACTGATCTCAACGTTTCTCACCAGATGACAAGAAAAACATCTTCATGGTGCTCTGAACCCAAACCCTCAACTCATATGCCAACTCTAGTTAAGAGCTTCTTAAAAAATGCCCCCCCCCCAATTCCCAGGGTCCTGCTTCATGATTGCTAAATAATGTAGGAAAATAGCTGTTCTATTGGGTGATGGCTTTTGTGTTTTATAAATCATGTCATTTTCAAATGAAAGAAATCTCTCCCTCCTATGTATTATGGTTTTACTCGATTTTGTGTTAATTCATTTGATCTAGAAAAAAAAAAAACAAAACCAAAAACCAAAACAAACAAAAAACCTCAGCAAAGTATAGTTTATTTCATTTTTTTTACATAACTCAACTTAGCCCTTAAATGAATATCAGACTACCATGAACAGTGCAGGAAACCTTCCAGAGTCCTCGTGAAATTACATTTGAAGGAGTATTTACTGAGTAAATACTATATGTATTTCTCACAGAACTGTACTACAAGAGTTGGGGAAGAAAAAGAAACATAAATACCTGTCACTATTCTATCGTTCCAATTGATCTGTTGTGTTCCACATGTCAAGGGCAAGTTAGAAATTGCACATTAAGTGTGACTGTGTGGCTCAGTCAGCTGAGTGTCTGACTCTTGGTTTCAGGTCAGGTCGTGATCTCATGATATGTGGGTTTGAGCCCTACATCGGGCTCTGGGCTGACGGTGCAAAGCCTACTTGGGATTCTCTCTATCCCTCTCTCTCTTCCTCTTGCCCACTCGTGCTGTCTCTTCTTTGTCAAAATAAATAAACTTTAAAAAAAAAAAAAAAAGAAATTGCTATTTAGAAATCCAATGTTCCCAAACAGAGAGAAGGGAATCTTTAAAATGACAAGCGATAATTGTGTGCTCTTCTAGAAACTGGGAAAGAGAATGTAAATATGATCAAGTTGAGGTATTTTTGTAATTGTACGCATAATAAGTACAATGCAAAAAAGTTAAACAATACAGGTAGAAAAAAAATCATAGGAAAGTTCACTGCTTAGAGATTAAAATGTTATTTTATGCACTTTTTTTTGTTTACAAAACGATGGGATCAAACTATTTTTTCTAATTTTTTTATGTTTATTTATTTTTGAGAAAGAGAGACAGAGTGCGAGCAGGGGAGGGGCGGGGGGGGGGGGGGGGGGGAGGAACATAGAATCCGAAGCAGGTTCCCAGCTCCAAGCTGTCAGCAAAGAGTTCAACACAGGATTCAAACTCATGGAGAGATCATGACCTGAGCCCACGCTGGACACTTAACTGATTGTGCCAACCAGGCGCCCTGAGACCAAAACTATTTTAAAACTTGGTTTCTTACTTAATAATATACTTGAATTTTCCTGTTGATCAATATAACTCTGCATAATCATTTTTTAATAGTTACTTCATTATAAGAGTATTGTAATAAATTAATTAATCCTGATGGGTTTTTTTTTAAGAGTCAAGTTTTGGGGGCATTATATACAACGCCATCATGTACACATATAAATGTGCATATACATATTTATATATTCGTATGTTTTTATTTATATGGTTTGTGTGCATATAGCTTTTTGTTCTTTCATTTGGTTATTTCCTTAGGATTAATTCCGGGAGTTGGAATTATTGCATCTAAGGGTGGACATATTTACATCGTGATACAATATTGCTGACTGTTCTCAGGAAAGGTGCGGTCATTTTACCTCCTGAACCACAAAATCAGAATGACTTGTGTTGAGACAAATCACCAATTATTTTCTCGTATAGATTTAAATTATTCTTTATATATTCACTGTTTAGGTCTTACTTTGTCACTTAGGTCATGTTTTTTCCAGTTCATTTTATAACTTACGTGTTTTTTTTTCATATAGGAGTTAAAAAAATTTGATTAGCAAAATGTTCCCCCAGGGAGCCCCTAATTGTTATTGTTCTTTCTTGATTCAATTTACAGAGGACAAATCTAATAGAAGACCACTTATGAAATATGGGAGTGCCTATCTACGTTGAAAAATAAATGCATTCAGTATTTTGTAATTGTAAGCAGATGATACTTTCTAAGCATTTTGCCATTATTTAAAGTTTGAACTAAACTGTCTTTTGCTCCATGAAATGTGTGTACTATAAGACACATACACTTTATACTTTTCTCACTTGTTTATAATTTACTATGTGTGTGTGTGTGTGTGTGTGTGCCTGTGTATGCATATATACATATACGTATGCCTTTATATTTTGGGAGCTTGCAAAGTGTAGTACTTTGAGGGAAACACATACACAGAGGTTAAATGATTTGGTAATTTGTATATATTTGCATGTATTTACAGATATGCATGTATAACGGCTCAGCATTGTCGGGGAGCATTCGATGAGCTCACAGAATCAATGACCTGTAGGAAATAACGCAGGCCTAACGTGGTTAATAGAAACAGAAATTTGTTACAAGCAGTTATTACTAACAGAGCTCACATTTGCACTGCCTTTTAAGTGTCATGAATCTGACCTTTTTATTTTGGTAACTAAAAGGTAGCAGAAAGGACAATAATTCAGCTGTGGACCAATGTACGAAGTTTTAGTGAAGGCTTGCCAAAAACCATTTTACATGCGCCCACTTACAAAGCAAACAGTGATCTTGCTGCACAGCCCAGCTCCATGTGTTCAGTCAAATTTCCTCTGAAGACATCGCAACGTGAGCTGCCACCCACAGTTCAAGTTGGTTGTATGTTACCTCTGGCTTTTAATGAAAATGTAAAACCCATGGGCCCAATTCTCCCTACTTGGCTCTCTGTACGTGTAAAGGGTGAGTTGAATAGAAATAATTAAGGACAGACCGGGAACTTTCAGAAAAAAAAAAAAAAAAGAAAAAACAAAAACTAAAGTAGGGCTTAACTCAGATGCACTAAAACTGGTTTAAATTCTTTTTGACCTTGTCTTATAAACACAGCCTGTTTCAGTAACCTTGACTGCTTTACGGAGTTGACTGGCCGACACAGCATCTCCCTGTGAGGTAGGTTTCCTAAGCGTTCAATCAAACGTGAGACCGAAAGATAGAAGCAATACTACGTCTAGTGTTTGAATTATTACCTCAGGACATGTTCTATAGACTCTTTAAAAGAAAAAGGGTTTTCACACTCACATTTCTGATGCATTGGGGGGCCATACTTTTATTGCCACATGGACTTTTAGAGACTCCAAGCTCATTTCGATCGCTGGAGCGAGGGTATAATATATTTTAATAATTTGGCATTTGTTTATTATTATTGTCACTGAATCTGCACCTTTGAAATTTATTTTTAGCTAATGAATGCTGTTGTACAAGAGTGAGCCTCTCAGATGCCAACAGGACACACGAAGACCCCAGTGTCAATTAAACGTTGAGTAATGGTTTCTGTAGTTTGTTTATCTTTTTAGCAAATTTTATAGATTTGGGGCAAGTTCCTTCAACGTTCTATGGGATAAACCTTTGAGCTTGTATGCAAGACACTAGTGATCGGTCAAACATAAAATAGAAATAAAATATACATTTTTTTTTTTTGGTACAGCTTTCAGGAAAGATTAGAATAATGACATTACCTTTTTTACTTTATCATAAATTGATGTCTTGAAATCTTGCAAACAAAGTATGGTCCTTAAGATAACCGAATCTGAACATAAGGAATGTGAAGAAGGTAATCATTTTGCATCAAGCATCGCTTGAGTGGATTCGAGATTAGAAGGCATTAGGTTTTCAATAGTACTCAGTAAACTGTGCACAGCAAGGAGTATCCATTTGGTTCATATGTTAAAATTGGGTCTCAGGAAGTGTGTGAGGATTTAATAAAATTACACATAATGTTTCTAGCATGTTGCCTTGCTAGCTAGGAGCCGGGGCTCAAGACATGCTACTCTCTAAAGCAAATTATCCAGGATTCCTCGATATTGGTACGACCAGGAGCTGTTATCTCTGTTTACAAATGATAAGAATGAGTTTTAGAGACATTAAGGAACTTCCCAATTCCCATATTAAGTGACAGAACTGGGATGGAAACCCAGGCTTGTTGTTACTTGGGTTTACTCACCATGACAGTCAATGGTATTTCTCTAACTTTCATACCTTTACTTCTGCTAGTGTGTGTGAAATTATTTTAGCTGAACACACACACATCTTTCAAAATGTAATGTCTGTATGTGTATCTATATATCGATGTATTTATTTTTACTAACCTCACCACTTGTTTTTTTTTTGGGGGGGGGTGTTTTGTTTCCATTTTCATCAGAAAATTCCGGATTGGCAAAGAAAACTAGTTGCCTTATGAATGAAGTATTTGCAGTGTCCCTGAAATGTCTTTGGAATATGTGTTTATTATTTTCATTTTTTTAAAATTTTACTTGTTTGTTTCTTAAAATGTATTTTATTTTTGAGAGAGAGTACGCAAGGGTGGAGGGGATGACAGCGAGGGGGCAGAGGATCCGAAGCGGGCTCTGACCTGACAGCAGAGAGCCTGATGCAGGGTTTGAACCCATGAACTGTGAAATCATGACCTGAGCCGAAGTCGGGGCTCAACCAAGTGATGCACCCAGGTGTCCCTATTATTTTCATTTTAAGTAGCAGTTTTCATTGAGCTGTATTATCAGGTTTATGTTCTAAAGCATCCAATTCAGTGATGTTTAGTACACTGACAAAATATGCTGATCACTACTAATTCCACAACATTTCCATCACTCTAAAAAGAAATCCCATAAGCATCACGTAGTCACTCCCCGTTGTTCCCCTCCCCCAGCTACCAAAACCCACTAATTTACTTTTCGTCCTAAGGGATTTACCTATTTTGGGTATGTCTTGTGAATGGAATCATGTGTAGCCTTTTGTTTCTGGCTTTGTTCAGAATGGTTAGCATAATGTTTTCAGGGTTCATCCATTTTGTATCATGTGCTGACACCAGACTTTTTTTTTTTTTTTTTTTAATGGCCAAATAGCATAGCACTGTGTGGATGTACCACATTTTGTTTATCCATCCACCAGTTGGTGACCATTGGTGGCTTCCCAGGTTGGGCTGTTATGAACATCCCTGTACCAGTATTTGTCTGAGTCCCCATTTTCAAATTTTCTGGGTAACATGTCCAGCAGGGGGATTAACCTTTTGAAGAGTCACAAACTGCACAGAGGCTACCCCGTTTTACGTTCCCATCAGCAACAGTGTGAGAGTTTCAGTTTCTCCGTATCCTCACCAAAAATTGTTCCTCTCCTTTTTCACATTTTAGCCACAGTAATGAGCATGAAGTGGTGTTGTGTATTTATCTTTATGCATGTTTAAAAATACAACGGTCACATTAAACTCACAATATTGTTTGTTTTCCACCTATGGCAGTGGTAAGATCTCCCAAATACACTGTAAGTAGAAAGAAGGGAATCACTGAAAGAATGTAAGTAGATGAAAAACGTATGACATGAGATGTGGCTACTGCAAAATTTGTGAAGGTGTGATCTGGGCCAACTCATTTTTTTTTTTTTTTTATTCATTCATTTATTTTGAGAGAGACAGAGACAGTGTGAGTGGGGGAGGGGCAGAGAGAGAGGGAGAAAGAGAATCCCAAACACGTTCCGTACTGCCAGCATGGAACCTGATGTGGGGCTCTAACTCACAAAACTGTGAGATCATGACCTGAGCCAAAACCAAGAGTTGGTTACTTCACTGACTGAGCCACCCGGGAGCCTCCCAACTTACTTTCTTGAGCCTCAGTTCCCTCATCTGTAACAAAGGAGAGCACTGGATTGTTATGATTAAATGGGCTAATATCCATAAAGTGCTTAAAACAGTGCTGGTCTAAATGTGTGCTAAATAAATAGAAAAGGTGGTGAATGACTAAAGTTTGAGAAACTCTCACGTTACTTAGAGTCATGCTCTTTATTAACAGGTACTGGCTCCTCGTACAGGGGGTATTCAGTTAATATTTAACTAATAAAATAAATGGTGGAGTGAATGTAATCGTGATGTTGAGTTTCCTCGCTCATCTTGGGCTTGTAGGGTAAAAGACGCTGTGGAAAGGGAAATTTTTCTCAGAGTAGTTTTTGGAGGCGGCCTACAATACAGGCACAAGCGAGTCATTTGCTAACATTTGAAAACCCCAAGCTATTTCCCAGCACCAGCCACCACTCAAGATGGTGATGCTGGCAGAAAGGTGTGAAAAACAACTGTGTCTTTTCCTTCTGGAATCTTGGCTTACGTTTCTTCGTGCCTTTTTGTTTTTCTTTTTTCTTTTTTAAGTTTATTTCTTTGAGAGCGAGAGAGAGAGAGCACAAGTGGGGAAAGGGGCAGAGAGAGAGAGAGAGAGAGAGAGAGAGAGAGGGAAAGAGAGAGAATCCCAAGCAGACTCCACACTGTTAGCACCGAGCCTGATGTGGGGCTCAAACTCATGAACTGAGAGACCATAACCTGAGCTGAAGTCAGATGCTTAACCGACTGAGCCACCCAGGTGCCCCTGTTTTCTTCTTTTCCTTTCTCCTCCCTCCTTTCTTCCCTTTTCCTCCTTCCTCTCTTCCTCCAACCCCCGCTCCTCTCTCCTTTCCATCCTAATAACCGTCTAAGTAATTGGTGGGCCACACTCGAGCTCTCTCTCCATGACAGAAAGGGAAATATGCCATGACAAAGGATATGTCACCGAGCCTTTAGGATGGGATTTGACCTACATATTGTTCTCAGGAAAGATCATGGTTGCAGTCAATGGTAGCCGCTTGACCTTTTGGGCCATGAAATATTATAAACACCTCCCTTCTCTTATCAAAGTCATTCTCTCACACTGGGGTGTTAGAATTTAAACATTCATGAGTTACATGCCCAAGTAAAAGTGATGGTTCCACATGAGATCAGACATAAAGAACCCACGTGAGTAAAGCAAGAGAGTTAATACAGAAAAATATTTCAGCGATATAAAAAAAAAACCACTTTAATTGTCATTTGCAGAATTACGACCAGTGTAATGTTCTCTGCTCAGCAGTGCCACTGTTTTATGCATCTTTACAGTTAATAACTTATTCTAGGTATTAAATCTGTCACATTCCTTTTACTTGCGCCTGCGGTGAAGAATTTACAGCAGGAGACCCAGAACTGACCCAGCAATTTGAAAACATAACACAGATATGAATCCAATTATTCTCCATCTATTTGCTGACATTCACACCCTACATCGATACGTGACATCTGAACCAGTCATATTTAATACCTAACTCATCATCCAAGCTAACCCAGAAATAAAAGCAAAAGGATTGTTTCACACCCACTTTTAGAAGAGTTTAAACCAAAAAAACCCCAACCAACCAACCAAACAAACAAACAAACAAAAAAAAAAAAACAACAAGGGAGAGCATGTAAGCCTGCTTTATGTAATTTAGATCCTCATATAAAACATTTTAAAAAGTTGCTTAGGAACAGAATATGTGCTCCCCCCTGGTGTGCGGGTCTTAGCGTTTTACCAACTATTTTGCCATGAAAAAGGGTTACTTTCTCAAGTTCATAAAACAAAACAAATCACTTGTGCAGCAGGAATATATCAGTGGCTTGCTGCTCAGGTCTAAGGGTTCTTGCCAAAAGCTCGGATCATTTCTGTTTTTATTCTTTGTAAAATCAGCAGCTGGAGCTGCTTAAAATGTTTTCCATATAAAAATGTCACTAGATCAAACAGTGGCCTTGGGAAGGGAAGGGGGTGGCCAGGGGAGATGCTTTTGAAAAAAATCTCCAAGTTCAGGGGTTGTGGGATAAATAAAAACTCCTTTTAATAGGTGTAAAATGAGGTATTTTATTTTATTCCTCTACAATGGGGAGAAAGAGGAGACATTCTAGGGCTAGCTGAAAAGTGAGAAATAAAAAGATTGTGAACGAATGCTTTAGCCAACGAGGAAAGGAGGCTTGTTCTTGTCTTCAGTGTTGAAGGAAGCAAAAAACCAGATGGAGAGACATCGGCATCAGGAGAGAGCGTGCGTGTATCGCCCATACTCAAACCACACTCACTTCCCTTTGTAAAGATTAAAGTCAGAGTCGAGGCACAGGAAGCAAGTTGGTTTTAAGACCTAGTTACTTCAGTGTGATCAAACCTCAGTTCTAAGGGGGAAAAAATACAGCCTTTCTGGGTATATTTGACTTCTAATGGATAACATGATAACGAAGGAATGGTTTATCCAGCAACCCTCAACAAAACATTGCTCAGCCATCCTTTGATATTGCTTGAATTAGACTCTGGCTTTTTATTCTGTTACATCTATGAAAGACTAATTTCCAGGCGGTCGCAGTCACAAAGGGAAACGAAGCGAACATGATGTAAAGCAATCCAGAATCTCCACAATGTGAAGTAGAAACAGAAGAGAAAGGCTTAAAATCAAAACTCAAAACACAGGAGGAACAACCCTCTTCCAGGAAACATATTCTATATTTGTATATATGCATATTTTTTTGACATTTGTATATATGCATGTTTTAATCCTTCAAAAAATATGACCTGTAAAAATATCAAGATCTTAGCAGTGATAATGTTTCAGGGGAGCTGTGGGATTGGAGGATGGAAAAGGGTGTTTTCAAATCTTATTTTGTGTATCTTCTTTCAGAGATAGTGCAGAAGGTAACGTAATAAGCACGCATATATGTGCCACTCAGATTTAAGAACTGTTAGTATGTCGTGTTGGTATTATTTCTTCTTTTTTTAAATTTTTTTTTTTTTTTTGAGTGAGTGAGAGAGTGCACAAGCAGGGGAGGGGCACAGAGCAAGGGGGGAGACAGAGAATCCAAAGCAGGTTCTAGGCTCTAAGCTGTCAGCACAGAGCCCGATGCGGGGCTCAAACACAAGAACCATGAGATCATGACCCCAGCCGACGGCAGACGCCTAACTCACTGAGCCACCCAGGCGCCCCAATATTCTTTTTTTTTCCTGGAGGGAATACCCCCAAGCTTCTCATGGCACTGGTGGTCTCTAACAAACTTCCATGAGCCTCAAGCTCCTCCACGTGAAAGGCAGGTGATGTTCACAGATAACACTATAAACTACCCGATATCCCAAATCCCAGCCTCGTGGCACCAGGAGTCTGTATATTCCCCCACCGACAAGATAGCTCTCTTCCCTTGCCCCATAAGAAAAGCAAAAAACAGAAACGCATAGACTCACCCCTCTCTGTCGGATGGTGGAGAGAGGGAGACCCGGCATCTTCGGTATGTGAGTTTTCTCTTTGCTCGGGAACATTAATTTCTTAACCTGTTCCAGGTGACAGTGCAGAACTCGTTTCGAGTCCTGGGTAGAACAGGTGTTTAACCAAATAAGACTCACCTGAGACTGCAGGGGATCGCCACCAAAACAACTACTCTGTAAAACACAATGTGTTATTTCTTTTTTGTACCCTTCTCAGATCCTTTTTCTACTCTCCGCAGGGGCACCTGCCATTTGAAGTAGACGTGTGCCCATGTTTTTGTATTTCCAGTACATATGAATATCTTTCTCCGTTACATATAGAATTGTTTCGTGAGGGGGTTCCTGGATGGCTCAGTTTGTTAAGCTTCCAGCTCAGGTCATGATCTCACAGTTTCGTGGGTTCAAGCCCCCCATCAGGCTCTGTGTTGACAGTGCGAGCCTGCTTGGGATTCTCCCTCTTCCTCTCCCCTCCCCCACTCATGCTGTCTCTGTCTCTCAAATCAATAAACTTAAAAATAGAAAGAATTGTTTCGTGACTTTTAAAAACTTACATGAGTGGTTTTATTCTCTCTGCAACTTGCTCTTTTATTTAATCATTGCATGTCTAAGATATAGATTCATATTGGTTTTGTATTTTGCTAAATCTGAGAGTCTCCATCTTTAATAAGCAAATGTAATCTGTTGACATTTATAGAGATTACTGATATTTATTATTATTGTTGTTATTGATGTTGGTGCTTTCAAATCCCCCCCCCTCTTTTTTTTTTTTTTTTACTTTGCCTTACTAGTTCTCTTTTTCTGTCTTTGTTTAATGAATTTTCTTTATTCTATTTTAAGTCTGCTCTTTTAGAAGTGATCCAAAAGCTGTTTTAAGTGGCTATTCCTAAATTTTTAAATGCATACTGAATCAGGCTAAGGCTGTTAATAAAAGAATCTTAGACTGTTTTTACTCTCACTTCCTCCCTCCTGTTTTCCATGTGATGATGTGTCTCTCCTTTTTAGTAAGTATTTATCTACGTTTGTCAGTATGTTATCAATTGCCCTGCTCATTATTGTTGTTCTAATCCATTCCTTCCTTCTGGGTTCAGGTTTTTGTTTTTTTTTTTTTCCTTATCAAAGACTAACTTTTCATACATGATTTTTTACTGGAGGTCTGTATTAGTCAGGACTCTCTAGAGAAAACAGAAACACTAGGGATGGAGTTACAGGGGAGAGGGGGGATATACGGAATAAAGACTGACCTACTCTGTATTTACATTAAAACTGACATTTGAAAAGCTTAAAAAAAAGTGTATGCATGCATTTAAAATTTATTTCAGTCAGTAGGTTTTTGTTAAATGTCTACTATGAACAAAGCACCGATTTAAACCAGTAAACTGGTTACTATGGATATTATGACTATAAAGTTCTTTTAAGTATTACTTTTCAAAATAAATCCTTTTTTTTGTCGTACTTTCTTTTTCTTAATGTTTATTTATTTTGAGAGAGACAGACACACACACAGAGACATCAAGAATGGGGGAGGGACAGAGAGAGAGAGGGAGAGAGAGAAGCCCAAGCAGGCTCCATGCTGTCAGCGCAGAGCCCGACGTGAGGCTCAAACTCACAAACCACGAGATCATGACCTGAGCCGAAACCAAGAGTCAGATGTTCAGCCGACTGAGCCACCCAGATGCCACTTTTGAGGTACTTTCCAATAAGTTTTTCAATTTCCAAAGTACCTCCTTTGAAACAGCAAGGAATAAGTTCTGATAATGCTATTTTCAATGTATTATATCTCTCTCTCTTTCTCCATCTAATAGCCATCTATATATGGAGAGAGGGAGAGATTGATTTTAAGTGATGGCTCACATGATTGTGGAGGAAACCCAGGGAGGAGTTACACAATGAGCGAGAAGGGCATCTGCTGGCACAATGCCAGCTCTTTCAGGGAGAGTTTTGTTTTGTTTTTTTTCTTCCTGGTTTTTCTTTAAAGGCTTTTAACTGATTGGATGAAGCTCGTCCACATAATGAAGAGTCATATGCTCTGTTCAGAGCCTAGTAGTATAAATGTCAATCTCATCTTAAAAATACCTTCACAGAAACATCTAGAATAATGTTTGACCAGATATCAGGACTTAGCCAAAATGACACATAAAATTAACCATGGTAGTCTCTAAGTAATATAATCTCTTAATCTTTGAAAACCATTTGTTCACTTTTATTCCTGAATAATAGTTTAGTTCTTTACGGAATTCTGATTTGAGAATACTTTCATTCACCTCTGGAGATATAATTCTGCTGTCTTTTCGAAAGTTTGTTTGTTTGCTTATTTATTTGGGGGGTGGAGGAGAGCAGGGAAGGGGCAGAGAGAGAATCCCAAGTAGGTTTCAAGCTGTCAGCACAGAGCCAGACTCTGGGCTTGAACTCACGAACTGTGAGATCATGACCTGAGCCAAAATCTAGAGTAGGATGCTTAACCGACTAAGCCACCCAGGCGCCGCAAATCTCTTGTCTTTTATTGCTGCTGTGAAGAATTCTCTCTGAACCTGATTGCCATTCTAAGTTAACTGTCTTCTCTTTTCAGGTTTTCACTTTGTCTTTGATTTTCTGTAATGTATTTATGAGTGTCCACATGTGGGTTTTGATGTGGGAAACAAAGGCAAAAGAAAAAAAAATTAAATTTCTTTACTGCCTACAGCCCAATGACAAGTCCTTGAAACAGTCAGAGTGGACTTTCTCTGGGAGTTCAGTGCCCTCAATGTTGACACTTTGCTAAGGGCAAAAGTCGATCTTAGCCTGACCCTCCCCAGATCCCCCAGGATCCCGTAAGCCTACTTTAACATATAATAATTCCTTTGGAAACCTCCTTTATCTCTCCCGCTTAAGATATATGTTGGCAATTATCCTCCAAGCTTATGGCCCACTGATATACATCTGAAGGGTCTCATGCCTGAGTTTTTACTAAACAGTTACAAATGAACTTTCCTAACAATAGTTAATGGCTTCAGGATCCTGCAAACCTTGTTTCCAAAATACCTTGGAGGCTGTGCTATCCCTAACACCCTCCCAACTTGAAAGGATATAACTGGGGGCGCCTGGGTGGCGCAGTCGGTTAAGCGTCCGACTTCAGCCAGGTCACGATCTCGCGGTCTGTGAGTTCGAGCCCCGCGTCAGGCTCTGGGCTGATGGCTCAGGGCCTGGAGCCTGTTTCGGATTCTGTGTCTCCCTCTCTCTCTGCCCCTCCCCCGTTCATGCTCTGTCTCTCTCTGTCCCAAAAATAAATAAAAAACGTTGAAAAAAAAAATTTAAAAAAAAAAAAAAAAAGAAAGGATATAACTGGCCACTCCTCATGACCCCTTGGACTCTTTCTGCCCATGGCTCCTGTCCCCGTGCTTTAACAAAACCACTTTTTTGCACCAAAGACTTCTCAGTAAGTTTTGGCTGTCAGCTCTGAACCCCAACATTTCCATATCAGGTTTGTTTTGTATCTTTCTTGGGATTTACCATGCTCCTTCATTCTGTGATTGAAGACTATGCCCTTTTTCAACGCTTGAAAGTTCTCAGCCTTTAACTACCTAAATATTGTCTCCCTCATTCTTTATATTCTCTCTTTTTAACAATCTTCTTGAAGTTTTTCATTTACCCTGTATGTCTTTTAACTTCTCTTTGATATTTTCCATTTATTTATCTCTGTGATGCATTATGGCAATTTCCCTCAAACTCCATCTGTTAACTGACTAACTCTCCCTTCAGTTCTTCTCTGTGGTTTATTGAGTTTTCATTTCAGAGGTCCTTTTCTCTAAATTTCTAGAATGGCAATTTTTTTGGGGGGGGGTGCCTGGGTGGCTCAGTTGGTTAAGCATCCAACTCTTGATTTCGGCTCAAGTCATGGTATCATGGTACACGAGTTTGAGTCCTGTGTTGGGATCTACGCTGACAGAAGGGAGCCTGCTCTCTCCTCTCTCCTCTCTATTTCAAAATAAATAAATACATATTTAAAAAAAAGAATGTCAATTTTTTTTTCAAATATGCTGGTTGTTTTTGTTTTTTTTTTTTCCTGAAAGGTCCTATTCCTGTCTTATAATTTCTATTTCTTTCTGAGGATATTTCACATATTTACTTTCAAGCCTCTTTCAAAGCTATTATTTATAGTTTAGGATGTGTTAATACTTTGCTCTGTTGTGTCTGCTAAATCTCCCTCTTGGGGTGTGTTTCCTTGGGTGATTTATAATCGTCAACTACGAGCTCATCTTTACGTTGCACTTTTCTCTGCCAGAACCTTATGGGTTTCGCTGATTCCAAACTACTTTTCACGTTAATTTCTTGAGTATGAAAGGGCACTACAGGGCTCGCATGCATGAGAACCGCACACACGTGTGGAGTGCGACTTGGGATTCTGGCTTATCAAGAGCGGATTTTTTTCTCTCGTAGTTCTCATAGAAACGTATATAGGACGTTTCTTTACTGTTTGCCTGGAAAGTGATGACAAATTTTCTGGTTCTCATTTCATGGACAGGGTCGTCCGTCTTCACTCCTGGCTTTAAGCCGATAGTTCATTCCCAGCTTGCCATTTGCAGGGGCCTAAGCCATGAATTCTCTGCCAGCTATGGACTTTGATGCTCCAGATCCCTGCCCATAGGGCTCAAATTGTTTCTGATACATCTATAAACTACTCACTCTTCTGCAACTGCTCCGTCACTGAGTTCGCTCTTTATAACAATCACACGGAGTATGTTTTGTTTGTTTTAAAGTTGACTACAGAAAATATTTTGCGGGGCACCTGGGGGGCTCAGTCAGTTGAGCGTCTGACTTCGGCTCAGGTCATGATCTCATGATTTGTGAGTTTGAGCCCCACATGGGGCTCTGAGCTGCCATGGCAGAGCCTGCTTTGCTCTGTCCCCATCTCTCTCTCTGCTTCTCTCCCACTCATGCTCTGTCTTTCAAAAATAAATAAAACATTAAAAAAATTTGCTGTATTGTATCTGGCTTATTTTGCCAAATTGGTCAGCAGCTTACAGTGGTTCGTTTGGGTGTTTTGTTTTGTTTTGTTTTGTTGAGGAGACGATTTAAAAACCACCAGCAGTGAGAGTGTAATCATCCCTTCCTACTGTCTATTGTATTGGCTTCAGTCCTGGCCCTAGCTCATTCTGTTTTTCTGTCTGGAAAAGCAGGTGGCTTTGCAGAGAAGTAGTGTCTAAAACCAGAGATTACTTGTTCTGCATTTAAAGCGTTTCTCAAACTTCTAATGCCAGCAGTGGAAACACCAACATCCTGTTAGTTAACTGCTAATTGCCAAAGCTGGCTTTTGTGGCTTACCTCTATGAAGTACGAAACTGATTTGGCCAATATTCTTTTTTAAATGTTTATTTATGTGAGAGAGAGAGAGAGAGAGCACACAAATACAAACATGTGTGAGCAGAAGAGGGGCAGAGAGAGAGAAGAAGACAGAGGATCCAAAGCTGACAGCACAGAGCCCAATGTGGGGCTCGAACTCACAAACCACGAGATCATGACCTGAGCTGAAGTCACACGCTTAAGCAACTGAGCCACCCAGGGGCCCCAACCCACTAATTGGAATTGTATAAAAACATAATCCCGTAATCACAGAGGAACATCTGTATTCCTTCATGATGCATAAAACCAAGCTAAAACTTCCATTGAATCTCTGTGACTAGAAATTTGTTTCTGTAAAAATATCTATTTCATCTGGATAGCTTTTTTTTTAAATGATACATATGACCGAAAAGATGGTAAGAATTGCATTTTTAGTTAATGGAATCACAAACATTTGTCTTTCAGCTATCTTGTCTTCCTTCAAACATAAGTCTTGATGTAATTGCAAACCATTAACAGGAAGTCCACTCTGACTTTATCTGTCTGAGGACTTTCACCGCCTTTTATTGACATTATAATCAAACATTATATTATATTTTTATTTTATTTTATTTTTTATTATATTTTATTTTTTATTTTATTTTTATTATTTTTTTTAAAAATTTTTTTCACGTTTATTTATTTTTGAGACAGAGAGAGACAGAGCATGAACGGGGGAGGGTCAGAGAGAGGGAGACACAGAATCTGAAACAGGCTTCAGGCTCTGAGCTGTCAGCACAGAGCCCGACGCGGGGCTGGAACTCACGGACTGCGAGATCATGACCTGAGCCGAAGTCAGCCGCTTAACTGACTGAGCCACCCAGGCGCCCCTTATTTTTTATTTTAATTTATTTTTTTTTAATTTACATCCAAGTTAGTTAGCATATAGTGCAACAATAATTTCAGGAGTAGATTTCTTAATGCCCCTTACCCATTTAGCCCATCCCCCCTCCCACAACCCTTCCAGTATCCCTCTGTTTGTTCTTCGTATTTAAAAGTCTCTTATGTTTTGTCCCCCTCCTTGTTTTTATATTATTTTTGCTTCCCTTCTCTTATGTTCATCTGTTTTTGTTTTTGAGAGAGAGAGGGAGACAGAGAGAGAGACAGAGTGTGAGTCGGGAGGGGCAGAGAGAGGGAGACACAGAATCTGAAGCAGGCTCCAGGCTCCGAGCTGTCAGCACAGAGCCCGACACGGGGCTCGAACTCATGAACTACGAAATCAAGACCTGAACTGAAAGCAAAAGAGTCAGAGGCTTGATGGACTGAGTCACCCAGGTGCCCCTGACCTGAGACACTATCGATTATAAGATTCACCATAATTTTCCATATTACTAAGGAAAAAAATGCTACCTATTAAACTAATATGTTACTTTCTAATTACTTAGAATTTACTGTTATACTTATTGTAAAGGCTTTTAGACTTACTTACACTCCTAGATCGCTTTCCCAGTTCCTTTAGCATTGACAGTATGATTTTGAGGCATGTTCAGGAATCTCCAGCCTTAGTCAGCACTTCCTATTTGACTAGACTTGGTTTTGTATTTTATCTTTCAAGTTACATGACACTGTCACATCAGCTTTTTCTCACTGCGTAAGATTTCTTCTACCTATTCTCAGGATTTATTAGTTTCTCTTGTATACATTACTTGCCCTGTGATAGTCCTTTTGGGCTTTATCTCAGGAATAAAATGAATCAGAGTTTCATGTACTCATGGTGACCATCCTTGCCCAGCTCCTGTATTCTCAAGAAAATACAGAGTTTTGGTCACGACTCCAATGGCAATTATTTACTTCACTAACATCACTGCTCTGTTTCTGTGCTATTCACATCTTAATAACTTTGTTTCAAAGCTGAATTATGGTGTCCTCTTTTTGAAGGTATTATATTTTATTTTAAATTTTTCTTGTGTTTATTTTGAGAGAGAGAGAGAGAGAGAGCAGGGGAGGGGCAGAGAGAGAGGGAGACACAGAATCCGAAGCAGGCTCCAGCCTCCGAGCTGTCAGCACTGAGCCTGATGTGGGGCTCGAACCTACGAAACGTGAGATCATGATCTGAGCTGGAGTCGGACGCTTGACCGACTGAGCCACCCAGGCGCCCTGAAGGTATTTTAAAGTTAGTCTCAACAGTGTGCATACCTCATGTAAAGTGCTGATGAGATGAACAGCAAAGACCATATTTATGCACAGGTAATGACCGCTACCCATGACTGCTGTCTGGCCAACAAGGATTTCAAGATCTCAGTATCTTTTTTTAATTATGAAACTTATATTTTAGAAAATTCTTAGGTTGACAGCAAAGTTGAGCAGAAAATACAGAGTTTCCATACCCGCTGGCATCACACATGGTCAGCCTCCTCAACAGTTGACATCAACATTTGTGATGGTTGGAAATCTGTCATTATCATGCCATTATCACCCGAAGTCCACAGTTCACATTAGGGTTTTTGCTTGGTATTGTGCATGCTATGGTCTGGACAAATGTATAATGGCATGTAACCACCACGGTAGTATTGCACAGAATAATTTCATTGCCCTACAATTTTCTGTGTTCTACCTATTGATCCTTACTCGCTCCCTAGCCCATGGCCACTACTATCTCCTTACCTTTGCTTTTTCCAGAACGATACAGTTTGAATCATACAGGATGCAGTATTTCAGACGGGCTTCTTTTGAATTTTTTTTTTTTACGTGTATTTATTTTTGACAGAGAGAGACAGAGACAGAGCATGCGTGGGGGGAGGGGCAGAGAGAGGGAGACACAGAATCCAAAGCAGGCTCCAGGCTCTGAGCCGTCAGCACAGAGCCCGATGCGGGGCTCGAACTCACAGACCGGACCACGAGATCATGACCTGAGCCGAAGTCAGAGGCTTAACTGACTGAGCCACCCAGGCGCCCCTAGACTGGCTTTTTTCAATTAACAATATGTATTTACATTTTTCCAAGTCTTTTTGTGTCTCCAGAGCTCATTTCCTCTTATTGCTAAATAATATTCCATTATTTGGGTATACCACAGTTTGTTTATCCACTCATCAGTTGAAGGCCATCTTGGTTGCTTCTAAGTTTTGACAATTATGAATACAGTTGCCATAAACATTTGTGTACAGGTTTTTGTGTGACTATAAGGTTTCGATTCATTTGGATAAATACCAAGGAGCTTGATTGCTGGAATGTATGATCAGAGTGTGTTTAGTTCTGTAAGAAACCATCACACTGTCTCCCAAAGTAGCTGCACCATTTTGCATTCCCACCAGCAGTGAATGAGAGTTCCTGTTGCTCCACATCATTGTCATCATCTGTTGTTGTCAGCGTTCTGGATAATGGCCATTCTAATGGTAGGTGGTGGCATCTCATTGATGTTTTAATTTGCAATTCCCTAGTGACATATAATGTTGAAAATATTTTCAGATACTTACTTGTCATCTGAATATTTATTTATTCATTTATTTATTTGTTTATTTCTAATTTACATCCAAGTTAGTTAGCATATAGTACAATAACGATTTCAGCAGTAGATTCCAGGGATTCGTCCCCTTCATCTGAATATTCTTCGGTGAGATGTCTGTTAAGTTTTGTGGCCCATTTTTTAAGTTGAATTGTTCATTTTCATATTGTTGAACTCTTGTTTCAAGAGTTCTTTGTATATTTTAGATAATACTTCTTTATCAGATGTGTCTTTTGCAAATATATTCTCTGCAACTGCTGCCTGTCCTATTCTCTTGATAATCCCACTGATTTTAAGACATAATCTCAAATACCAACAGTGTGGGAAAAAAATGTGCATTTTTCGATGTTAAGTAGAGTAGTTAATGCAAAAGTCTTAATTACCAAGAAGGAGAGGTCAGATTTTGGTTTATCACGGAAAATAGGCAGTACAAGACTGAATATAATAGCACCTCGATCCCCTAAAGCAAAAGTCTGGAATGATGAGTCAAATTTAATAGGTAGAAAAGTAATAAGAATAAACATAAAATCCTATACTTAGGTACAAACAAAATAAAACAACTCTAATAGTATAAACTAAAGTAGAATTGATTTAGCAAACATTTGGTCATGTTAAAAAATGCCTGTAAGTTCAACGATGTGAGGTGACTCCAAGAAGAAAAGAGATATATAGAAGAGCTGTTTCTTATGTGGTTCTCTCTCTCTTTTTAAATATGAAATTTATCGTCAAATTGGTTTCCATACAGCATCCAGGGCTCGTCCCAACAGGTGCCCTCCTCAATGCCCATCACCCACTTTCCCCTCCCTTCCACCCCCCATTAACCCTCAGTTTATTCTCAGTTTTTGAGTCTCTTATGGTTTGGTTTATGTGGTTCTCAAAAGTCACACAAAAGACATTTTTGTTGCGTCCAAGGTAACTTGAAACTCTGTAATTTCCCATAAAGAACAGCAATGTATTTAGGGGTAAGGCTAAGCAACACAAAAAATACACATCTTTAAACTCCTGAACCACACGTAGTCCATACTATAAGAAATATTAGATTTATGACCCATCAGTGTCCAGATTCCTATTTCTCATCTTGTGTTTATTCTGGGTCATGTATTTGCTTGATTTTTATTTATTTTTTCTTTATCCCTTTTTATTTATTTTTGCTGAAATGTGTAATAGTAGCATTAGTGTAAGTTAAATGCCTATATGATATAGGCATTTAGTTTTACTGTTATCACAGGCTTGATTAATATAAGAATAATTTTCACAGGACACGTGAGGTTCTGACATGCTACTATGCTGCCCATTCTGCATCTGGAACTTTCTGTCCAGTCCTGTGGGACACATTTACAAAGCAGTGTTGACAAACATGGAGGGGGCCATGTTATTAACAAGGAACCGTCTTGGTGACACATCATGTTGTTCTATTAAGAAGAGGGATACTTACCTTGGAGAAGGTGGCTTGGAAGCTGTCATCAGATATGTGAAGGGCTGTCATGTTGAAGATGAGTTAGATTGAAGATATGTCACCTTGAAGTCAACACAATACTCCACGCGGGGTCAACTAGTATGGAGCTTGGTGGGCAGATAACTTCCCTTTTGCTTGGGGACTGGAAGGGTAACCAAAGATTGCTGTTGCTTTTGTGGCTGAGTCATCACATGATTGGCTCATGTCACAGTTTCAGTCAACATAAAGTCCAGTTCTTTCCCCAAGATCTGTGTTTAGAACAGATCTCCCCACTTCTGTGTATGGAGAGTTAATGTCTGGACCTTAGTGATGAGTTTTACATTTTTCCTTATTAAATCAAGTTTTATTAGCTTTGCTTTTGAAATTCAGTTTCCTGAGGATTATGCTGCTAATACTAATTGTCTGAATTGTTATTCTGTTTAGCTTTTTGTAATCCACCAATAAGGCTTAATTGTTCTGTACTTCATGATGTAAATAAAAATGTTGGACAGGATGGAACTAAGTGCAAATTAGTGAAAGTTCAACTGAAAGCTTGCTCTAATTTGATGCAATTCATCAACTAATATTATTCATTTTTTTCCCCACTAGCATACCGCAAAATTATGATACACCATCTTTATGGCTTATCTTTAAAATCAGGTGAGTAGTATGATTGAAAAATGAAATTAGCTTTGCTTCTTATGAATTATTCTTGGAGCAATCATGCTGGCTGACAGTAACCATTTTCTAAATGCTTCCAAGTTACTTAAATATCTTAAAATTGTTTTTCTTGCTGGAGACCAGTGTCAAATGAGACTTATAATTTTAACTTTCTGGAATATATCTTTATCCTCCTTTTGGAAATTGGTACCTTTCACTCATCTTCTGGGATGCCTCAAAAATCCCTGTCAGGCTTCGCACGAATGCAATTGTGGGATCTTTCTGGTGCTGTAGCTGTGATTTGTCTGTGCTTAGGCCCCCGAACTTAAAGCAGCTTAATTATGACAGTGACCATTCATGGGGGTTAATCTGTACAGTGTGTAAAATGAAAATTGAATAAAGCTAAGAGTACTCTCGAAATCTCTTAAAGTGCCCATACAGAACATGATTTTGCCTGTACGATGCTTAGGTACGTGATATGAGTAGATACACAGCGTAATATAGTTCGCTGTAACATACATAGTTATGGGGTAAAATAAAGACTATCTGTGAAAACTACAGTTCACACACCGTGAGGGCACACAGGGCAGAGACTCACTGAGGAAAATTAAGCTCTAGGTTGTCATGTTCGACAGACTGCAGAGAAGCGAATTCAATGGACGAATGTGAGAGAAATTTGCACCTTTTTAAAAAAAAGTTTTTAACGTTTATTTATTTTTTTTGAGAGACAGAGACCAAACACAAGCGGGGAAGGGGTAGAGAGAGAGACAGACAGACAGACAGAATCTGAAGCAGGCTCCAGGTCCAAGCTGTCAGCAGAGCCTGACACGGGACTCGAACCTACAAACTGTGCGAACATGTCCTGAGCTGAAGTCCTGAGCTGAAGTGCCCCACACTTTTCCTGAGTTCCGAGACTTGCCTTCCCACGAGTAAAATACCCCTTACTGACTTCTCTGTGTACCTTGCCCTGTCTTTTGTGCTTTATTTCTTCCTCAAGTATGCCTTATTCTGCGCTGACAGAATGGTGTTCCCCCCAAATCTCGAAGGGTAGAAAGTCAGAAACGTTGGTAACTAACCTTGAGTCAGAAAAGAATCCTGCCTGTCATTTTTCTCAGAGTTTATTTCCCACTGTATTCCCGCCACTTAAATCTGTAACAAATTATTCCATGAAGGCCTCATCATTCAGGTATCGCGTTGGCTTCTTCTTGACCTCACCTAACCTCTTATTCACACTCCAAACCCTTTCTATTAAGAGAAATTCTTGGGGCGCCTGGGTGGCTCAGTCGGTTAAGCAGCCGACTTCGGCTCAGGTCACGATCTCGCGGTCCGTGAGTTCGAGCCCCGCATCAGGCTCTGTGCTGACAGCTCGGAGCCCGGAGCCTGTTTCAGATTCTGTGTCTCCCTCTCTCTCTGACCCTCCCCCGTTCATGCTCTGTCTCTCTCTGTCTCAAAAATAAATAAACGTTAAAAAAAAAAATTTATAAAAAAAAAAAAGAGAAATTCTCTCCAGCTGGAAGATTACATGAAAGAAAAACCTGTATCCCCCCAATCTCTTAAGTTTCCTGGTGATGAGGATACGTGATATATATAAAACAAAAAAATCCTGAAATTTTGTTTGTAGGAAAAAAAATGAAATGCTAGAAACTTCCAAAGAGATTGAGAGCAAGAGAGCCTTATATCTAATATTACCTATTTGGGCAAAGAATTGTGAAACCGTGAGAGATTGCCCAGATAATTCCGATGTGCATTTTCTCCTCACCCCCCCTCCCACCCAAGCCATTGGGAATATAATCTTTCAAACCACTGGGGTGCCTGGCTGGCTCAGTCAGTAGAGCATGCAACGCTTGATCTCAGAGTTGTGAGTTCAAACCCCATGTTGGGTGTGGAACGCCTACCTAAAATAGAAATTAAAAAAAAAAAAAATCAAACCTGAGCTGTTTGCATTTTCTCTATTTATTGCTCATGGTGTGGAGCTGCTTACTCAATTCTTACGCAAACACAAAACAAAGAAATGTGCTCTGTCTACTTTAAACACTGCCCCTGAGACACAAAACAGTATTATGTAGAGCAAGACACGGACACAGGGCTGGTGAACACCAACCTTAGCATCAACTTTGGATCCGTTTGATCTCCTATGGGAAATAAGATACAGTGAGATGAAGGCCAGTTTTATTGGGAGGTAGGGGGAGAGGGTGGCAGTGGCAGAGGGGAGCGTGTGCAGGTGAACCATCACTTTAAAGGGTCAGGACAGCAGGAAAGAGGCAATAGAGAAAAACCCGTTGTGAAGTATTTCATTTTTGTGATTCTTTAACAATTTACAAAAGCAATGGCACATAAGGGATGTTTTCTTCTCTTTGAGGAATCATAAATAAAATAGTGGTGTAATCAAAGGACAGAAAGAAGAAAAAAGAGACATCAGGCATTTAATTCTTATTTACCTGTTTCTCCATTATGTATGACTTTTGGGCGAGAGGGAAGGTTACAGAAGACAGTAACTCAGCCTGCCCTGCCTGCCAGAGCCTTCCACATTCTGAGCCTGTTGACCTAATTTACCACTTTCTACAAGCGATGAGAGAAGGCTTTTGAAGTGTCTTCAGAAAAGAAAAAAGTGGTGAGGCTTCTGCTGGATTTGCTCTCGGGGAATGTTCATCTCTCTGATGGATAGTGTTTTCCACAGTTTAGATCACCATGGTCTCCAGAGAGCCCGTGCTTCTGCTGGGGAGGATCTTCTAGAAGCTTCTACCTGACGTGAAGGCTGGGAGTCAGGAATGGAGACAGTGTTTCACCTGGTTTCCCTGCAGCCTGAGAGGTGTGAGGAGCATTGAGTCACCCCGAGCAGGGAGATGCCTCTTTTCTCCCATCTCCTATGCTGGAACCCTGTCTATATTGCTGACAATTTCTTTTAGCCTACAACCACTCAAGCTATGGTCAATGTAGAATGAATTCTCACCCCTGGTATTGTAGCAGCATCCACTGAATATGCTGAGGAAGAACATGATGTGGTAAAAGGAAAGATTCACCAGGTGGATTCTGGAGAAAAGGACAAGTGACTAAGATTTGGATCTATCTAAAAACAAGAAGACAAGCCCTCACTGGAGGTTGTGAGGCCCACCCTTGTAAAGGATAATTTGGAATTCTTCCCCATCTGAAAACGGTCCAGGACTCCTCTGTTTAGTTTTCTGAAATGCCTCAGAAATGAACCTCCAAGCATTTCTCTCCACAGAATCCTTGCCTCATAAACACACCATACCAAGAAATCATAATTTATGTTTTTTGCCTTGGACTGAGCCCTTACGCTTTGATTGAAAAGCAATGGTAACTTCTCACATCAGCCATGCCTTAAAGGTCCCGTCTAAGACTTACAGTGATATTAGCAATAGATTTTCAAACCATAATTTGATACGTATTGTTAAACACGAGATTTTAAGGCTGTCGTCTTTTCTAAATGCTTTCAATATTAGTTAACATCTGGGTACAGCAAAAGATTTTTAACTTTTTGGGGCACCTGGGTGGCTCAGTCCGTTAAGTGTCCCACTCTTGATTTTTGGCTCAGGTCGTGATCTCACAGTCGTGACATGGAGCCTGGATTGGGCTCTGTGCCGGGTGTAGCACCTGCTTGGGATTCTCTCTCTCCCTCTCTCTCTCTGCCCCTCCCCTGCTTGCACTGTTTCTTGCTCTCAAAAAACAAAAAACAAAAACAAAAACAAAAAAAAAAAAGGAAAAAGATTGTTATCTTTTCATAACTGATCACTATTCAGGTAACACAAAGTGCAGAAGGATCGTCACTTGCCTGAGCTAATTCTGCGTAGAGATCAATCTAAACAGTGGGTTTCAGCATCAAAACTAAGGCACGAATATGGACCAATGAAAGAATCTGTAAGAATGTAGAAGGCTTTGAAAGCCATGCTCTCGTCATTCGCTTTAATCACAATGATGAGAAAAAGTGATCCTGAATCTTGTAGTCAAAGTTAGAGTATTTGACATCAACCATCTATTGTCATTAGGAAAACAGGATCATACGATAATTGGCACACAGGATAATTTCCACACAAAATTAAGAAGAAAACTGTCTCAGTAAAAATGGCATGAGTTTTCTTTTCTTTTCTTTTCTTTCTTTTCTTTTCTTTTCTTTCTTTTCTTTTCTTTTCTTTTCTTTTCTTTTCTTTTCTTTTCTTTTCTCTTTTTTAATGTTTATTTATTTTTGAGAGAGAGAGGTAGAGAGAATGCAAGAGGGAGAGGGGCAGAGAGAGAAGGAGACACATAACCTGAAGTAGGCTCAAGCCTCTGAGCTGTCAGCACAGAGCAGGGCTCGAATTCACGAACTGCGAGATCATGATCTGAGCAGAAGTCAGTTGCTTAACTGACACCCAGGCACCCCTCTTTTTTTTTTAAGATTATTTATTTATTTTGAGAGAGAGAGAGAGTGCACATGAGTATAGTAGGGGAGGGGCAGAGAGAGCGAAAGACAGAATTCCAAGCAGGCCCCAGGACATTGCCATCACCGTAGAGCCTGATGTGGCGCTTAAACTCAGAAACTGTGAGATCACGACCTGAGCAGAGGTCAAGAGGAGGACGCTTAACTGACAGAGCCACCCAGGCACCCCATAAATGGCCTGAGTTTTCTGCCCATATAGGATAGAAAGTATTTGCATAATTCTTAGTCTGTAGTTAGAATTTGAGAAGAGAGCCCTCCCATTATCATTATCTTTCACCGGAATGGAGAGGGAGGAATTAACTGTCACCTGACAGTTGTGATTAGACAAAATAACAGCTACTTGAATGTGAGTTTAGCAGATTGACTGTCAATTCTATGGGACTGGGACCCATCAGGCTGGGGCTCAGGGGAAGCAAGGAAGGCAGTAAGGGAGCAAAGTTCAAGGGCCCCGGCAGGGCCCTGAGAGTGCTTGTCTCCGTGCGTTTTCACCTTCCCCTCCGTCCCAGCCCTGCAGAGAAAGATCAGTTCTATGAGTTAAGTGCACTATACATATTGAAGACTGATTGTCACAGATGTGAAAAGGAAAACAAAACACAGTCATGGAAATGAATTATTCTCTATTATCTTGCACTTGGATTACATTTCTTTCTCCATCATATTAAGAAAAAACCTCAAGTCAAAGAAAGAAAATATTTGGAAAAAAACCCCCACAAAATAATGTTGTTTTGGGAGGGTTGATGCAGAGCCACCGGTAGAAAAATGACTTTATGACTTGGCTGCTTAAACTTTCTTCCAAAGGATTAAGGTTATTTGTTTGTTTGTTTGTTTGTTTGTTTTTTGTGAGTACTGTATTTCCCTAATGGTCACATATGATGGCTAGGGAGCACTAGTGTAGGTAGAAACCTTATGTATTTACTCTGCTTTATAAATTCTTACCATCATAGGTAATTCCTTCAAAAGTGATTTTTGGAGCAGTTCAAAATTTCTTCCTCGATGTCATAGGACGTTGGGATATAAATTGATCAAGGATTGCCTCAAGGTCTTTCCGATGGTCTAGGAAGAAAAAACAGCCAAATATGGATTATTTAATAGTGAAAGGTTGAGGGAAAATCTTTGAGGATCTTCTGAAGGTGAAAACATGTCTTCTTGCAAAATGGCTGCTTTCTCAGTCACCAACTGCACCCACAGCTTTATGCAGAAGCTATATTGGCACAAATGACTTACGTCCATAAACTCTGTTTAGTCAGCACAATTGCCACACTGTCCCTGGAGCACAGAAGATGCAGGCCGAAGCAAACAGATGCTCTCAGCATTTTCCTTTCCTTTCCTTTGCTTTCTTTTTTCTTTCTTTGAGGATATGCTTACCCCCAAGGGTAAAGCATAGATAGGATTGTCTACTTGTCTCTGGAGTAGCAAAGATGTCAATTTTTTGTTTTTTTAATTTTAGCGTCAGTTCAGTTAGAATAGTTATTTCTGGGGGTACGTTCTTAAAATAAATAATAAATTGGTAACTGCAAACATTTCAGGCAACTTCCTTGAGTATCAGTTTGCCAGTTTCCTTTTCACACAGTCTCCGAAGATTTTTCGGCTTCCCACAAAGCCACATACAACTAGCTCCGAAGCTCCATAGTTCAGCAAGCCCAAGGCAAATGACACACATCGAAACTACGTAGAAGCAAACTGTTTCAATGTCAAAGGTTCAATACAAAGGGGAGGCAATGTGCTGATGACAGCAATAATTCACATTTCCAAGGACGCTTGCCATCTCTTCTCTGCAGACAGATTTCTTCTGAGCCACCAGTAGAAGCTTCCCAGGGAGATGCGGCTTTATTCCCTCATGGCAGACAGGAGGAGGACGCTGTGAGAAGGCTGATGCCACCTGGCAGCGATGGTCGCACAGACTGCTGGAGAGGCACAGATTGGAACCCAAGCCTCATCAGAGGGCAGCTGTGACAGTGGCATATTTCACAAGGGTACTGCAGATTTCACACAAGGGGTCTTTACAATAATTACAGAGTCTCCCTGGATTTCACTGACTTCTAATTAAGCGCGAACACCTCTTCTTTGAAAATCAAAGGGCCTCTTTTACCTCTTTCTGTATCTGAAGGCAGATAGGAACTTGCAGCCGGATTTTCACCAATCTGCAGTTGATGCTACTGTTTTCAAACGGAAGAGGCTGCCGGTGGTAATTGGCTTGTTCTAAAGAAACAAAAAGGAACACAAAAACAAAATACTGGGCACTTGGGCTCTTCACAGTAAAGGAAACCGGAAGTTATGTGGTATTGCCTTTGAGGACATTTGCCTCCACAGTCAACTTTCTCACGTCACTTAGGATCTTAGCAGCCAATTCGAGTAAGCCTTGTGCACTGACCGTGATGTTAGCAAATGAAAGGGGACTCGTAAGGCAAGAAGTCCGTCTTTTGAAATCCCACATGAAAAAGTGAGAACTATCTGATCTTCTCTGTTAACTTCTATACCTGTCCTCTTCCAGAGAGGCTTCCTGGATCTGGATTGATCATTATTTGAGAAAGTCTAATGGGGATGGGGCTTCAGGCCATAGAATCCCAGATGGTGCAAACACTTTATTCAGTTTCTCTTTCAGTCACCATGTAAACATCACTAAAAGATGAACATCAAGTATGGGTGCTGAGGCTTACTGGGGGTAAGAATATCTTTATATTCTTTGTTCCAGTGACTTTGTTTTTGCCACAACTAGATCCAGGTCTTTGGAATTTAAAGTTTATCGATTTGGAGGCCTTCTTTAAGCAAACTGCTGCAGAATTATGAATGAAAAGTTAAGTCCAGGGCTTTGTGGTGGTCAAGCTTATGCTTCGTTGACTTCATAGAAAATTCACCTGACGGTCTTGCAGAAATGTACAAGCCCCACTTCCGACATGCAGTGCAGTGGGCTGGGCTTATGCTCATGCAGTGACAATGAGGGTAGGGTTTTGTCTGCATGAGATTCCTGAGGGTGGCAGGGAAACAATATGGCTCCTTCACCATAGAAGTAAGATCTGGAGCCAAGTGGGTCAACTTTTAGGGAAACGTAGAGTAGCCGATCAAATGAGAATACATGATTAGACTTTTTTTCTTAAAAATTTTTTTCAATGTTTATTTATTTTTGAGGGACAAAGAGACAGAGTGTGAACAAGGAAGGGGCAGAGGGAGAAAGACAAGCACAGAATCCGAAGCAGGCTCCAGGCTCCGAGCTGTCAGAACAGAGCACGACGCGGAGCTCGAACCAGTGAACAGTGAGATCGTGACCTGAGCCAAAGTCAGATGCTTAACTGACTGAGCCACCCAGGCACCCCTACCTGACTAGACTTTTATTCCTTGCCCTACGGTCTCCACAAAATGCAGAGTTTGAAAAGGCTGTAGAGCCAAAGAAACCAATAGCTCTGAAAGGGCATTCGACTCTTTTTAAATCAGCTGTCTGCCCACATGTTTCATCCTTTTCCGGTGTACCTACCGGCCACTCCGATCTGAAAGGGCAATTCCCACTTTCAGCTACAAGGCTGTGACCTGACTTCGAAGCAGACTATTAAACTTGGCCATTACAGGTTGACAGTGTATCTATAATGGTTCTCGTGGCCACTGCAAAAGAATGCATTCTCCACACGAGAACTACAGGGCCTGGCATCACACGAGGGAGTCAATTTCCCAGTGGGTGAGGACAAGTCTGTGCAGGGCATGATATGCTCAGACACTGTCTTAGCCAATTCAGAATCATTCATTATACCTGAAGTTTTCCAGCTCAAGTTGACTCATAGTTCAATTTAACAGTGGTAGAAATATCCCCCACAACTGGTAGATACAGAGGACACTGAACTCCATTCAGGATGGGGTCAGTACGAGGGCATCATGTATAGGAAGAAAGAGCTCTATTCACTAGCATTTAACCTGTTCTTTTGATGGCTCAGTGGAATTTGACGGGCTGATGTTTTCATTCCTTTCTTCCACATTTCCTGTCCCTTTGCTCTCTCCTAGGGGGCTCTTTTACACAAATCTCTCTGAATCTCTTGCTCTCTCTTATGAAATAAATACTCAGTGAAATATGCATGCGAGTATTCCTTTTCTTTAGTATGTTTTTCTAGAAGAATACAACCCCACGAGAGTGGTATCATTGCTCTGCACATGATTCATTAAGTACCATATTTCATCACTTTAGAGTAGAGATGGCCAATATACATTGGCTAGACTCAAAAATAGGAACAGGGCCATATGGATGGAAGGGAAATTAAATTAACACTCCTAAGACTGTAGAAGGCTGTGAGGAGTAAGCGTTGGCTGATGTCAGAAGCTGGCCAATGCTGAGATCATCCAGCAATTTACTAACAATACTAAGCAGCCCTGGAACAGTACAAGGAACAAAGTTGTACTTCACCAAAGCGAAGGACTGGAATTAAGACCAGCAAAGAAAAGAGCTGGACAATGTCACTCTGCTCCTGTAGGATCCTGCCTACCTCACAGAATTGTTATGAGGATTAAGTGTGATTATCTCTATGACTGCTTTCTTTCTTGAGGTATAATTGACATACATTATTGGTTTCAGGTTACAATATGCATAGTGATGGATATTATGACTGCTTTTATAAACTATAAATCCTTATTTAAAATTTAGACATTGTAATCGTCTCAGGCTGGGACATGTTTAAAGGGTTATGGGAGAAGAAGTGTCCTTAAACTTGAATCCCATTGTGATGGTTTCTTCAAACAAAAGTGGACTTACCTATGGACAGGATCAATGAGAAAACCTTGGCCATGGTGGAGGGGGGGGTAGATTGGGGTGATCACCAAGGTGGATGAAGCAGGGAATCCCACAATCTGCTTGGATGTGGAATCTCACATATGGGTTGCATATGACTAATTCTTTGATCCCTTTCAAATAGATATCAAGGGCTCAAGGCAGGGATTTGATTAGCTGAGGGCTAAGCACATAGTGGGGACACAGTTACATTTGTTGAACAAACGAATATACATTTGTAGTCCTGTGTGTCCTAATTTACAAGTACAGAGTAGTTACAAAGAAGTCCAAATAATTAAAATGGAATAAAACAATTTCCCTAAAAGGCAGATTTCTCCCCGTTGAGAGACTGTCCTATGAACCTCAGCCTGGTTGAGGCAAAGGATGTAGGAAGGGCTTTAAATGTTATCCATCTACCTACTCCCTCCATCCCCACTCTAGCCACTCAATAAACATTTATTGAGCAACTGCTACCTCCCAGGCTCTGAGCCCAACTTGGGAAATACAAAGATGAACCCCGCTGTGATTCCTATCCTTTGTTACCCCAACAAAGTAGGTAGTTTTGTTGCAACCTTGACCCCCACTGTGGTGAAGCCATTGTGAAAGGAGCGTGTAATTTACTATGTAAACACACAGTCGGCAGGGCTCACCCAGGGCCAGAGCTATAAAGGTTGCCAGCTATTGTGTAAGGCAATATACGCACTCAACAGGTTGGTTAATTATAGGTGTCACCTAGGATGGAAGGTGTGACCTCAGATGCAAGCCTTACTGCAAAGAGAAAATGTAGTCACGTCACACACGCACACGCGTATGCAAACATCCACACGGTGTGAGAGAGGGTGGGGGCAAAACCAGAGAGAGACAATAGGGTAGGCATTGCGGATTCATACTCTTCCTTCCAATCTAGGAGTAGACAGTAGAGAGAGCTAGAGAGTGAAGCCCTGTGCCCTTTGCACAACTCCCATTAAAAGGATCTTAAATTCTGCTCTGAGTATCCCGGTCTACCTCTAAACGGGCGTGGAAAGTTTCACGTGTGGTAGGCATTTCATTGTTTTGTTTGTTTTGTTTAAAAAATTTTTAATGTTTATTCATTTTGGGGAGAGACAGAGACAGAGTGCAAGTGGGGGAGTGGGGGAGGGGCAGGGAGAGACAGAATCCCAAGCAGGCTCCAGGCTCTGAGCTGTCAGCACAGAGCCCAAAATGGGGCTTGAACTCATGAATGGTGAGATCATGACCTGGGCGGAAATCGGACCCTTAACCGACTGAGCTACACAGGTGCTCCCTTTTCTTTTTTCTTTTAAAGATTTATTTACTTTTGAGAGAGAGAGAGTGCAAGCAGGGAAGGGGCAGAAAGAGGGGACAGAAGATCTGAAGTGGGGGGCGCCTGGGTGGCTCAGTCGGTTGAGCATTCGACTTGGCTCAGGTCATGATCTCACTGTTCGTGAGTTCGAGCCTCGCATCGGGCTCTGTGCTGACAGCTTGGAGCCTGCAGCCTGCTTTGGATTCTGTGTCTTCCTCTCTCTCTGTTCCTCCCCTGCTTGCACTCTGTCTCTGTCTCTCAAAAATAAATAAACGTTAAAAAAAATTACAAAAATAAAAGATCTGAAGCGGGCTCTGCGCTGATAGCAGTCAGTCCAATGCGGGGCTTGAACTCATGAACCATGAGATAATGACCTGATTCAAAGTTGGACTCTGAAACCGACTGAGCCACCCAGGTGCCCCTTACTGTTTATGTCATACAGCTTCACTCTGTTCCACGGACTTAGTATCTATCAGCAGTCTCAAAACTGTACAGAGCAAGCTAGGGGTGTGCATGTGTGTGTGTTGGGAGGTAGATGGATAGGTGAAGATTGTTTTTTATAGCACAGATGGTGTGCCAGTGGGTCTTGAAATCAACATAATGGCTTAAAGCCAGAAATTAAAAAATCAAATAGAATAAAATGAAAAAAAAATTGGTGTTCAATGCATGTTGTAAGTTGAACTACGATTTTTTGGTGGAGTTTTTGTTTCAGTTTTAGGACTCTGTGTGTGTGTGTGTGTGTGTGTGTGTGTGTGTACATGCACTAGATTGTGGTATAAAGTATTTCTTACTCAGTCAAGATAAAACAAAACAAAACAAAACAACAACCAATCCCAAAGCTCCTGGTATTGAAACCTCCTGGTAAATTCCCCAGAACAGGTCTGAGGTTTCACTCTGCCAGGTATCTGGCCGCATGAGCTGGTCATGGCAAAGACCAGGCTGCTGCAGGATGTACACGGAACGTATGTGACAGGAAACCTGAGCTGGAAGTCATGTGACTGGGGCCATGCAAACATCTTAATCACAACTTTGTGACAAGCCCTTCAGGATTATGCTTAGAAATTCTAGAATTTTCCGATGAGAGTAGAATGGCCATGGCTTTTTGGAATTATATATATATATTTTTTAATTAAGAAAAATTATTTTGGGGGGGGCTATGTGAGCAGGGGAGAGGGGGAGAGGGAGAGAGAGAATCCCAAGCAGCCTCTGTGCTGTCAGTGCAGAGCCCAACGTGGGGCTCGATCCCACGACCCCCAGAATCATGACCTGAGCCAAAATCAAGAGTTGGATGCTCAACCAACTGAGCCATCCAGGCCTCTCTGGAATTGTATTTTAATCAGGGACTGAAATATGTGAATAGTAATGAATGGGCATTTTCACTCATTTTCTCCTTTGCTGTTATGTGCTGGGGCAGATGAGTTCTGAGAGCCTGGCTTCCCTCAGGAGTCACTCAATGGCAAAAGTCCACAAGAGTCAACTTACCATCTGGCCCATGTTCTCCATCCCAGTCACTCCCAGCTTAATGCATTGGCCTGGAGTTATATTCTTGGGGGCTGAGTTGGAGTGAACACAAAGGGGATGATGATGTACCCACTCGTTCAATGCATTTTCTTGACTTCAAAGAAGTGGGTTCACTGGGAGGACCCAACCACAAAATCTTTGTTTTCTAGCTTAGCTGTTACCACTGGGTGCTTTTAAGACTTTTTTGTTGTTGTCAGAGACTAGGATAAGCGATTATATCCTAGCAAATGAGACATGATGAAATGGAAAGTAAAAAGGTAAAAGGAAGGGGGCACCTGGGGGGCTCAGTTGAGTGTCCAACTCTTGCTTTTGGCCCAGGTCGTGATCTCACGGGCCTTGAGTTCGAGCTCCTCATTGGGCTCTGTGCTGACACTCACGGAGGGGAGTTGGGGGTGCTGGAACTCATGGGGCCTGCTTGGGATTCTCTCTCTCCCTCTCTCTAGGCCCCTCCCCAACTTGCTCTCTCAGTCTCTCAAAAATTAACTTGAAAAAAAAAGGTAGAGGGAAGAAGTTGGGGTGCCTGCCTGACTCAGTCGGGAGAACATGTGACTCTTCATCTTGGGGTCATGAGTTTGAGCCCCATGTTGGGTACAGAGATTACTTAAAAATAAAATCTTAAAAAAACAAAGAAAAATAAAAGAAAGAAGGTAATGTAAATCTCCCTCTTCCACCATCAGTGTTTGTGCTGAAGAAAGGGAGAAATCTTTTTTTTTTTATGTCAATTTATTTATTTTTGAGAGGGACAGAGAGAGAGCAGGGCAGGGGCAGAGACGGAGGGAGACAGAGAATCCCAAGCAGGCTCTGCCCTGGCAGCACAGAGCCCGACGCTGGGCTGGAACTCACGAACCCAGAGATCATGACCTGAGCCAAAACCAAGACTCGGAGGCTTAACTAAGTCATCTAGGTGCCCCGCGGTAGAAATCTTTTAAGGCAGGCACTCAGAGCAGAGCCCGTTTTAGTAACTGACCCTTCTAGAGACTTCCAGAGACTCTCAGATTCTCTCCCATTATTATGCTTTGCTGTACTCTGTCATGCAAGCATTTCAAACCTACTTTCATAAAGTAAGATTTGATAGACCTAAAAATGACTTCTTTTTCCTCTTTCTTCCACTGTCTTTCAAGGCACCCCCATAGCACATGGAACTATTAGATTACTTCAAAGTGCTGAGTGTAGCTGGACTGGTGCAAATGTGAAGTCTCTGTAGAAATTATGGGAATATGAGACGCTATTAAGCAGAAATTGAATACTCTGTGAGTGCTTCATGTAGGGGAGTTTCCTTTTATAGTTACGAGTGCAATTCATGCATTTTAGCACCTCTGTCTTACTGGACTTTATACCTGTAGCACAGTGCCTGACACTTAATAATCGTTGGATGAATGAATGTTTCATCAATTCTAATCGAGAAGCATATTTTGCTTATACAATGTCTGGTAAAATAAAAATGATTACAAACTAAATAAGCCACCATGTAAGGAAAAGATTAGCTAAATCTTCCTTGTGGACACATCACACAAGTAATGAATATTTGAGAGTGCATTGTTGGGACGTGATTTGTTTCTTTTTTTTTTTCTTTTCATTTTTAAAGAATAGAGCTTTTCAAGATGTAACAAATAATATGGTGGAAAGAAAATAAAGGATCTAGCCAAAGAAATGAAGCTTTAGCTTGTGAATAATTAGTGTGTGTGTGCCTGTGTGTTAGAGAGAGAGAGAGAGAGAGGGAAAGGGTGAGAAAAAATTCAACAAATGGCTGAAGGGAGAAAGAAATCAGAAAAAAGACAATGTCTCATTTACATCAAGCTGTGAGGTCAGATATTTGTTATTGGCTCCGTGGAATGAGAAATGCAGCTCCTGTTTATTTACATTTGTGGTCCGTTTGAAAGACAGCCCAAGAGGTAAACTAAAATGAGAGCCCTCAAATGCCTTCTAAATTTCCCCTTAAATTGAATTTCTTGTTTTATCAGGGAACAATACTTGCACTGATGTTAGCCAGACAGCTAAAAGGTCAACAAGTTCCCCTGGTTGCCTTTTGTCAAGGGTTTTTGACTTGTCTGTGAATAAAGATCTCCCAGGAGGAAGGCAGACCTGAATTTCCTGTCATCTGGAAGACAGCAATGAATTTGAAAATGTTACAAAAAGCATAAGGGACTTCAGGCACACCTTCAGACCCACCGTGGATGCCAATCGCTGCACATGTAAACATGTACACAGAAATGTCTTGGATTTGTTCTGTCGACTTTTGGTTGTGAAACAAATTGTTCCATAGCAACCCACCTTGAATACAGAATGAACCCGAGGGTTTTCTGTGGGGGGTGGTGTTACCGCCTCGCGCCTAATGTGAAGATACGGGTCTCTGCTCGCTCAGGATGCGAGAAGCCTGCTCGGTTAGGAGTCCAGGGAATTAGGGCTAGCAAAGCCCCCCGTTCATGACCACATTGCTCTCACTTGAACCTCCTCAGATCGTCATATATTTTTCAGGGTCTGAGCTTTCTGTCTGTGGTAACAGCTAAGTCCTCACGACTGGCTTGTAGGCAAAAATAAATGAATCTCTCTGGTAAGTCTAAGTCATTTTTTGAAATAAGTGAATTTTTTATCTCCAAGATAGGCCAAATAAGATCTATTTCCCTCTAAACTTCCTCCCCCCAAGCTTTTTTTTTTGGCGTTTATTTATTAAAAAATTTTTTTTTAATGCTTATTTATTTTTGACAGAGAGAGAGAGACAGAGCACGAGCAGGGGAGGGGCAGCGAGAGAGGGGCACACAGAATCCGAAGCAGGATCCAGGCTCTGAGCTGTCAGCACAGAGCCCGACGCGGGGCTTGAACCCACATAGTGAGAGATCATGACCTGAGCTGAAGTCGGATGCTTAACCAACTGAGTGACCCAGGTGCTCTACAAATCCTCCTTTTAGTTACCATATTACCCTGCCTTTAGATCACCGGTAGGCAAACTATGACCCACGGGTCAAATCCAGCCTCTGGCATGTTTTTGTATAGACCAAAGGCCAAGAATAGTTTTTATATTTTCACATATTTTTTAATTTTTAATTTTTTAAAGTTTGCTTATTTATTTTGAGAGAGACAGCATGAGCAGAAGGGGGCACAAAGAGAGAGAGAGAGAGAGAGAGAGAGAGAGAGCAGACTCAGAGCTGTCAACATGGAGCTCGACACGGGGCTCAAACTCACAGACTGCAAGATCATGACCTGAGCCGAAGTCAGACGTTCAACCGACTGAGCCACCCAGGCGCCCAGGCTTTTATTTATTTTTGAAAGAGAGAGAGAGTAAGCTGGGGAGGGGCAGAGTAGGAGATAGAAGATCTGAAACAGGCTCCTTGCTGTGACGGCAGAGCCCAATGCCCGGCTTGAACTCAGGAAAGGTGAGATCATGACCTGAGCTGAAATCAAGAGTCAAACTGAGAGTCAAACGCTTTACCCACTGAGCCACCCAGGGGCCCCTCCCTCTAAACTTTTTTTATGGAAGTTTGTTTTAGAAAAAGTAAGGGGACTTTTTTAAAAAGAGATTTTATTTTGAAGTAATCTCTACACCCTACATGGGACTAGAACTCACAACCCTGAGATCAAGAGCTGTATGCTCCAGTGACTTAGCCAGCCAGGGACTTCCTCCTCCTCCCCTCCCCTTTTTAATACTGTGTGCAGTATTTTTTTTTTTCAGTTTTTTTTTAGGCTAGGAATTTATTGTTGCCACCCTTGAGCCCCACTTACATGTCTGGAAGTGCCACCTGGGGAAGAGAAGGCCAAGTTGTAGTGCATTTTCCTTCAGGCTATGGAGAAAGGTCATGGTTCACTTCCTGCATTATCTCTATAAAATCACAGGTGGATTAAAGAGAATTTTAATTCCTCATTTCAAATGTCACTGGTCAAAACGCATGCGTATGCACTGTTAAGAAACAAAATGCAACTGAGTGAATTTAGAGATGTGACTGGCTTTAGGAAACAATTGATGAATCATACCACATCCCATCTATCAAGGAGAGGGGAGCTCCAAGGAGTTGTACAAAATGGAAGGTTTTAACAGGAAGGAGGGCAGGGCAAGAAGATTATTAGCAAAAGAAAAGGATTGTTCCCAGCAAGGTCACCTTCCCTTGGGGTGAGTGGGGAGAGCAGGGGGGCTTATCATGCAGATGACCTCATCTTCCTTTGGGGGATGGAAAGAGCCCATGGGATAGATGACCTCACTGGTGCTTATCAGAAAATTCCTGACTTAAGACTACATTTCTGGGGGAGGTTAAAACTGCATCTAGATTAGATATTAAACTCGTTTGGAGACTTGGCCTAAGGGATGCCATTTTGGGCCCGTGGTTTTCTCTCTAACAACATCCATTTGGCCAATATTTATTGAGTGCCTTCATGCAGAAGAAGTTGAACCAGGTGCTATGAAGAATAAAAGCAACAACAGCAACCAGAATGACGACAAGCATAGAGGACAGTTACACACAGAGAGGCGGACACCAAGGCTTTTCTTTCCAGGAAAGAGCTTTATTTGTGCCGGCACAGGCTCAATGGGCTAAGACCCCAAAAGGCTGAGCCCCAACTGCAGTGACGTGTGTGTGTGTGTGTGTGTGTGTGTGTGTGTGTTGTCTTTTGTACAATTTTTGCTCCTTGGTCTCCCATATATGGTAATATACAGTCTGAATGGGCAGTCTATCTTACAGGGTCGTGAGGAAGGTCATGAGGAGGGTCACTCACATGCAATAGCCAGATTGCCTTCTCTTGTCCTGAGGTTTTCACCACTTTCCTTAGGGAGGGGCTCTACCACACTAATACAACCTGAATGTGAACCATGTGCCTGGCAATGTGCTAAGTACTTTATATAGAGTCTCTTTCAAGTGTCAGAGAAACCCTAGAAAAAGGATTTTCTAGGAAGAAATTGAAGTTCAGAGAGATTAATTCTACCTTCCATAGTTACCTGGCTAGAAAATGATGGAGCTGTGATTTGAAACTAGGACATTCTAAAACAAAATCTTCCATGAATTAAGAAGCATTCTTATCACAAAGAAAGATTTAGCAATTTCAAGTTCATGTTTTATCATGGGTAGTAACACGTTTTACCATGGGGTTGCCAAGAATAGTGAGTTATATACTATGTATTACCGGGTGGTGGGAAAAGTCAATATCATAAACAGGCTTTAATTCCTCCCCTCTTCTGGATAACCAATAGATTGTCTTATTTCTTTTATTTTTATTTTTTAATTTTAAAATTAAAAATTTTTTTTTAATTATCTATTTATCTTTTTATTTTTTAAAATTGTATTTATTTTTTGCAATTTCAGTACAAATTCTTATTGGTATTTTCAGAAGAACCAACAAGGTTATTCCAACCCTCATCTCCAAAAGTAAGGACACAGAAATGGCCAAGGAATTAGAAAAATGCAGCAATGATGGAACTGCTTGACTGAATCATGAAGTCTATTATGAGGTTATCATATTTAAATATTTACTATTAATCCAGGATTAGACTAATCAACAGAACAAGCCTAGAAACTGCCCCAGAAATAAATAAAATTTTAGTGTATGAGAAATGTGAGGTTGCAAATCAGCAAAGGAATTTTTAGGGAATGTGCTGAAAACATGTGCTACACTAATTGGAAAAAAATTAAGTTAAATGTTTACCTCCCACGCTAGTGAAATTAACTCCACACAGATTCCAGAAGTTTCCTTTAATTTGCTTCAGTAATATTTTATAGTTTTCTGTGTGCAGTATTTTTATATCTTCTTTCAATATGTCTATTTCCAGGTATCTAGGAATTTTTGGTGTTAGTATATATGGTATCTTACAATTAAAAAAAAAAATTCTAACAGCTTGTTCCTGGTCTGTGTGAATTCACTTCCACTTTGTATATTGCGCTTGTATCCAGTGACCTTGTAAACCTACTTCTCAATTCGAATATTTTATCTGTAGTTTTCTTATTTTTATATTTACAATTATGTTTGATTAAGGAAGTTCTCTTCTATTTCTAGCTTAACTATTTTATCATAAATAAGGGCTTCTCTGTATCTGTTGAGATGCTTCCATTATTTGTCTCTTTTATTTTATCAATATGATGAATTACACAGATTGATTTTCAAACTTTATTTCATTTTTTAATTTTTTTTAAAGATTTTATTTTTAAGTAAACTCTACCCCCAACGTAGGGCTTGAACTCACAACCTTGAGATCAAGAGTTGCACACTCTACCAAATGAAATCAGGCGCCCCTGATTTTCAAATTTTAAACCAACTTTGCGTTACTGAAATAAACTTAATTTTGTTGTGTTGGATTAACCTTTTTATATATCACTGGATTCAGTTTGCTGGGCTCTTGTTTAAGATTTTTGTGTCTGTTACTAGTAAGATGGACTTACAATGATCCTTTCTTTTAATGTTCTTGTCAAGGTTTATAGGATAAAAATGAGTGAGAAAGCACTCCCTCTAGGGGTGCCTGGGTGGCTCTGTCGGTTAGACGTCTGACTTTGGCTCAGGTCATGATCTCACAGTTCATGGTTCAAGCCCCACATTGGGCTGTGTGCTGACAGCTCAGACCCTGGAGCCTGCTTCGGATTCTGTGTCTTTCTCTCTGCCCTTCCCCCTGCTCATTCTCTGTATCTCTCTGTCTCTCAAAAATGAAGAATCATTAAAAAATTTAAAAGAAAAAAGAAAGTATTCCCTCTGTTTTAATTCTCTAGAAGAGTTTGTGCAAGAATGGCATTGTTTCTTTCTTAAATATTTGGTACAGTTCTCAGGCCCAAAGTTTTGCTATGAAGGTTTTAAATTACAAACTAATTTTAAATATTTATAGGACTGTTCATACATTCTAATTCTCCTTATGTGAGTATCTATAAGTTATGCATTTCCAGGAATTTGTCCATTTCATCTAAATTTGTAATTTAGTGGCATTATATAATTTATAGTAGCCCTTTATAATTTTTCTTAAATATAATTTTAATTTTAGAATATTTTTGGATCTACAAAAAAGTTGCAAAGATAGGACAAAGATTACCCATAATATTTCACACTCCATTTCCCCTATTACTAACATTGTATGTTATTATGGCACATTTGTCACAACTAAGGAACCAATATTGATACATTTAATTAACTAAACTCCGTGTTTGTTTTGGATTTCATCAGTTTTTCCCTGAAGTCTTTTTTTCTGTTCTAGGATCTCATCCAGGCTATCATATTACATTTAGCTGTCATACTCCACATCCTTCAACTTTCCTTGTTTTTATGACCTCAACCATTTTGAAGAGTACTGGTCAGGTATTATGTAGAATATCCTCCAGTTTGGATTATCTAATGTTTTTCTCATGGTTAAACTGTAGTTATGTTTTTTGGAGAGAAGTGAAATATCATTCTCATCACATATCAAAGCATATGCTATCTACTTATAATTTTTAAAATATCCAGGGGCTCCTGGGTGGCTCAGTCGGTTGAGCGTCCGACTTCGGCTCAGGTCACGATCTCACAGTCTGTGGGTTCAAGCCCCGCGTCGGGCTCTGTGCTGACAGCTCAGAGCCTGGAGCCTGCTTCCGATTCTGTGTCTCCCTCTCTCTCTCTGTCCCTCCCCTGCTCATGCTCTGTCTCTCTCTGTCGCAAAAATAAATAAAAACATTAAAAATTTTAAAAAAATAAAATAAAAAATAAAATATCTGCAGTATACATAATAATGTTTCCCTTTTCATCCTTGACTCTGGTTATGCATTTCTCTCATTTTTTTGATAGTTTTGATAGGATTATTTTGAATTTCATGTCCTTTCAAAGAACTGACTTGGTTTTGATAATTCCCTCTACTGTATATTTGTTTTATGTTTTATTTATTTACTTGTCTTTATTATTTTCTTGCTTCTTGCTGCATTTGGGTTTAATTTCCTGCTCTTTTTCTAACTTCTTGAGAAGAGTCCTTAGCTATTTGATTGTTAGACTTTCCAGTTTTCTGATATTTTTGATATTCTAAATTAAAAGCATTTCTATGCAATGTGTTTGCTGCATCTATAAATTTTGATACGTAATGTTTTATTAACATTCATTTAAAAATACCATCTCATTTCCCTTGTAATTTCGTCTTTGAATTGCTAATTTAGAAGTTATTTTTCTTATTATTAAAATGTATGGGGATTCCATAGTTGGTTTTCGGTTACACATTTCTACCTTAATTCTCCTGTGTTCAGACAACATATTCTGTAAGATTGTAATACTCTGAAATTCATTGAGAGTTGTTTAATGGGCTAACATATGGTCAATATTAGTAAATGTTCCATGCACGTTTGCCAAGAGTGGAGATCTCATTACCAGCTATCTGCTCTACATGCACAGCAGACCATCTCTACTGGCCTTTTGTGGTTGTTAAAACTCTAACTTGTTCCCTGAGCCTCCAACCCTTAGGCCCCACTAGGGTCCTCTTCTGCCTGATATGCTCCCCTGGCCTCCACAGCATCTGTGAAAATCACTGTATTCCTTTTTCATTTCTAGTATACTATATTCCCCTTTTTATGTAACCTTAGATGTTTACGAAGAAAACGGTTTCTGTTCGACTCTATGTGGAATTCCTATGTTCTTTTAGCAAAGAAGCTTCTCTGCTACACTGTCACAAACTCCACCTTCTAGTCTATGTGAATATTGATTTAGGCTGAATTCCGAATTTGTGGGGTCAGACTAAAGTCTCACTAGACATATAAGTAGAATGAATGTCACCTCTTCTAAAATGTTTGGGTGCTCACAAATGTAAACATCAGTGTTCAAGATTTTATTTTTAAATAATCTCTACACCCAACTTGGGGCTTGAACTCACAACCCAGAGATCAAGATTCACATGCTTCACCAACTGAGCCAACCAGGTGCCCCCAACATAAGCGTTGAAAGGTGGACTATATGCCCTAATCAGAAGGAAGGAATTTTCCTGTCAGAAGACAAAACTGACCCTTCAGGAGGTAGATAAATAAGAAATGAAGAACCACCACCTCCAATGGAAACTTGGATTGGAAGTGGAAACTTGATTCATTTCACCTCAGTGAATGTGAAGGAAAATGCAAAAGGATCCTAACGTCAACACTTCTCAATTGACAGCTGAAAGTCTGAAATGAAACAGTGTCTTTTATAAGTTAGCAAGTCATCTTCTTCCATCAATACCAGAAAAGAATCTTTCCCTAAAGGAAAAAAAAATATGTAACAAAAAAAAAAAAAAAAAAGCTAAAAAGGACAGGTGTTTAAACAGGTCTATATTTCAAAGTAAAAGTCTTAGTATCAGCACTGAGAACACCATGGTTACTCCTACAAGGGTTTGAAAAATACTGTGCTCTATCTGGATTATGTTACGAATTTCTCACAGCAACCCTGAGGTTCTTACCATAATAAGATGTTAAATGGGAATGTATAATAAATACAAAGATACAACAGGTGCTGCCTTCCAGAGGAGGGTCTGAGAAGGAGAAGAAGATTGAAGATCCGGAGGGGCTGTGCTGAGATTCCGAGTTTCACTTCAAAGAGGAAGCATGTAGATTGCCTCTTACCTTCACTTTTGTGAGAGGGGCTTACAGAAGCCCCCAGAGAGCTCACGATATGTCTTTAGGAGTTGGGAGGGCACGGTGGAGTGCTGTCTGACCCAAGCTTGAGGAATCTGAGGGCAAAATCCATGCCTGACTCTGTTTCAGGCAAAAACAGAGGGGAACTAGGCACATGCTCACCAATGGCAGGCAGCAAGAAGGGCTGAGCTTACTTCTGGACCAGACAGAGGCCAGGTAGAGAGAAAGCTGGACTAAAGCTCCTCTACATCTTGTTCAAGAAGACTGCCTGAGAAAGCATTGGGGTCCCAGGGGTATTCAGGGAGTGAGATGCTGAAAAAATGGGCCTGAGGCAGAGCAGTAGCTGGAGGTGTAATCACATCACATGCTCTCCAGGGGGACCTCAGAAGTTGTGAAAGTGCCCAAGAGAATAAAGGTCATATTTTAAATACATGTTAGGCACATATTCTGAGACCACAAAGCCGTCTCATTATGGGACCGTCAAGAAAGAACTTTTGAGCTTCTCTTTTTAATCCTTTGTTCCAGTTCTTGAACTTTATTGGAGTCAAAGCCAATGCTTGCTAAGATGGGGAAGAGAGGCGAAAGTATGTATCAGAGAATGAGAAAAGGACCGTGTCCTTCCCAAGTACACTAAAGGAAGTTCCCTGAAGACTAGGCTCTGTGGCTGTAGATCACTGCAAAGGTGTATCTCTTCACAGTGCAGACACCCACCCAAGTGTCCTGCCTCCTTACTGTCCCATGTCCATCATCTCATGCAAGAGCAGGTCGGGGGGAGGATCATACAGCTCCAGTGGAATGCAAACACCTTGCAGAATCAGAGGTCGTGGTTTTGATGTACGGCAATCACTTTGAGCCACCTATTCACTCCCATGCTACATCGGCCCTTGGCATGGGTCTCTCATTTGCCCACACCCACAGAATATCCAAGTGACTAAATACTTATTGGTTACCTATCATGTATCTGACAATCAAGACCAACCGATGAATAACACAATTTCTGAACTCAAGGAACTTACAACCCAATAGATATGGTGCAGTGTGATAAAAGCTAATGGGGCAGCTAAAAGTTGAGGGACAAGGGAGAAAATGGGTCACATTACGGGCAAAGTTCAAGGAATCCTTTTTATGCTGTGTCTTAAAGCATGAGAGGGAGTTTATGAAGCAGAGGGACTTTCAAAGAGGGCCATGCTGTGTATATGGTCGCAGAATGTGGAAGCGTCATGCCATCGGGCATTTCGACCCGGCTGGACCCGTGGGTGCCAGACCGGAAGTAGCGGAGATGAAGCTGAAAAATGTCAGGAGCAGATCACGGAACACCTTGAACCATGGTTTGAACTTCTCACAGTAAATGTTAGAAAGCTGTGCTTACACGGTTTCAAGAAGGGTAACTTATTTGATCAGATACTAGGTCGAGGACAGTAGTTCTGGCGGCTCTACCAAGGACGGTTTGGGGGGTGGTCACTTCACACCAAAGTTATACCCATCCTTGGTACTTGGATGTGAAATTCAGAGGGTTTATTTTTCCCTACCTTGATCTTAAAAACAACGGAAGGGCCATAGAAATTAGCTTAGCGATTCGTGATACGCTGTTGTATTTCAAGTACAGATCCCTGTGCTATGACCATGGCTGTGCCAGCTTTTACTGTGACTTTTGGGAATCATCTGAATGCAGTTAACTATCCATGCATAGAATGCTAGATGACTGTTCTAAGATCTTCCAGGATTTTCAAACAAGATGAATGATACTAGGGATTAGAGATCCATAGGTCTTAACTTTTTGTGAACATAGATTCATTTCAGAATCCACTGAAAATCACATTATGTGTGTGTGTGTGTGTGTGTGTGTGTGTGTGTGCATGCGCACACACACAAAATTTTTCTTATGTTTTCAGGGGTTCTAGACCCACTTAAGACTACCTATTGATCTCCTAGGGACTGCGGAGCCAAGGTACAGAATGCCCGCACTATAACCCCTTAATAAACTGCAGGTTAAAATCTTGAGTTGATCAGTCTCAAAAGGATTAAACTTCTCACTTCACCTAGGAACTTTTAGAGTTCACGAGGGAGTCTCCTTGCAGACCAGAGCTGAGAACGGTGGTAGGGCTTTATGTTTGGGAGGTTTTTGTCAACTACCATCAGCTTTAGGAGTGTCAGTATTATCTGCTTGACTATCTTCCTGCTACTTTGGGTACATAGCCGTAGGGCTTCCAAGAAAATGCTATGAACTCTGGGCATGAATACACAAGTGAAAGCTGGTCCTTTGTGGCTAAGGCAAGAGTAGTCCTGATAGCTTACTGGTGTGGGGCTCCTGAGGGATATTTTTTTCTGTCTTCTAGCAATGCTGGCCTTGGGGACCATCTCTGTATAAGACCAGCCATTGTAGTTCTCAAACATTATTTTCTCATTTCATTATCACCCAACTTTTTTCTAGCCCCAAATACATATTATTGTACTCATAAAAGAGCAATGATGAACAGAAAAGTAGAAAAGAAAATATGTCTAATCTCACATTACTGCCTGACTGTTATCTGAGACCCATGAGCCACTGGAAACTCTACTTTAAGTGTCTTGCTGAGTTACTCTGTAACTTAAATTTAATATGTGTGTATTTTTGGCACAGCAGTTGTTTTCATAAGTATTTTTGGCACCTGAGTTTTTGGCACTTCAGAATGCAACTCACAGACCTTCACGATTTTTCAAAGGCTGCTTTCCCACGTACTAGCTTTCTGTGGTTGTCAAAGAAATCCAGGCACGAGGAGATTTTTAAAGCAATGCAAAAGCCCAAAGACTGATACTGCATACACGTGCTTTAGAAAATATCTAGCATCAATATGGTACACACTTGTTTTGAGTACAGAGCAAACCTGCATTTCTTTAAGCATATAGGTACACATCTCATATGTCTGCAAAGGTCAGCCAAAAGAGAAGCCTTTAAAAACAATTCTGCCATTTTGGTAAATAATAATAATTACAACAACAACAAAAAAGAATCTTGCCAGCCTGCAATCTTATCTGCTGGGGTAGCTAGATTTATTATATTAATATGTGCTGCGACTTCAAAAAATAGCGATCTTCTATAATCTGGCCAGGCTTGATTTTTATCATGGTGCGACTATAGAGACATACACAACGTGGCTCTCAAAAATGCGGCTCTCCTTTAATCAGGAACCAATGTGGACTAGACCTTATCAAGACCATGAGGCTGACAGACATTATCTATTCCTTGTTTATTTGTTTACTTTTTGAGAGTGAACTGAAGTCAGCTTTTCCAAAGAACAGGAAGACCCCAAGAGCTGTATTTATTTCTATACAATGAAAATTGCTTTCCTGAGACCCACTGTGTTAAGCAGTATGATCCTTGTTATTGTCCTATACCATAGCCCCCTTCTCTGTTTCCCACTTCCCTTCACCCATTTTGCCCCTCCCCCTCCCCTTCCCCCTCTCCTTCTGGCCACCATCGCTTTGTTCTCTGTATTTATGGGTCTATTTCTGCTTTAGAAAATCATCTTTTGCTGTCCTTGCAACAAGCATTTTTGGTATGTCATAAGTAGTACACAGGCAAATTCAACAAGTACTATGGTAGAAAACGATGGTGCACCGTTGAGTAGGATGCAGTTCTGCTCAAAACTATCATATCCTTCTGGTATTTCTTCTAGGTTTTCTTCTTCTACAAACATTATTATCTCTTAGGTGTAAGACTTCATACTTTAAAAAGAAAATGGAGGAAGAATATAGCCTTTGAGGACAGACTGTCTGGGCACGACCCCTGACTTTTGTTAAAAGCTGTGTGACCAGGGCGCCTGGGTGGCTCAGTCGGTTGGGCGGCCGACTTCGGCTCAGGTCATGATCTCGCGGTCGGTGAGTTCGAGCCCTGCGTCGGGCTCTGTGCTGATAGCTCGGAGCCTGGAGCCTGTTTCAGACTCTGTGTTTCCCTCTCTCTGACCCTCCCCCATTCATGCTCGGTCTCTCTCTGTCTCAAAAATAAATAAACGTTAAAAAAAAAAATTAAAAAAAAAAAAAGCTGTGTGACCTTGGCCAACCTCTCTTAGCCTTGGTTTCTTTATTTATAAAATAGGAGGGATAGTACTTACTTCATAGGTTCCTTGTGAATATTCATGCAATAATACATGTATAATTGTGCTTGCCACTGACTGAGTACTCCAATAACTTTGCCTGTTACTATTACTACCATTTTCCCTGTTGGCTGCCCATGCCAACATGTCCCTTCTCTTCTGACCTGTCTTCATGTTTTCTCCTGAAAGGGGTCATCTACTCATTTTGCAGAGGACTCTTTTTTTAGGCACAATTGTGTTAGCATTCAGAACATTTCTCCCTTTAAATGACACACAATAAATGCACCACAGAGCAGCAAGCTCTGTTGATGGGTGTCACCTCTACCTCTGTCAGAAGGACCTGAGAGCAGCATATGTTTCTTCCTTTGCACAATGAGGCCAAGAGCTGAAAATGGCCAGCCTGCCTGGGTGCTGGGGAGTGAAGGGCTGTATACCAACCACTGTGCACTGTTCACAGAGGGTATGGGAAGGAGAGAGGGGAGGGGAAAGTCTCATCCTCAGTACTGGCCAGAACCAGAGGCTGAAGCAAGAAGGAAAAAGAAAAGGCTCTGTGGTGGTCTAGGCAAAAGGGGGTGGTCATTGGGACTGACCATTTGGATCCTGTAGCTAAGAGAATATTCTAGTCCGGTTCCACTCCACTGCCCTCAGTGTCTAGGAATGAGCCCTAGAAACCAAACCTAGGAGACTGCCCCACCTTCTTCCCTGGGAAATACACATTCCCCAAGGGAGGAAAACTTCATCCATCAAGGAACCCAAAGGAATTCACTTGTGTTTGTTCCCAGGCAGCAAATTCAGGAGCAAAACTTATGCCAACAGCAGCTTTCTGAAGCCAGAAATTCCCTTCAAAAGAGTTTGGGCTAAGACAAATGCAAATGCAGTAATGTTGATGCTGAAACTCATTTAGACTAAAAAAAAGGTTATTTACTCAGAACAGCAAAAATCCTTACAAAAATATAACTCATATTGCATCACCTCCCCACATAAAGCACTCCAACGGCCTCTTACTCCATTGAGAGTAAAAGTTAATAATCAAACTCATGACCCTGAACTACATGGACCTACAAAAAAAAAAAAAAAAATGGCGCCACTCCATCCAGCCTCATCTTGCCTCATACTTCCCCCCACAGTATACTTGTGGATCCTCAAAGTACCAGCTATTTGTTGGCCTAGAGCTTTGGCACTTGATGCTTCCTGAGGTCTTTGAACGGCTGTGTCTTTTTTCAGATTCCAGTTTCAACATTACTTACTCAGAGAGACTTATCACCTAAAGTCGTCTACCCTGCCCTCCTTTACTCTTCATTTCATCATTTTCCTCTTAAAACCTGTCACGATCTATGACCATCTCCTCGGCCTATTATTTCTCCTCCTGCCCCTCCCTCCCCATATGCATTTTCAATTAACTTCCAGGGGAGCAAGAATTTTATTATCTTAGTCACAACTGTGTCCTGTATCTACAACCTGCTTTGCACATGGCAGGCACTCGGTGAATATCGGTAGAATAAATGATCTAACACGTTACTGTGAGGTTACAGAAAATACTGGCCTCTTAAAATAAGGTAAAAGCATAGCAAAAACAGAGGAGTGGAGACCATAAAACTGGGAATACTAAAGGGCAAACTTCATTTTATGTTTTTCTCCATTATTGACCCCGTATGCCTTTATTAGACCATGATGAATAGAAGGTTTGTGTACAGATATCTTCATAGTTGCCACGTCACTAAAAAAACTCTGTTCCATGGTTCTCTTTCTCCAAATACAGCATGTGTGGATGCCTTATTAATAATAGTAAAACCGGTATGCAGCACTTACCAAGTGCCACGGAAAGACTTAGGGGTGGATTCAATTATGTATCTTCACAATAAGCCTAGAAGGTAGGAAATACTATTTTCCCCATTTTACAGAAGAGAAAACTGAGGCATAACAAGTTCAACTATTACCTAAGGTCTTGAGGGTAAGGAACAGCAGAGAGGAGATCTGAACCCAGGGAGTCTGGCTACATACTCTATGCTCTTTACCCCTGTGATGTACTAATATTTGGTTCTTTGATTAGACTTATACTTGAAGAACTCTGAGAAGTATTTATTTGCTACCCTTCAGGTACATGGTGTCTTTTTTTCTCATTCATTTCTGTAGGTCTACACAGGTGGGTTATGAAACCATTTCTTGATGTCTGTGGATTTGAAAGTCTATTCTCAAGGATGACAACAAGTTTTAGATATGTTCTTTAATTGGGAAAATTAGAACAGCATGTCCTTGACTGTATGGTCTCTCTTGATTCATGCTGTCAACCCCAAATAGCAATAGTCGGTGAATTGTTCACGAAGATGGCAGGCTCGAGTAGACTCAGGTTATAAATTAAATATTTGTGTTTCTGGAACGATTTGCCACATTTTTGTGCTCCCATTTGTTTGATCTAAATGTGGAGATCTTCTAAAGCAAAATGTTGATAAAGAGAGACAATGGCTAACATTAAGAAATGCTTCTCATCCTAAAAGAAGACAAAATCCCTACACAGGCAAAGAGAAAGTGAAATTTGGACCAACATGCTGATTTCAAGCAGAACCATGCTGATAGAATAACTCTGAGTCCACATCTTCTCTTTTGTTTTTGCCATGGCAAATGGTTTCACTTAGAAAAGGGGGCTTACTTTCTTGAAGGGGCCACTCAGCAATTATTCATAGTAGATACATGTCAAATTTGACAACTTTCTCTGAAGATAAGCCACAGATCCTCTGATGACCCATCTGTAATTCTCGTTGATGGAAACCCTGCTCAAGGCAGAGAGTCAGAATGCCACCCCCTTGCTGTGTGACCTCAGGCAACTTACTGACTGGTCTGGACCTTCGAATTCTCAGCTGTAAAGTAAGGCTAACTGTGGTCACGTGAGGGTGTTGGGGGGAAGTAAGATAATGTAATCGCAAGGACAGGGCATGGTGGCGGGCACATCTGGGCTGGCACCTCTCATTACTGTCCCCGAGTTCATGCTTCCCCTTCTGTGCATCCACAAAGCAGCACACACATCCGGGCCCATGAGTGTTGCCATCTGCTCCTTCACTGGTTATGCAATGACATTAAGTCTCACAATTAAGAACATAGCATTGCAGGGCCAGCCTCGAGAAATTTCACCAGAGCCCTGATTTTGAAGAAAAGTGTAAAAATGCCCATTTCCCCATGGGTTACAAAATAATAAGGTTTTTCCCCCCTTTTATCTCAGCATATCACGGCATTAAAACGCTTCCATAGAAAAGGTCATCTTGCTCCAATCAAAACATTTCTTTGCTGTTCTGTTCCCAGAGGTGCACAAGGGAACAACAATCAATAAGAGAAGCTTGTGGAACATTTTGACTTACCTTTGAGGAATCGCCATTAGGTCAACGTATTTTGCTGTGGTTTTATAACTAATAATTCCTCTCATAATGGCATTTCCTAATCACTGGGTGAAAATGACTGCCGTTGCCATCATAGGGTTCCATCAGGAAATTGTAAGATGTTTTTCAGAACTCTGACCTTAACATTTTCTTTCCATTTTGGCATTTCTTTGGATAATGTAATGAAAACAATTCCCAAATTTCAGACTAAAGGAATAAAACATTCTCTGCTATGAGATCAGCTGCAGAATAATTAAGAAGGGCTAACCCGTATTTCTCTTTCCCTGTTTTTAACTTTTAAATGTTTATATCTTTCAACTATACATATGAGGAATGAAGATACACTCATTAGTACAATCCCTCATGATTTTGAGTAGCACCTTTTTTCAGGGTTAAAAATTGTGAAACATAAAACCTCTACATTCTTCCTGTCTCACTGAGAAATGAAGATAGGTTATAGTACCCTATTCTGAAGTAGAAGAAAATAGCAAAGATCTTTCTTTCTTTCTCTCTTTCTCTTTCTTTCTTAAATATTTACTTATTTTTGACAGAGACAGAGCGTGCGTGGGGAAGGGGCAGAGAGAGGGAGACACAGAATCCGAAGCAGGCTCTAGGCTCTGAGCTGTCAGCACAGAGCCCCACATGGGGCTCAAACCCACAAACTACAAGATCATGACCTGAGCCACAGTTGGATGTTTAAGCAACTGAGCCACCCAGGTGCCCCAGCAAGGATTTTTCAAAAAGCACGCTACTCTGGAGATTCATCAGCATGTAAATCGTAGGACCGTTACTAGGATTTCTTTCTTGGTCTCTGAGTCTGCATGCAAAGCTCTGTGAAATCCCTTGGGAGGAAGACGGTCATGCTGCTGAGATCCCAAATGGGAATATGTACAAATGCATTTGGTATTTTAAGCATGACAATTTTAGAGAGTTCCTGGAAGCTTTATCAAGTAAATGTGACTCTTAGAAGTTCATTTATGAGCCATGATAGATGTGAATAAGGCCAATAAATAACATTGGCAAATTTAAGGCAAGACTTCCAGATAAACTCTGAAAAAGGGCTCACCCATCTTTCCATTGTCAGGAGCTCAGAAATTATCTATCAGGATGAGGTCTACGTATTTGCTGTTTAGTCTGAAGTCCAGTGACCATTTGTTTTAGGTAAGATTTTTTTAACGGGGTTTTTTTTTCATGTGATGGTTCATACATACAGAAGGATATATGTAATCCATAAGGCATAGTAATAAAATGACCACTAGTGTATCTACTACTCAATTTAGGACCACAAAAGTTGCTAAGACACAGTTGTTACTACTTAGGTGCCCTTTCCTGCACTGATGCCAATTCCTGAAGGTAAATACTTCCTCAGATTTAATTTTTGCATGATTTCGAGCTTTATAAAAATAGCATCACTATATTTATACATATGTACATATATATAATATATATACTATATATATGTGTGACTTGTTTTTTCATACCTCACTACCCTTTTTAATGTTTATTTATTTTTGAGAGAGAGAGAGAGAGAGAGAGCGCGCGCACATGCGCACACACACAAGTGGGGGGAGGGACAGAGAGCAAGGGAGCCACAGAATCCGAAGCAGGCTCCAGGCTCTGAGCTGTCAGCACAGAGTCTGACACGGGGCTCGAACCCATCAACTGTGAGATCATGACCTGAGCCGAAGTTGGACGCTCAACCGACTGAGCCACCCAGGTGCCCCTAAAATTTTTTTTTTAATGTGTATTTACTTTTGAGAGAGAGAGACAGAGTGCAAGGGAGGAAGGTCAGAGAGAGAGGGAGACACAGAATCAGAAGCAGGCTCCAGGCTCTGAGCTGTCCGCACAGAGTCCGACACGGGGCTCGAACCCACCAATTGTGAGATCATGACCTGAGCTGGAGTTGGACGCTTACTGACTGATCCACGCAGGCGTCTCACACCTCAGTACATTTTTAATATTGCGATTGCATGAAGATATGATTTATTCAGTTTCACTGCTTTGTAATCTATGGTGGGAAAATAGTACAATTTAATTTATTCCTTCTGTTAATAGACACTTGGGGCATTTTGTTTTTACAAACAGGGCTAAGATGTATAGTTCTTTGGGTGCACATAAGCAACAATGTCTCTATGGTATATACAAGGGAGTGGAATTGGATATATATGTGAGCTGCAGGGTTTGAATTGATATGAAATTAATGCCAAGTTATTTTACAAGACATTTTACTAATATGTCGTATCCAGTGGGAGACTCCACTTTGCCACCTGGGGTACGGGGGTGCTGTGGTAACCTGGCTTTGCACTTCACTTGGAGCAGTTCCCCTTTGACACTTTACTCACATCCTATGGCTGAAAGAAAAAGCACAACTTCTCTCTCATGAGATTTTCTGTCATAAGTGAGCATGGAGTGGCGGGGGGGGGGGAAGCTTTTTAGAGAGAGGATATATAATCCAGGATATTACAAAGAAGGCAAGGCCCCTACATACCTAGGCACTTGAGCACACCTCAGCCTTGAGGCAGAGAAACCATGAGTAAGTCTTTGAGGAACAAATGGATGCCAGAAGGGTCACAGTGGGCATGTTCCCACTCTTTTCTCCTCAGCCTGTGCTCTGGCTTGCTTTCTAGGTTGTTCCAGTGAAACAAAAGCCACCCATCAAAATCATGATGGTCCTATCTCCTATGTTCCCTATTTAAAAAAAAAATATATATATATGTATACATATATGTATATATGTATACGTATACATATATACATATATGTATACGTATACATATATATATACGTATATATATATCGTATATGTATATATATATGTATATATATATGTATATATACGTATACATATACATATACATATATATATATATCTCCGATGCCAAATCCAAGATGTGTCTAGGAATCTACCTTAGTTTTGTAATATCCTCATTCTGTAAGTATCATTGTAGAATTACATCTTCTCAAGCCAAGAGGCCTGTGTTCAGTCCAGTCAAAATCTATTAGGACAGAGTTGGAACCTTGATTGAAATTGGATTCATTTATGCCCATGTGAAACATGGCAGACAGCAACCCATAATAAATTTTCCTGTCCTTAACTGTATGAAAATAGGTTTTTATAATTGAATTTCTTTGATGTTTCTCTCATTTGCATCCTAGGAAAAATGGAAAGATATATTATAGGCTTGATACGAATTGCCCATCTGTAAAAAATCTTTTAATAACAGGTTTCTACAAGGACTGGAAGGATAGAGGGATAAGAATGGGTCTGTCAGTTGTCCTTTAGGATGAACTCAGTCAAAAAAAGAGACATTGTTTTTTGTGTGAAGACGGTACTGGTGGACACTTAAAGAGATCTATAAAAACAGAATGAGTTTTTGGACCAAAAAGTCTGAATCATTAGATTTAGTGGATTTCCCATGAGAGGTATGCTGTAGGTGGATAGAATCCAGATTTTCCCCACCCACCTAGGAAACCTCTCTGGAGGTTTCATACGAGCTCAAAGACTGGAGTTTCCGGCTGTAACTATAAACCTCATGACTATTTAGCTGGAGTATCTGCCGTCATTCTTCTCACTTCTCCTAACGCCTGTACCTGGTAGGCTCTCAATATGTATTTGTGGGAATTAAAAAATAACACAGTTGACTGACCCACCCTATCCCTGCCACTACCATGACTTGTGATGGAAAGTTAAAGAAAGAGACAGTAGGGGCTCCTGGGTGGCTCATTCCGTTGGGCCCCCAACTACAGCTCAGGTCCTGATCTCGCGGCCTGTGAGTTCGAGCCCCGCATCGGGCTCTGTGCTGACAGCTCAGAGCCTGGAGCCTGCTTCCGATTCTGTGTCTCCCTCTCTCGCTGCTCCTTCCCTGTTTGCTCTGTGTCTCTCTCTCTCTCAAAAATAATAAACATTAAAAAAATTTTTTTTAAAGAAATAAAGAGACAGTGATAAAATGTCTGCCAAGTTTTATACAGTCTCTTCTGGGGTTTCACAAACTGAACTTGCATGAATCTGGTAATAATGACAACAAAAAAGATAGCGGGCATTTATTTAGTGCTTATGAATGTTCTAGGCGCTGGATCATACGCTTAATATTTAATCTTCGTAACAGGCTTACAATAGAAATCTCTTTCTTTCCATTTTATAGATGAGTAAACTGAGACCCCAGAGGGAAATGACAAGAGACAGCCATGAAATGCAGATCCAATTCACTGTGCTGCACTGCCTCCCATGGAAAACACTAACAAACCCTTTCCCAATGTTGGCTTATGAATGCATTGTAAATGAAATTTGGGGGAAATGAAATGTATGCCTTCGCCTGAAAGCAAAGGCTATCCCATATATTCTATGCATTACGCGGAGCTTTGGTGAAAGTTAACACAGAACCGCTGATATAAATTAGATGTGAGAAATACATACCCACTTGCGTTTATTGCCAGAAATACATAGAAAAAGTCCCAACACTCCAGGGAAACTGTGACACGATGGCTCGTGCAAACCACAGTATCTGGAGAAGCCATCTCTGAACTATGTTTAAATTTTTTTTTAATGTTTTTATTTATTTTTGAGACGAGAGAGACAGAGCATGACCGGGGGAGGGGCAGAGAGAGAGGGAGACTGAGAATCCGAAGCAGGCTCCAGGCTCGGAGTTGTCAGCACAGAGCCCGACGCGGGGCTCAAACTCACGAACCGTGAGATTGTGACCTGAGCTGAAGTCGGACGCTTAACAGACTGAGCCACCCAGGCGCCCCTGAACTATGTTTAAATTACAGTGTTTGTGTCTCTGCTGGGATGGAATGTTGCCATCAGGCTGACGACCTGCAGAGCCAGGAACTGTGTCTACCACAAGGATTTCGTAATGCAAGGAGCAGGTTCTCTCAGTTTAAAGACTCAGTGCCCATCCATCCACTTGGCGAAGTTTTTCCTCAATGCAAATGACACAACAAAACACAACTCCCCACGATTCTTTTACGACCCCCTTTAGAGTGACCCCTCTTTGTAAAACATGGTGAATCTCTTACTGGTTTACCCAGCATCCTATACTTTTTTAACGTTGGAGTGTGCATCTTCCTGAGGCACGGCTGATTTGTGTCACAAAGTAAGCAACTAGAGAGAGGTCCTGTCACCGTTCAGCTCTGACTAGAGTAGATTTTCTAGAGGTAATTGCTTAACACCATAATTGCTTTATGAGGCTTAACACACACCCGCTCTTACCTTTGCACCACAGGACCGCAGACCCCAAAGTGCTAGACATTTGTACCCCCAACTTTCCATCAGTTCGTCTCTTATCTGGGACCAATAAGTGGCAAAGGACAGGTACAGAGTAATTCTATACGGCAGTGAAATTTAGCTCAGTATCTTGAAAATAGTCATACTATTTTGGGATTTTACAGTAAACAAAATCCAGACGGCAGACCAGAGGGGCCATTTATGAGTTATAAAATTGCCTAGGTGAGATAAGGCAACTCATAAATGATTCAGTGAACTGCACAGGATAAATCTTGCTTCTCAGGCACACGAATCCAAGGAAGATTCTGTGATGTTCTTAGCCCCTGATAATGTAAGAGTGGAACACATGTCACATTAAGAACCTGACATGGCATTAGAGTGCTATAAAATGTTCAATTAAACATGGCAACTGCAGGACAAATGGTACCCTGGATACAGTTCTTTGTTTGCCTTTAAGAACTTTAATGTGTGTTATTTATTGAGGGTAAAGAACATAAGGATAGTAAAGTGACAGACTCCAACCCATCTGAAAATATTTGTGTTCGTGTCAAGACAAATAATAAATGGGGCTGCCTCAGGACCTTAGCCTTTTCAAAAGATGGACAGAGTTGCATTTGGTGGATTGCACCTTACGGAATTAGAGCCAACTGAAGGAAAACTGCTCCAGCATCTGTCTTCTTTCAAGCAGAGTGTCAAGAGGGAAAAAGACTGGGGATTGGGGGCTGGGGGCGTGGGGGGGGGGCAGCGGTGTAATGGGAGAAGGGACAAGGGAGGAGCGGGAGAGGTGGGGTGGGGAGGCAGGGAGGAGGCAGAAACGAGCAGGGACAGCTTGCATGTTTTACACCCTCAAGATAAGCTGTCGCTTAGAACCTTGACGGCTCCAGAACTTGACACACGCGTTTGCCCTCTGGGGGACCTTTCTTGCTGCTTGGCGGGCAGATCACGGCCACTGAGCTGTGACGCCCCGGCACTTGCCTGACCTGATATAATGGGCAGCTATTTACTGCAAACAAGGTAGATGGAAGAACATAGGCTTAAATGATGCTCTGGTGTAAGCAGGAATCCACTGGGATCCCTTGCAAACCAGTCAATCTTCTGGGTTTTCTTCCCCCCCCTCCCCTCCAACTTCTAGGTTGGGACTATTTATTTCTTTCCCTCAGGACTGAACCACAGAGGCCTGACTCTGAGCAATGCTCCTCTCCCATCCAACACCCCTGCCTTCCACTCAAGATCGATAGAGTGGGTTAAAGAAGCAATTGCATGACAATAAATAAAAAAGAAAACTAAGTTTGGATACTACCACTTTCAAACTGACTATTTTCTGGGCTTGTTTTTATCTATTACCAAGAAAAAAAGAAAGGAGAAGGAACAACCCCAGGAGGCCTCCTGGTTAGGCTGTCAGATCGCTTCAATGAGAAACCCAATCAGACTTGATTTGTGAAGAGTGTCAAAAGCTATAGTGAATCATGCAAGCTGAAGGCTCCTCATGCGTGTTTCTGAAGCCCGTGGATGTTTATTTTTCCTGCATCTAAGAACACACATTTGCGCTCTACATTTTCCGATCAAGGGGAACAATCAAAACGGGAAGTCTTGGGTAGTGAATGTGAGTGAACGCACAACCTGGGGGTTGAGGGGGATGGCAGTTTTTGCCTCTGTCTCCTGGATCTGAGCCCATTGAAGTAGAGGAAATTATCCAAAAAGTCTTTCTTCCGTGGCTTCTTGCTTTTCAAAGAGCCAAAGGGATTTTATTTCTGGTATAGAATTTATTTCCTGTTAAGTGAGGTAGGGCAGGCAGGTACATATAAAAAAAAAAAAAATCTGACACTCAGCAGTGTTGGGCTTACTTGTCAAGGTCATGGCTCCAGGAGCACATTGGGGTCCAAATTGGTCTCTTTCTCCCAAGGACTTAAAAAGAGAAAGCAAATCTCTTTTCTTGAATCTTCAAAAAGATTTCAAAGACACAAATAAGTTTAAAAATCCTTAGTTTGGTCTCAGCCCCCAGAGACTTAGTGCATACCCTTCTGTCTGTGAATTTCCTTACATAATGTAAGAAGCTCCAACCAAGAGGCTCTGTTCCTTGGATGTCTGCCATGAATGGAAGCCAGGTTCCTCATGGAAAACGATACTGTTTCTTTTTCTTTTTCTTTTTTTTTTTTCTTCTTGTAAGTAGAGCCCACATTAGCTGTAAAGGAGAGAGACATTCTACAATTTTATTATCAGATGGTAATAGCCGTGTTGGATCTTTACACTACGTGAAGTCTAAGGCCGTACCTGGTTTCCAAACCATTTCATAAACCAAGAGAAGTCATTGTATAACTGCCAACTCTTCTTACTCTCTCTTTTAGATATTTTTACCTAACTTTCATGTCACTTAATGATTACTTATGATGAAGTGGAACAGGAGTGAAACAGACACTTGAAATCCACAGATAACCTCTACCTCTCAATTCACCTCATCCTTTCCAATGCGTCTTTGCCCAGAACTGTTTCATGACAATGAAATTACTTTGCTTCAGCGTAAGCTATGGCTGCCATCTCCTGTGGGCATCCGTGCAGGCCGGAGGCAGGGGACTGGACAGGTTTTCCTTGCCTTTCCTTCTTTTAAAAATTTCTCTGGGGCCGATTTCTTCCTGCAACCTTCAGCTGAGCACGGTTTTGCACACTGTGAGCACAATGGTCAATTCTGTTTCTTTTTTTTAGGCGGCCAAGAATGATCTCATGTTTTGGGCGACTTTCATATTTTCAAATAAATTATTTCCAAGACTCTTATTCTCCTATCTGCTTTGAGAAATTCCACTCTTGGCCGTGAGAGTGTTCTGTCAGCGGACTGTTCAGAGTACATTTTCGTAGCTACAGTTGCGCCCTGGAGAAAGGGAATAAAGAAGACAGTGTCTGGGCTCCTTAGGAAAGGAAAATGGGGGGTTTGTTAGCCGCACCCCCAACGGCAACTTGTTCAACAATTGCGTGGTAAATTAAAATGGTAACTCTATGAAGAACACGGTATGTGTTGCATAGAAAGGTCCAATTTGAGGCTGTTTTCTTCTCTTCTGACAAAAAAGATGATAGCCCCTCAACCATGCAGTCAGTGGGAACCACATATGGGACTTCTATACCAACAGCTGGCAGAGGAAGCAGGCCTCCTGGGTCTGTGCGGCATGCTGCCTTCACACTGTCTTCTCAATGCATGCGTGACTTATCTCATGGAGACAGGACATGCACAAGGCTTGAAGGTAGAGTTATGGGTTTTCAGCACTGTCTGGGGGTGCAGTGATGTGCCACATGTGATATCCACTTTCCCACGCTGACCATTCTGCATTCTCTTATAAACATGGGGGTGTTTAAAAAAATCTGCTGCAAAGCAGTTTTCTCCAACGTGAGCATTACTGACTTTTTAAGCCTGATAGAGGTCTACTTGGGAGATATTGTGGGGCTCGTTCCAGATCACTGCAATAAAGCCAATATTGCAATAGAGTGAGTCAAATGAACGTTTTGGTTCCTCGGTGTGTATGAAAGGGACGTTTGTACTGTCCTGTAGTCTATTATGTGTGCAATAGCATTATGCCCCCCAAAAGTACATACCTTAATGAAAAATATTGCTAAGAAATCTTAACTTTTAGCTGAACTTTCAGTAATCTTTTTGCTGGTGGAGGGTCTTGCCTTGATGTAGATGGCTATTGACACATCAGGGTGGTGGATGCTGAAGGTTGGGGTGGCCGTGTCAATTTCCTTGTCTTTTTTTTTTGGTAAGTTTATTTGAGAGAGACAGAGAGACAGAGAGAGAGAGTGAGAGAGAGGCAGAGAGAGAGGGAGAAAGAGAATCCCAAGGAGGCTCCACACTGTCAACTGTCAGCATGGAGCCGACGCGGGGCTCAAACCCACGGACTGCAAGATCGCGACCTGAGCCCAAACCAAGAGTTGGATGCTTAATGAACTGAGGCACCCAGGAGCCCCAGCAATTTCTTAAATAAAGAACAATGAAGTCTGATGCATTGACTGACTCTTCCTTTCAGCAATGGTTCTTCTGTGGCCTATGATGCTGTTTGATAGCGTTTTACCCACACTAGGATTTCTTTTAGAGCTGGAGTCAACGCTCTCAAACCCTGCTGCTGCTTTATCAAGCAAGCATATGTCATATTCTAAATCCTTTGTGGTCATTTCAATAATCTTCATGGCACCTTCACCTGGAGTAGATTCCATCTCAAGGCACCAATGACTTTGCTCATTCCTAAGAAGCAACTCCTCCTCTGTTCACGTTTTATCACGAGATTCTAGCAATTCAGTCCCATCTCCAGAATCCACTTCTAATGCTAGTTCTCCTGCTGTTTTTACCACATTTGCAGTAACTTCCTCCACTGAAGTCTTGAACCCCGCCCCCCTCCACAGTCATCCATGAGGGTGGGAGTCAACTTCTTCCAAACTTCTATGAATGTTGATATTTTGACATCTTCCCATGAATCACGGATATTTTTAATGACATCTAGAATGGTAAATCCTTTCCAGAAGGTTTTCAATTTACTTTGTCCAGAGTCATCAGAAGAATTTCTATCTATGGCAGATATAGCCTTATGAAATGTATTCCTCTTTTTAAACTTTATTTATTTTGAGAGAGACAGAGAGTGTGAACAGGGGAGGAGCAGAGAGAGAATCCCAAGCAGACTCTACGCTCAGCATGGAGTCTGACGAAGGGCTTGAACCCACGAACGTGAGATCATGACCTAGGCTGAAATCAAGAGTTGGATTCTTAACGGATTGAGCCACCCAGACACCCTATGAGATGTAGTTCTTAAACAATAAGACTGGAAAGTCGAAATGACTCCTTGGCTGCAGAATGGATGTTGTGTTAGCAGGCCTGAAAACACCATGAATCTCATTGTACATCTTTATCAGGCCTCTTGGGTGACCGAGCGTATTGTCAACGAGCAGTCATATTTTGAAAGGAATCTTTTTTTTCCAAGCAGCAGGTCTCAACACTGGGCTTAAAATATTCGGTAAACCATGTTATACACAGATGTGCTGTCACCCAGGCTTTGTTGTTCTATATATAGAGCATAGGTAGAATAGATTTAGCATAATTTTTTTTTGGTTAAGGTTTTATTTATTTATTCAAAAAATTTTTTAATGTTTATTTTTGACAGAGAGAGAGAGAGAGAGACAGAGACAGAGCATGAGCGGGGGAGGGGCAGAGAGCGAGGGAGACACAGAATCCGAAGCAGGCTCCAGGCTCCGAGCTGTCAGCACAGAGCCTGAAGCGGGGCTTGAACTCACAGACTGAGAGATCATGACCTGAGCTGAAGTCAGACGCTCAACTGACTGAGCCACCCAGGCACCCCAAGATTTTATTTTTAAGTAGTCTCTACACCCCATGTGGGGCTCGAACCTACAACCTCGAGATCGAGTCACATGCTCTATAGACCAAGACAGCCAGGCGCCCCGATTTAGCATAATTATTAAGGGCCATAGGATTTTCAGAAATGGTCAATGAGCACTGGCTGCAACTTAAAGTCAGCAGCTGCATGAGCCCCTAGCAAGAGTCAGTGTGTCTTTTGAAGGTTTGAAGCCAAGATAACAACTTCTCCTCTCCAGCTGACATCTTCTTCCGGATGGCGTCTTCTTCCAGTATAAGGCTGTTTCATCTGCAATTGAAGATCTGTTGTTTAGTGTAACCACCTTCATGAATGATCTTAGCTGAATCTTCTGGAAAACTTGCTGCAGCTTCTACATCAGCATTTTCTGCTTCTCCTTGTACTTGTATTTTATGGAGACACCTTCTTTCCTCAAGTCTCATGAAACAACCTCTTCCAGCTTCAAACTTTCTTCTGCAGGGCCTTCACCTCTTCTAGCCTTTATGGAATTGAAGAGAGTTAGGGTCTTGCTCTGGATTAGGCTTTGGTTTAAGGGAATGTTGTGTCTGGTTTGATCTTCTATCCAGACCACTCAAACTCTCTCCCTATCAGCAATAAGGCTGTTTCACTTTCTTATCATTCGTGTGTTCACTGGAGTAACATTTTTATTTCTCTTCAAGAACTTTTCCTTTGCAGGGGCGGCTGGATGGCTCAGTTGGTTAAGCATCCAACTTCGGCTCAGATTATGATCTCACAGCTCATGAGTTCAAGCCCCACGTTGGGTTCTGTGCTGACAGCTCAGAGCCTGGTGTCTGCTTTGGATTCTGTGTCTCCCTCTCTCTCTGCCCCTCCCCTGTTCATGCTCTCTCTCTCTCTCTCAAAAATAAATAAGGATTAAAAAAAATAAAAAAGAACTCTTCCTTTGCATCCACAACTTGACTAGCTATGTGATACAAGAAGCCAAACTTTCAGCCTGTCTCAGCATTTGACATGCCTTCTCACTAAGCTTCATTATTTACAGCTTTTGATTTAAAGTGAGAATCATGTGACTCTTTCACTTGGACATTTAGAGGCCATTGTAGGGTTATTCATTGGCCTAATTTCAATATTGTTGTGTCTCAGGGAATAGGGAGGCTAAGGAGGGGAGGGAGAGAGAGAGAGGGAGAGAGGGGGAGAGAGAGAGAGAGAGAGAGAGAGAGAGAGAGAGAGATGGAGGAATGGCGGCTGGTCTGTGGAGTCACAACATATACAACAATTACTGGTTAAGTTTGCCATTGCCATCTTACACGGGTGTGGTTCGTCGTGCTCCCAAATGTTTACAACAGTAACATCAAAGATCACTGACCACAGATCTCCACAACAAAGTAAGCATGAGACAGTAAGCACAGTCTGAAATACTGTGAGAATTACCAAATGTGACACAGAGACACAAAGTGAGCAAATGTCGTTGGAGAAAGGGTGCTGACAATCTTGCTCAACACGTGGGTACTGTGACCCTCCAGTTTGTGAAAAATGCAGCATCAGTGAAGAACCATAAAGCAAAGCACAATACAACAAGGCATGCGTAGAATTCTTTGTCATGGGGGGCTACCCTGTACACTGGAAGATAGTTAGCAGTGTACGTGGCCTCTATTCTTCAGATGTCAGCCCTCCCCCACCACTTGATGTGAATCGAAATATCTCCAGACATCACCAAATATCCACTCCCCCCCTCCAGGGGCAAAATTACCCTCCAAGTGGGAAACAATAAAGTAAAGTAATATAGTACGTGTGCTTTAAGATTCTCTCTTCCTGGCAGATTGGCATTCTAAGTCGGTTTACTAAGAAGATCTGAAGCCATTATGTCAGTCAAGGAGGTGTGCCACTCAGATGTCCCTTCTAGAGACAACCTGAAGGGAAGGAAGCTCCCGCTGCTACCGCAGTCACACTGTGACCATGTTTTCCCCGTGTTGCTCTCAGCTAGGGACTCAACACAGCAGGGGCGCTGGCGCTGGGCTGTTGCTGCCCAACATGGAAGCCCTCTGATGGGCAATGTTTTCTCTACCCCCTGTGCCCTGGCTGAAATGTCCTCCCCTCTGCATGGCAGTCTGAAGCTTTTCCTACTTCATCCTCCTTCCCTGTCCCTCTCCTCCCACAGGTGTCAGACCCACATCATGATCTGAAGGTGGATCAGCCTTTACCTGCTGCTTCTCTCCTATTTCGAGGGCAACACCCTTAATACCTCTCATGCTTTTCTAATTTGGTCTTGGATCTACTTCCAGGATCACCAGACCTGCCATGGGAGCCATTACATACATGCAGTCCCGCCTCGCTTGCTGTTCCCCAGACACCCTGATGTGGTATCTACAGTAGGGCCTTTGCAAAAGTGGTTTCTTCCTTGTGACATGTGCTTTCCTCTGCTCTTTGCTTAACTGGTTTCCTCCTTGGGCTTCACATTAAATGTTATGTCCTTAGTGAACCCTTTTCCTGGTGCACAGACTAACACCGCCTCCAGGCAGGGTCTGCCACATCACCCACTTTGATTTTCTTCCTAGAGTTTGTTTTTGTGTGTGTTTGTGTGTTTTCCTCCTTTAGAATAAGCTCTTTACTGACAGGGACCATGTGTGTCTTGTTTAACACTGCAGTTGTGGACCTGAAAGAAATGGGAGGAACCTAGACTCGCAAGCTGTGACTTTAGTCTCCTTCTTTTACAGAATTTGTCATGAAATAATGATTTCAAGCTGGTTGGTCCAACCCAGTGTTTGGAGGACATTCCCAACCTGTGTCTTTACCAAAGATTTAGATTTATAATCATATACTTGTTGACAGTGCTAACTTTCACAGCATGGACGAAAGCGATATATAAAACACAATTCCTGCCAGAACAGATATAGGAATTAAGTTACGCAGCAAAATCCTCGCAAAATAAGAAGTAGGCAATTTTAGCTAGGGCTCTGGAAAGGGGGGGTGGTGGTGGAAAGGGGAATGTGAAGGACAAAGTACATATCAAGTTAAAGAACCAATTCCTGGTGGGAAGAGGGCCTTTTGGGAAGCTCCCAGGACACAAATATTTATTTTTGTTAAAAGTAAAGAGGAAGTGGGGCACCTGGGTGGCTAGGTTGGTTAAGTGTCCAACTCCTGATTTTGGCTCAGGTCATGATCTCACTGTTCATGAGATTGAGCCCCACATCAGGCTGTGTGCGGACAGAGTGGAGCCTGCTCAGGATTCTCTCTCTCTCTCTCTCTCTCTCTCTTTCTTTGTGTCTTCCTTCACTTGCGTGCTCTCTCAAAAATAAGTCAGTAAACGTTAAAAAAAAAAAAAGTAAAAAGGAAGCCAGATAAATGGATGGTTTGGGGCATATGCAGGGATGTAGGGCAGGCCTATGTACAGAACCTGAGCCATGCTTCTGATTTTTTTTCTTTTTTCTGGTATTAGCACAGATTTTGATAGCAGTAGTGAGAAGGAATCGTGTAATTCAATGGAAACCTTATAGTAGAGTGTAAACTTAAATTCCAGAAAATCTAAAATTCTCAGTTATATTAAGGAAGTAGCCATTTTATTGTGGTTCAGCGTAAATCAGTGCATCATGGACCGGCCTGAACCAAAGAAGAGGATGGCAAATGATATGGACAAAGGTTAGTGTCAGAAGGGGACTCACAGCATTGCCCTTGGCCATATGTAAGTTAAGTACGGAATCCACGTAACAGCCCTGTTGTTATATATAGTCATTATTTGTGTCTATTTTGTATGTGTTTAGGTGCACATATGCGGCCAATAGAATGAAGTGACAATGTCCAAGCTAAGCCTAGGCCTCCTTTCTCTTAGGACCTTCACCAGGTGAACAAGGCCTCCAGCTTAACCCGTAGACAGAGAGCTCTCTGAGCCAGAGTCCAATCAGCCAGCTGTCCCATCCAAGTCCACAGAGATTTGGACAGCCCAGCCAAGATCACTGGATCCATCCATTTAACCTGCAGCTGACTGCTAGGAATGTAGCAGAGATCACCCAAGCCTGGCCCAGATCAACAGAGCCATACCCTTGACCTGCAGACTTGTAAACAATGATTGTTGGTAAACGGGTGTTGCTTAAACCACCAAACATTTGGGGGTGGTTTGTGACGCAGCAACAGATAACTAATCATCATTGGAATGTACTACTCGGTTACGTTTACAGTCTTGTTGGGTAGGTCAGATGAACACACTGAGTTGTCATTCAAACCAGAAAGGAGAAAAGAACTAGAGTAGGTGGGGGAGTGAAAGAATACACCAAGAAGAAAGGGATTTGGGTGGAACCTCTTGGCCATGCAGGGTCTAATGAGCTAGGCAGGATGACGTGTGGGTGTAAGCCATTTCAGGCAGAGGAAAAACCCATAGAAATGTGTGGAGATAGGAAGGAGAACATGGTATGGGTCGTGGACAGTGACGAGATAGGCTTCCCTGGAATGGGGGGCTTCTGAACACCATACAGGCATGTAAGGTAGGGCGTGTGTAGGGAAACAAATGAAACTTGACCGATCCTACAGGACACCATGTGGCTTGTTGCCAAAGGTGTGTGGTCAGTTTGATCTCTGTTGAACTTGTTTTCTGCTAATTAAGTCTCCTTCTTAAATGTCTTATCAAGCAGACCTGTGAATGGTCAGTTCCATACTCTTTGACTGGAAGATGTTCAAGTCCAGTGCAGTATGTTAGCTTGCCCAGGGAGACATGTCTTTGCACCAGGAATCTCTACCAAGGGGATCATATTCATGTTCAGTTTTCTTTTTCAGGACTTAATTGCCAGACACAGATGACTTTCATGCCTTTACATTTCACTTTTTATAGGAATTTAAAGGCGACAGTGGTCAAGGGCTGCTGGTGCTAACAAGCAGCTTCTCTCTGAGGACCAACCACTGTCTCTGCTCTATTTTTCTGTCATTGCTGTCACCACACCCAAGGTGCCAGCAATGAGTGACAGCCAAGACTTGTTCCTCTGCCAGTAGATCCTCTCTGGAAGGGTCTTGGGAGCAAGGATTCCAGGAAAAGTCTCACTCCTTATATTTTTTAAAAAACAAAAAGGATTTTGCCCATTAGTGGTATGGAGAACACAATCCAAGATGGCTGCTTCTTGCTGTAGTATAATTGCACCCCTCTGGCAAATTCTTCACTGTGAAATTACTCTGAATCTTTTCCCAAATTGAAATGAAGGCAGAAAGTCAAAGATAAAGGTTCATTTCACTTCAAAGGGAAACATGCATTGCTACCCTGGAATCTCCTAGCCACCGAGAGCCTGCGCGGCTCCTTGCAGTCAATGCCCTCGCTCTGGCTCTTGCTACAGCAGGTGTTTTTAGGACTCTCTGGTAAAGGTAGCCTCCCGACTGCTATTTGGAAAACCTATTACCACTAGACTAGATCTCAAAAACAAAAATAGTAAAAGGTCAATAAGGAGGGCAGTTTGGTGGAAGACAATATATCAACGTGATACCATTATTTTAAAGCTATTTGCCCCGGTTTGGTCTAGCTCCTGTCTATCATGGCCATAGCTCACTTGGCCCCTGTCACACTGCCTGTTACTCCCTGTGTGACAGCAATCCTGGCTTATGTGAGTTCCTAGAACTGAAGTAGTCCCTCTTCCCATGTGTTGGTGACTGAACTGTTCTCCTTTTCCTTCCTGCCCTCAACTCTTCCTGTGTAAGTCACTTCATTTTTCACATCTCAGGTCAGTCATTATTTCCTTAGTGAAGACTTCCCTGAACCCTCATTTCAGGTAAAGTTTCCCAATGATAAACTCTCATAGGACCACTTACCTCTCATTCAGAACACTTGCCTCATTTTAAATTTACTTTAAGTTTACTTGGGTTTTGTCATCTGATTAACGCCTGTCTCTTATATTACACTGAATGATCCAGGAGGGCAGAGATGTCATATTTTTTCCTTATTGTTACATCCCCAGTACTCGTGCATAGCAGGTGCTCAATAAATGACGGAATGAGTAAATGGATGCATGAATGAATGAAAAATTGCATGGTTTTCTGCAAGGAACAGCATGAAGTACCCACAATGACTAGACCTTCTAGATATTTCTCCTGTACACTTTCCATGACTCTACTGATGCCTGAAAAAGAGGAAGGTATCTGGATTTGTTCCAGAAGACTGAGTTTAGCTTTTTGCTCAGAATGTATTGTGGCAATTCTTCCGTGATGAGGTTTATAAAATGCTTTCTTGAAATATTTTTGAAACAACGGTGACGCCTGGGCTTCCACCCTACTTGAACCATTCATTTAGCTTCGGATGATGGACACTTCCCCTTAATCCTTACTCCAGCCCTCCCTGTAAGTTTTCTGATATTGAATGAAGCAATCCAAAATTTATATGCCAAACAATAGACATTACGGAAAGCACTCGAATGAATCCCATCAACTAATGGAATTAAATGTTAAAATGAAGTGAATTTTCCACGTGTGGGTGAAAACGCACTTGCACTATGAATTGAGGATAAATTCAGACAACTCAAGGTGATTCACACCCTGGAGAGGGTCCAAGGAAGACTTGAGGTGAGAGCATGCGACTCCAGATACCTCAAATGAACATGGATTATTCCTGCAACCTGCAGGTAGACTTCTACAGAAGAAAAAGAAAAAAACAAAAAAACAAAACTCCTTGCTCTGCATCTCTCTTTTTTCGTATTCAAGGTCCTCTCTGAAGAACTCTATCCATGAGCAAAGTAATTTCATCCCTGGCAAGGTCTCGCTAAGCCATGTGGCTTACTCTAACGCATCATTGCCACTGTCATGGGCTCTGAGAAATGAGCATCCCGAAACCGACAGCTCCCCTTGCCCGAATAATTTGGCAGGACTAGTCCCAGGGTGCCTCAATGCCAGTAGGGTTCCCTCTTCTGTCCTGGCACTTAAACACTTGAGACTTTAAGAAAAACTCTTACAGTTATTTGCTGCTCTGGGCAAGTGATTAAAAAACTGGGGCAGGACCTCCTTAAGGGCCACAGGACTAGGGTTGGAGAATGTTGAGCTCTAAAGTGGGATCTTGGCTCTGATGAAGCTCTCATCGCCAGCGCGGCCTTGGCACCCAAGTCAACGCTCTGCCTCTGTCAGGTGCGTCTCGCAGGTAAGCTGCTGTCTTATTTTTTCTTTTGTTCTGTCTGGCTACTGTTCATTCCTTGCACAAACAAGTGCTTATGCTAATAGCAAGATATAACCCAACCTTAAAAAGGGTGCAGTGATCAGTATCCATCATCTTTCCAAGTGCCTTGTCACTACATCAATTAATACAATTGAGCAAAAAATGTCACGGCTGGGTGGAAAAACCTTTTCACAGCGTTTCAGGGGGAAGTTTACTTCCAGCTTTTTCCCCTTGCATTAGTTCCTGTCATCTACAAAACAACAGAACCCAGTGGTGTCAATTATATTTGATTGACTGAGTAAAGCACACACACAAATAAGCGAAAACAATGGACACAAAAATCTATATATGACTCCCCTTGTCAGAGAGAATGCTTGTCTTCTCCATTTTCATGCGGCACGGTGTCCTGCTGCTCCTGGCTTAAATGTTTCCTGCAGCCCCCAAACTATCACCAATTAAGTTAGCAGGGTCTTCAAAGGTGTCAAACGACTCCCTAGGCAATCGGCTCTAACTGCTGTTCAATAAATGAGGTCTAATTTATCAGTTTAACTTCACTTCTAAAAACCTAATGCTTCACAGTGCTGGGCGCTACTCACCTACAGGCTCTGCCACAACCAGCCGTGGGGGCAAAAGTTATGGCGCGTCTCCTAACAACTGCACATTTTGTTGGGGGCACATTTCCCCCCCTTCTCCTCAGGTCAGCATGCCCTCTCCAACTCTGTACTTTTTTGCACCACTTTGCACACACAGGCACATGCAAAATCCCCACGGGCCAACATAAAACCTGAGTCTGGCTTTGGTGCGGGTAGGTGTAACAGTGGGCGAGGAGAAGCAGAACCATGCTCTCTTCTTTACCCTGTGCCTTTGTGCTGTCACAGTGTAAAGACTCACATTTTTAAAAACCCCGGGAGGTTAACTTTGGCAACAGAACAGGAAATTAATGCAAAGGCTCTTGTCCTTAAATAAAGTGAACAGGTACAGATGTGGAAAAAGGACCATTTAAGTAGAAAAGCTTATAAATAGACCGGTCAGAAATTTTAATTAACAGCTCATGAGCGAAAATCATGCAATCCATCGATGAGACAAAAAAGCTATAATTTAAAGCTCAAAAATACTAACCACATTAGAATGACTCATAATTCATTTATCTTAATATCAAATAAAGACAATGAGCAAGATATATCTTGGGGTGCCTGGGTGGCTCAGTAGGTTAAGTGTCTGATTGTTGATTTTGGCTCAGGTCATGATCTCACGGTTTGTGAGTTTGAGCCCTGCATTGGGTGCTGTGCTGACAGCACTGAACCTCTCTCTCCCTCTCTCTCTGCCCCTCCCCTGCTCACTCTCTCCCTCAAAATAAATAAATAAACTTAAAAAAGTAAACAACAAATGTTTCTTGATGGATATGGACATAGACCTACATGGAGACTTAAATGGTGTTATTATAGATCCATCTTTATATAGGTGTGCGTATATAACATTCTTATATAGATGTGTATTTACATATCCTTATATAGGTGCTCGTATATATGTTTATACAGGTGTGCATATGTATCCTTATATATGTGCATGTGTATATATCCTTATGTATGTGTGTGGTGTATGTGTGTGCATATATATTCTTATATATGTGCATGCATATATATGTATGTCCTTATATAGGTGTGTGGGTGTGTATATATATATATATGTACATATATAGGTGCGCGTATATATTCTTATATATGTGTGTATATATATATATATATATATATCCTTTTTAAAAAATTTATTTATTTTGAGAGAAAGAAAGCACAAGTGGAGGAGGAATAGAGAGAGAAGGAGAGGAGAGAATCCCAAGCAGGCTCCATGCTGCAGAACCAAGCCCAGCACAGGGCTGGAAACCATGAACCATGAGATCATGATCTGAGATGAGACCAAGAGTCAGATGTTTAACCTGCTGAGCCACTCAGGTGCCCCTATATGTATATTCTTATATAGATGCATACACACACACACGCATATATACATATATGTATATGCATATATATACATATATGCGTGTGTGTGTGTGTGTATCCTTTAAAATTTATTTTGACAGAGGGAGAGAGGCAGAGAGAGAGGGGGAGAGAGAATCCCAAGCAGGCTCAATGCTGTAAGCACAGAGCCAGATGCCAGGCTCAAAGCCACGAACTGTGAGATTATGACCTGAGGTGAAATCAAGTGTTGGCAGCTTAACCAATTGAGCCATCCAGACCCCTGTATACATCTTATATAGGTATGCATATATATATCCATATATATGTGAGTATGTGTGTGTGTGGTGTATATATATATATATATATATATATATATATGTATGTATATGTCCTCATATAGGTGTGCATATATATATATATATATACATACATATATACATCCTTATATAGGTGTGTATATCTATCTCCTTATATAGGTGCATATATATATATACACACACACACATATATATACACACACATATATATATATGTATATATCCTTTTGTAAGTGTGTGTATATATGAATGTCCATATATGTCTTTGTAAGAATATGGATTTATCTGTGGAGTAGAGCTATACATAAAATGTGGGCTGAGGTGAAGGGGCGGTACCTTGTACTGTAAGAAAGTGTGACTGAGTATATAGTGACTGTGGAGATGTTTTCATCCTAATGGAAAGACATGTTTGCAAATATTCTTAAATCTGCAGCTCTATCCCATGGTAAGGGGTAACCAGAGTTTGGATAAAAATGACATTTTTAAGTAAATTTACAGCATTCTGGAGTCTCAGCATTTTTCCATGATCCTAAAATATTTCTTAAAGCCACCACCCACGATATATCCTGGGGACAAACTTTTATAATTTTATGCTTTCTTTGCTTTGTCTGTGCACACATTAATTTTGCCTGATCCACCTGAGGCAACCATCTGCCTGAGGAAGATTAAGATTTGGTTACAAAAACAAAGCCAGTGGAAACAACATATTCTTCATCTCCTGACATGCACAGAATTTTATAGTGGAAAGAATAACCGTATCAACTAGCTTGGGATGGTATTTTATAGATTTTTTTTTGGTTTCCCCTTTAACATATCAAAAACCAGGAGGATCCAGCTCAGAGTTCCTCTGTGGTGTAGACAAGATTCCTACCTTCCAGGACCATACAATAGGATACAAAGAAGAAGACGAGGAGACGCTGCTCTCTCTCCTCTACTCTCCCTCCTCCTCTCTTCTCCCCTCTTTAGAGAAATGGTGAAAGAAAGAAAATTTGAGAAGAGAGCAAGCAAACGCTTTGATGAGGAGAGGGTGTGGTGTGTGAGATAAGAACGTAACAGTGAGTGAAGAGAACAGCACACACACAAATTAGACTGGGTAGGGCAGCATGGTTTGATGCAGGGGCTTAGCTGTCTTGGAGTTAATTTTCTCAAGCTGTCCTCACTTTCCAACTTCAAAGCCCACAGCTGCCGAGCAGAGGTCTCTGGCTGCTCCAACCCTTAAAGATTCCTACCTCCTCCAATTCCTCTTGCCGCCATAATCAACTTCACATAGCATGGGGCTTGATTACTTGCCATTCGCTTTATCTATTGGTAGACTTGAATCTCTACTTAGCTTGTCAATTTATTGATGCACGCAGATGGGTTTGACTCTATACTCTGCCACTTGTTGGCCAATAAACATTACACCTGGTTCCTCACCTCAAAATAGGGACCATACTTATCCCATAGAGTTGTTTTGAGAATCAGGTGAATTAATTTATGTAATGGCCCTTACCCAGGAATGGATACTTTTCCCTGATCAAAAATATTCAATGACTTCTCATCAACCCATGGAAAAGACGTCCAAACACATAAACTCGCATCATCTAGCCCCGGTCTACCACTCCAGCAGCATCTGCCTGCTTCCCCTCACAAAATTAAACTCCAAGCATATTAAATTTCCCATAGGTCTGTGAATGTGACATGCTTAGGTCATGCTTCCTTTCCTTTACGGTTCTACTTACTCTGTCTAGAAAATCCTTTAACAAAATCCTCTATGAAATTGCAGTCTCTCCAAGAGGAATAGATCCTTTTTTTAAAAAAAAAAATTTAACGTTTGTTTTTGAGAGAGAGAGAGAGAGAGAGAGAGAGAGAGAGAGAGAGAGAGATTGGTGGAGGGGCAGAGAAAGAGGGAGAACCAGAATCCCAAGCAGGCTTCAGGCTCTGAGCTGTCAGCGCAGAGCCCGACACGGGGCTCAAACTCACAAACCGTGAGATCATTACCTGACTGATGCTTAACCGACTGAGCCACCTTTTGTTTGATTAATGTTTGTTTATTTTGACACAGAGAGAGAGAGAGCATGAGTGAGCACAAGATGATGAGGGCAGACAGGGAGAGAGAGCATCCCTCATCCATGCTCAGAAAGGAGCCTGACCCGGGGGTGGGGGGGGGGGGGTCAGTCTCACCACTGTGGGATCACTACCTGGACAGAAATCAAGAGTTGGATGCTTAACTGACTAAGCACCACAGGCTCCCCTAGATCCTCCTTTTTGAGAGCATTCCTGTAGCATACATGCTTCTTAGAACTTGATCACATTATTGTTATTTACATGCCTTGCTCTGGTAGGTTGTAACGTTTTGAAGGCAGGAACAATGTCTTACTCATCTCTGTATCTTGAACACCCACGATGAGGCACAGAGTAGGTTTTCAGTAAATGTTGAGTGAGAAATGGCCATTCTCCAGAGCTACAGTAACCCCCCAGCTACAGTAACCCCCGAGCATAGTAAGTTGCCAGGTTTTGATTGATAAGCAGATAATCCTTTGTCTTTTTTTTTTAAAGCTTATTTATACATTTTTTTTGAGAGTGAGCAAGCAGGGGAAGAGCAGACAGAGAGGGAGAGAAGAATCCCAAGCAGGCTCCATGCTGTCAGCGCAGAGCCTCACGTGGGGCTTGAACCCAGCGACTGTGAGATCATGACCTGAGCCAAGATTGAGACTTAGATGCTTAACTGAATGAGACACCAGATGCCCCTGGACAATCCTTTTTATTAAGCTTGCAAATGAGCTGTTGTGTAACCAAGAGAGACATTATTAGACACTTTTTTTAATTGGACACTTTAATGCCTCAGATTTCAATTTCTTAATATTTATTCTCTATTGGAACTTCCATTTTTTTCTTTAAGTGTATTTATTTTTGAGAGTGCATGAGACACAGCAAGCGGAGGAAGGCAGAGAGACAGAGGGAGAGAGAATCCCAAGCAGATTCTGCACTGTCAGCACAGAGCCCGATGTGGGGCTTGAACCCACAATCCATGAGATCATGACCTGAGCTGAAACCAAGATTTGGGCACTTAAGTGACTGAGTCGATCAGTATTTCAAATATTTCACGGATGTGTACTTCACTCCTCCAAAGATCAAATGGTACTATTTGAATAAATTCTTATAGGAAGCTCTAAATTAATCAAATACATTATTCATTTGGAATTTTCATTTAGCATCAACGTTAATAATTTTTCAGTGCTATAGTTTTCTGTATCCTCTATAAGGATACGCTGACTGTTGGTTAGCATTGGACTATGAACAGCAAAGCACATGGGCAGCTGTAACCAATCTTCATGCTTTTCTCGAGCAACTTCACATCAGATCTTCCATTTCATCAAAGGGAGAGCAGCTCGCAGGTGGAATTTTAAGTAACGGCCGTTCTCAGAAATGTTGTGCCCATTTAATAGCATGTTCCTGCCACAAGGGCAGGGAAACCCAGCTATAAATGAGCCTGATGAAAACAGGTTGGAGGAGGACCCAGTTGACCTTAGGGATTTTTGTAGGCCAACAGTGAGGTTCAAAGCAGCAGTTCAGCTTTAAGGTCAAGCTTTCATCTTTCCTATGGTAGAACAAATGGGCAGGCCCAACCCTGGAGGGGTTTAGAACCGTGCAGACTTTCAGACAAGGATGCTAACCCAGAGGAACATGGCTTAGGGTTGACTTACATAAACCACCTTAGTGCCTATCAGAGATGGAGTGATGGAGCAGAGTTTCCCAAACTTACTTACTTATTTACTTTATTTATTTATTTATTCATTCATTTATTTATTTATTTTATTTTATTATTTTATTTATTTATTTATTTATTTATGTATTCATTTATTTATTTATTTATTGAGAGAGAGAGAGGGGGAGAGAGAGAGAGAGAGAGAGAGAGAGAGACAGACCACGCTGGGGAGAGGCAGGGGGAGAAGGAGAGAGAGAGGGAATCCCAAGCAGGCTCCACACTGCCAGTAAGAAACCTCATCTAGGGCTCAAATCCACGAACCGTGAGATCATGACCTGAGCTGAAACCAAGAGTCGGACGCTGAAGTGCCTGGGCCACCCAGGTGCCCTGGGAAGCTTCCCAAACTTTCATGTGCAGGCAAAGACTGTGGCGATCTTGTTAAAACACAGATTCTGATTCGGTTGTGGGTGAGGCCGGAGATTCTGTTTTTCTATTAAGTTCCCCAAAATGCAGACCATACCAGTGCTCTTTGGAGGAGCAAGATCATAAAACCCATGCTGCAGACTGGGGAAGCCTGCTCTACCCAATATCCCCTCATTCAAAAGGCAAAGTGAGTATCAGAAAGTGAGAAGAACTACTGAGAATCTTCAAAAAGACTCCTGCCAGCTCGACACTTGTTGACAGTTCTGGTTTTTTTTTGGGGAGGTGGTTTTTGGCCAGTAAGGTCCACCATATGTGAAGCTTAAAAAAAATATAGATTCTCCTAGACCAGGAATCAGAATACATAGGGGAGAAGATCCATACTAATATAACTTCACAGACAACTCTGATCATCAAGCAGGTGGCTCCAGTAAGCTCCCCCTTAGTAGGGACACCTGGAACTGATGCCTTGGTCCCTTCGCTGGGAAAGAAGGGGGGGGGTGGGGTGGCGGTGAGCAGGTGATGGGAGCTTGGTGTTGTAGTGTTTATTTTTAAATTTTACTTTCTGCACACTACCGTTCAATGTGTGAAAATGATTGTTGCAACCCTTTGATTTTTTTGGGTTTAGACGGAGGATTGCCTGTTCTCGTTTCCTTTAGCTCCCTGTGTGTGTGTGTGCATGCCCGTGCATACACCTGCTCTAACCTCACCTGTGTCCTGTTTTGAGTCCTAGCAAAATGACTCTGGAGGCTTCTCTCTACAGCTTTGGAGACGATTCTGAAAACTTAGAACTTACTACCACATCACAACTCTTTCCAGAGGAGACAAAAGATCCAGAGAGATGTCCAAGGCAAAAGCATGGTGTGCCTTGTCTGTTTCTTACCTGCTTGCTGTTCCCATTTAGGCCAGAGGCTGATTTCCTGGGTCATAATTGAGGCCTAATTGAATAAAAGGGGAAAAAAAGCACATTACTCCATGGAGCGGGTCATGTGAATTGAGGCTAAGTTGGGATCCAGGAGGCATTTTCTCAGGACTTCTTATGAAGCTATTACTCAATTTTTCACTTTAAAAGACATCCCCTAGACAGACACAGCAGAGACAGGAGAAGACGAAGAAAAATGACAGGGCAGTTCTCAAAGAAAACAAAACCCAATTCCAAATGCTGCCCATCAGCTCAAGCCATTCATCTTCCCTGTACTTTCTTGTCATCTTATTTTATTTCAATCGAAAATCCACCAGGCAGGGATATACCTTTTGAGTGATCCGGCTAGCACTGGAGAACCAATTGCTGTACAGTGATTCTAAGCTCTTCGATGAAGAAAAAAGGAAGATCCAAACAACAGGCAAATTAGGAGAAATGTCACCAGGTGCTTATTGAAGCAAGCAGAAATTGTAGATGGGGTAAGAGAAAGAGAGAGAGAGATGCTGAATTACTAGAAGATGGAAATATTTACATTTTTGTCCCAAGATGCTATGGGTTTCAGGTATTAGATTATAGTGCTTCAGTTGGAATTCAGGTGAAAACCCAAATCGAAAGAACGTGTAAAACCCATATTTATCAATCCAGTAAATGGAAGGGAACCTCTACTCCATTCTCTCCTTTTTAAAATGAGAACTCTGAGGGTAGCCTCAAGGACTAAGCCAGAGATAGGTAGCACTTAGCATGGTGCCTGGCTCAGAATAGGTACCCAGTCATTGTTAGCTCTGATCAAAGTCGGAAGGACTGCTTCAGTGCACAAAAATAATTAGCAAAGATTAATTTACATTGTAAACTATCTTAGCATTATGAAGGAGAACCATGCAAAAAAAAAAAATTGGAAACTTGTAGACAATTATTCTCCATTCATATTGTGAGCCCAAGTGATTTCACGCAGTTCCTTCACAAACTGCATTGTGTCCACCTCCTATAATGCCCTATCAGTTAAATAAGTTAGTAAACTAAGACTAAATATAGTGTGAGATAAAAACAAAGAAAGAGAGTGCCTGGGTGGCTCAGTCAGTTAAGCGCTGGGACTCTTGGTTTTGGCTCGGGTCATGATCTCATGGTTCATGAGTTCAAGCACTGTGTCCTGCTCTGCACTGACATCGGGGAGCCTGCTTGGGATTCTTTGTCTCCCTCTCTTTCTGCCCCTCCCCTGCCAGCTCGCTCTCTCTCAAAATAAATAAATGAACATTAAAAACACGAAAGCAAAGAAGGAGGTATGCATAAGAGGATATGGGACCACTGCGAAGGGGCATCTTATTCAAGTATTGTCGAGAAGAGAGAAAACTCAAGCCGAGCAAAGTCTTAACAGGAAGAAAACTCACAGGCTGAAGAATTAGTGTGGAAAACACAGAAGCATGAAATGCACGACACATTCCAGGAAGCAAAGTAATGGAGCATGGCGAAGGAAAGGCTGCATGTGGGTAACCCTGGAGAAGAAGGGAGCGGTGGGATTCCTGAACCCAACCAAGGTTCAGGCTTGGTTCTTTAAATCACAGAAAGGACACGTTCTGGTTTATATTTCAGTAAGATCACCTGGCGGCAGTATGCAGGGTGGGTAGGTGGTAGCAGGCTCCCGTATGAGAACTTAATTATATACAGTCGCTGCAAAGTGCCATCCATTTGTATTGTGGCTCAATAGAATGCAATCAGAATGAATGTTTCCAAGTTGATTCTTTAGCAGTAGAGTCAAAGACATCCAGATAATCTGTGTGAATTCAGCTGTAGACAAATCCATAGTGTCTGGGTGAGAGACTGCAGACCTTCTTACCCCATACCCTCCTTTCTCTGAGATGTAGGTGATGAGGTCATTCATTAACAGTGGGGCAGGTGGAATTTGGATTTTAATTTCAAGGTTTAAAGGTCCGATTAGGCCACTGAATTCATCACACCAGGAGCGTGTTCTATCATCTGGAGGAATTCAGTGCCCATGATCATCAGGGTTATTCTTGGGTCCTCTGAGGACAGCCTGAACCCTAAGAGCTTTAGGAGGACCCTAGGGGTTCCTCAACCCTGATGTATCCTGTACAACAGTGACCATGTCAAGTGCCTGCTTTGGCAGTAAGTTGAGTCATATGAAATCGCTGAAATTGATTTTGCAGACTGTTCACTTCAAAACTGGCAGTTTTATATGGTTCAACCTAATAACGTTTTATAGACATTGAGGGCCTCAAATATTTTGAAAATGATTTTGGAGGCAAATTCATACTGGAAGATAGCTGTAGACCATCTGCTCGGCTGGAGGAGCTGGGAGTTTCTGTCAGCGCCCCCTATTCTGAAACTGTTGGAGATGTGTCTACTGACAAAGATTCTCTCCTGGACCAGACTATCATCAGATTCCCCTGAGCTCTTTTCAACTGAGCCTCAACTTTTGGACTTCTGTGTTCACCTCCGGATTGTCCAATTTTAGCAAGACTCCTGCTAAGCCGAGTTAGGCAGAATCTCATGCCCTCGATCTCTGATCTCCTTGGTCATTTGATGAGGTTCCTCATTCCCCGACATAAGCCCTGCTGATGTGTGATCATCTGGCCTACCTTCAGCAAGAATCCTGTTTGGTCAGAAGCTCTTCTTACTTCTGATGTTTTCTTAATTTCCCATCCACTGAGCCCCATCCTGTTCCTCGACTATAAATTCTCTCTTTTCCTTGCTGTATTTGGAGTTGAGCCCAAACTCTCTGCCCTACTGCGAGACCACGTTGTAGTGATCCCTACATCTATCCCGATAATCTCTTTAAATAGTCTGCCTTACCGTTCTTCAACAAGGGTCAGGAATAATTCTTCCTTAACACTGCTAACCATGGAGAAAGGCAACCTAGCCCAGCTGGAGGCTGCTGCCAATCCCACAGCCCCCAGTGACAATCCCATGCTCCTGGTCAATGGCTTTCTGCTGTTGACTCTCGACCTCCTCAATGCAGGATGCAAAACCAGCCATGGTTGATGCGGCTCCGGCCTGCCCTCAGCTGGACCCTCTGGGGCCTGTCTGTGTGCAAGGCCTAATTTTTGTCAAAGTCAGGACCAAATCCATTCTGCCTCTGAACTCTGTTCCACAGTTGATGACAAGCATCTCAGGTCATCTATTGTTTTCCAAAGTCTCAACCTCTCGTGTGTCTGCCCTTCCCTCTACGTATCCATATTCCTTCCCTCTCCCCTCTCCCAGATCCTTCCAGACAGCTCTGGGGGGCTCCCTCTTAGATGAGTAACCTTGCAAGTGGATGGGCAAGTCGGTCTGAATAGGAGTGTGTAATTTTGAGCAAACTTACTGTGGCTATAGATCCAAGCTCTGTTTCCCGACCCAGCTTCATTAGAAATTATTCTGATACTTGAGGTCTATTTCTTTTTTTCTTTTTTCTTTCTTCAAGATTTTATGTTTAAGTAATCTCTACACCCAACATGGGGCTCACACTCACAACCCTGAGATCAAGAGTCTCATAGTTTACCAAGTGAGCCAGCCAGGCGCCCCTGAGGTGTATTTCTGAGTCTGGTTCCCCCAGTAGCAGAAGAGTTAAAACTGTCATCTCCATGATTCCAACACAAGGGGCCAGCCCATTGGACGTGGCCTCATCTCCTGCCATGTTCTATCCTAAAACCCCCTTAGACTTTCTTTCTTGTTCTATTTAAAGTCTGTGGTACATCATCCTATTAATTCTCAGTTAAGGAAAGATTAAATGTAGGAATTCTATTTCTCCCTCATTTGAGAAAGAGAAATATAGGCAGACAGACAATCAGAGACACAAATGGTAGCTGAAAAGTCAGTTTTTCTTCCAGCGTCTTGTATTTTTAGATAATATTCTCCATCTTCACACCATCTACTTAATGATGGGTGGTTTCGCAATTTCCTGAGGTATTGCCTTTCACTTAAACTCCAGCCTTGCAGCCAAGCCTTACTTTCTTCTTTCCCACTGGTCTCTCCACTTCCAAAGCAGTCTGTGGCTAAGTCAGGGATCACCTTCCAGAATGATGAGAAAAGTAGGAGGGAACTTAAATTGGTTTTGGGCCCAAGGGTCTCAATGTCTAGAGTTCCTGAAACTCTCTGTGGTTGAAAATTGTGCTCCTTGCAAATCATTGCCAAGGCGTATAAACTTTTCAAATGAAAAGTTCTAGAAAGCCTATGGATTCCAGGGTTCTGTAGAGGTCACGGGGAATGGATCTGGCCAAAGACTTTTCTCTAATGCTATCATAAAACCAAGATACCTTAAACGGATCCCTTTTGTTACTAGCAAAGTATTAGACAAAGGATTTGCCAGTGGAGTAACAAATACTCTGTCGCTAGCTCGAGCTTTGTCAGCTCTGTAGAAAACTGGGGCCTGTGCTACGTACAATGCCTCATGGAAAGCTGCCATGGCAGCGAAATGACAGTGGGTCATTTCATAGTCTATTTCCCTTCTTTGTCTTGCTTCCAATCTACTGTTGGTCCTGGTACAGAATTTACGTCACTAAAAATCTGATCTCTTGCAGACAAGGCTAGCTGTTTATAAAAATTCAGGTTCTTCTTTTCTTCCCAACTAGAACTCCTTTACCAGACTCTTTTGAAGGTGGACATGGCCATGAACTTGAGCGCCAGGCAAATCAGAGGACACTCCATGTCGTTTCTGTGTGTCTTCTAGTCTTTCTCCCTTTATGCTGGCTGGCTGGCTGGCTGGGCTGGGTACAACTGATGGCAAGGCTGTAGGGGTACTCAGGGCCACAGAAGGGGGTCTCTGAGCCACTGTGTGGAACTCCTACAACCAGGAGCCCCTGCTTGGATTTTTCCAGGAGTAAAAGATAAACTTCTATTGTATTGGTCCCTGAGCATTTTTGTCCCTGTGGCCTTGTACCTCAACTCATTCAGTATGTTCACCCGATTCACTTAACTCTTTATAAAGGTTTTAAAAGATCTCTTGTATTTATTCAAGAATATTTTGTGCAGTGTGAAAACAAACAACTAGTCTATCCCGTAGGGCTTTCCAAGTCTCCGATTCTTGACAGGTCAGTGCTGCCATTCGCAGTGCTCACTCTAGACTCCAATCTATATTACCACGCTCATTTGGAAAGCTCATATTTCACTCTCCACTTCATATTCCTTGTTTACAATGTATTTAGTTGTTCCTGGGCAACTCTTGCTGAACCTGTGTAGGTTTGTAGTAATCCAGTCTTGAAAGGGAAGACATTTGCATAACCATGGTGCATAGTATCTTTTACAGATATGGCCTGGTTTGGGCTCAGCCCAAACCAGAGTGTATGTAAAGCCCTAATTTTTGGCAGTTGCTTAATTATCATCTTTTATTTGTATTTGACGTGGTGATTTTGAGGCATCTGAGAAGGGAGGAATAGGAAAGCCGTGAAACCTGAATCAAGATCCCCTTTACTCAACTCGAAAGGGTATGGAGACGTTTTGCCACATCTTCATGGTAACATTAGACCTTTTAGCTTAGAACGTGGGCTAGGCTAGTGGATGTCTTCCTAACAACAACTAAATCTACAAAGCCCTTGAGAGCTTGTATGATTTCATTTAATCTTCACAACAAACCGGGGACATGGTAGGAGGGAATTTTGATCCTAGGATTCCATTTGAAGAAAATGAGGTGCAGAGAGAATGAGCCATGTGATTAATGAACAGTGACCCCAACACAGGAGGCCCGTGCCTGTGTTCTTTGTATTATGCACGATACAATCCAGTGATTCTCAGCCGTCAAGCACACCATTCACACTTCTGTCCTGTGGCATCGTTTTGCCTAAGAGGGGGCATCTGTGCAAACAGACTTCCAAGGTTCCCTCCACTTACATGTTTTATGACTACATTCTGCTCTCTGCTTTCATATGAAAAAGTTTCTTGGTTACCATGAGGTTAAAGGCCTCGGGCTTTGCTCTTCTTCTTATTCTGTCTTCACGATGTTGAAAAGGCTTCAGGTTTTGTTTCCCAAAGAGTACTTTCTTCATTTCTCTTCCCTCAACATTGATTTCATGCCCTTAAATACATTACGTGTGAAGCTGTGATTTTTGCCCTGCAATCAAGCCAGGAATGAAGTTAATCTCAGCCCATTACACTACTAATGCTTATCTTCACCTCAGGATGTTTTCCAAAGTACTTACAAGTCATTAAGGCTTATAGGACCGAGTGGTTTGCTAAGTTCCCACTTTGTTTCAAAACTAGTGTGACCATATAATTTATTACCTTAACCAGGATACTTTTAGTGGAAAAGGAGGCTCTATTAATAATTATGCTAGGATAACTGGCATTAACTGGGACTGTCCCAATCAGACAGGCACATTTATTAGATGTCCCGTGAAAAGATGTCTCTGGGAGGGAGAAGGCTCTACAATCTAACACCAGGACCCCCTCTCCCGGGCTTATTTTCTATTTTAACATCCAATTCATTTTTTCTCATGTATCTTCTTGCAATGTATAAGAACACATTTATTTATGCATTTAAAAATATCTGAATTCCTCAGCCAACTTTTCTGTTCTGTATGGCAGGATGTTATACCCACCATGGCACTCAACGCATGGTAGAGATGCTCAGTTAATGCTTTTTGGTTGAAGGAATGAATAAGCCTACCACTCAGAGGCATCTGACTGATTATTCAACAAGATCCCAATATAAGTAGGGTTTTTGGAAAGGAAGCAAAAAGTCAGAGAATGGATGACTTTGGTCAGTTTCAGACCTAATCAATGTTGCTTTGTCATTTTGGTGTCTGGGGTAAATCCCACCATTTTCCCACCACCATTTTCCACCAGTGGCTTAGGAGTGGGTTTTGTGCTGGGAAACATTTGCGTTTAATGGCATTCCAAAATGTATCAGTAGTGAATGTAAAGGTGTAATACAGTATTTTTTCTTCCTTCAAGAGAAATGGAGCCAAAGAGTGGTTTTCTGGCTGCTCTGGGAGCCCACAGGGGGCAGGGCTTTGGGTCTAGAACAAAGGCTTCAGGGGCCATTCATCACCAGCACATGATCAGCAACAAAATTCTACCAGATCATTACACTAGTAAGGTTTCAGAAAACTGACTCACACGAATCAAACTCAGAAGACAGCAGTAAATGGACTGGCATGCTAAACCTGAAAATTTACAAAGAAAGTTAGGCCAAGCATACCAGAACACTCTAGTCTACTGGTCAGCATAATCTACCCTATGGAGCAACGTGAATTAATACCCAAAGGCTGCTTAGGAATGTAGACGCCAGGTAGGTAGTTGCATGATCAAGTTTTGAGAGTCTGGAGAGCTCAGGTCCTCGAGGGATGTAAATAATGTCAAGTGCTTAGAGTCACCTTGCAGAAATACGTCTTCTCTTTAGAGAACCCCCCTCCTTTACACAACTGGATAAGCACAGATGACTATAGTTTTAATACGAAGTACTGAGTTGTTTGTAATAATACATACATTTAAACTATGATAAGATTTTTAAGATTTTAAATGGGACAATAAATAAGAAAATAAGCAAAAAATAAGAAATATCAGATTCGAGGAGGAAAAAAAAAAGAGGGGACAGAAATAACTTGAGGGTTTCATGGGAAATATAGTCTGTGAAGTCCTGCATCCTTGACAAAAGTGGACTTAGCTTGAAATTTCCAGTAGCCAGGATGGAGAAAAAAATTGATCGATTCTTCCTCTTCAAGTCCCATGTATCATCTCTTCCTGCCTGACATGTTACCAAAGAAGTGAGTAATTAAGTTATATCCTGGTTTTAAAGATTAGATTGGATGAGAAGACTACCCACTTTTTCTAGGGGCAGATTTACATGCCACCTCATAGGGATGGTACTTCTACATATGGTATCAAACATAAGGTATTTGTTTCCTAAGCTTATTTCCAAACTCTGTAGACACTGTCCTACTTGGAAACAGAGCCCTGTCTACTGACTCCAATGCATCACTTGATAATAATCATAAAGACACACACAGATTTTTTTTTTTTTTTGAAAAGAAAGAAACACTTTATCCCCTTGACACATACATATAATGGCCTGCTGCAATTGAGGCAGTATCTTGACTCATTTCCCTTTTTTGGCGTGGTGAAGAAAGAAGATTCCTTCCATGATTAGACAAGACTTTAAGTTCCTTCTTATAATGTAAAGACTGAAAATTTTCATAATAAAGTCACCTTAACTCAGCCATTGAGCTGGGACTTGGGAGTATTTTTGTTTTAGCGAGCTTGTTGTCAGAGCTCTTATTTATTGTGATCTAAACTATGTTTGACAACAGAATGACCAAAAACTTACATTTGTCCAAACGTTAGGATACTGAGTTTTATGGCTATATCTATGTACATATACACACAAGAACCCAAGGGAAGTCCAGCAGCAAAATGAAGAAAACTCTGTGGCATGAACATATTTTAAAAACATAATAACAAGTCATGTAGAAGGTGGTATATTGCTAACTTCCTAGACAAGGAAATATCACAGCCTTCCTGATATTCAGGGATTGCATTCAATTAAGCATCCAGTAATTCCATCCCTCATTAGAGATAATCGGTGTCTGGAAACTAGATTGATAGGCGTTTCTAAAATTTTGGCTACAATTATATAGAAGAAATTATACTGGAATTATAGAAAAATCATAAGGAAATTATTTAGTAGAACATTCACAACCAGCTGATGGGTAAAAATACCTTTTTCCTCTACCTTACTCCAGGATTAGTTCTGATTTATTTATCAGGATTTCATTTTTTAGTCTAAAACATATACTTACTGGAGGCAAAACGTGGAACGATCTTGTTTATAAGAAACATAACGAACTCATGGGCCAAAATAGATTTTTACAAGTTTAATGCCCTGACTTAGCAAATGCTGATACTATAGGTTGGAAAGAGATGGAGCTTGAAATTTAAATCTCTGAACCCTAAGCTCTGAACTAATCTATTACGTGACTATAATAAATAAAAAAGTGTGTGTGTGTGTGTGCGCGCACGCACGTGTGTGTGTGCCTTTTCCCAAAACTAGGGTCTTTGGCTTTTGTCAGATTCTCACAGAGTTTTTAACTTTCAAAAGATTAAGTTTTATTATTTTACCGGCGAATTTGGAAATCTGTATATTGCCACAGTGTTGATAGGATAAGGTAAGAGTAGGATAAATATAACTAAAACTTCAGAGGCTTAGCTTACTGGTGATAGAGTCAGATGTATTTTGTGTAAAAAAGAAAGCACAACACAGGCATAGATCCTGTGAGTTATACCTTGCTTCCCCTGAGGGGATTCCCTTTTTACGGAGTGAAAAGTAGACTTTCTAGGAAAAAAAAAAAAAACAACCTGAGATCTGCCATGAAAATATGACTTAAAGAAAAGAAGAAAGTGGGGAAAGCCATCACTTGTACACATCTGTATGCATATGTATTACCTGTGTGTGAACTGTATGGGTATGCAATATACAAACATATAATTTTTTAAATGATTGTTTTTTCAGTAACAGTGAAGTCAAATTTTAGTTCTAATTTTTCTGAAGTCTTTTCCATCGTATAGCTTTTTAATTTTTTTAAATATTTTACATTTTAAGTAATCTCTGCACCCAATTTGGGGCTCTAACTCACAACCCTGAGATCAAGAGTCACATGCTCTTAAAATTTTTAACTTCTTGTTTACTTTAGAGAGAGAGAGAGCACGAGCAGAGGAGAGAGGGCAGAGGGAGAAAGACAGAGAATCCCAAGCAGGCTCCACGCTCAGCACGGAGCCTGACACGGGGCTCGATCCCACAACCCAGGGATCATGACCTGAGCAAAAACCAAGAGTAAGACACTTAACCGACTAAGCCACGTAGGCCCCTCGTGTAGTGTTAATTACAGCATTTCTGAAGGATTTCTTTGTTCATTACGTACCATAAAGGTAACATTGAAAATGTTATTTAGCAAAATGTATGCTTTACCAAACTTATTATAATATCTGATCTACTGATAAGCGTATACCACAGCTACACATATACACAGCAATAAACAAAAAAAAGCTTTATTTTCAAACTTTTAAACAAACATCACTTTCTTTCACTTCTGGCTGGAGTCACACCTGCCCCAGATGAGGATCGTCCTGTTTTTCACCTGTCAGAGCCACATAATATACCACAAATAGCAACACAAAGAAAAAGGTGCTATCGTTAAGGAAGCTGGCTTTGTGTTATGTTATATAATTTACAGGAGTTACAAAATTTTATGCGATTGTTTTAAGGATCTGTAGCGGAAAGGAAAAAGACATACTGAACGCACGTCCCTTAGATACTGGTAGACTTATGGAATAAAATTAGTGAGGATGCAGTGAAATAATCATCACTGGTGTTGCAGGGTCTATTAAAGCTTGGATAACTAAACTTAGTTTCCTGTAGGGGCACATCAAAACACATATGGCTTCCTACAAAAACATGTAACGCAATAATATAATTTCATGCCTCAAAGGATAACGCAAGGCCTGAGTTTAAGGTTACTTTCCATAGGAGATAGGATTAAGCCTTTCTGATTTAAAAAGGAGAACACACAAGAAAGTCTATCATCCTTCTCAGCACAGAGACTAACTGAAGACCAAATTCAAGGTCCCTTTGAGGACAAAATACAGAATATGTTTAGATCTACCTTAAACAGGACCCTCTTCCCACCTGGCTAATGATCTCGAATCTTTATGCTTTTATGGTAACCGGCTTATAAATAGTCACTAACCTTTGGTCTTACATTTACAAAATTGGTTAATGACTAGCCCAGTGCTTTGCGTTGTTAAAATATTGAAGGCTTCCAAAGTTGTTCATTAAATACTGCGGTGACTTGGGTATATGGTTTCACAATTTTAACCCTGGTGGAGTCAAAATATCTGGGGCTTACAATTTTTGTTTTTACACTATCTATCTTACAGGAAACCCACAGAGTGAATCCTCAGATGATGCTGGCATTTGTGGTACAAAATCCGCCATGATAAAGCTGGTTGACCAACTGAAGTTCAGAGGTAAATGGACAGCAGTGACAAAGGAGTTATACTAGTTTCTTATTGCTGCTGTGACAAATTACTGCAAATTTGGCAGCTGAAAGCAACACAAATTTATGATTTTACAATCTGGGAAGCTGAGGTTCGAAACGGGTTTTACTTGGCTAAAATCAAGGTGTAGGTAGGGTTGCCATTGCTTCTGAAAGCTCTAAGGGAGGAACTATGCTCTTGCTTTTTCCATCTTCTAGAGGCTTCCTGATGTCTTGTCTCATGCCCCCCTCCTCCATCCTCAAAACTAAAAGCACAACATCTTCACATCTCTGACTCATACTGCCCTACTTCTGTCATTTTTAAGGACCCATGTGATTACATTGAGCACCCCTGGAAAATCCAGGATCATCTTTCTATCTCAAGACCCTTAACTGAATCACATCTACAAAATCCCTTTTGCCAGATTAGGTTACGTTCACTAGTTCCAGAGATTAGGACATGCACATTTTTTGGGGTGGGAGGTCATTATTCGACTATCACAGGAGTGTTGACAATATTCAATTATTTTTAAAATGAAAATAAATTTATCTTTAAGTGTACAAATAACAGAAACATTTACTTATATAAAAGACTATAGATAAAGTTCCTGGGAACACTTTTTTGGTCTTTTCTTTCTCTTTCTCCTTTCTGATTTGAATTAATATGGGTCATCACTCTCGATGTTCAGAGGTCCTTCGTTTTTGTTTTCAGAGGAAGACACGCTCTTATTCTGAATGGCTGAGTCGCTACCATTATTTCTAAATGTAGTTCTTTCTGCTGTTCTGGGATCGGGCTCTATCCATTCCCTTCTCATTTTGGAACTCTCTTTCTCTGCCATTTTCCTTTCTGAATGAACACATGGTAAGGCTTCCTTTTGAAAAGAACAAACAAACAAAACAAACAACAAATATTGCTTTCATTAACTCTGCCACTCCCCTGAAAGATAATGGCTCTTTACTTCCCCTTAATGTTTAAACATCTTGGAAGACTATTACACAGCAGCTAAGCCCAATGTTTCCTTCCCATCTCATTATGCTGCTTGCAATGTGGCTTCTGTTCTCACTATTCAAAGCAAACTTCCCCCTCAAAAGTCATTAATAAATCCCTATAAGCCAAATACAATAGGCATTTTTTGGGGACGTCTGGGTGTCTCAGTTGGGTAAACATCCGACTCTTGATTTCAGCTCAGGTCACGATCTCATGGGTCATAGGTTCAAACCTTGCATCAGGCTCTGCACTGATGGTACAGAGCCTGCTTGAGATTCTCTCTCTTTTTCTCTTTGATCCTCCTTCCCTCTCTCTCTCTCTCTCTCTCTCTCTCTCTCGCTTAAAAATAAATAAACATTAAAACAAAGCAAAACAATGGGCACTTTCCAGTTTTCATCCTTACCTTCTGTATACATCATACTACGGTGTTGGCTACCCCTTGTGGCTTAGAACTCCTCCCTATTTTGTATGTTTTCCCTCAAAACCCTTTGCCTAATTTTTAATGATTCCCTATCTATTCTTCCCCCCTTGGCATCTTCATTTACTACCATTTTCACCTTTTTAACAGATGATCTCAAAAATTCCTTGGTAAGCAAGTGCTCCGCATCCTTTTAGAGGAAGCAAGTTGCCTTAGAAAAAATTGTGGAGCCAGATGGATCCTACTTTTCTGCCACTGAGTAATGTTCTCACTATAAAATGTGGCTAAGATTGCATGTTGGTGGTATGTTTTCATAATTAAGTGAGATAATATGTAAAGTGTTCAGCATATCGCAGGCACTAGATTGGAGCTCAAGTTATCAGTCCTTTTTTCTCTCCTTCCTTGTACAAAGAGGCAGACCTTAAATTCAGTAAGCTTAAAATGTCCAGTCTCATATTGCCCATACCCTATCTCTATCTAGTATTTCCTGCTCTCTGTTAGACATCTAAGGTAGGTGCCCCAATAGCACATCAAGTTCAATCATCCCTAAGTGAATTTATTAACCTTCCCCAAATGTTTGTCTCTACCTGAAGCTATGTTTCTAGTAACCATGGAAGCCTTCTTCTGGTGTGTGATTTGCCTTGGCCCCATTGTGCAATTTGGTCCCGATTCTATACCCACAACGTATCATGTACCCATTTATAATTTTACTTCTAGGAATCACCAAGCTGGTTTAGAGCTTTATAGCCCTTTTCAAGGCTACTGCAATACACTCCTATCTACTTTAATTCCAAGCCCTGTTGCTAAATGCATCTTCCTGAAGCACTGTTTGAAACTCTCCCTCCCTCATGTAAAAATCTCCAGATGCTCCCTATCCTTTCCTAAATAAACTTCAGGATTCCTTTTTGGTTGGCATTCAAGGCTCTTGACAAGTATGGTGCAACATTGCTTGCAGAGTAAGTATTCTCCAATGTCTCCCTCAGGGGTTATCCATCCTACTTGTGTGTGTGTGTGTGTGTGTGTGTGCGCGCGCACGTGCACATGCGCGCCCTTCATTTTTAAGCAGTGGTCTCACTTTTTCAAAGCTAAATCATAATATAGGGAGCCCTCCACCAATATGAACTGGGTAGGAATCCTACTCCAGTCTCAACCAATCTTACCCTCATGCTCTTGGTGGCTCCTGGTGTGATGAACCCTTTGAATCCTGGCATAGCCAGTGTACCCCTTTTCTCCCCAGAAATGTCTCAAACTTTTCATCCCCTGGGCCATTATTCCAAGTATTGCTTTCGCCTTCAAAGAGCTGGTGAAATCATATCCATCCTATGATACCCATCTTAGCTGTAGAATTACCTCCAATTATTGTAGTCGAGTGGGATCTTCACCTCTGTCTGTGTCTAGCAGCCGGTTAATATCCAGCCGAAGGGCCCTTGAGATTCTGTTTTATACCATCGTCATTTAGGTTTACATCTTACTTTCTGTCCTGTACAGTAATTTCCCTGAGGACCAGAAGTTTTCAATTTTAAAACTCATTTGACTATTCCTTTCACATAAAAGGGTTTGATAGAGAGGATGCTCAATGAAACATTAGTGTGGTAAGTTTGTATGTACTGCTTGCAGCTTTGAAATTCCTGGAAACTCTAAAGAAAATTGTGATAATCATACTTCTAAGAGTTTAGTTTCATAGTTATTATAACTGAAAATATACATGTATGTATAAGTATATGTATATGCCTATGTATACACATACGTATGTATGCAGATATAAAAATATCCGAATATCAGAAAATAAACATTTCAGAATGATTCATTTATAATAAGTTCATAATTAGACTTATCTTTTTTTTAATGTTTATTTTGGAGAGAGAGAGAGAGAGAGAGAAAGACTGAGTGTAAGTGGGGGAGGGGCAGAGAGGGGTGGGGAGACACAGAATGTGAAGCAAGCTCCAGGCCCTGAGCTGTCAGCGCAAAGCCTGATGCGGGGCTCAAACTCGTGAACTGCGAGATCATGACCTGAGCCAAAGTCAGCTGCTCAACCTCCTGAGCCACCCAGGCGCCCCTAGACCAATCATTCTTTAATGTTTTATTTATTTTTGAGAGAGAGAGTGCAAGAAGGGGAGGGGCGGGGAGGTTGGACAGAGGATCTGAAGTGGGCTTTGCCCTGACAACAGAGAGCCGGATGCGGGGCTCGAACTCTTGAACCGTGAGATCATGACCTGAGCCAAAGTCCGACGCTCAACAAACTGAGCCATTCAGGTGTCCCTTAGACTTATCTTTGATAGAAAATTTTAACCTAGGAAAACAAGGAATAAAACCAAAAGCAATACCTTGCTTTCATAGGTTAATCAATGGCGCCATTTTTTGTTCAAGTAGCCAGGTGGATCATGCGTCCAAGGGCCTGTGGTCGGTGCTTTGGTTTTGGTGAGTCAGCACAGGTGCATCCCATAATCAGAGGGGTACAGTTACAGTCCTCATGGTGGAGAGTTTTGATATTTCACAAGAACTCCCAGACATTGTATGGTATTCTGATTCTCTGTGATCACAAAGGCTTCTTCAGAGAAAAAAACTTAAAGGCTTAGTAACGGCTGTTTGAAAAATCACTTTCAGTAATATGTTTAATTACATTTCTACCTTAAGAATTAAGTTTTGCTCTTCTTTTAAGATGTAATCCATGTCAGGCTGCTTTTTAATTCACAACCCATAGTTATTTCAGCACCGTGCAATACAAATAACTTGGCTTGCCACCAAAAAATATCGTTTTCAGGAACCCGAGGTGCTCATCTTCGATTTTCTCATTTTCCCTCCCAATACATAAATGAAAATGAGTTCAAAGTGGCTGCCTGAATTCCCAAAGTCTCTCAGAAAAAAAATGAAATCTTCTTTTCCCAGACCACAGTGTAGTGAAATAAATTAGTATAATGATTTATGTTTACTGTTTTAGTCAATTCTGATAGAGATTATAGAGACAAAATGACAAACTGCCTTAGTGGTAAACTTAAATCATGTCGGCCAATCTTTAGTTTTTCCTTACCCTAATTGCTCCTCCTGTTCATTTATCTTCCCAGACAATCTTTGGAAGAAATACTAGTTCAATCAGTGCATGTGCAAACCACCCGAGATAAAAAAGTTTAGTCTAATTTGTCTCACTACATTGTAATGCCTCCAGTAAACAAATCTTGGTTTGAAGGAGACTGAAGAAATCTGAATAATTATGGTGCAAAATGCTTTCCCTTTGCATCTCTAAAGATACCATTTATACCCAGGTTGTTTGTCTCTCCACTCCTCACTCTATACTTCATTTTCTTGGTGTCTTTGAAAACAGTGCTGATACCCAAATTGGAGCTGAGAACTGCTTGCGATATTTTTATTCACACTGTTCAAGACCCATTCAGTACAAAAGTAAAAGGTATAGACTTTTTAAAGGAAAATGTCCCTCTGTAGTCTATCTACACGGCAAAACAATGTGTTGAGAATTGAAGTTTATAGGGACAATAAAGAGATTCATGTTTAAAATGGAGATAAAACTCTAGCTCCATGAAGACTGCTGGAAAGCACATAGCCTTTCACATGATGAGAACAGGGTTAAGAGTGTGTTCTTTGCGTCACACGCAAAATGTGATTTTAGAATGGTCATACCAAGTGTCAAAAACTGGACTAGTTTCCGGCTACATTACTTTTCACTCAGGGGGACTAGGGAATTCAGGGAAACTGGTTTGTAGCCAGTTTCTTTGGGTCTTTATTGAAGAGTTTTTATTGAACAGAATGTCATCACCATGTTGGAAAATGTATTAAACCAGGGTTGTTATGATTAAGGGCTTTTAATTTTTTTTTTCCCCCAACACAGAACAAACCCTACTTCTCTGACTTCTCCCTGGATCCACCAGAGAGAAGGCTCTAAATGTGAGCTGTTCAGGGAAGCCAATGTCAAGCTAGGTGCCCTTGTCAACAAGAGTGGGGTTGACGTGACCACACTGCAGCAGCCCCCTGTCACTCTTGCGTGCATAGGGAGAAAGACCACTAAGGCCCTTGGTGGCCTGTCGAAGTCACAGTGTGCACTTGATGCCCATCACAGAAGTGTCTGATGTGACTCCCTAGGAGGTTCAGAGGAGGCTTCCTTGTCGTGCCATGGCTCGACAGCATACCTCAAACCCACAATGTGGGTTTTCATGTTGTCATGAAGTGTTAGACCTAAGGGGTCTTAGAAACCATCTCTAAAGAGACAGATATGGACATAATGGAGACACTGTGGTCTAGAAAGGGTAAAGGACTTTCTTAAGAGCATCTGGGAAAGAAGGTGGAGAGCTGGGATGGGGACTTGGATCCTACCACACCCAGAAGACTGCCTATACTCTACAGACCCACCCTTACTAGAGAATAAAAATAAAGCAAACCAAAGAAACACATACACGAGAGAAGGCTTGAGATGTTAAAGCAAGCTTGACTCTTTCCTGGTCAGAAGAGTTACTTCTCTGCTAACGTACTTGGACTAGGGCACCTAATGCTTGCTTTGAGTCTTCTCTTTTAAAGAGTAACAGAGTGATTAATTAACCACTGTGTACAAATCACTGTGCTCGGAGCTTTTGTAGAGAGCACAGAAGACCACCGCATGACCACAGGAAGCTCACGTGCCGGCGGATGAGAAGCGAGGGCAAATGATCTCAGAGGATCAAAGTCATGTGCACCAAGGGGGTAGCCACAGGTTATTTGTAGCTAAAGAAATATCGTGAGAGAACAGATTACATGGATATAAAATTTCTCTTCGTTAGTGGATCTTGACTGTGAATGGGAAAAAAAATGAATGGTGTCTCTACAGGTGAATAACACAGCTAAGTTGAGGTGTTGCCATTCAAGTGACAGTCGAGTCATATAAATGCCCGTCTTCCTCTTTCAAAGTCAAAAGAGAAAATAATGTGCAATGTGTACGGATAAGAAACAAACGGACCCATAGTTTTTGTGTACTTTACAATTTAAGTGACCAACAATACACATGTCATAGCATTCTAGTTCTCTGCTGTGGGACTTGGTTACAGGGAGACGCATGTTCCTGCCGAGCTAATATTGATCAAATGCTACTGTGTGCCAGGCATTGTCACAGGCACTTTGATGTATTTTATCTCAAGCCCTCATCGCAGCCGTCCTATAAATAATGGCTACTATCTCCATTTTACAGATGAGAAAATTGGATTTTAGAGAGGTTAAGTAATGTGCCTAAGATCACATAGCTAACAAATAGCACAGCCAGAATTTTAACCAGATCTGAAGACTCCCAGTCTCTACGCTCTTCTCCTTTATCCCATTGCTAAAGCGTGCTGCTTTGGAGAATAGAGAAGGAAATGAATCATTTCCACCCGGAGAAACCAGAAGAAAACAGGGACGGGGAATGGTGTGGGCCTCAGAGGCACACACAGTATGACTGACCATGCTCCTGTCTTTTTCTTTCTCTGACAAGACCCCGTGTGCTACCCGAGAACCATGTGAGCACAGGTGGATTTGAACTCTTTTCTTCTGCCTCCTCCAGTGGGAGGGAAGCGTGAGGGGGTAGATTTGAGCCAGATTCCACATGCGTGTGCAAGCTGATGACTTTGGCGGTGAGCATACTATGTAGCTGTGCTGGGTTAGAGGGAGAAAAAGAGAAGGCGAGTCTGGAGCCTTTATGTACATAATGCATGTTCCTGACGCCCATGTTTGGAGGGCAATTTATGCTAGTTTGCCATTTTAGTAACCAAGCGTTTCTATTACAGTAAAGCAACTCGATATATCACAGGGAACCTTGGCTTTCACGACAAACCCTATCAACACCAACAAAAAGAACAAAACAACAAGATCACAAACGAGAAAAGGTTCTCAGAGCAAATTAGTTGGTATCAGACAATGGTCACAAAATATTCCGGTGAACTCTCTCTCTTTAGATAGGAAATATTTTTTTTTTTTGTAATTAAGAAATTAAAGAGAAAGATAAGAGGATCTTCACTTCTGTATGAGTGAGGACATAATTCATGCCGAGCCTTTGAATTCTTATCACTTTTCCCATGATACTCATTTATCATGGTCATCTAACTGCTTATCAGGCCTGCAAGAGGTAAGACATCAAACAGTGCAAGCAATCTCGAGCCCTTGAAGAAACCATGATATTGGGCATGACCCTTCAAAAGGCGTCCTCATCAAACAGAAGCTATGTCAACTCTCTCGCCTGGCAAGAGGTTATAACGCTAAAGATAAAAGACTTGATGTTACCAGGAAAACAGGAGAAGCTACATTAAAAAAAAGACCGAGATAAATTTCCTCTTTTTTTTTTTTTTTCCTGAGCTCTTTTCCATGATTGTTCTCTGCAATTCACTTTATACAGAATTGCTTGGCAACAGCTTTCTGAAGGAAAAAGCTTCGGGGAAAAATGTGTTGTTAAAAACTTAAAGAATTATTTATTTGTGTCATTTTATCTGGGATCTCCCAGCCTATCTGCCCGGCTGCGACGCAAAAATTCAAAGACACCAGAATGAGAAGGGACCGGGGAACTGGTTGAGAGAAAAGGGTTGGATGAAGAGCTCAACATGGCGTCACTGGATACATCATAATAAAATGTCACAGCCTCAAAAGAGTCCTGATATCAACGCATTCCACAGAAGGGAGCACCTACGTAAGGCTATCTACGTACGATCCAGGTGGACGGTGCGTAGACAGTAATTGAGCAGCTACATCTGAGCTGTCACAACCACAGCAATGTTCGAAAGCATCCGTCAGGAAGTGCAACAGGTCTATCCCTAGCTTTGGCTCCAAGCAGAGATTATGAAATCTTCACTCCTTCCACTGGCCTATGGAGGAACTCTCTCATCCTGTAGTGAGAGAGGGTGGGCGCAGCCTCACCGATGGGAATGCTGGAGATTGGCATTCACAGAGCACAGTGGAAGGAAGCCTAGCCTTCTGTGGGGAGCCCCTGTAGCAGCTGAGGCTATGTCTTCACTAAGCACATAAGCAAGATGAATGGTATGAAACAAGACGTAGGAAGATAAAACCTTTTACACAAAGGAGGGTCTGGATGGAATGTGAGTGACCCAGAGTCACCCACTGGTCATACTAGGCAAAGGTTCATTTGCAGGCTCTTGAGTGCAGAGGAAGGGGGATCTGACATAAGCATCTCTCTTTCTTAGAGCATGAAGTCCACACCTGAGATCTGTGAGCTCCAGGCTTTCCCCAATGACCTCAGGGGGACCGGAAACATTTAAAATTGTTAGAAAAATTTGTAACGTTGTTGTGTAAATGTGCATTTTTTCCCCCCGAGGAAATGATTCTCAGATGTGTCCAGAATGCAAAAAAAAAAAAAATGCTGAGCATGGCTTTAATACCTACTGTAATATAGGTAAGTGCGTTGCTCTTACGCACAGAGGATGTGTCATAACTCAAAAAGTTATTCTCAACACATTTTTCTATCGTCTTAGTTTTCATAGTTGTGAATTCAAAGACTCTTTTAAGTTTTTCCACATTGCTATATGCAAGAGGGCAGTTGCTGCCTTGTTATGGGCACCAACAGTTTGATTCAGAGTGTGTAGAAAACGAGATGAGGTTTAGTTCCAGATGTCTCCAGGGGCCAGGGGCTTATAGAAGGTCAAGCCATAATATGATAAAACACAGTGAAACTCATCCTTTCTCTTGGGAGGCTATGGAGAACGAAGGAGCGTAAGTCAGAGGAGCCACAAGTCAGTTCTTGTGAACAATTATTATAACAAAGTGCATGCCCAATACATTGCCAGATTTTCCAGATTTCCAGGAAAATTTAGAGATCTGAATTTTTCACAATTTCTGCTCTATCAAGGATATCCAGAAAAAGTGCTACTAGGATGTATGGATCTTTATTTGATAGAATACTGAGCTATAAATCTTAGTTTTAGCTAACATGTATTACATGCCTTGAAATTTTTCTTTAAGGTTTGTACAACTCAAAATATTTGAATGTAAATGCTAATATGTAAGAATACGTAGGCAGTTGGAAGTTCATTCCTCTTTAAAGGTGTAGTTGATCATATTTTCCGCAGTATATAGAGGGTCACTAGGAAGAAGCCCAAGAAAAGCATCCCTTCGGGTGTTTGGAGGAGACGTGAACTTGATCTACGTTGTTTCCGAGGACAGATGGAACTTGTGATCCTAATTCTGAAGAGCGGCCGATAGTATTTCAGAAAGGACGTTTTACCATGTATATCTAGAGAAATGAGGTAGCACAGAAGCACACAAATGAAAAAGAGCGTTTATGGAACCCAAGGTCCAGGTGTGTTTTTTTTTTTCCCTCCGGAGACGAGAAGAGCTGGTCACAAGTCAGAGCACTGGCAGTGAGACACAGAGGGCTCGTGATCTGGTGAAAAAGAAAGTGTGGGCTATTTGTTTTGACAAGAGAGGTGCGTCTACTGAACAGGAGGGTTGAGTTTCTCGTTTGTCCTGGACACCTACCAAGCTGAGAGACTCAGATACCAAACTCGACTCAGCCATACCCAGGAGACATTTACTCTCGCAAGCCCGGTAGCTAATGGGCAGTGTTGGAGGAAAGCCCTAAGGGATCACATGAGGTTTGCGTTCTGTTCTTGCAGAAATCCAATGCTTATGAAAAGGGCTGATTTCACGGTCGGCTAACTTGTAATCCCTTCGCTTTAGTTCCAGCCACAAGAGTCAAAGGGTATTTAGTATGTTCGAAAAGGCTTCTCTTTATGTAGGGAAATATGGAATTATTTTAGATGCATTAGACCTCTATGTTTTATCTATGCTTTATATATACATAACATCGAGGTATAGTTGACACACAACGTTACATTACTTTCAGCTGGACAACAGTGATTTGACAACTCCATACATCATGCTGTGCCCCCCACAAGTGTAGCTACCAGCTGTCACCTTACAGTGCCATTACAGTACCATTGACCATATTCCCTATGCTGTACCTTTTATGCCTGTCGTTTATTCATTCTATAACTGGAAGCCTGTAACTCCCACTCTCCTTAGCCCATTTCGCCCATCCCACACACCCCCTCCTCTTTGGCACCCACCAGTTTGGAAACAGACCTGTTTCCACGTTGTTTGTTCGTTTGTTTCGTTTTCAGATTCCACATAGAAGCGAAATCATATCTTATTAGTCTTTTGCTGACTTATTTCACTTAGCACAATGCCCTGTAGGTCCATCCATGGTTTTGCAAATGGCAGTACCTCATTCTTTTTTATGCCTGGATAGTATTCCACCGTATCTATACCACATCTTCTTTACCCATTCGTCTACGGTATTTCTATTTTTAATTTTTTGAGGAACCTCTGTGCTGTTTTCCATAGCAGCTGCACATGCCCACCAAAAGTACATCAGAACTCCTTTTCCTCCACATCCTTGATTAGGTCTTTGGACTTAAGGACACTCACAGGTGCCCACTGTGGGGGCCATGCCTAAGAAGAGAAGGACACTCTTTAAGATTGCTGTGGACTACTGTAGTAACCAAATGCATTTGTTCCAAAAGCTCTTAAAAGCTCAGCATCCATTTTAGCTGCTTTGTAAGAAAAACTGAGCTGGAAAAGAGACAACCACATTAGTTCATTCTCTATATAACTTCTCTGTTGTCCCCTCAAACCCCACCGTTGGTTAAAGTTTTCACACATTTCTTGCTGCCCTATCAAAATGGGATATCCAGACAAAATCTTTCTAATGGTAAATTTCATATCTTATTTTATCCCCAGTGGCTGTTTGCCTAAAATTTGTTCCTTCTTAGGAGTCTCAAGTTAGTAGAAAAAGCAAGATCATTTATTTTGTGCCCCTCGAACAGGGAAGTGGTATGGAATGTTGATTTCTGATCAATCTCAAATTAAGAGAGAGTTTCTTCATCTTGTGTTGTTGTTGAAGGGAACCATTCTTTAGAAAATAAGATTTTTGGATCTCTGAATGTAGTGCATTCCCAAATTAACACAGAACACTTCTGTGAACTCTGAAACGCAAAGACCATTATTCATGATATAGAAATTGGTTAATTCGAAGAAAATTTTAAAGGAAAACAATCTATTTGTGGAAAGAAAAAGTAAACCATTAAAAAGTTTCTATAATTATCAGTCTTAAGCTTTCTACAAAATTGGAAAACGAGCCTGATTTTTGGAGGGCTCTTTGTGTGGGTGTATGTATGATATTCTGGAAAGAAGACCTGCCATGTGAGAGGAAAGTCTAAAGGAAGAGTCTTAGGCATATCGCAGAAGAGTTAAAAGCATAGAAATCAGAAATCAGACTCATTCTAATCCCACCACCTCTACCACATATTATCCCCTCTGTAAAAGGGGAAAAAATTATAGTATCCACCTCATAGGGTTTTTGTGTTTTTGTTTGTTTGTTTGTTTCTTTTGAGACTTAAATAAGATAATACCTTCAAAATACTTAGAACACTGCCGGGCACATGGTAAGAATTCCTTTTGCTTTTTCCTTTTTTAAAAAACATTTACCATTCCCACAAGTGTGTAGTGATATCTTTTTGTGGTTCTAAATTTGCATTTTCCTGGTTAATCATGTTGAGTGACTTTTCATGACCTTAAAAGCTATCTGCGTGTTTTCTTTGGTGAACTGACTGTTCAAATGTTTCGTCCATTTTTTGCTCCAATAGGTGTATTAAATCTTCTCTCTTCACCATGTCCTAAGGAAAGGATGGTCATCCTGCACTGGCAGGGCAGGTCACAAGAGAAATGGTAAATACAAAATGTTCATAAAGAGTAACTCAGAGTTGCCTCATAGCCAGTCACTAATAGCAATGATGTACAGGAATAGAGAGAGGTTGGTAAATCGCATCTTTGTACTCTTAGGATTTGCTGTTGACTTGTCGCTGGAGGAGTTTCTAGTAGAATTTGGTTATGGTGCTGGTATCTGAGCACAAAGATAACATCCAGTTTGGGGGGGGGGGTGCGGCTAACATGAGAGAAGTGACCTCCAGCCTTTTAGACAAGGAGACACCTGCTTTGACCTCCAGTAATGTCAGATCTTGCTCACTCTGGTGGCCTTTTTGATGTATCTCCGTTGGCTAGGTTACAGACCCCAGTTATTCAATCAAACACTAATGTATGTGTTGTTTTGAAGGTATTCTGTAAATGTGATTAAAGTCCATAATCAGTTGACTGTAAGAGAGAGTGTCCTAGTTAATTTGGGTGTGCTTGATTCAATCCATTGAAAGATCTCAAAAACAGAGTTGAGCCTTTCCTGAAGGAGAAGAAATTTCCCCTGTGGCCAGCCTGTGACAGAGAGTTACCTGTCCTGATGATGTGCCCTGTGGGTTTTTGCCTTGCCTAGTTAGCCTTGACAATTGCATAAATCAACTTCTTGGAATAAATTTCTCTTTTTTTAAGAAAAAAATTATTTATTTATTTTGAGAGAGAGAAAGAGAGAGATAGAGAATGAGCAAGGGAGGGGCAGAGAGAGAAGGAGAGAGAGAATCCCAAGCAGGTTTCACACTGTCAAGGCAGAGCTTGATGTGCAGCTCAAACTCAGGAACCGTGAAATCATGACCTGAGCAGAAATCAAGAGTCAGATGCTCAACCAGCTGAGACACGCAGGTACCCATCTCTCTTTTTTCAATTATTATAATATATATTATATTATATTATATTATATTATATTATATTTTATTTTATTTTATTTTATTATTATAAAATATTATATTATTATTATTATTCTAAAGTAGGCTCCACACCTAGCATGGGGCTCAAACTCCACGGCCTTGAGATCAAGAGTCACATGCTCTACCAACTGAGCCAGCCAGGTGCCCCATAAGTCTCTTAATATAATACCATACTGGTTCTGCTTTTCTGGTTGAACTTTGATACAGTCCTCCACTGACTAGCTTCGTCTTGGCCCACGTAGCCTTGGCCTCGTTTTTCAGAAAGCTGTTTTAGCCCACACAACTTTTAAAAACCAAATTCGTTTCAAGTTGTTTCTTGCAAACAAGATGTAACTGCAGCTAAAACAAAAATACTTCCATAAACTGTCTTTTGGTAGAGTCAGTAACCTATTTGAAGTTTTGTGACTAGTGATGTACCTATTTACACCATTTAATTTTTTTGTTTTCTATTTACACTTATTTTTTCATTTGCTTCCCCTCCTTCTCTTTTTCTGCATTTAATTGGACTGTTAAAATTTTCAACATTTCTGCTTCTGTTCTCCCTTGCTGGTTTGATACCTATACCATCCATCCACATTTTTTTAGTAGCCACTGTTATTTTATATCCATGTTTATTTATATTTTTAGTAACAACAAAGAAAGTTATTCTATAACTCTTCCCAAACACGCCCTAAAACTTGCCAGGTTTTAAATACTATCATACGACCGCAGACAAAATATTGTTTCTTGCAGAGCTTTAGTTGCACTATTCTTATATACGCTAAGTTTTATAGTAACCTGTTTCTTCTTTTTCTGACCATTTCTTTTTCTTCTTCTTTTTTTGTTTATTTGTTTTTGAGAGAGAGAGAGAGAGCGCGAGTGGGAGAGGGGCAGAGAGAGAGGGAGACACAGAATTCAAAGCAGGCTCCATGCTCTGAGCTGTCAGCACAGAGCCTGATGCGGGGCTCGAACTCATGAACCATGAGATTGTGACCTGAGCTGAAGACTGCCACTTAACCGACCGAGCCACCCAGGTACCCGTTTTCCTGACCATTTCTGTATGTTAGGGCCAAGAGAGTATGAGAACCTAAGGAGTCATCTTGACCTTGAATCTAATTTAACTTTTTATTATAGATTTTCCACATTTGACATGATCTTAATTAAAATTTTCAAGGTGTCTTATACTGTTTAACCCAGAGATACTCTAAAATTTCACAAAACACAACCAAAAGATGAGAAAACTAAATTTTAGGTGTAACTCATTTCATTTCCAAGGGGCATCTTGTCCCTTTTCATGAATTTCTAGAATCTTGTACCATAGAATGAGAAAAGAATCATCAGGCATCCACAATTGCCTTCAAAGTATCTGGAAGCAAAAGGTTAACCTCTAGTGGTGTTAGATAAAAATTTAATATAACTTAGCTATGGAGTAACAGATAATGCAGTACAAGAAAGCATTGGATATTCAAAAAAGAATTTCCTTTCCCTTAAACTTTTTTTTTTTAGAGATATAAAATGGTTCCTTAATTAAGAGTCAAATATTTAAACTACTACTAATTAAACCAATGTTGTTATTGAGAAACATTGTGGGTCTCGATCCACTGATTCACACAAAGTAATAGCCATTATTACACTGAATTCAAACCTTCTGGGAAAGCAGAACACAGAGCCTGAACTTAAATAAGATTCAGAGTTGTTCTAAAAATGGTGTAAGTCAATATTTAATCAATCAGAACAAATGTGTTTTTGTATAAAAATTTAAACACGCAAAATGAACACCTTGAGACACTTTTGGAATATATAAAAGCAAAGAATTTCCAAATAAACACAGTCTTCGCTTATGAGTAAAGCCCTCCGTTGTTGTGGGCTGCAGAATAGCAGTGCAGTATAGACAAAGCATGATAGGGCCATAGATCACAGTAATAACATTTGCAATAAACAATAACAGAACAAAGCAGACATCTACAAGGATCCCACGAGGAATTTACGTTATCTATAATTTTTCTTTACATTTGAGAAACTATGGCAGGAAAGGCCATTACATTCAATGGCACCAATTAATTTCTGCAACTTTTAATGACATCTTTCTGAGTAAAAACCTCACATAATGCCCTGAGCACATGATTGATAGCAGCTTATGTTTGATTTGTACTGGATTCCTGATTTTTTTTTAGTATTTTTAAAGAGTCCCTCTGCAGCCAATCAAGCAATCAACATGAAATACTCAGATTCTCTCTTGAAAAGTACAAGAAAAAAGAAAAGACAATGTGGCTTCTTTCCTGGGCCAACAGCCCAACGGTGATGTTTAAGTAGTTTTCTGGATGATGGATCACAGAGATTTTTATTCCAAGAGAAAATGATAGTCAAAGAAAACCATGTAATGCTTGTTCCATTCAGGACATCAGAGTATAACATTACTCTTAAATCTGGGTTTGTGATCCAGAACTCCCCTTTGTTGAACTTCCTAAACTTGAGCAAGCAGAATTTCTTTGTATCCTAGAAAACGTCCCGAGTTCGTAATATCAATGGAGGGATGGAAATGGAACCAATAGGACCACACAAGAACTCACATATGTTTTCAGTGGGTATGATCATGGAAAGTGAATCCTTGATGAGCATGTGGGTTTGGATGGAGCCTCTCTTTTCATTAACCATAAAAACTCCAGTCAACATTTGGTTGTGTAGTTTAAAAAATAAGCTTGCAGTCTAAGAGAGTGAGTTTGTCTAGTGGTGTACTGGTAAGCGCAAAGCTCCTACCCTGAAGGTAGGTGCTCCTGAGAAGGGTCTTCTGAATGGAAAAGAGAAAAGCCTAGAAAGAGGCTACCTTGCATGTGTGCAAGTGACACACTACAGAGGAAAAAATGGCCCAATGGAGACCTAATACTGCCCAGAACCATGTATCAGTGATGATCACAAGGAGATATGGAGCATCTGGAGGGATAGAACATGAATTCATTCCATAAATATTCATCATCTATTTTAGTCTGGACACTGAAATGTTTATTTATTTATTTTTGAGAGAGAGAGAGAGAGAGAGAGAGAGAGAGAGAGAGAGAGAGAGAGGCAAAACCTGTGAGTTGGGGAAGGGCAAAGAGAGAAGAGAGAGAAAGAACCCCAAGCAGCCTCCTCACTGTCAGCACGGAGCCTGACACAGGGCTCGAACTCACCAACTGCGAGATCATGACGTGAGCCAAGAGTCAGACACTTAACTGAGTGAGCCACCCAGACACCCCTGGATACTGAGACACATTTAGAAGGGCACCGAGTAGGTGGTAGAGTTGAGGTTATCTAGCTCACTCCAAAATCCTATTTTGTTAACAGTATGGTTTAGTACATCATGAAAATAAACAAGAATAAACAAGACATTGGATTTCATGATTTAGTGGATTAAAATGAAAATTGGTAAAAAAAAAAAATCCTATTAATTGGTAGTTTAGATATTTCTGAACTATTTTGGCCACAGATTTTAATTACCAGACCATAATTTTTGTTCAAGAGCTCTATTTACTTGTGAGCAGACTTATGTTCAAAGTTAAAGAATAATGCTTAGATACGCAGGGAATGAAATGCACCCTTGCCTTTACATTCTTACAACTTTCCTATAATTTTCCAGATGTTCTTTAAGAATTCCAGATAACCCAGAAATCCCTGAAACCCCGTAACCCCAGCTGAGAAACAGATTTTTGGATGAACAAGATTAAAGACGATAAAATTCAGATTTTTCCATTACTATCAATATTGTTACAAAACACTTCTGTGGTTTTCTACCAGAGCAAGCCATGGGCTATGTTCTGATATGTGTTTTTTTGTGATCTCTCTCTCAATTTACAGAAAGCCACATACAATGGAATAATTTCTTTTTAATGAATGGACTCATCCAGTCTTACTTTCTGCATTGCTTTGATCTAGAAGATTGGTGCCTCTTTACTTCTCCAGTTATCCCTGTGTGTTATCCCTGTATAGCTACTGAGGGTTATGGCATATTAGGCAGGGTGGGAGGGAGGGGATCTCAGCACTGAACGTGACCTCAGATGTAATAAACTCATATATCCTCATTTTACAAATCTAGAAATTGAAGCTTCGAAAGTACTTGCCGGAGACCACTGGGCAAGTTTGTGGCAAAGCCAGGAAAGAACTTTAGTGACCACACTCTAGCAAAATGCGGTGATGCTCTCGGATTACTGTTTGTAACATCAAAATTGGCGTAAACAACATACAGGGCATTGTACTATGCTCCTTAAAACACTCTGTGAGCCTTGAAAGAGACTGGAATATTCTTTTGCCTCCCCTCTCAAGGGAACACAAACTTAACCTTGCCCAGAAAGATCAAGGTCACACTTAAAATTATTCCCCCAAAGTGTATGTGCAAGTATTCTGAACAGTCAATATTGGTCATTGTCATTTCCCTTAGCACAGGTGGAGAGTTACTCATTGCCATGTACCTGTCTTCCCTGTGAAACAAAATGGACCCAGTGAATTTGAAAAGCCTATTTCCTGATTTGACCAAAGAAAGCAGGAGAAATGGGAAAGCGGGAGAATGGAGCAAACCAAGTAAGAAAAGAACTCTAGAGGAGAAAGAGCACAGGACAAAGTGAGATGTCTAACTTAGCCTTGGGACACGCTTCACACTCATTAGGATGGCCATTATAAAATAAAATGGGGTGCCTGGCTGGCTCTGTTGGTGGAGCATGCAACTCTTGATCTCAGGGTTGTAAGTTTGAGCCCACACTGGGTGTAGAGATTAGTGGAAAATAAAATCTTTTTAAAAATGCATTTAAAAATAAATAAAATAGGGGCACGCCCGGCTGACTCAGCCGGAGGAGCAGGCGACTCTTGATCTCGGTGTTGTGATTTTGAGCCCCACATGGGGTGTAGAGATTACTTAAAGAAATGTTTAGGAAACTTGAAAAAATAAAATAAATGAAAAATACAAATAAATGAAATAAAATCAAACAGGAAATAACAAGGTTGGTAAGGATATGGAGAATCTGGAACCCTTGTGCCCTTCGGTGGGAGTACAGAATGGTGTAGCATCTGTGGAGAACTTCATGGTGATTCTTAGAGGAAGTACGTGTAAAATTATAATACGATCTGGCAATTGTGCTTTTTGCTATATACCCCAAAGAAGTGGAAGCAAGGACATGAACCTATTTTCACAGTAGCATTATTCACAGTAGCCAAAACGTAGGGGCAGCCCGAATGTCCATTGATGGATGAATGGAAAAACAATGTGACATATACATGCAATAGAATACTATTCGACCTGAAAAAAGAAGGAAATTCTTTCTTCTTTTAAGTCCATTCATGAAAAGCAAAGGGAATAGATAGAGTCAATGGTATTGTTGTTGTGTCGTATGGTAACAGCTGTAGCCACCCTTGTGGTGAGAGAGCGTGTACAGAGTTCACGAATCACTACAATGTATATCTGAAACTAATGTAAATTGCATGTCAACTACACTCCAATTGTAAATAAACTAGATAGGGCTCCTGGGTGGCTCAGTTGGTTAAGCCTCTGACCTCAGCGCAGGTCATGATCTCACCGTTTGTGAGTGACTTTGAGCCCCACATCAGGCTCTCAGCTGTCAACAAAAAGTCCACTTTGGATCCTCTGTCTCCCTCTCTCTCTGCCTCTCCTCCATTCTCTCTCTCTCAAAAATAAATAAACATTAATAAATAAATAAAATAAATAACCAAATAGATAAATAAAGGGGAAAAAAGAGCCCAAAGTAGAATAACGATACAAATAATATTAGCAAGGGGAGAAATTTCTATAGCTTTCACTCTGTGCTAAGTGCCATGCTAAGGCATTTGCATATATTATTGTAAATCCCTCCAACAGCCATTCAAGGTGGGCATTATTATTTTTTTGTTACTTTTTTTTTTTTTGAGAGAGAGAAAGTACGTGTGCCAGCAGGAAAGGGACAGAGGGAGAGAGAGAGAATCTTAAGCAAGCTCCATGCCCAGAGTGGAGCCTGATGTGGGGCTGGATCTCATGACTGCGAGATCATGACCTGAGCCAGAATCCAGATTCTTGGATGGTTAACTGAATGAGCAACCCAGGCACCCCAGGAAAGGCATTATTAAATCTGGTTTTCAGGTGAATATACTGAGGATGAAAAAGACTATGTAATTTTTTTTTTTTAATTCTGAAGCATCAGTAAAGTTGAAGAACTGAGACTAAATCTAGGTCCTTCTGACTCCATAGGCTGGCTCTTTCTACTATGCAGGTATTTACCATTTGCTTCTTTTGTCTTTTCTGTATGTATTTTAGCAGAGCCCTTCACATGCAAAACTTACAAAATTTTATTTTGACCTTATCTCTGTGAAATCCATGAAGGTGTGCCCATTGGATAACTTCGTGTTCATCTAGTCACAGAGGGGATTATTTTTTGGATTCAAAACTGAAGTGCTCAGACATCTCATGGATGTCTCATAATGCCACAAAATGTGCCAACATTCGTAAACAAAATGATGCCAGTACAGTCAAGCTGATTCTCTAGGGGAAAAAATAAAAGGAGGGGATTCTGACACATGCTACGGTATGGATGAAACCTGGAGACGTTATGCGAAGTGAAATAAGCTGGTCACAAAAAGACAAGAACTGTGTGATTCTATTTCTATGTTGTACTCAGAGGAGTCAAAGTCATAGAGACAGACCATAGAAGAGTGGTTGCTGGGGGGGGGGGGGGCGGGTGTGGGCGGCAGAATGGGAGGTGGTTGTTTCATGGGTACAGAGTCTCTTCTGGGAAAGATGAGAAAGTTCTGGAGATAGATAGTGGTGATGGTTGCACAGCAGTGTGAAGGTATTAATGGCACAGAACTGTTTGCTTAAAAATGGTTAGAATGGTAAGTTTTGTGTTATGTCTATTTTGCCGCAATTAAAAACAAAGGGGTACTGTTAACAAAAAGAAAAGGAAAGAAAAGTACCGGGGAAATACATGAAAAATGTAAATGACCCTTATCCTTCATATCCACTTAAAAAAATCTCTCCAGGGGCACCTGGGTGGCTCAGTCAAGTGAGCATCTGACTCACGATTTCAGCCTACACTCATGAGATGGATCCCTGCGTGGGGCTCTGTGCTGGGGGTGGAGCCTGCTTAAGATACTCTCTGTCTCTCCCTCTGCCTTCTCCTGCTCGCTCTCTCTCTCTCTCTCTCAAAATGAAAAAATAAAAAAGAAATAAAAGGAAGATCTTAAAAAAAAATCTCTCTGGGGGCACCTGGGTGGCGCAGTCGGTTGAGCGTCCGACTTCAGCCAGGTCACGATCTCGCGGTCCGTGAGTTCGAGCCCCGCGTCAGGCTCTGGGCTGATGGCTCGGAGCCTGGAGCCTGTTTCTGATTCTGTGTCTCCCTCTCTCTCTGCCCCTCCCCCGATCATGCTCTGTCTCTCTCTGTCCCAAAAATAAATAAAAAACGTTGAAAAAAAAAAATCTCTCTGAAGTAATATTCATTATTTTCAGCAATTTTCAGGCACTCTTTTTAGCTTAAAAAAGATACCAAGGATTTCGGAAGTATATGCCCTATCGAGCGCAACTATTTTTTTCCTTGTGCCTTACAATATTGAGTGATTTCTATTTGAAATTAAATAGCCAAGTCTTGACTCTTGCAATATTCTTTTTGATCGATCCAAAGGCAGCAGGAATGAAATATTTGTTCTTTCTACTCCTTTACAGTTAGTTTTTCTTTAATTATGGGAAACTCTTATTATAAATACACTGTGTTATCAGGCAGCATCGGCTACTGGATACTTAGCTTAGCTGTCAAGTTTATTTTAGTCTTTATGGCTGGTACCTTGCAAGGACATTCCAACTACTCCCATATCCTTTTAGAGATTGGGTAAATGGTCAAACTGCAAAGATCATTATTTATTCAATGATAAAATGGCTTCCCATGAGCACAGATGGTACAAAGCAACAAACTGAAATTTTGGTGGTGCTCATTTTTATTTAAGGTGGTGCTCATTTTTATTGGCAAAATACACAGTATCGTGAGATGAATGTTTGCCTAATCACCACCGCAAGAATGTCCTATTACTATTACTCTTTGAGATTTTAGGAAGCTGTTCTGTACGCTAGATCACTTACGGTGTTGGGATAGAAATGGCCGACAGATATGGTTCTTGCTCCGAGGATCTCGCCATTTATCAGAGGCACCTATATGAATTGTCCTTGGTTAACTTATTTTATAGAATTTTGTAGTTGCAATGGTTCAAGAGCAGTTCTGTCCCCAGCGCTGCCAGAAAATGCATCCTTTTTCATCTATCTCGATCTCTTGTAGTGTGAGGACCACACCACAAAGCCTAGTATCTATAGTAATACAACTTTATGATCCCACTGCTGTCAAGAGCAGAACTACTATTTCAAGAGTCTCTTGCCCAGGTAAATAAATGGATTGTTTATTACAGGAATTTCCTGAAAGATCCATCAAGTCTTTAACTGAAAGCATCAACAGGCAGCTCACAATCTCAAGACTCCGTAAGCTTGTGCTTCAAAATGCTTGCTGTTTCTAGGAATCTCACACTATTATATAACAATCCTTACCCAGTCCTACTCAAGTCCTGGCTTTAGAAGTCGACCCTTGAACCCAGACTTCATAATTCCAGTAAATCAGAACTTACCTTTCCCTCACAGCCAAAAGATGAGACAGCAACAACAAACCAAACTCAAACGTCCATCGGTGGAAGAAGAATGGATAAACAAAGTGTGGCCGAGGCATAGAATAAAATACTACGCAGCCATAAAAAAACAAAAACAAACAAACAAACAGAAACAACAACAACAACAACAACAACAACAACAAAAACCAGAGTACTGATACATGCCACAGTGTGGATAAACCACAAAAACATTATGCAAAGTGAAAGAAGCCAGATGCAACAGGTTATATACTGTATGGTTCCATGTAAATGAACTATCCACAGTAGGTCAATCTATGGATAAAGAGGGCAGTAAATGGTTGCCGGGAATTTGGGATAGATGTAGGGAAACGGGGAGTGACTTCTTAATAGTTACAGGATTTCCTTTGGCAGTGATGCAGATATTTTGGAATTAGATAAAGGTGATGGTTGCACAACATTGTGAGTTTCCTGAATGTACAGACCTGCCCACTTTAAAATGGTTGATTTTATGTCATGTGAATTTCACCTCAAGTAAAACAATGTTTTTAAGTCTATGGAGCTATGTTCTCTCTTACCTTGATAAGGAATAAATTGTTTTGTATTATTAACAGGTTGTTCTACCGATATTTGGGTAGCCAGCATTTGACAGCTGTAATTTAAACCAGAGCCTTGTTTGGGTTTCGAAAATAGATCACGATCCCCTTGGTTGGGACCTTGAATGACTTTCAAAGCTAGAATGCAGCTTCCCTTCAGTTTACCCCCTGCTGTGAGTAAATGGTCCCCTTTTTACCAGGATGTTTTATCCTTGTGTGTCTCATCTTCCTACACTTGACTGATCTTTAAGATGTCATTCATTTCCAGGCACTCTGATTTGTAAATTCTAACCCTGTTGCATTGGCTCCACCTTTCTATAGCTCAGTTTTTCCTTATGGTGTCTCAATTCTTTAAAAAATCGCAGTGATGGGGCGCCTGGGTGGCTCAGTCGGTTAAGCGTGCGACTTCAGCTCAGGTCACGATCTCGCGGTCCAGGAGTTCGAGCCCCACGTCGGGCTCTGGGCTGATGGCTCAGAGCTTGGAGCCTGGTTCCGATTCTGTGTCTCCCTCTCTTTCTGCCCCTCCCCCATTCATGCTCTGTCTCTCTCTGTCTCAAAAATAAATAAACATTAAAAAAAAATTTTTTTAAATCTCAGTGTTTATATATATCCACTTTTTGGGTTGTTTTTGCTTGTTTGCAACCTTTGGAAAAAAACTATTCGTTTTTTAAGTTCAAGTTCATATGTTGAAAGCATGGAGACCCTCTCAAGCTTTCCTAAATAAGGAGATCTGGCATGAGGACCCTACTTTCGGCTGAATGGTTAGGCTCTGCTTCCCGAAGTGCCAGTGTGAGAGGTGTGAGCGTGTGGGAAACAGGCCCCATGCCTGTCTTATTTGTCCAGGTTCTTTCTGTTTTGTTTTGTTTTTCTACTCAGATATGCTTGTCCTGACTCTTATTCCATTTTTTTCCCCCGATGGCTTTTCAATTTAATCAAAGTATAACACAGCCCGAGATGAGCAATCAGTGTGAGGGTGTGTACGCCTCCCACTGCCATTTTCGCGTCCATTACTTCCCACACCGCAAAATTCACTCGGATCTAAACATGTTCTAAGTCACGGATAATTCGTGTAAGTATGTGTCTGCTCTGTTCAGAGACAACTGTTTCATCCTGAAGCCCCAAATCACTAGATTTATCTTCAACAATTACGGGGCTTTGATCACCCTGGAATAGGTGGTGTCATGTGGTATGTAGCTGTCCTCTTCCAGTGCACTTCCCTTATCAGGATACATGTCTGTTGATTTGCGGGAAGCTGGCTGTTTTTCGTTCCTGACAAACCCCAGTGATTAAAATGTAGTGACAGCTGCAGTTTCCAGTGGTGGTGGATAGCGTCCATGCAGATTGCTTTTTAATGAAAGCAATATATTATCTTACCTAGAGACCCTGAAGCCTTACCTTGTTAATGTATTCTAGTTTGGCACCACATTTATCTATAAATTAGTTGCATTAAACACACTCCTTACTATTTATCCAGCCTTTAAAGAGTTTTTCTAGCGGGAGGATTTTGCCCCCTTTCTTCACCTTGAGTATTGTTATGTCCAGTGACAAACGCCAGTAATATTTTTATTTTTCTTTTTTTTTTAAATTTTTTTTTCAACGTTTATTTATTTTTGAGACAGAGAGAGACAGAGCATGAACGGGGGAGGGTCAGAGAGAGGGAGACACAGAATCTGAAACAGGCTCCAGGCTCTGAGCTGTCAGCACAGAGCCCGATGCGGGGCTTGAACTCACGGACTGTGAGATCATGACCTGAGCCGAAGTCAGCCGCTTAACCGACTGAGCCACCCAGGCGCCCCCCCCAGTAATATTTTTAAAGTGTCGTTTTGAATAGAACATTCCCAGGCTGGAAAAAATGTGACTACAACTATACGCCATAGCTCGATAATCCTTCACCGCGTTCAGCCATTAAAATAAAGGAGAGGATGGAATTCATCGGAGAACCAGCCTTGCAGCTGAATCTCTAAAACGTGGGCAATAATTCTGAAAGCAGAGTCCACCAAATAGTGGTTAAATAAACCAGAAGGAAGAAGTCAGTTTAAAATTTACACTGTACACATTGAAGGTTTGATATTCTAGGAACCCTCCTATCCATAGGTAGAAAAAGAAACAGAAAATCCTGCCGTTAGTTAAAAGTCAAATAATCCCCAAACACGCAACTCTTTGTGGTCACCCTATCTCGCATAGGGTATATGTAATGGCACCAGGTCCACTGTGAGTAGTCACCTTTCGGCGGGGAGTGAATGGCATCTATTGTCCTCTTGGATGAGGACTCCACAGTGCGGGGCGAACTTCATGCTGTGGCTTTGGAAATAGTTACAACACCAAGGCCTCGTAATGACCCATGAACCGAAATTGGAAACAAACAACTATTTTGCTGAATGTGTCCTCTCTGACCTAAACCCAATATTAAACTTTTTACAGAACTATAAATCAAATCCATTAAAAACAAAAAACCCAGTGAACCAGTCTGAACTAAATCCAAACCTACATATTTTCTAAAACAACTGAACTGTAACAAAACTAAAACATCAAAATATTCTCCAACCTGAATCGATATTTCATTTGGTTCAAGTCTCTGAACCATATTTTCTATTTCAAGACAGGATTACTGTTACGTGCTAACCATCACTTTAAAAAGGAAACACAGAAGGGAAATTAATGCCATAGTTAGCACTGAGAATAAATAAGAAAACGCATGCAGTTAGATGTGTGAAATACATCCTTTTTTATAAATTACTTAAGTAGATGTGCAATCATGTAAGTAGAAGCAGAGGAGAAAAATTACTGAAAAGAAACAAATGCAATAATCAGATTTGTGATCAACTGAGAAAATGCAGGAAACAACGCAGATCACATTCAGCAAGTGGCAAATTCCACCGGGGAGTGAACAGATTCCATGTAGGGGGTGGAGGAAACAAGCTAGAAAATGTATATTAAGTACTGCTAACATTAACTTATACTTTAGATTCCAGGGAATTATATTCATTCTTGTTAGCATTTTCCTTATTTACTGACTCCTTTTGTTGATTATGAATAGTAGAGAGAGAAGTAGTGAATAGAAAATAATTTCAAAGTAACTTTTGGTCTCTATAAATAAGAAATTAGAAAATTCAAAAATATAGTATTTGAATTTTTAAGTTATGCTAGCCAGGTAAAAATGTGGATGACTTTCAAAACAAATCTATGTTAAGGAAAGATTCTCCAACATCCAAACTTCTGTAAATTGTCCTTTGGTAGTGTAAAAATAGGAATATGTCTCTAAAAATAACTGAAATGTATTTTCACATTATATTTAGTCTCTGGCATATACGTACATAAGTATGCACACACACACACTTATCTAGAAAAGTCCAGCTTTTTATGAATGGCATGTAATTAGGGAAGTGATCACAGAAAAGACAGCCTGTGAATCCATTATTTTTCCAAGTTAAAGGAAACCATGGTTCCTGACAAGGATAGTAACATATTCATTCTATCTATCGCTTAGGGCTCTGATGAAAAGCTAGAAGCCTAACACGTGTTCAAAATACTTCTAAAATAATAAAATGATTCTCTATTTCTGGAAGTTTCTCTTAAAGAAATAATCGTTAAAATAGGACACTTACACACAAAGATTATTTGCAATCACTATGCGGTAGAAACTATCAACTAATCACCAACCCCATTTCCTCATCTTCCAGGGCACATGGCTAATGCATATTTCCCAGCCTCCCCTGTCGTCAGGGTGGGCCATCTGATTAAGTCCTATCCAACGGAATGTGAAAAGAAGTGATATGTGACGTGTGTCACTTCCAGTCTTACTGGTGACTGTTTATGCTCTTGCCCTTTCCACGATGACCTTAAAAGCCACATGTTAAAGATGGCAGAGCCTTAATGTGGAAGGACATTGCACTGAACGTGACCAGAAACACTGGTTTGTACCATACCTGAGCAATGAATAAGCAGGAAATAAATACATTAAGTATGAAATCTATTGAGATTTATGTGGTATAGTTTATGTGGTATAGTATCACCTTAATATGCATCTTTTTTAATAGTACCAAACAATCGGAGACAAGCTGAATACCTAACAAAGTTGCAGTGACTATTTTGTGATCATTGATAATTTTTATTTTTTTTCTCCTGAATACATCTGGATAGTCTTCATTTTCTATCATTCGTATACATAACATTTAAAACTAATACATAAAATTTATGATTTTGGATATTATAAAAATCAAATTAAATGTGTGTAGTTAGGCCATGTATGGAATTGATGACATCTAGAGTGATACTTTCAACAGATGGAGAAAATATTTTTAAGCTCATAATACATTGTAAGTAGTTGGGAAGAAGAAATAGTTTTTTATTTTTCTCACAGCTTAATTTGATTTTACTCAATGGAAAATTTGTGATTTTAAGTGGAAAAAAGGTTATTGGTTGACTCTTGCATACATATTGTTAAAAGGCTGTGTGTGTGTGTGTGTGTGTGTGTGTGTCCGTGAGAGAGAGAGAGAGAGAGTGAGATCTAATAGAAATCAAATCAAGATGTGACCTAACAAATGACTGTGGATGACTGGATTCTTCCTACTTCTAAAAGTCATATTGAAGGAGAGCCTAACTGCTGTGGAAAATATAAAGAGTCATTTATCATTAGGTGACTAATATAAGGATACAAGGGCATACTGAATTTTCTTTTATATTCACTAACTTTTATTCTAGGTTTCAACTGTTATTACCCCTTTTCATGATTGTCATTATCTCTATTACATGATCAGCTTTAACTCATTACCTTTATTAAAGCTACGTTCATATTACCCTTTATTCACAGAGTATGTGGTGTCTTTTTTAAAAAAATTATCTTTTTTTAATTTTTAACTTTATTTTTTAAATTTACATCCAAGTTAGCTAGCATATAGTGCAACAATGATTTCAGGAGTAAATTCCTTAATGCTCCTACCCATTTAGCCCATCCCCCTCCCCCACAATCCCTCCAGTAACCCTCTGTTTGTGCTCTATATTTAAGAGTCTCTTCTGTTTTGTCCCCCTCCCTGTTTTTATATTATTTTTGCTTCCCTTCCCTTGTGTTCATCTGTTCTGTCTTAAAGTCCCCATATGAGTGAAGCCATATGATATTTGTCTTTCTCTGACTAATTTAACTTAGCATAACACCCTCTAGTTCCATCCACGTAGTTGCAAATGGCAAGATTTCATTCTTTTTGACTGCCAAGTAATACTCCATTGTGTGTGTGTGTGTGTGTGTGTGTGTGTGTGTGTGTGTGTATATATATATATATACCACATCTTCTTTATCCATTCATCCATCGATGGACATTTGGGTTCTTTCCATACTTTGGCTATTGTCAATGGGTCCCTTCGAAACAGCATCCCTGTATCCCCTGGAAAAATACCTAGTAGTGCAATTGCTGGGTTGTAGGGTAGTTCTATTTTTAGTTTTTTGAGGAACCTCCATACTGTTTTCCAGAATGGCTGCACCAGTTTGCATTCCCACCAGCAGTGAAAGAGAGATGCTCTTTCTCTGGATCCTCGCCAACATCTGTTGTTGCCTGAGTTGTTAATGTGAGCCATTCTGACAGGTGTGAGGTGGTATCTCATTGTGGTTTTGTGTTTCTCTGATGATGAGTGATGTTGGGCATTTTTTCATGTGTTGGTTGGCCATCTGGATGTCTTCTTTGGAGAAGTGTCTATTCATGTCTTTTGCCCATTTGTTCCTTGGATTATTTGTGTTTTGGGTGTTGAGTTTGATAAATTCCTTATAGATTCGGGATACTAACTTTTTATCTGATATGTGATTTGCAAATATCTTCTCCCATTCTGTCAGTTGGTTTTCAAGTCTTGCTGATTGTTTCCTTTGGTGTGCAGAAGGTTTTTATTTTGATGAAGTCCCAATAGTTCATTTTTGCTTTTGTTTCCCTTGCCTCTGGAAACGTGTTGAGAAATAAGTTGCCATGGCCAAGATCAAAGAGGTTTCTGCCTGCTTTCTCCTTGAGGATTCTGATGGCTTCCTGTCTTACATTTAGGTCTTTCATCCATTTTGAGTTAATTTTTGTGTATGGTGTAAGAAAGTGGTCCAGGTTCATTCTTCTGCATGTCACTGTCCAGTTTTCCCAGCACCACTTGCTGAAGAAGCTGTCTTTATTCCATTGGATATTCTTTCCTGCTTTGTCAAAGATTAGTTGGCCATATATTTGTGGGTCCATTTCTGGGTTCTCTATTCTGTTGCATTGATCTGTGTGTCTGTTTTTGTGCCATAATTAATTATCTTTTTTAAGTTTCACTTATTTAAGTCATTTCTACACCTTACATGGGGCTCTAACGCATAACCCTGAGATCAAGAGTCACGTGCTCTTCCAACTGAGCCAGCCAGATGCCCCTCATATAGTATGTACTGTCTTAATTTACTTGTACCTAGCCAACTTAACCAGAATATCTATGTCGGCTTTCCACTGAAGAACCAACGATCCGATTGAAGTTTATTGCACATTGAATGCATGCAGTTAACAGGTTATATTCGAACACCTCTGCATATTTCCAGAACTACCAGTTGAGCTTCATGCTTGCTAAGTGTTGTCAGGTCTGAGATTTGATTTTTACTCTACTTACAAACTAATAAATCAGCCCATGATTATTTCATGGATGCTGGCAGAAGACATAAGACTCTTGGGTCAGGGACAAAGCACTTTTTTACTCATGGTGTAACAAGCAACAGGAACATTGGCAGATTTGCAGGAGTCCCCTTTGCTTCCAAGTCTCAGCAATGTGATAGACTACACGCGCAATTGGCTTGCATTACAGCCAAGGATCACTAGAGTTGGGGAATCTACCTTTCTTTAAGCAAGCAGTAAGCAAGTCTGCTCTTTGTCTGGGGAGAGATGTTACCTTATCTTCCAAAGTCACTGCAAAAACAATTCTGAGTAATGATCTGAATGAAAGAGCAGTCAGAGTCATTTGGTCTTGGCAAAGTTGTTTTTAAAGATTGTCCTCGAGGGGTATCTGGGTGGCTCAGTTGGTTGTGCGTCTGATTACGGCTCAGGTCATGATCTCACGTTGTGTGAGTTCAAGTCCCACCTTGGGCTCTGTGCTGACCGCTCAGAGCCTGGGGCCTGCTTTGGATCCTGTGTCTCCCTCTCTCTCTGCCCCTCCCATGCTCACACACTGTCTCTCTCTCTCTCAAAAATGAATAAACAGTTAAAAAAACATTGCCCTCGAATATAGTACAAGGGAGATAGTTTTGAAATCCTGGTAAATACTGCATACAAACCTAGTTGGCTCTTGCACTAAGAATATATCACAAATTTTATGTATTATTTAAAAAAATTTTTTTTTACATTTGTGTATTTATTTTTGAGAGACAAAGAGAGACAGAGCACAAGCAGGGGAGGGGCAGAGAAAGAGGGAGACAAAGAATCCAAAGCAGGGCCCAGGCTCTGAGCGGTCAGCACAGAGCCCGACGTGGGGCTTGAAGTCAACATGAGGTGAGATCATGACATGAGCTGAAGTCGAACTCTCAACTGACTGAGCCCCTACATCACAAATTCTAAAAGATCTCATTGCATTTTAGAGAAACCGGAAGTAGAAATCACAGATCATGCATTCTGGTTTGTGAAATAAAGTCAACAAAGGATTGCAATTAGTATGTACACAAAGTAATGGCATTAAGTGAAAAGACTGGCAAAGAAATGCACATTTATGTGTGAAGCTAAAAATACATATATATTTAAGGGGTGACTGGATGGCTCAATCGGTTGGGCGTCTGACTCTTCATTTTGCTTCAGGTCATGATTCCAGGGTCGTGGGATCGAGACCTGCTTGGGATTCTCTCTCTCTCTCTCTCTGCCCCTCTCCCCTGCTCACATACTCTGTCTAAAATAAAAAAATTTATATATATGTGTGTGTATATATATATATATATGTATATATATATATATATATACATATATATATATATATAGGTAACTCCACATACCTTGGAGGTACTGTGGGTTCAGTTCCAGATCATTGTAATAAAGCAAGTCAAATAAATTTTTTGTCTTCCCAGGTCACATTAAAGTCGTGTTTACACTATAGTTTATTGAATGTGCAATAGCATTATATCTAAAACAACAAAGTATATACCTTAATTTAAAAATACCTTATTGCTAAAAAGTGCTATCCTCTGACCTCTCTGTGGTCATAATCACTGATCACAGATCACCATAACAAATATAATAATAAGGAAAAAGTTAGAAACATTGTGGCAATTACCAAAATGTGACATGAGACCCAAAGTGACCAAAAATGGCTCCGATGGACTTGCACGACACGGAGTTGCCGCAAACCACCAATGCGTTAAAAAATGTAGTGTCTGTGAAGCACCATAAAACAAGCTATGTCTGTATAAGTGTTTCTGACTCAGTCAGTTGCTTGCACCCACTTTGTCAATTAATTATCGTCCCAACTATTCCACTTTTCTTCCTTTCCAAGAGTTGTTTATCATGGCCTCACGCGTGGTAAAGAACTAGACTCTCCCTTGTATATTTCAAAGAATGTGTCTAAGTTCAGAGTGTGATAGCTATGCAAGATCCAGAACCACATTACTCGTTTTCCTGAGTGAAGACCATACTTCCTCTCTCAGAAAAAGCACACCTTTCAAGTTGTGGCAGCAATGGCAAACCTAGCTACTACAAGAGCTAGTTTCCACTCTATGAATCACTCACCAGAAGACGTTTGTTGATAACCAGTTTCCAGATAGAAGGTCCACGGCAAATTAAAAGGAAAAAGGGGCCTGAGTAGCCACAGCATGCATCCTAATGCAATTACTTATGAGTTGTTTTTCCAGAACTTTTCATGAATCATCAGCTGCCTTGGACTGAGCTGCTGTTTTTCCCTCGGACAGATGCTATCAAGGTTCACACCTATCCTGCATGGGCTTGGAGCCTGGGATTGAGAACAGAGAATGTGGATGGCCCCATGTGAAGAGCCCCAAGCTAGAGCCATCAGTATTATTGTGTTTTATGAGCATCTCAACTATGTCAAAGGGTATTGTTATTTTATAAGCCTAGAAGGCTCCTAAGGGGGCAGTAGGCCCATAAATACAGAGACCCATTCACACTAATCAAGTTCAAAGCTTTTAAAACTTAATCTGGTGTAGGACATAGAAGCTTGAAAATAGCTTACTTCAGTTCTTACTGAAAACAAATTGTATTGAAAATGTTGCAACCCAACCTAAGTTTGACAAATTAGTGCTGTGACCTGAATTTATATTATATTCAGAGATACTAGGACATAAAGAAGCCTTCTTCGTGAGAAAAAGTTTTGGCCGTGACTTTTCCCAACAATTATAGAGTTCCACAAAACATATACAAGCAGATCCCTGAAAGCCCGGACTAGCCCATTTATCCTGGGCGCCCAGAACACCAGTTCTGGCTTTCTAAACTATTAACCTGCTGGGTCGCTCCTTTTTTCCACCTCTGTTTTGGGCTTAATTCCTGTTGCATCCAGATAATGTGATTGACAAAAATGACCTCCTGATGCAAGAGAAGCGAAAAATTTGCAGGTTTAGATTACTAGGGAAAAGAAGGAGATTATCAAAGATCTAAATAATGCAACCGATGGCAACACATCCTAGTAAATCATGCAAACCCAGCTAAATTAGATAGCACTGTCCATATACAATTACACTGTTCGGCTCCCATGACAGCCTTTAAATGTGACATGTTATTTGACATGTTTGCAATTAGAGCTTAGAAAAAAAAATCAATTTTTTTCTATTCCACTTAAAATAAAAAATGTACTGTTTTCCAATGAAACGTACCTTTTTTTAGTTCGAGACAGACCAAAAAAAAAAAAAAAGTAATACCAGAACAAACATATCACAGCTGCATTATGAAGATAGACATTTAAAGTCCGATTTTATTAGATTTTATGAAAGGGCAGAACCTAGAAGTAATTACCAGCATGTTGTATTTACTTTCACATCATTATCCTTATTCACGTTGCCCCTAGACTTGAAGAGGCAGTGAGGCAGACGGTAACTGGCGGTCCTGGGTGAGCTGAAGGGGCTGTGGGGATCTGTGTCTTTTACTAGCTCAGATAGGGGGCACGTCCCTCCTTTCAGCAGCCCCAGACCCGCTAAAGGCCCGGAGAAAGTTGAGTTGCCCTTTATCCCTCCCCCTTCTGCTTTATTTAGCAGTGTTGGTTTCAAACTGCACTGAATAATCCATACGTGTTGGATATGGATATTCGAAGGTGAGATTCTCAACTCAATAAAATGCCTCCAATTTCTTGTTGTTCTTCCCTTCTCATCGCCCCTTTCTTCTTCTCTCATGCTCTTAAGATCTAGAACCAACATTTGATATTTTTTTCTCTTTCAGGGAGGCATTTTGACCTCCCACATACTTCACGCCATTATTATGTATCAGAGAAATTAATGGTAATGATAACAATAATAGGAGAAATAATAGTTTCAATAAACTACCATGGATTGTGTAGTTTCTATGCACCAGGCACTGTTCTAAGTGATTTATAGGAACTGTTTCAGCTGATGTGTACAGCAAGCCTATAGTTGTTATGACCATCATCAATAAATGTATCTGCCATTATCAATAGGTTAAGCGATCCCAGCAATAAATCCAAAGTAAATCATTGTAATTCTTCTTAGTGACTTTAATGCAAATAGGGGGCTTATGATACTTAAATAAACTCTGAGATAATTTTGGATCAAAATTATTAAGCATTGTGGTAGGCAGAATAATGCCCCTTCCCTCAAGACATCCACAACCTCATTCCCAGAACCATTGAATGTTACCTTATATGGCAAAAAGGACATTGCAAGTGTGATTAAGTTAAGACTCGTGAGATGGTGGGGGGTGGGGGGATGTGGTGCAGGGGTGGCTCAGTTGGTTAAGCATCTGACTCTTGGTTTCAGCTCAGGTCATGATCTCAGGGTTTGTGGGCTTGAGCCCCGCATCGGGTTCTGCACTGATAGTTTAGAGCCTGCATGGGAGTCTCTCTCTCTGTCTCTCTCCATCTGCCCCTTCTGAGATCTCTCTCTCTCTCTCTCTCTCTCTCAAAACAAATAAATAAACTTGGATAAAAAAGACTCTTGAGATAGGAAAGTTATCCCAGATTATGTGGGGACCCCCTCTCCCCCAATCACAAGAAACCTTAGAACAACTGGTGGGATTGTCAGAATGGGACAGAATGGAGGATGCTAGGCTGCTGGCTTTGAAGATAGAGGAAGAGGCCATGAGGTAAGGGATGGAGGCAACCTCTAGAAACTGTAAAAGGCAAAGGAACAGATTCTCCTCTATAGCCTCTAGAAGGAACACAACCCTGCTGACACCTTTATTTTAGCCCAGTGAAATCCATTTTGAAATTGTGAGGGCTGGAAGAGTAAGGCAATAGAAGTGTTTCTTTCAGCCACTAAGCCTGTGGTAATTTGTTACAGCAGCAATCAGATACTAATACAGGAACCCTGATATATTGTGTTATTATGTGGTATGAAAACATGTGGGGCCCCAGAGGAGGGGCCTCCTGGAAGAGTCAGAAAGTCTCTCCAAGGGCTGGTCGGGTTACTGGGAGCACCATCCATACAAGACTGCTCTCACTTCTGACACCAACTTTAAGTTCAGGGAGTTCCTAAAACAACTCTGTTTTAATAATTCTGAAGAAGGACTCACAGAGCTCACTCAGAGCTACTATACTCATCATCACGGTTTATTACAAGGAAAGGATATGGATTAAAATCAGCCAAGGGAGGAAGCACATAGGGCAGAGTGGGAGGAAGTATCCAATGCAGATATTTCATTGTTCTCTCCTTGTTGACTTGGGGACAGCCTCACTTTGCTGGCATTGATGTGTGACAATATTGGTGTGTGGTGCAAAGCAGTGCCAAACAGGGGAGCTCACCCAAGACTCAGTAGAGTTTTTGTTGGGATTCCATCATGCAGTCACAACTGATTGATTAACTCATTGCTCACATGGTTGACCTCAGTTTCCAAGTCAACTGATGCCCCTTTACTTAAGGTATCCACTTTACCTTCTATTATCGATCTTCCTGGCCAGTCTCCACTCCAAATACCACATGGTGTGGCCGGTCCCATCCTACGTCACATTGTTAGACTGCCAGATAGAGCATTACCTAAAACCCCCAGGCAAACCAAGAACCTCTTAGCAAGCATGACACTTACAAGAGCCCAGAGATGACCTCTGAGGACTTGAGGGAAAAGGCCAAGCCTTCTCTTTGGGCAGAACTAATTTTTTTTTTCAATTTCAATTTCTAGAGAGAGGCGAGGGCAGGGGGATGAGGGAGAGAGAGAGAATCTCAAGCAGGCTCCATGCTGTCAGGGTGAACCCCAACATGGTGTTCAATTCTAAGACCGTGGGATCATGACCTCAGCTAAAATCAAGTGTCAGACACTCAACCCACTGAGCTACCCAGGCATCTCTGGGTAAAACTAAATTCTTTATGATACACATCAAGCTTTAAAGTGTGAGGGGGATTGTTGCCACTGGAGCATTAAGAAAGGGAAAGAAGGTACAAATGCTTGCGGTATTTCTATAAAACAGCCAGTAACTGATTGTAATTTGAATACAGGGTACTGGGCCCTTGGAGATGGGAGTGGCTGGAGAAAAACCTGATTGTGAAGGCCCTGATGAGATATTAAGGACTTCTGTATCAAGAGCAAGTGCCATGTGGAAGATTGTTCAGAAAAGAGGGATCTAAATGAAGGACACTGTGTAATGTGAATAGCCATCTCCAACTTTATGTTTTATGAGTTCATGCTTTTGTGTATTGGATGTATTATTGTTATTTTCATGTTTATTTTTGAGAGAGTACAGTGGGGAGGGGTAGAGAGAGGGGGACAGAGGGTCAGAAGCAGGCTCCATGCTGACAGGCTGACAGCAGCGAGCCTGATGTGGGGCTCGAACCCACGAACTGCAAGATCATGACCTGAGCCAAAGTTGGACGCTCAACTGACTGAGCCACCCAGGTGCTCCTGTATTGGATTTATTTTCAAGTAGCACAATTTGTATTTATAAGAAAGGGAGAAATGCCCCTTTTCTATAGGAATGCTGACAACAGAGTTAGACAATCTGCTCAGGGTAGACCAGCCAAGTTCTAGGGTGCAGGAGAGAAATTCAGGCAGGGGTGGGCCAGTAGGACTGCTTCTTCTGATTTCTTATCATCATCTGTAAAATGCAGTGTAAGTTCTGGAAAATGCAGTGATGGCAGGCCTGCAACTGGACTCCTGGCCAATAGCCCCATGTGGCTAAAACTCAAAGAACGTTGCCCTAACGTTCGTCATTGAATCTTTGTTGTATTGAATGTTACAATGCTGTGCTTGTCAAGACTCAGAGACAATCTGAAACTCACTGTCTTCATTCAGGCTGCTGTAATGAAATACCACAGACCGGGTGGCTTAAATAACAGATATTTTTTCTCACATTTCTAGAACCTGGGAAATTCCAGATCAAGGTGCTGGAATATTCAGGTCTCGGTGAGGGCCCTCTACCTGGCTTGCAGACAGACACCTTCTTGCGCTAACCTCACATGGTGGAGAGAAAGAGCTCTGGTGTCTCTTCCTCCTCCTAGAAGGGCACTAGTACCATTATGGGGCCCCACTCTCATGACCTCATCTAAACCTAATTACTTCTTAAGGGCCACATCTTGTAGCAACATCACACTGGGGGTTAGGGCTTCAACCTATGGATTTTGGGAGGGACACAAACATTTAGACTATAACACTCAACGTCATTTTCCCTATTTAGTTGAGAAGGGCCCATGGGGGCTTCCCACACAAAGGCACACTGTTGTCTGTCATTCGTTTTTAACAACAGACTTGTTTCTATACAAAAACTAACTTGAAGCTGTCTTTTTTTTTTTTTTTTTTTTAGAGAGAGAGAAAGAGAGTGCTTGTGAGCAGGGGAGGGGCAGAGAGAGAGAGAGTGAGAGGGAGAAAGAGAGGGAGAGAGAGAGAGAGAGAGAGAGAATCTTAAGCAGGTTCACTCAGTGCAGAGCCTGACTCAGGGCTCCAACCCATGACCATGACATCACGACTTGAGCTGAAATCAAACAGTCGCTCAACTGACTGAGCCACCCAGGCGCCCCATGAACGTATGTATCTTTCAACTGACAAAATAATGCCATGTTGTTCCTATAGGAAGGAAGGACTACAGGATTTCTTGGACTGAGAATGTGACTTAAATACCTCATTTATCTTTTGTGTGATCTTGTGCACATCTTCTTTCTAATTTTAATCTGTAAAATGGAAACAGCAATTATGTTTTTTTTTTTTTTTTCTTGAGGGAGCTTACTTCACAGTGTTGTGAGGACTGAGGAATACTGAGCAAGTTACAGGCAATTGTACATGTTACTTTTCATCTACAGAGCACAAAACTACAAAACACAGCTTTCATTTTCTAGGAGGTTTGTGGCCCTCCAGGAACTGTTCAAGGACCCCTCAGTTAGAAATCACTGCTTCCTGAGGAGGCTCTGGGGAAACAAAAAATTCTAAAACCTGAGGCCCATATTCTCAAAGACCTTATGATCTAGTTAAGGAGATAAGTTTCATAGACACAAAGATAACCCCAGAAGTTGTTAGATTCAGCAGACAAAAATACAAGATTTTTAGTTAAATGTGAATTTCTGATCAACAATGAATGACTTTCTTTAGATAAGTATATCCTAAATATGTTGCCTGGGACATTCTTACACTTAGAAAAAATGACTTGTTGATCTGAGATTCAAATTTCACTGAGTATTCCATAGTCTACTGGGCAATCCTACTCCTAAGCCAAATGTGCAAATGAACGCTCTTGGGACTCACAGGAGGACCTATGTCTGTAGGCTCGCCAGGAGGCAGATGCTGAGACAGAGCTGGCAACACAAAGTTTAAGGCGCAGCGAGGCCTGCGAAGGGATGGTCAAGAAGCAGAGCTGGGTGGGGAAGCCGTCAGACAGTGATGCCATCCTGACGGAGTCAGGTCACCAGGGGCTCTGCATGGAATGTCCACTGGTGGAGTCCATGTTGGGTAGAAATAACGAGGTGTTTTGCACCACTGAGTTTCTCATTCTCCTCCCAGTTCCCACCCAAAGCAGCTTCCTTCTTAGCCAGTCACTGATGCCCCAAATTCTATAATTCAAAGGCCATTGTCACCCCCCAGCAGAGTACTGGGTACATCCTCTACCATTTCATGTTGGTGTTCTATGTTTTCATTAAATACAATTTTAGAAAAACGTTTCCAAAAAGTAGGTTAAAACTCAGGTCATGAAACAACTAAAGTATGCTCTCATTCTGTGAACACGTGTATCTGAGTCCACGTTTACACGCCCACATTCGCACACACACTCACAGAAGGGGGATGGAGAGAGAAGGAAGAAAGAGAAGGGGAGAGAGAGGAACTGTTAGGATATGCACTAAAATATTAGCGATGATTATCTCTGAGCGATAGGACCATGGGAGATGTTCCTTCTGTTTGTATGTGATATGTTCTAAAGTTTCTACAACGAGGTAGTGTCATCTTTGTCTCACAGAGGCCAAATCATTATGACTTGTTTCAAAGCCACTATAACACTTCTTGGCCTTTCCTTCCCTTACCTGCAAGAATTAAGTATTTTTGTACCTGTTATATTTAAAGCATCAGTGGAAGTTGCCGTAGGAAAACACGTCACCCCTTGCTTCATTCTACTGGAGAGAGTGATGGAAGCCGTTTCCCAGGGTTCTGCTTCTTAGAACTCTGCACCTGATTGCAGTGAGAGCAGACAAAACTGATAAATGCTGGCGGTCGCAATACAGATGATCTTTGCTTTTTTCCTCCCCTACACAAGAGGGGAAGAAACAGCAGCTTCCTGTTACTATATTCTTCTGTCTTTTTAAAAAAAAATTTTTTTTTTAACGTTTATTTATTTTTGAGACAGAGAGAGACAGAGCATGAACGGGGGAGGGGCAGAGATAGAGGGAGACACAGAATCGGAAGCAGGCTCCAGGCTCTGAGCCATCATCCCAGAGCCCGACGTGAGGCTCGAACTCACAGACCACGAGATCGTGACCTGAGCTGAAGTCGGATGCTTAACTGACTGAGCCACCCAGATGCCCCTGTCTTTGTCTTTTTAAAAAACATTTCACCTCTTCCTCATTCTGGGGAGCAAACACATCACTTTACTAGTAAAACACCTTGGCTTCCTGAAGAAAGTGTTTTAGATCAAGGAGCTAGATGTGGAATTGAAGAGGTTGTGACAATTTTATTTATCGGGGCTATTGATGTCTGCTGGTTTTCTCGAACCATATCAACTACTGCCTTCAGCAGCATTGTAAGAAGGAAGTAAATACTCTTGAGAAGAAAAGAGAGAACTTAAGTTCTGATTTAGTTTGGATGTTTTGGAGTTACTTCTTTGATATGGTGAATCCTGTGAGTTTGCTTTTTCTCTCACTTTAGGCAGAAAAGGTAAAATAAGACAAATTAGAAAGAAAGAAGAAAGAAAATGCCTGATTCACTCATGAAGGATGTTTTCACCGGAGAGATCAGTAAAAGAAAACTGAAGATCTTTTAAAAGCTAAAAAACAATCTCCTTGCCTCCTCTTTCCCTGGAGGAGAGGGGCTAAGTCTTCCTAGGGGTCCAAAGAGAAAGTTCCCAACCTGCCTACGTCTGATCTGTATAACCTGGCTGACAACGGTTCTCGTTTCTAAGATGATAACATCCAAGTTTGGCTGTATAAGTTGGAACATATAGGCAAGCTGCCTTTCAGCTTTAAAGTTCCATATCGCATATGTTTTGCAGAACAATCAGAATTGGAAGGTTGCCAAAATCAAAGCAAGCTAATGGTTTAGCTAAATATAAAGAAGAAGTGAACGAAAATCAAGAAGGTGGCTGCCTACTCAGCCTGGGGGAGGAGACATGGGGAAGTCTTCCTGCAAGAGGGAATTCCTTGTCTGAGTCTTAGAGGGCAAGGAAGGGGGGGGGACGAAGGACAGCAGAAGGGGCAACTGTGCACAAGGGCTCTGCAGCAGTGGAAGGGTCTTCAGTGACTTTGGGGACCCAGAAATGGGTTGGTATAGCTGGAGGGTAAAGATGGTCACCATGAGAGTGAGGTAGAGGAAGAGCTCATGTTGATGGCTGAACACAGTAAATTAGGACATTTGGGGAGCCCATGAAGGGTATTGAGCTCTGATTTGGAATTCAGAAAAGGACTGTGACAGCAGCTCAGAAAACAGGTATGACCTGGGGGTGGGTGGAGAGGGGGAAGCCAGAACAAGGAGAGAGATAGGTGTCTAATTGGATGGCCTGAACCAAAGCCATGGGCATAAAAAGAGATGTGTTCTAGATCTATTTAGAATGCAAGACTGGAAGAACTGGATAACAAATTAAGTGGGTGGGAACTAGGGTTCCGTGTGAGGGGGTTGGGTAGGATTCTGGATCAACTCCCAAGTTTCTGGCTCATGTGACTGAGGGATAATGGCATTACTCACTAAGGGCATGCAGATTAGGAGGGCAGCAAAGATGATGATTTGGGTTTTGGACATGCTGAGTTTTTCATATGTGGCGGATCGTATTTTCTAGAGATGGTCACATGCTCTTATTACATTTGGATTTCAATATGTCCACCGCTGAGAGACGGGGGGTCTATGTTCCTTCCTTCTGAACCCGGGTGGGGACTTTGTGACTGCCATGACAAATACGAAATATGGCAGAATTGATGCCATGTGATTTGTAAAGCTGTATCATAAAAATTTCACGCGCTCCTGTTCTGTTGCCCTCTTGGGATGCTTATGCTCAGGATGCAGGTGCCATATTGGGGGGATGTCCAAAATGGCACCAGGTGGAGACACCACATGCAGAGGCTCCGTGCAGTTTTCCCAGCAAACAGCTCCACTGAGCTTTCAACCAACAGGTCACATCAACCATCCAACATATCCACATGATTTCAGGCCCAAACTATCAAGTTGCCTGAACCTTGAATTGTCCCCACTGAGGTCTCTGACATGGTGTATTACAGATCAGCCAGCTCTCATGTATCCCCTTTGAAATCCTGGCCCAAAGAATCTGTGAGCACAGTAAAATGGGTGTTTTTTTTGTTTTGTTTTGTTTTTTAATTTTTTTTTACGTTTATTTATTTCTGAGACAGAGAGAGACAGAGCATGAGTGGGGGAGGGGCAGAGAGAGGGAGACATAGAATCGGAAGCAGGCTCCAGGCTCTGAGCTGTCAGCACAGAGCCCGATGTGGGGCTCGAACTTGCAAACTGTGAGGTCATGACCTGAGCCGAAGTCGGTCACTCAGCCAACTGACCCACCCAGGCGCCCCTAAAGTGGGTGTTTTAAACCACTATGTTTTGGGGTGGTTTGCTACCTAGCAAAAGTATGTGGACTAGGACACACGCAAGATATTCATGTGAATGTGCCCAGTGACACACGTGAGATATTCGCATGAATGTGCTCGTTGAAGATTTGGCTACATGTACGGGAGCTCACAGCAGAGGTCTAGGCTGGAAATGCCGAACTGGACATCACTGGCATAAAGATTATAAGTGAAAACATAGAAATAAGTGATATCCCAAACAGTGTCTTAAGTAAGAAGACAGGAAGGGACGATCCGGAATCTAAGAGCGCCCTTGTATTTAAGGAGTATTTAGAAGAAAAGAAGCATGCAGAAGAAGCTAGGAATAATACCGGTCAGGGTTTAGACAGGAAAGGAGAAATAACTAGAAGCATTTCAAACAGAGACAAAAGTACTAGAAAGGCTAGGCGTCTGTGACTAGCTTCCGGGTTCACTGCCATAGCTGCGGTACGGAGTCAGAGAGCTGCAGAAACCGTTGCGATCCTGGAGAACCACCTCAGCACTGAGCTGGTGATCGGTAGGGGGGCACGGAGGCTACTCTTCTCCACAGCCCACGCCTCCGTTGCCACTGTTGGTGGAGAAAGAATAGCTTCCAACTTTACAAATCCAATGCAATGCATCCCACTGCGTCCAGAGCACAGATTTTTACCCAGAACCCGCGTGCGAAGAGAAAGAAACGTATCCCAGGCTCCTCCTACTAGAAAGCCTACGAGGGACGGGAGAGTGAATGCTTCTTACAAAAACCAACCAAACTGAGCCAGAACACAGCCCTGTGACTCTCCAAAGACATGAGGTAGCTTGAGGTGCAGAAGAGAGTCCATTTCTATAGCGAGGACTATTGGGGAGGGGAAATTGAGGGGTAGAAGGGCAGTGGCATCTGGAGTCCAACAGTCCTGAGTTCACATCCCAGTTCAGTCATGTACTATGGGGTTCACCACCCTTCCTTCCAGGCTTCTGTTTCCCCAGTTGTCAAACAGGCAAAAAAAAAAAAACAAAAAACAAAAAACAAACAAACACTGCAGTGTTGTTGGGAAAACAGAGAACAGTATGTGTTGGGTGTTGAGCACAGAATGGAACACGGAGGCAGACATAGATGGTGGCCTGTGTTATTCTTAAGGCGCTAAGTGTGGTGTGATACAATCCAGCAGCGGGAAGGTCCTTGTCCCTAAGGGGGGCAGGTGCGGGGGAGGGTTCCATCTACTTGGATGAAGGGCAACACATTGGGGAAGCAGAAGCTTCCCAAGTGGCGTTTTGTGAGACTTTATTCAAGAGCCCTTGATTTAACACTGCTCCTTCAGATATCTCTAGATAAAAGATGACTTATACCCCCTCACAAAGTTAATTTCCACACATACTTTGAAGGGTGAAAGGAAGCGGCCGAAACAACAACCACAAAAGTTGCCAAGACATTAGGTTAAAGCGGCTGGTACCAAAGTGGCAAGTTTCAGAACTGACTCCATCTCTCCTTACGTGGTAAGCTTGCTCTGATCCTAGGGGGTGGCTCGCTTAGCCTAGTATATCTTGTGAATGCCACGCTGTTTCTGCTTCCACCTGCATCAGTCCCATGGCTAAGTGAGAGTCCAAAAGATGGAAGAGTCCAAATCTAGTGTGTAAGATTGAAGAATGCTTAGCACAGTGTAGTAGAAAGATCACTGCTCGATTTTGATCCAGGTGATGCTACTTTTACGCTAGGTCACCACAGCTACATTCTGAACATCACTGAGCCTCAGGAGTCCTTACTTATACAATCGAAAACATGGACTCGCTACCTTGCAGGATGATTGTGGAGATAAAACGAAATCGGTAATTGGGGATGCTTGGGGGGCTCAGCCCGTGTGGGCACCAGACTCTCGATTTCAGCTCAGGCATCATCTTGCGATTGGCTTCTTGGGTTTGAGCCTCCCACTGGATTTTGTGCTAACCCTTCTCTCTCTCTCTCTCTCTCTCTCTCTCTCTCCCCCTCCCTTGCTCGTGCTCTCTCTCTTTCAAAATAAATAAATGAATAAACTTAAAGAAAAACAAGAAAAAAAGAAATCGGTAGTTGATGGTAGCTGCCGTTTATTGACAGGTCAGGTGATGTGTCTAAAGGCTTTGTATACATCCACTTAATTTAATCCGCAGGGTAATTTCAGGAAGATTTGTTCTAGCTAATCTGTAGACAAGGAAACTGAAGCTTAAAGAGAATAAGTAACTTGACCCAAATCACAGAGATCCCCCATGTACAGCAGAGTCAGGATTGGTACCCCTGCTGATGGAAGGGCCTCGCATGGGGTCTGGCATGCAGTAAGTGCTCAGGACATGGAAAAGGATATTTTTTTACTAGTCCAGCCCACCCCCTCCTTTGACAGCCCCCAAACTGATTCACAGAGACTTGCCAAGGATGAGCTTGGGCTACGGTTGTATCTTATGTCTCCTCATTCTGAGTCCAGTGCTTTTTACCTTCACCTAAGCTGTCCTCCCCATATCAAACCCCGTTCTAGGAAGACTGTAAACGGAGCTTGGCCTGGCTGGAGATGCAAGGTTACATGTGCATGCCAACAGCGCTCTCTGCTGGCCAGTAAGGGAACTGCATGGGGGCCTGAGGACGGTTGATAATTACCGTAACCTTGCTGTCTCCACAGCCCAGGACTATGTCCTCCTCCTTGCTTTTCTTCATTTTCATTTTCATTTTTTTATTTTTATGGGAACCCTTGTGCCCTTATATCTTTATTTTATTTTTACTAGAAATGTATCCTTGGTCTTGGAAAACCCTGTGATCCTGCCCCCAAGGAGATGGACCCAATCTTAGGGGGTTCCTCTGATTGTCATCTAAGATTCTAGCAGGCTGTCGCCAACCGCCTGGCTCGCTGTTACTGACAATCGCTACCTCGGTGAGTACGCTAACCAACGTCATTAGTTTCAGGTGTGCTGGTGAATGAGGCCGTACCAGGAACACGAGCGTGTAAAGAGAGAAGTTTATGGCGGAGAGTTTGTCTCGTCTCAGTACTGCAAAAGTCATGCGGAAGAACCAATCTGAGCATACAAGGCTACGTTTGACTCCAGCCTAGGTTTCGTACTTCTGTATCCACCAAGCTAAACAGATGTGCAGGCATATATTCTGTAATGAAAAAACCCAGAATCTTTTGGCGTCTAACTCCACAGATAAAATAGATGGTATTCAGTGACCACTATGTATTTAGTTACTAATGTTTTGAGCAAGTGCTGGTGTTTCTAAGTGATGAACACACTGAGAGTCAAATCCCTGCTCTCGCTGAGAGTTTGCAGGGACATAGTAGGTTATGTGCACGGCATGGTGCCTGCCACTCAGAAAGCAATTAAACAGGAGGTGCTAGAACAGACAAGGCAAAACCAAGCCATTATCTTCCCGGGACTAGCACACACTCCCCAATCTCCTAAATTCCTTCTACAGACTGAGCGCTGGCAGGGTCTCAGAAAGACAATCTGGCTGCTGGTCATTTCATCCCAAGCTCCAATCCCTTGCCCTCAACAGCCTTCTCATGGCATCAGAAACAAACCTGTGATTTTAAATATCCTCCCCTTCAATCCTCCTGCAATTACCAAGAGAGTTTGCTTTTCTACCCTTGATTTTCAAATTAAAGATAATTCACCCAAACTTTTCCTTGAGAGCTCTCGTCCAGAAAAGGAAGGAAGATGGGGCTCCAGGGAGGAAAGGAACTCAATTATAGCAGTGACAGAACCTGCCAATACCGGCCTGGATGCAGTTTTCCGTCTTATTTTCACGAGCAGGGACCAGGCAAAGTCCCAATGATGTATACAATTCTACGGGAGTTTCTGTTACTACTTCAAGGCTGACTGTATTTATATAATCATTTCATTGAAAGGGGTTATTAGGCTAAGAGCACAGACTAAGACAGTCCTGGGATCACAGCCACATCCATCACCCACTCAATGGGCAGTTTTGGATAATTTAACTTCTTTGAATCCAATGCTCAAATAGTGATAATGGTAACAAGATTTCTCCCAGCAGCTCTCGCAAGGTCTGTAGAAGCAAATGTCTGGAACTGCTGGTAATTATATCTGGCAAAGTATATAAGCATTTAATATTTATTCAAAAAAAATTGATTGAGTACCTACAATGTGCCAGGTACCTACAATGTGCCGATCCAAGTTCTGGGGATTCCGTGGTGAATGCATGAAATGGCCAGCATCCTGCCCTTAGAGAGCCCACAGTCTAGCTGGGGGAGACAGATGCTAAACTTGTGAGATACATCTGGAGGGGTGCACTGTGAAGGAAAAAGAAGAGTAAAGGCTACGTCATGACCTGGGCACTTTTTGACAGAGGGAAAGCTTTTCTGGTTATTTTGTTTGTTTGTTTGTTTGTTTTTTTTGACAGGAAAGTCTTCTCTGGGAAAACAGCATTTGGGAAGAGGCGTTAAGGGAATTGCGGAAGACAAGCCCTGGGGATGATAACCACAGGAGGAGTGTTCCAAAGGGATCAGCACATACCAGGCTCGGAAGCAGGTGCATGCTAAGACCCGGAGTGACAGCAGGCGAGCATGGCTGGAATGAGGGGGGCAAGGCGGGGGAGTCAGCTCATGTGTGCAGGCGGGATCTGCAAGGTCACGGGAAGGACCACTCAATGAATGACGATGGTTTTCGGGCCAAAGATCCAGATGAGGCCACCATGGTTTTCTTTTTTCTTGGCTTCTTCTCATTCGCCTCTTTTACACCTGGCGCAGTCATAGTAAGTGTCTGCATCCAGCAGCGACCTTGAAAATTATTCTACTTTGTGGCTGTCATGTGACCTCTCCTTGATCCTGGAGATCTTAAAGCCTTCCAACAGCTGGAGCTCGTGTTGTCTGGGTTAGAGACGCCTCTGAAGGAACTCTATCCCGGCATTCCTTCTGCCTTCTCTATTCAGTACCGCCATCAATATCATTATTAATATTAACTGCTTCCTAACAATAGCCTATTTTCTTGACTGCCCAGAGAAGGCGTTATAATGACACATTTGAAAACTTCAATGATTAGAGTTGAGCAAATTAACCCAGGTTGCTTGGCTCATCCAACAGGCAGGAGGGTCGCACTTGCCTTTCCCAGGAACAACAACTAAAGCTATGGATTCCTTCTTTCCTTCAGTCCACAGAAGTAAATATTTTATTTTCAAACTTGAGAAATATCTCAGAGAGTGATCCTGAAAATGTAAACCTGTCTATCAAGAATGTGTTTGGTGACACAAAACAGACGGCTCAAGCTACAGGAATCATCTTATCGGGAGAGGAATCTTGTTTTGAAGGATATTTGTGTTTAATTCCTGTGTGTGTGGTGTGTGTGTATAGGCATATACGTATGTATACACACACACACTCACATATGTACGTGCCTAACAAATTATCCCAAAGCTTAGTGACTTAAAACAACAAATATAGCTTGTATGTTCTGTAGCCCAGGAACCCAGGCATAGCACATCCGGGTGGCTGTGGCTCATGGTCTGTTACGTAGCTGCGATCAAGCTGTCGGCTGAGGCTTTAGCCATCTTGAGGTTTGACTAGGGAAGGATCAGCTTCCGAAGTCACATATACTCACATATACATATTCAGTCTGTGGTAGCCTCCAGGATGGGCTTCCAATAATCCCTCCTCCCCTAGAATTCTTGCCCTTGTGAAAATCACCCACTCTTCTGTGTGGACTGGCCCTCGTAACTTGATTCCAGCAAATAGAAAAGCGAAGAGACATCACTTCTGAGTTTGTGTGCCAAAGACTGTGGCTTCTGTCTTGAGGACCTTTGACTCTCTAACTTGTTCCCTCTGAGGGAAGCCAGCGGCCATGTTGTGGGCTGCCTCATGAAGAAACCCACTTGGTAAAGGACAAGTGCCTTCGTCCAACAGCCAGTGAGGACCTGAGGCCTCCAAGTGAATGATGCTTCCCCAGTGAAGCCTTACACTCTGGATGTAGCCCCAGAGAAGGCTACAGTCTTAGCTGACAGCTTGATCTCAGTCTCCTAACAGGCCACGAACCAGAGGCACCTTGATGAGCTGTGTCTGGATTCATGACCCACAGAATCTGTAAGATAATATTTATGAAGCCACTAAGCTTTGGGATAATTTGTTATTTAGTAACAGAAAACCAACTGATAGCTCATAAAGAAAAATTTTTTCCCTTCTAGCTTTTTCTTGACATCCTGGTTCAAAGAAATATTTTAGGAACATTATGCTTACTAAGAGCACTAGATTTGCATTATGACTCCAGAAATCTAAGCCCAAAGACCAAGGGTCTAGGATCTTTTACTACAGAGACTGAAAAGCAAGTAAACAAAACATTTTAAGTGAAAAAATAGTACAACAGATGCTTTAAAATTGTTTCCACTATTATTCACTGCTTTGAAATATATTAAAACATAATTAAACAGTACATTCAGTTCAGCACTGATTGGCATTTATATCACATGCCACATGGGGGACAGGTGCAGAGGGTACAAGTTGACACATGGCTCTGCCCAGTATCTTGCAGCCAAGTTCATAGTTGCCACACCAAATAATCTCGACAGTATTATCACCACCAAGTACCAGGCCTAGAGAAAGTTCCTGATTCCTTCTAAGAAGATTTGTATGATTTGGATTAAAATGTCAATTTTAATTTGGACATTAAAATGTCCAAAGGGACACCTGGGTGGCTCAGTCGGCTAAGCATCTGACTTTAGCTCATGTCATGATCTCACAGTTCCTGGGTTCGAGGCCCACGTTGGGCTCTGTGCTGACAGGTCAGAGCCTGGAGCCTGCTTGAGATTCTGTGTGTGTCTCTCTCTCTACCCCTCCTCCACTCACATTCTCTCTCTCCCCAAAATGAATAAACTTCAAAAAAAAATTAGAAAATAATAAAATGTCAATACTACCCAAAGCAATCCTCATATCCAATGCAATCTCTATCAAAATAACACCAGCATTCTTCACAGAGCTATAACAAACACTCCTAAAATTTGTATGGAACCAGAAAAGACCCTGAATAGCCAAAGCAATCTTGAAAAAGAAAACCAAAGCAGCAGGCATCATAGTCCTGGACTTCAAGCTATATTACAAAGCTGTAATCATCAAAACAGTATGGTACTGGCATAAAAACTGACACTCAGATGAATGGAACAGAATAGAGAACCCAGAAATGGACCCACAAACGTATGGCCAACTAATCTTTGACGAAGCAGGAAAGAATATCCAATGGAATAAAGACAGTCTCTTTAGCAAGTGGTGCTGGGAAAACTGGACAGTGACGTGCAGAAGAATGAACCTGGACCACTTTCTTACACCATATGCAAAAATAAACTCAGAATGGTTGAAAGACCTAAACGTAAGACAGGAAGCCGTTAAAATCCTCGAGGAGAAAGCAGGCAAAAACCTCTTTGACCTCGGCTGCAGCAACTTCTTACTCAACACGTCTCCAGAGGCAAGGGAAACAACAGCAAAAATGAACCATTGGGACTTGATCAAAATAAAAAGCTTCTGCACAGCAAAGGAAACAATCAGCAAAACTAAAAGGCAACTGACTGAATGGGAGAAGATATTTGCAAATGACATATCAGATAAAGAGTTAGTATCCAACATCTATAAAGAACACCCCAAAACACAAACAATCCAGTGAAGAAATGGGCAAAAGACATGAATAGACATTTCTCCAAAGAAGACATCCAGATGGCCAACCCACACATGAAAAAAAATGCTCCACATCACTCATCATCAGGGAAATACAAATCAGAACCACGATGAGGTACCACCTCACACCTGTCAGAATGGCTCACATTAATGACTCAGGCAACAACAGATGTTGGCGTGGATGCGGAAAAAGAGGATCTCTTTTGCACTGCTGGTGGGAATGCAAACTGGTGCAGCCACTCTGGAAAACAGTATGGAGGTTCCTCAAAAAATTAAAAATAGAACTACCCTATGACCCAGCAATTGCACTACTAGGTATTTATCCAAGGGATACAGGTATGCTGTTTTGAAGGGAAACAAGCACCCCAATGTTTATTGCAGCACTATCAACAATAGCCAAAGTATGGAAAGAGCCCAAATGTCCACTGAAGGATGAATAAAGAAGATGTGGTATATATATATATATATATATATATATATATATATATATATACACACACACATACACACACACACATACACACACACACACACACACAATGGAGTATTAGTTGACAATCAAAAAGAAAATCTTGCCATTTGTAACTATGTGGATGGAACTAGGGGGTGTTATGGTAAGTGAAATTAGTCAGTCAGAGAAAGACAAATACCATATGACTTCACTCATATGAGGACTTTAAGACACAGAACGGATGAACATAAGGGAAGAGAAGCAAAAAGAATATAAATACAAGGAGGGGAAGAAACATAAGAAACTCTTAAATATAGAGAATAAGCAGAGGGTTGCTTGAGGGGGTGTGGGAGGGGGACATGGGCTAAATGGGTAGGGGCATTAAGGAATCTACTCCTGAAATCATTGTTGCACTATATGCTAAGTAACTTGGATGTAAATTAAACAATAAATAAATTCTTAAAAACTTTGTCAGTTCTGGTATTAGCATTTGCTCCTATAAAAAATCAGATAAGCAGAATGATAAACCATGACTTGGATCTAGAATATGGATCTGAGGCAAAAGGAGGACTGAGATACCATCTCTTTCATTTACCTGAAAAATTCCACCAGGTGCAAAGTGGTTATAAATGTTGTTGAAGATTCCAGAGCTAAGTAGTTACATGCGGCTGTAGGGAAGGGTTTTACTCCGGTGCGGGCACTTGCCTACTGATAAACAGCTGGAGGTAAAACAAAAAATATCCCCGGAATCAGTGAAATGGCAGCAAAGCAAATAGCTTTGTTTATGGAGGGAAAAGGGCCCCGGATAAACATAATAAATAAACCAAAAATAAGAAGCACTGACAAAATCATGAGAACTCACATAAACAGACCTGGATTTCTGCAAATTATATTTACTTCACTAAATGTGAATGCAATATTGCTAAGGCTTATTTAAAGAGTCAGGAAGCAAATGAGACTAGAATTAAACCAGATACGCTGGCCAGGATGCCTTTAAAACTTGCTTTCCGAGTCATAAAAATAGTTTGGAAATCCAATGACCTAAAAACTATGGAAAACCAAAGCTCATAATAAATATGTGTTTATCTCTAGTTTCAGCTCTTAGTCTGTGATCTATGTGCACATACAATGAGTAGTCTAGGAATCGAAGATTTGTTCGCCAAGAGACCTTCATAACTTTTCCAGAGCATTTACTGCTCTGTATGTGTCCTTCTTCCTCTCTCAACTATGAACCCCCTGGAAAGGGGTCTAATTCATTTCTTCAGTTCCCAAGTAGTCCCATTCCTGGCACACAGTAGATGATCACCATCTGCCAAGTGAATAAATGACAAAGAAGCAGATGGAGAACTTGTTCGAAGCTTCCATGCCATAATCCTTCAAGAGAGGACCACCTCACCCGACCTTTACTTTCCCCACAAAGGACCACCATCCTTGATATGAACTGCAGGGGTCTCCCCCATGGACGAGGACTCTACTCTAAAGCTGCTACCATCACCTTGAATCTTTCCATCTTGAATTGCTCTCTCTACCCTGCCTCCTTTACCCAGTTCTTCTATTTCTTCTGCGCTGTGCAGGGTTTCCAACATAGCATTGCCACGATGGGGTGTGCGGAGAGAGCCGAGACAGAGGCTTTCTGTCCATCCGCCACTGTGGGGTCAACTGTTACCCAGAATTACTTTTATCTTGTTGCATGACTTGAGGAAAATCAATCAGAGCCCAATTAACTGAACAAGAAATAAATCTAACTTATCCTATTTAACTTAGCATGTTCAGGAGATTTTAACTGGTACAGAACTTTTAGAATCCTGTTATGAACAGGGTGTCTTGACTGAAAAGAAAAATGATTTACTATGGGATCATTTAAAAGGATGGGCTAGGGGTGCCTGGGTGGCTCCATCGGTTAAGCATCTGACTTCAGCTCAGGCCATGAACTCACGGTTGGTGAGTTTGAGCCCTGTGTGCTGACAGCTCAGAGCCTGGAGCCTGCTTCAGATTCTGTGTCTTCCTCTCTCTCTGCTCCTCCCCTCATCATGCTCTCTCAAAAATAAATAAATGTTAGAAAAAATTGGAAAAAAAAAGTGGCCTAAATATATCAAAGGAGTTGTTGACATACAGGCACTTTCTGAACTTTGGCTCAAAGCACTACCCTGTGGCCACTCCCTCAGCTCTTTTACTGCCCTTCCATTAAAGGTCTTGAAGCATACCTTCTGTTTCTTATATGACCTCTGAAGGAGGAAGCCACCACTTTACAGAATGGAAAACTGAACTGTCATAGCTGGTTTCTTAATCTGGCACAGAGACGGCCAATAAGTAAGTCCTTCATGGCACAGAGTTGTCAATCAGTCATGAAGCTCCCTTCTGTTAGGTTTGGGCATGACCCAGCATCGTTTTCACTACAGCTAAGTATAGCTACACCAATTGGTGGCCTGTGGGAAGATATGTACGTACCACCCCTGAGGACACAGGGCAAATGCTAGTCGTGGCCACGGAGAGCCTGTCCTATAGGCATCTTAGCAACCGGGGCCCGCAAGTTTCCTACATGAGCACCTTGAAACTCAGTGAGATTGTCAACTGACCAAGATTATGCAGCAAATGGAAGGCACAGCACAGTACAGTTCGAACATGTCTAAGCTGCAACTCTTCAACAGTACTGGGTCACTTTCCTTTTCACCTCGGTTTTGTGTGCCATGTTCCTAAGGGAGAGCATCTGGGAGAGACAAACAGAGCTAAAGCCTCAGTATTTTTCCTGATTGTTCACTGCCCTTCTCTAACCTCTTTGCCAAGTTATGGCTACATAACCATTATGTTACCTTCAAACACCTTGCTGTCTAGAGCCCAAAGTTCAGAGTCTTGTATACCCCTTGCTCCACTCTTGACAGGCACTCCTCTCTATTTCCCCAACTATGGGTCTGCACAAGTGTTTTCATCATGAAGCCTTTCATAATAAGCTCGAGACTCTTGCCTTCCAGAATATATCCAAAGAAACACAAAGAGCTGAAATCAAGAAATGTGTGAGTCCACAAATAATTTTGGAAATAGGTGACAAGGCAGTCAGAGCCATTGTAGTTTTATAGGAGAGATATTACCAAACACGTATTTTAGAAACCCTTCCAGAGCAAAGAAAAATGGAGAGCTTCTCACCTTAGTCTGTGTGGCGAGACAAAATGCCTCCTCCCGAAGTGAAGAGAGCAAAACACACAGGTAAGCAAACAAACAAAAACAGCAAACCCCAAACGAACCAAAGGGTTCTTACCCCTTTCATCTTGCCACCTTCCTGAGGACTCACTTTAGGGCCTCAGGACGCAGGTCGGTCACAGATCTCATCAGTGGAATGAGCCTGATTGGTGGTCCACTTGGAGGACAGTGCGCCAAGGGAAAGGGGACTAGAGCTTGGTAGGCATTTCCAACTGCCAAGGACAATGAGTTACTGTTTTAGTGGGGGCACTGTCAGAAAAATAATTCTCTTTTCCCCAACAGCAGAGTCTCTTTTCCCCAACAGCAATTGGCTCAAGACACCAAATATTTTTTTAAATGTTTATTTATTTTGAGAGAGACAGAGAGCACGCGCACAAGTGCGGTAGGGATAGAGACAGAGAGAGAGAGAGGGGAGAGAGAGAAAATCCCAACCAGGCTCCGCGCTGTCAGCACAGAGCCTGACACGTGGCTTGAACTCACGAACGGTGAGACCATGGCCTGAGCCGAAATCAAGAGTCCGACACTTCACCGACTGAGCCACCCAGGAGCCCCAATCCTATCAATTTAAAAAATTCGTTTCCCTCCCACTTTGTGGCACATATTGTAAGGAGAAGCCTTCAGAGAGTTTAAAATCCAGAAATTAGAAACTAGTTCTTTAAAAAACGATGCCAGATATCAGAATAGCTTTGTGTATCTGTTCCTTACAGGCAGTGTTTTGGTATTTAAGAATCTAACATACTTTTGAGGCAAAAAAAAAAAAAAAAAAAAAATCCTACAGATGAATTCCAAACTCTCCTTTGCCTTGGCTGTGTTCAATTGCTTTCCTACAAAAAAAAAAAAAAAAAAAAAAAAGAAAGAAAAAGAAAAAAAAAATTTTATCTAGTGTTGCTTTTGTGTCTCGGTCAAGAGCCCCAGGATCTGACGGAGGAGATGTGGAAACTCATGCCTTCACACGCAGACAACAGTGTGTTTGCTCAGGCTTCCGGGGCTGAGGCTCTGGGCAGGGGCTGGACCTCGTCAAAACATCCTCCTCGGACTTGCACACTCCGGTAAAGCTGCTCCTTACCATTTAGAAACAGGCAAGGAAAAGGAAGACGTAGGACAGGAGGTGGAGGAAGAGGAAAGAAAGACAGCAGCAGTAGAAGAAGAAATTAAACCCAAACAAAGAGTTCCACCCTGGTTGTTTTCCTCCTGAGGCTCTGGGCTTTGTGAATTGTTGCTGAAAGAGACATTCGCCTGCTGATGTCTCAAGCTCTGTCTCCCTCTGGTGACCACTCTTACTATCTCCAGATTGCGGCACAGTCCGCGGCCATCCTTGTTTTTCTAGAAGCTGTGCTCTTCACTGATAAAAATGCTCACTTTTCCCCTCCGAAGACTCGAAAGGGGGCTGCGGGGGGGGGGGGGCAGCCGCGTAACAACGACCAGCTCTGCCAGCTACTAGGAAGCATTGGGTGTTCCTGAAGCTCTGCGCGTTTCCTCAGTGCAAAATGAGGGTGTGAGTTGCACTGTGAGAGACCAGAGGCTGCTGTGAGGACCGAACACGACACTCCCTGTCAGCACTTGGCGCTTCGCCTGGCAGAGGGAACACATGTTTCTGTGGTTCCGGGAACCCAGAAAGTGGGGTGGGTGAAGACACTCTTTGTCTTTTGGGGAGCATGGCTTTTCCAACAAGCCGAAAGCATCTGCAAAAGAGGCATTGGCTACGCAAGACTGGGGGCGGATCTTTATATTAGGAGTCAGTTTCCTTGTGGGAATTCACAGCTAGTATTTTCAACTCAAATAGTAGGTGGTACAAAGCAGACAAAAAACGGATTACCCTCCCCCCCCCCATCCCCACCCCCGATCCTGGTCGTTAGAAGAATTTAGAGATTTCTGTCTTGGGGAGATTCCAGAGTCTGACTCTTTGGGTCAAATCCTGATCCCACCATTTTTCAGCTGTTTGACTTTGGGCAAGGGATTCCGCTTTTCTGAGCCTTAGCCTCCTCCTCTCTAAAGTGGGAATAAGACTGCTTTTGCTGTCGGCTCCCACTGTGTTCTTGGGAGGATTACACACGACCCGCCACAGGAAGCATCTAGTATCTGCTCGTGCAGAGGAAGCCCTCAGCATATGTTACATATTATCAACTCCAATGCAAGCTGAGTTTTTCACTCTCCAAGGAAGATCTGAGCCCAGCATCAAGGGAGAAAGCTTGCTAACCATACAGAAATTTGGGAAGCAACGGGGTTAGCAGGAAGGAAGCCTGCGTTTCTTTAAAAAAAACAAAAAGTGGTTTTTCAGAATTAGCTGCATATTGGAATTGCCTGGGGAGCTTTAAAAAAATGTCAGTACCTGGGCTCCACCCTCTGACGTTCTGGTGAACTTGGTCTGGGGTGTGGTCTGACACTGAGATTCGTAAAAGTTCCCCCAGATGATTAAAATACGCACCCAAGTTTGGGGACGCAGCGTGTAGCTTTCTATACACCTGCATGATATTAGGTTGTTGAAAAAAAATTTTTTTTTAGAAAAAGACTTTTTTTTGCACCTTCATGCAAAATCTGCTAGAGTGTACAAGCTAAAAAGCAAAATGTTAAGAACAGAGTGTTTTTGTAGTTAGAGCAGTGTGACTGGCTTCAAGGATCATGTAAAGCAATGGAAACAGACACCGAGGTCCCAGCAAGTATTTGTGCAAATTGTGAGGCTCTTTGGGGTCATAAATGTGTCCCCATTCTCTCAAACCCCCCTTTATTTACACAGAGGGCAGATGGCCACTGCTATCCCTTGGAGAACTAAAAGCTGGGGTAAGTTGTCTGTACATGTGCACATGTCAACCTGAGTCAACAGCCAACAGTGAGGGAAGCTTGAAAGGGGTAGGGTGGGGGTCCATGGGAAGAGGAGAGGGAACCCCCCAGTGTTTATGTGTTCGAGGCCCAGAGCCCATCTGAAAATAACTGAGGGTAAGGGAGGTGGCCATCAGCCAGCCCTCAGGCATGAGCCTCTCTGGCGAAGGGGAGTTTGGCGTGGTGGGGGGAATACAGCTTTCCAGCTGAGGCAGTACAGGCACATGGAGAGATGTCCACCCTGGGGGGACAGAGGGACACATATCTAGTGAGTCTGGGGACAGCAATTAGCAGTTGGATGGAGGGAAACTTTCCAAAACAACCATGACATGTCCCTTTTCTCACACAGCATGGACTCTGGAGCCAGATTACCTGAGTTTGAATCCCAGTTCTACCACTCTGTGACCCCAGCATGCTACTTAACTTTGCAAGGCCTCAGTTTTCCCATCTGTAAAATGGCAATGATAGTAACACTCACTTCACTGACTTGGTGAGAGGGTTAAATAAAATAATCCATGCGAAGTGCTTTGGATGGTGTTTAGGACATGCTGAGGGACCTAGTAAGTGTTAGTATTTTTATGACTTCCAGTCCAGCTCTGAAGAAACAGTTTTTAAGTCTTTCAAAAGGAAAGTGTTATTAAAAAGCAAAACTGTAGAGAGTAATTTTTGGTTTGTGGAGAGATTTTGTTTTCATATTTATTTATTTTTGAGAGAGGGGGAAAGAGGCAGACAGAGAGGAAGACACAGAATCTGAGGCAGGCTCCAGGTTCTGAGCCATCAGCACAGAGCCCGATGCCGGGCTCGAACTCACGAACCATGAGATCATGACCTGAGCTGAAGTCAGACGCTTAACCGACTAGCCCCCCAGGTGCCCCTGCAGAGAGTTTTTATACCCTTGCAATGAGGACCCTTCCTTAGACATGTGGGGGAGGTGCAATGGCTGAAACCAAACTAGGAAGAGAATGCCAGCCTGGCCAAAGTTAGCTGGTGTCCTCCAAAGTGACAGCCAGAGACATTGCAGGGAAAACAGAGGCAGAGCCACAAATTTTCACCTCAAGTAGAACTTTATGGGCTTCAAGGAGAATTCCCAGCTACATTGGGAAGTAGGGATAGGAATAAGTTTCTAAGTTTGGTTGTTGGGGTGACTGAAAATGACCGTTGAAGCGTGAGGGCTATTAAATCTGAAGGCAGAGCAACTCCTCACACTGTGTCATCTTTGGGGGCAATCCTGTTGCACAAAAGTTCAAGAGCAACCCCAGAGGTCTTGGGAACTATATGAATGTGGGATATTATGAAATTCACAAGGAGACACCCAAACCCTCATCATTTGCCGTGACAAACTGACATGTTCTATGACTTTTTTTTTTTTTTAAGTAGGGTTCACGTCCAGTGTAGAGCCCAGTGTGGGGCTTGAACTCATCCCTGAGATCATGACCTGATCAAGAGTTGGATGCTTAACCGACTGAGCCACCCAGGAGCCCCGACTCTATGACTTTTCTCATACCACCCTGGAGTTGGGGGGCAGGTCCCTGCTGATTGTCAGAGTCAGACATTTCAGTCAGATATTTGGCCAGAGGTGTTAGAGTAACCAATTCCACATCTACTCAAGCAATGGTTAATGGATTCACCAAAAAGCTCCGGCCCAGAGAAGAGTCTAGAAACAGTACAAATCAGATGCTAAACGTAGTATGATGAAAGAAAAACTGTGTAAGGGTATCTGTTAGTGAAGCCCTCATATAAACTTTTCTCAGGAAAGGTTTTGCAAGAGGCTTCAAAGTTTTTAAAATTAATTAACATTTTATATTCAGCATCCTACGAGTTTCACATCTGCCACTGATTTTCTGACTAATTAGAGAAGCTGTTGGTAGAGGGATTGTTCGATGTTTGCACAGTACAAATTAGGGCATAATTACAAGGCAGGATGTATGCTAATGAGAAGCAAGGCTGATAAACCAGTGTTTACAGCCACAGAAGAATTCTCCTTCTTGTGGTTCTTTGAGCTCATTCCTGTTAGAATCCTTTATGAGTAAGGGTACAAATCCCTTTTGATAGTCTGGTGGGAGTTGTTTGGAACTATACAATCTTTGGAAGAAGACCTGCCCTCAAAAGCCCATGGAGATTTGTAGCTGTGCACCACCTGTTCTCAAGTGTAATCAGGTGAGCCCTAAGACCTCTTCCATTTCTACCTGAGAGTTATTTTGGAATGCTCCCAGATACGCATCTTTAAAAAAAAAAAGTTCACTTATTTTGAGACAGAGGGAGAGCACAGGGGAGGGAGAGAGAGAACCCCAAGCAGATTCCATGCTGTCAGCACAGAGCCCAGTGTGGGGCTCAGTCTCACAAAGCATGAGATCATGACCTGAGCCGAGATCAAGAGTCTGACGCTTAACCAACCAAGCCACCCAGGCGCCCTCCATATGCATCTTTTTTTTTTTAATGTTTATTTATTTTTGAGACAGAGAGAGACAGAGCATGAATGGCGGAGGGGCAGAGAGAGAGGGAGACACAGAATCGGAAGCAGGCTCCAGGCTCTGAGCCATCAGCCCAGAGCCTGACTCGGGGCTCAAACTCACGAACCGTGAGATCGTGACCTGAGCTGAAGTCGGACGGTCAACGGACTGAGCCACCCAGGCGTCCCCCTCCATATGCATCTTAAAGAATCTTTTCTCTTTGTGGAATCTCCAGCCTGGCAGAGGCCAAAGAGATCCTGGCTCCCATGGAGGGCAAAGCAGGCACTTGCCTTGTTCCCATTATTGCTTGGCCATTTTGTCTAACTCGTGCTGTGAAGACTGATTCAATTCGAAACAAATAAGGAGCATGAGCTGTTTGGCTAACACACAGTAGTTTGTCAGACATGGTAACAGGTGAAACGTAAGGCATTTCACTGGCTCACAAACAACTACCTTATTGAAGAAGCAAAAACATACACTGAAAGCCAATAGCAGATAGGATATGGGCGGTTGTCAAAATGAGGCCTCTGTGAAGGTTTCTGAGGCCAGAATGCCTGCCCCAGCATCAGAAGAGAGCAGTGACAGTGATGAGAACCTTCACCCCTTGAAGCAGGGAGAACTCCTCTGGTATCCCTGCTACCCTGTGGTTCTGCAGAAGGAAGCTTTGTAGAGGCAACTGCCAAGGGGTAGCCTGTCAAAAGTCATGACCTGTGGGTCCCAGGTGATACCAGCGTGTTGTTGATGCAATTGCCATTTTCTTCTCTTAGGGGACCCCTGCCCACTGTCATCTAGACCATCCTACAGGCATCTGCAACCCCTATAGATATGTCCTGATTCTCTAAGCCTGAGAGCCTTTCCTGAAGCTTTATGGATTTGGCCATACTAACAATCAGGTTCTTTGATCCACCACTGGTTAGGAGGTTCTCAGCAGCTGCCTTGGCCTGCTTTCCCATGTCTAGTGGGTTTGCACCAATGTCTCATACAACTTACCGTGCCTGTGGGCTGCCTTGTATATTCAGAGTCCACAGAGGCTAGACAGGAAACACACAGGACAGTGGAGACACTGGAAAACGAGAAGCACCTGCTATTTCTACAGAAACTAGCCACCACTTGGCTTCAGCCACTTGAGAATGTGCACTAAGCATTACCAGATCTTTCTGATTCTTGGATTCATAGGAGACATTGGCCAATTGGTAGAAAGGTTCACAAATTGAAAAGTTTGCAAAACTGCAAATCAAACAAAATAACACACATCCAGTAAACTCTTACTGGACTCATTCTACATGTGGTCTATATGGAATCTGCCTTAGGCTGACAATCTCCATCTCAACAAATGCCAACAGAAAGTGCCAAAAGAATTCAGAGGTAGGTGATCCAGGCATAAGCTGGAAGAGTCGTGGAAGACTGTGAGAAGGAATGTGACAATTCTGTTGCTTTGTGCCAAAGATGTGACCTCTGGTGCCCTGTTTATTATTCATTTTTCCCATTCTAAAAAAAATTTTAAATTTTAATCTCAAAAATATTCTATTAATCTAAGGCCATATTATGTCTCTGTTCCTAGAAAGCTCTTCCTGGCAGTTCACGCATCTTCTTTATGACGTAGTATGTTGGGATAGACGTAAATCGATCCTTCAGGCGAAATAAACTTTTTACAACTCAGGAATGTTAACACACAACATTTAAAGGATCTAGCAGAGTTACCTTTTACCCAAAGAACGTTTACTCTCAAAAGACATATTCGTAGCTGAATGTTGCCTTCAGGAACTGGAAATGTCTCATTTTCACCAAAAGCTTGTATATGAAATAAGACTACACTGATAATTAGAAGACAGTTAGGAAATAATTCCTTTTTTATATGACAGGGAAGGGATGCTTCTGTAATACTATGCATCTTTTTTGTTATAACATTAAAAAGAGTTTTTGTATGCTTATTTGAGAGAGTGGGAGAGAGAGAAAGAGCATGAGTGGAGGAGGGGCAGAGAGAGAGTGGTGGGGGGTGGGGTGGGATTTCAAGCAGGCTCTGTGCTGACACAGTGCACGGCTTGGCATGGGGCTTGAAGCCACAAATGATGAGATCATGACCTGAGCTGAAATCAAGAGTCAGATGCTTAACCAGCTGAGCCACCCAGGTGCCCCTGTTAGAACATTTGTAAAAGAGAAAATTGCTCTAAAAAAATTTTTTTAATGTTCATTTCTGAGACGGAGAGAGACAGAGCATGAGTGGGGGAGGGGCAGAGAGAGAGAGGGAGACACAGAATCAGAAGCGGCTCCGGGCTCCGAGCTGTCAGCACAGAGCCCGACGTGGGGCTCGAACTCACAAACCATGAGATCATGACCCGAGCCGAAGTCGGTCGCTTAACTGACTGAGCCACCCAGGCGCCCCCAGAGAACATTGCTTTTAAATTTTATAATGGTCACAATGACATATTAAAGGGATTTGTTTTTCCTGGTACATTTCTTATATTCTTTCTCATTAAAAAAAATTAATTTATCCCCAGCAAAATTCACTCTATTTCGTGCCCAGTTTTATCAAGCGTGTGCAGCTGCGGTATCTCTTGACACTGGAAACTCTCAAACCTAGATTCATTAGTTGCTTCCATTTACTCTTTTCACTCAGTTAACTGTTTCAGCTTCTGTTATGTACCAGGCAGTGGGAATACAAAGGAGCAAAGACACAGCTCCAGCTTTCAAGGAGCTTTCTGTTTTATAGACCAGCTAGACATTCGAAAGTGACAATGTGGTAAGACAACTGCTACCAAGGATATCTGCCCAGGTATAACTCTCATTTATTCATTTCGCTAATGTAATCTGATCCAGCCATCAGTACCAGGCCCGCCAGTGTGTTGACAGTGTGACAGTAGGTGACAGAGCTGGGAGCCCCTAGACACACAAAGGGGGGTCCTGTGCTAGAGAAGGACTGAAGCCCCGGGACCTGGACAAAGCCACAGCTTGTCCTGGGACTGGCAGGGAAAGCGTGCTGGGGCAGACAGGAGGCTCTTATGGAATTCTGTATGTAATTCCCAAATTTCAGAAGGGTTGAAGAAATTGACATGGAGAGGTACAGAAGTTGCTGAGTAGAATGATGTATGACTGGTTAATGGTGAAGAAAACATGAGAGAGAGCATCTACACTCAATTACAGTCCAAGAAACCTTCTGCTTTTCATGCTCCAAGCAGGCATAGAAAAACGGGTGTCTTGCTGACAGATTCCATGATCCATGCATTGGCAGCACCAGGGAAGCCATTTCTTAGTAGAGGGAGGACAGAGAATGGGACTGGGTGTCTGGTACCAGGCACCCTGCCTGTCCCCTGGCTGACCCAGCTCCAGGAACTGACAGCCAGAGCTGGGCCGTGGGGAAGCAGATATTGGCCCCGGCCTTACTCCCAGACAGCTATGGTGCCGAGATAAGTAGACCCCGTGGGCTGCCTTGGTTATTCCATCAAACTCAAGACAGGCTGACCGTGGTCAGGAGGCAGCCAGAGCTAAGGTTCCCTGGACTGGAATGCTTGGTTTTGTCCGGATCCATTGGCATGGATCATCTGTATCATCTACCCTGCTGGGTGGTGCTAATCAGCTGACTAAGGGGACAGGTCATTAGAGTGATGGGAAATTTCTTGGCTTGAGTTGTGTTCCCTGTTCACTCCCCGTCTCCATTACAAATGAATGGAAATTTCTGCCTCAAGCCCGTGTCTTCCCTTCATCTTCTTTTTGTTCTTAGCCACATCCTCACTCTTGCATCTGTATTTCCTTGCACATGTAGATGCTGGATGCTCTGCCAGGCACCGAGTCAGCCTTAGAATGAGCAAGATGGGGGAGTTCTCAGCCTCGGCACTACTGACAATTGGGGCTGGATAATCCTGGGTGGTAGGGGCTGTCCTGTGCACTGAAGGATGCTGAGTGCCATCCCTCTGCCCACGCCATACCCTGAGCAACCTCCTGGCCATGACAACCAAACACATCCCAAGACATTATCAAATGTTCCCAAGGGGGTAAAACTTCCCCTTGTTAAGAGACACTGAGATAGGCCTGGGTTCCAATTCTGGTTTTGCTATATATTAAGTTACTTAACCTCTCTGAGTCTCAATATCCTTGTCGATAAAAATATTTTCTATGGTCATTGTAACCATGAAAAAGATGTACAGCTGGTTAATTCCTGGCATGTGGTAGGTCTTCAAAGGGCAACAGTTATTACCATTTCACTACTATGGTGAATTTTCTTGGATAATTTTTGTGGTTGTTGTAATTACAGATTTCTGGTGACCAATGAGTTCAAGAAGAAACTGACAGAAACGTCCTTGGCTCTGTCTCTGGCCACGTAAGGATGGCTTGGCTTGGATTCTATCACCTAAAAGTATAGTTTGGGGTCTCTCTCTGGGAAAGCTGGTGTTTTCAAAATTCCTGTAGAATGGGATCAGCAGCCCCAGGAGCTTAGGGATTTTGGCCTTCTTACGGCCCATTCTGGGGTTTGAACAACCTCTTTCACTTCTCATTATGAGTGTGTAGGTTGTTGATGGTTTCTGAAGCCAAGGTTTGAATCCCCAGCCTTTGGGATTCAGGGCTTAGAACCAATCCAAACTAATTTAGTAGTAGAGTTTTTAAATAGTTGTAAAGAGGGAACCAGTTCTTGGAAATTTATAATTTTGAGAAAATGGCCTTTTTAGGACTGCCGATCAGGATTTATGGAATGTTCTCCCTTTGCCTCCACCATCCGGACATACACATTCTTGGATATAGGAACATTTTTATACAATTACATAGAAAAGCATTCTTCCAGAAATTAACCGTCTTCTCTCAGCTGACTTATGAGATACAGAAGGGGAAGACGCATATAAAGAGGAGACCTATTTTGCAGTTTATCAAAGTATGAGGTATCATGTCAGTCCTGTTCCAATCTCTCCTCTCTCTTCTCCACCCCCCGCCACTTCTCCTCCCTTCTCTTCCCTCCTCCCTCCCTCCCTTCTATCCTTTCTTCCTTCCTTCCTTCCTTCCTTGTTTCTATAAAAATCTTTGTTTTATGACCTGTCATGAATGATGATACTTACAGACTGAAGACATAATAACTGAACTGATGAATAATTGAAAATTGATGTTTTAGTTATACTGAGAGACATGTAAACTTAAGTGGACTCTAGTTGTACACAGATTTTGGTCAATTATTATTTTGGGTGAATAAGAGTATTTGGTACTTAATATCCAAAGAGGAGTAAGATAGTACCTATACCCAAGAATTAGAGAATCTAACTGGGAGAGATTAGATAAGAGAGTTCCTGAGAGGATTATATTACAAAATTGACTGAAAAGAGATGAGAACAGTGCTCACAGAATAAGCAGTCAGGAAATTTTAGAAGAAGGAGAAGGGGAAGTGGAAGGAAGGAAGGAAGGAAGGGAGGAAGGGAGGGAGGAAGAGGGAGGGAGGGGAAGAAGGGACGGAGGGTCCTATAGAATTGTATACATTAAATGACAAATGAGGGGCAAAGATAGTTCTTCAGGAATTTAGAGAAGATTCCAGGCCATGGGTCAGAGAAAACTCCTTGAATCGTGTGGAGAGGCACAAATGCCAAGTAGTTGAGTAGAAACAGAAGTCTCAGTTTAACCAACAACAAATATTTCTAAGAGATAAACACTCCTCAGGCAACCATCTATGAAATGTGAATTCTTCTGAATTGCTAGAATTCTCTTCTGAGCTCCTTCAAGTATCAAGATAATGTAAGAAGATCCCCAAACCATTGCCTCTTAGGGTCTTAAACTATGTATTCTTATAATATAGGCCTAAAATTTGCCTATGTACTGGGTACTGTGTATCTGATGGAGAGACCGAGGCATGCCTTGTGAAGGGGCTCAGCTCTCTTTCCTAATGGAACCAGGAGGAGTGAGAGACATACCTTGTTTACCTCCTCTAAACTGGTGGCCATGAATTTCTCACAGCGCAGGGTTACGTTCTTTACCTGCTATGTACGTAGTGATTTCTTATACTGCTTCTAACTGTTCTAACCTCTTTTGGACTCTCAGATTCTTATCTGAATCCCTACATATTCCAGGTCCCAGATGAGGGAAAACATCTCCAACAACAAGTCTTCCATTTACCTATTGGCCAGCACTGTTGGTTCTTATCCAAATACATTTTTAGGCTCAACTGGGATCAAATATTCATTTCCATTTAAGGCGACGGGGAGCCACACATGTGAGAAAACAACATGACAGCCAGCCTGGACCCCAAAATACAAGGCCCCATGTAAGGTAAATCACTTGGTATCCCTTCAAATGGATACATTCTTTGTATACTTGTTTAATCTTTACATGGTAAGAGTGAGGAGGTACTGATTTTTTATTAATAAAACTTGTATATCTCTTTATTAGTGCTCAGTTAAGACTCAATGACATGCAAAGTATGTAAAATTACTTGTTTTTCCTTTTTATTGATTTGTAGTTGTCTTGGAGTTTCCGCATTCTGGACTAGTTTCTTGGGAAGCATACTAAATTATCTAAACTTCAGATAAAAAAAAAATCACTTATTCTCAGTGAGCAGCACTCTTGTGCAGTGGGACTGGACAGACAGCCCTTCGGGAAGAGTGCTTTTTAGAGTCCACTTGAGGGATGCCTGGATGGCTCAGGCAGTTGAGCGTCCGACTCTTGATTTTGGTTCAGGTCATGATCTCATTGTTCATGAGATCGAGCCCCACATCAAGCTCTGTACTGACAGTGTGGAGCCTGCGTGGGATTCTCTCTTTCCCTCTTTCTCTGCCCCAGTATCTGGCCCATGCTCTCTCTCTCTCTCTCAAAATAAACAAACATGAAAACAAAATCAAGTTCACTTGAGAAGTTGTCTACTTTGTGGAAAATGAGACCTATTTATATTTTACCAGTGTGATCTGTAAGAGGGAGAGCAACACGGGTTAAGAGGTGCCAGGTTCCTGACTCATTCTGCCCAGTTGGCCTGCCACTGGACCCACTCTGCATGACAGACTGGGCACTGCCTTTGCAGTTCACCTCTACCAGTTACCCTGGGCTCTCCTCTGACCGTCCCTTGAGGGTTCACTATTTGGGGATTGCTCATGAGGGACTGGCTTTGCAGAGGCTTCTTTTTACAGATCTGTAAAAAACTAAAATTGTCTAGACTTCAGCACAAAAACATCCTTAACAAACGATAAACATAATTGCATTAAGACCCTATTACATCCTTCATCGTTTGAAAAGTCCCAGTTAGATCTCTCCAAGTGTACCCTTCCTTTAAAGTTGTGTTAATCATCATATTCCTTTTGGGGATGACTCATCCTGCTCGCAATCTGCTTTTACTCTGGTGGTCTACTTTATAATGCATGATAACTCGGGCGCCTGGGTAGATTAGTCGGCTCAGGTCATGATCTCATGGTTCATGGGTTCAAGCCCCACGTTGGGCTCTCTGCTGTCAGCACAGAGCCTGCTTCTGATCCTCTGTCTCCTGTTCCTTCCCCCTCTTGAGTGCTTTGTCTATTAGAATATAAGCTCACCTGGGGCAGGACGTCTATCTGTTTTATGCATGACTGTATCCCTAGGCTCTATCTCTAGAGTCCAAAGGAGAATGAACTTAAGAATAACATAAGGAATGAAGATAAAGAATATGGCAGGGAGTTCCCTAAAGAACTCACAGCCCCACATTGAGGGAAATTAACAGCCACCTGTTCGAGGGGTTAAATGAGGGAGATGGTGATATTTGAGGACAAGTCTTGGGCTCTTTCTGATTCCTGGCTCCATAGTAGGGGGTGTGACAATATGTATATTTGCATACATGATTAAATGCCTCAAATTCAGAGTTGGGACTATACAATTTCCAGTGTCCTTTCTAATTCTAAAATTGTGTGAGTCCTTAAAATCCTCCAAGCGTCACCAATTTAGTAAAATAGGATGCCTTGGCAATTCCCAAGAGATTCTAAACCAGGGGGAATTCTGTCAATATCATATTGACAAGAGGGAATGTTTAGGGAAGTAATGGGCTTGTCTCTTTTTTTCTTTTCCACTAGAGAGAATCAGGAAGACATAATAAAGAATCAGAGTGTTTCAACAGTGGAAACTGGGCTAAACGATGGAAGGTGTGCTCTGTATTTTCCAAAGCACCCTTGTTGGCAAACACGGAGAGAAGTTTGAGAGTGAACAGCTGTCACCAGGGCCCCAGGCAACGCTGCAGAGAAGGTCAAGCTTGCATTTTGCATTCCAACCTGCCTCTTTCTTTCTGAGTCCACTTTTCACCCCAGTTATTGGACTCTAGCTATTGAATTTCCTCGTGCTGTCATTTGGCTTCTAAATCTTTCCCCTCCCTGACTGTTGTACTGCTCTGCACAGAGATTTATCTTGTTTCCTTCTCATTCAGCTAGAGTTCCAATCCCCCAGGTTCTCATGGTAGCCCAAGTGATTAAAAACACTTCTATCAAAGTTTCAATGAGGCCTAAAGAGCTTTTGCAGTTTGAAAAAAATGGTCCAGTGTCTTACCTGGTCTTCTAGGACCTTAAATGCATGGAATTAAAATTGAGATCTCAGATACGTTCTCTTTGCATGCACACATGCGCAGAGAACACCATTCCACACTCCCTCCCCCCTCCCACCCTATTTCCCTGGAAGGTTACCCTGGAAGGTTACCCTGGAAGGTAAGAGGCAGCAAACAAAACCTTACATTGGTAGAAATCCTAACTGAGCAGCCTCACGCATACCCTGATATTCACGGGTTTGCAGGGATAATCTTCGATATTTTTCTAACCGGACCAGACTAGCAAATAAACGTTTTCAGACAAAGATGTTTTTGAACCAGTGCAATTTGTACAGTCTTGCAGCACAGAATGCAGAGAAACATACTCTGACTTCACACAAACAGTCGAGTAGTAAGAACCCCTTAGAATCGCCTTGACGTGGAGCCAGAGCAGCGACCCTCATTTTCGCTTTGCCATTAAAGGATTTTATCCTTAATCCTGAATCTCAGGGGGAAGTGTGAACTCCCTTTCTCCTGACAAGCAGTGATGATGAGTAGGGCTGATTCCTGAGTCCAGGTAACCTCCTTCCCCGGAGGTTCTTGGCGTTACTGAGGGATGGGGACCCTACAAAAAGACTGAGCTGTTAATTTGTCTCAGAGCCCTCATAATTTGCTACATAAATGATCAGAATGACATCATTTTGTCCCTTAAGATGCTGAAGTTTGAGAAAGGCTGTTATTAAAAAGTGAGGCCAGTGTCCAGTAAGGCCAGCCTGGACACAAGGGGGAATCGAGTTTCAACAGAGCCTTGTAGCAGTGACTCACATCTAGGATAGTTAGGAATGTGAACAATGAACACAGGACAGCACTGTGGCATTAGTCTTGGACTTCAAGTAGAGTTTCCAAGGATAGGGCCCAGGAACATGCATTAACAATTTTTGTTGTTGCTGTTTATTTATTTTTGAGAGAGAGACAGAGCACGAACAGGGGAGGGGCAGAGAGAGAGGGAGACAGAGAATCCGAAGCAGGATTCAGGCTCTGAGCTGGCAGCACAGAGCCTTACGCAGGGCTGGATCTCATGAACCATGAGATCATGACCTGAGCCAAAATCGGACGCTTAACTGAGCCACCCAGGCGCCACCGGGAACATGTGTTTTTAGTGGGCACGCCAGGTGACTCTGAGGCCCAGCCAGCCAGACCTGAGATCACTTCCTACATAAACACCTCTTCTAGTGGAGCAGACAAGGGCTGGGGGATATGTGTGCTGATCCCTAGAATCATAGCACAGAGATCCCTAGAAAATGGGGAAAAGCTCTGCATGAGTTTGCAGGCAGACATCGCAGCGTGCAGAAGGTCTTGAGCAGCTGTGCCGTGGAATTGGAACCGTCTGAAGAGAATGTCTTCCCAAAATCTACTTTCTCAATTTATTGAAGTACAATTTGCATGTAATGAAATGCATCAATCGTACTGTCCAGTGGGTGAAACCACCACGCCAGTCATGGCATAGAACGTTTCCAACACACGTAAAATTTCCACCACGTGACTTTGCAGGCAACCCCCTTACTGGCCAGATCCACCCACCAGGCAACACTCCTCGTTTGTGTCAGTGTAGATTAGTTTTGAATGTTCTTGAAATCTGTGTAAAGGAATCACAGCATATATCCTTTTATGTCAGGCTCCTCCTCGGACTCGGCACAATGTTTATGTTTATTTATTTGTTTTTAAGTTTATTTATTTTGAGAGAGACAGAGACAGCACCAGATGGGGAGGGACAGAGAGAGAGAGGGGGGGAAAGGGAGAATCCCAAGCAGGCTCCATGCTGCCAGGGCAGAGCCTGACGCAGGGCTCTAACTCACAAAACCAAGAGTAGGACGCTTACCCGAATGAGCCACCAGGCGTCCCATCAGCATAATGTTTTTAAGACGAATCTACATTGCATCTATCACTAGTTTGTTCCTTTTCTGTCACGAAGTAGTATTCCACTGAATCAAAGTATGAAGACTCGGTTAACCGTTCGCCTATTGATGGACATTTGGGCTTTTTCCAGTTTTGTGCTATGATGAATAACATTTCTGTAAACATTTTGGTATAAGCTCTTTGTGGCTATGTTTTCACTCCTCCTGAGGAAATGTGGTTGGTGTATGTTTAAAATTATAAAAAAAAGTGCCAGGTGTCTGTACCATTTCGCATTCCCACCGTCAGTGCAAGAGAGTTTCAGTGCTTGAGGCCGTCGACAATACTGGGTATTAATGTCAGTCTTTTTAGCCATTCTTGTGACTATATGATGTTCCATTCAGTGGTGTCTCATTTGCTTTAATTTGCATTTCCCTAATTAATGATGAAGGTGACTGTGTGTTTGCCACGTGTCTATCTTCTTTTGTGAAATACTGGTTCAGATAGTTTGATCTTAAAATTGAGTAGTGGTACTTTATATATTCAGGATTTCAATCCCTTGTCAGAAATATGTACTGTGGTTATTTTATGCTGTCTGTGGCTTATCTTTTGTTATCTTGGTGGTGTCTTTTGAGGAGCAAATTTTTTACGTTGCTTAATTCCGAGTTATTTTTTTCTCTTGTTGTTAGGGCGCCCTGTCCAGGAAAATCCTTGCTTCCAATCCAAGGTCACAAGTATTTTTCTCATACTTCCTCTAGAAATTTCAAACGTTAGACTTCTATATATAGGTCTACGATCCATTTTGAGTTCATTTTTATTATGCTCTAGCATTCAAGTTTCTTTTATCCATTGTATTAGTCAGGGTTCTCTAGGGTGGGAGGGGGAGGGAGGGAGAAAGAGAGCTTTTAAGGAGTGATTTCATGTTGTCACAGAAGCTTGGTAAGTTCACAATCTGATGCAGAGGCTGGAGACTCAGGAAAGAGATGCAGTTCAAAGGCTGTCTGCTTGTAGAATTCCTTTTGGCTCAGGGGACATCAGTTTTCATTCTATTAAAGCCTTCAACTGATTAGATGAGGCCCACCCAAATTAGGGAGGGCAGTCTGCTTCACTCAAAGTCTGCCAATTTAAATATTAATCTCATCAGAAAATGAAAACAAAAATCCTAAAAGAAACATCCAGAATAATGTTTGGCTACATATTTGGACAAACATTATTTTGCCAAACTGACCCAGCCAAATTGACACATAATTTCACCATCACATCCACACAGATATCCAATTGTCCTAGGACCACTTGTTGAAAATTCTGTCCTTTTCCCACTGAATTACCCTGAGAATGTGGTCAAAACTCAGCTGAGCATATATGTGTGGGTCTCTCTACTTTTGGATTCTATTCTGCTCCACTGATGTATATAGCTATCTACCAATACAACAGTCTTGAGTTCTGTAGTTCTGCAGCAAATCTTGAATTCCGGGAGGGTAAATCCTTTCACTTTCCCCCTCTTTTCCAAAGGTATTTTGGCTTTTCTATATCCTTTGCATTTCTACATATATATAAATATATATATATTTATATATTTTGAAATATATATTTATAATATTTATGTATATAACATATTTTTATATATGTTTATATATTTATATATTTTTATATATAATAATTTTTATATATAAATCTATATTTAATTCTATTGATTAAATAGATCAATAATTCTATTGATTCAATTCTATTGATTAAATGATTATATATAATTAAATATTTAAATATTTATATATATATAAATATTTATATATATAAATTTATATATATATAAATATTTAAATATTTAAATATATAATTATATATAATAATATATTTATATATTTTTATATATTTATTTATATATTATATATATTTATTTAATATTTATACATTTATATATTTATATTTATATTTATATATTTTGAAATCAACATGCCAATTTCTTAAAAAATAAAATTCTTTCAGGAATTTGATTGGGATTGTAGAGGAGCTACAGACCCATTTGGGACAATCGAGATCTTAACAATATAGAAATTTCAATCCATAAACAAACTTTATTCTTGTGTTTCTTGTCTTCAATGTTTTGTAGTTTTCAGTGTACAAGTCTTACATGTATTCAGTTTTTTACTAAGTAGTCTCCTTTTTGACGCTATTGCAAAATATTTTTAAAATTTCACTTTGTAATTATTCACTGATACTATATAAAAATGCAATTTATTTTGTTTATTGACCTTATATCCTGAGACCAAGCAAAATTCACTTCCTAATTCTAGTAGTTTACTTTGTATATTCCTTAGTATTTTCTCTGCACACAATCATGTCATTTGTGAATGAAGACAATTTTATTCTTTTCCAAGTTGCAGGCATTTTATTGCTTTTCCTTGCATTAATACAAGTCCAGGAATTCCATTACAATTTGTAGCGATTCGATTGCTCATCCTTGCTTTATTCCTAATTTTAATCTCAAGGGAGATAGTAACATTTTCACCATTATATAGAATATTAGCTGTAGGCTTTTCTGATGGCTTTTATCGTGTTAAAAGTGTACCTTTTTCCTCAATGTCTACAAGTTTTTACTTGTGAAGGGATATTAAGTTTTGTCAAATGCTTTTACTATAACTATTAATATAGTCATATGTTTTTATATTTTATTGTTTTTTTGTGGTACATCGTATTGAATCGTTTAAAAATTGTAAAAATCAACCATGCATCCCTGAAATAAGCCCCACTGGGTAAAGATGTATTATTCTTCTCTGTATTGCCAGCTTCAGTTTGCTAAAATTTTGTTGAAGATTTTTGGCTTCTATTTTCACAAGGAATATTTATCTGCAGTTTTCTTTTTATGTATTTATCTGATTTTGATATCAGGGTAATAAAATGAATTGGGAAATATACCCCTTCCCTTGATCTTCTGAATTTCTGTGAAATCAGCATCATTTCTTAAACGCTGGACAGAGTTCACTAGTGGAACTATCTTGATCTGAAATTTTCACCAAGTTTTTTAAAAAATAACTAATTCAAATTATATATTATTTAACATTAAAAAATTTTTAAAAGTTCATTTATTTTTCAGAGAGAGAGAGAGAGAGAGAGAGACAGACAGACAGCAGGGGAGGGGCAGAGAGAGAGGGAGATACAGAAATTGAAGCAGGCTCCAGGCTCTGAGCTGTCAGCACAGAGCCTGACACAGGGCTTGAACCCACGAACTGTGGGATCATGACCTGAGCTGAAGTTGATGCTTAAGTGACTGAGCCACCCAGGCGTCCCCTCTTTTTATTGCTTCTTAATGTGGAAACTTATATAAATGATTTTAGACTTTTCTTCTTTTCAATATATGCATTAAATTTAAAAGTTTGCCACTTAGCATTGCTGATGCTATATCCCACAATTTGTGGGATTGTGGGATTGTGTTTTCCCTATTTTTCATTTTAAAGCTTTTTTCTAACTGCCTTCGTAATTTCTTCTTTGAACCAAAGATACACACACAAACATTTAAACATATAAGGAAACGGAATTATATTTTATTTGTATTTTTAACCTGCCGTTTTCCTTTATGGTAATATCAAGAACACCTTTCTGATAAATAATTCCCTGCAGCACCTTTCTTAGTGAATACAGTTTAGTACATTACGGAAGTATCACACGAAATTTATTTAAACTAAATCACTGTTGTTGGCTAGCTTAGTTATTTCCAATTTTTCAGTTACCAAGTGTTGTAATAAATATCCTCATACATTAACTTTTGTATAATGAAGACATTTTTTCATTATATAGCTTTCTTTTTTAATTTTTTTTTTAACGTTTATTTTATTTTTGAGACAGAGAGAGACAGAGCATGAATGGGAGGGGCAGAGACAGAGGGAGACACAGAGTGGGAAGCAGGCTCCAGGCTCTGAGCCATCAGCCCAGAGCCCGACGCGGGGCTTGAACTCACGGACCGTGAGATCGTGACCTGAGCTGAAGTCGGACGCTTAACTGACTGAGCCACCCAGGCGCCCCTACATTGTATAGCTTTCTAAAAGTGGAGTTGTTATGTAAGTTGTTATGTTATGCTCTTTCAAAGCAGTTTCCCATTTTGTACCGACTTCTTGGGCCTAACCCTACATATTTTACATGTTTAATTTTTCCCCGCAGAGTTGATGTGGTCTGTGGGCTGCAGCAGCCCTTAGGCATGGTGATTTGGCATTCACAGAGATGAAAAATAGTCAAGTGCCAACACCCAAGATTGTGGGGGGAGGGTCTTACATATAGCATCTGGATTTTCAGATTCTCCTGGAAAAGTGTGAATCTGACAGCACTAAGCCAAAATTCCTACATGGTAAGAATTAGTGGGAAAGGAGTAATTACTTTAGAAAGGGTAGGCTCCTTCCATTTTGTCATAACTCTTACCTAGCCTTGTCACTTGATTAGGCCACGGCTTGACTCTTAACAGGATCTGGGTTCACAGCCCTTGAATTGCTGGGATAGAACCTATTGGAAAACTCAGGCCAGTCATGTACAGGCAAACCCCGATTTACCATTCCAAACCATGTGACATTTCCCAGTGGGTACAATTGCCTCCTTCTGCTTCTTTTTCTAGGAAATTCTAGACCTCCCCTTCGTAACCTATCAGATTTGTCCTTCCAGGAGGAAAATTCATTCTTTTGAGATAGAGCACAGAGCTATTCTCTGTGCTTTAATCCAATGAGTTTTTCTAGGTGAACATTATCTCTAGAGCTAGGCAAACATGTCAGATTTTTCAGGTCTCAGTTTTAAGGATATATTGAAAGCATAGCCCTCCCCCACTTGTCATTTTTAATTCATGACACAGTTATGTTAGGATCAAATTATTAATGTGGGATGACTGCTGTCATTCCTCTACTCTATCCAGCCAAAGAGAATTCTCTAATTACCAAATCAATTTCCAGATTGTTTTTCTTCCTAAAAAAAATTTTTTTTTCTGCTAACAGAGAGGTAAGGTCAATATGCATGATGAAGTGATACAAAAAATAGTGAAGAAAGGCAGAAAAAGGAGAATTATGTGTTGAGAGATATTATAGGGAATTGTGAATGGAAAGGCTCTGTATTGGCACCAAGTGTGACGGTGGGGGTGCAGAGTAGAAGAAGGAAGGGGGTTTTAATAAATATTGTTATGGTATTTGAATCTGGATCCCCTTTATGGTTCTCAGGAAACCTAAGGAAAGGGTTTGAGTTATTGAAATTGCTTTTGGTTGCGGGAAGCTGTTTCTTGACTGCAGTCTTGCTCTGAGACCCAACTGTGTCTGCCCCAGGTTTATAAGGTTACACAGCCTTGTGGATTGGTTTTCCTTGCTCATATCCATCTTATACTGTGCTCTGGTTATATTAATTTGCTGTTCATGAGACAGTAAGTACTGGCCACCTGTTTCAACAGATTTTAAGATTGTTCCTTCTGGCCGAGAGTTTTGTTGTGCACCCTGTTCTTAAAAAAAATCGAAGACCTAGACAATCAAGACACAGATTTCTGTTCTCCTTTTCTGTTTATATTTCTCATTCAATGGTTTTTCTGAGGTAGGGAGTCCATACGAAAGGTCACAATGCTTCTGGCTCTAGGGTTGGATTTCTTAAACACATCCCCAGGTCAACTGGAGTGCTTGAGTTTATTACTTTTTAAAAACCAAACCCCTGCCAAGTGAAAGGAGAGAAGGGCATGTTTAGATGAAAGTGCTTGATGTTCAAATTCTGTAGTCTGTTGACATTTTATTGCTCAGTGCAATTTTTCCTATCCTTCGGGGCATTTTGCTTAATGGTTTCCCAGGAACACTACGATGAGGCTTCAAAGCAAGCCCTAGGTTTTAGCAACAATGCTGTTATTCCAGTTTATATGAGTCACATGTCCAAAGTCTTGTACACAAGTTCTTCCCATAAACACTTATGCCCAGAAAATATGGTAAGCCATGTTAACAAGCCATATTGGATGTCCCACACTAATATGGAAATGAATCAGGTAATTCCAATGTAAAAGATTTTTGCGGGAACTTGGCGGGGAAGAGAGGTGTTATTAAACTAGATTTTAGCCGTATTATACTAAATTCATGTAAGGGTATCTGTTACTAGAAGCATATAGTACTGGCTGTTGAGTACAAACTTGTCAGTAAGAATTGGCTATGTAGGTGTGATGCCTTTAAACACTGAATTATAACAAATACTCCAACAAGTTGATGTATGACCCCGAGAAGTCTGTCCTTCATGACTATTTATTCCATGAGTCAAGAGGAATATAAGCTAGTTATCTGCTTTCAGGTGGTTCTCATCTTTTTGACCCCCATGTATGCTAGTAAAACATGGCTTTCTGAGGGGACCCATTTTAGTACTTTTAGGGTTATTAGACTTGGCACTCAAAGTGCTATCTGATTCCTCTCTTTCAATGATCTCCTTCCAGAGCCGATTCTTCCTCCCTCTTTCTGTATTTGCACGGGGTTGGGTACTTGTCATGGTCAACTCGATCAGTCTGAATGAGAGCTTTTCTTGGAAGGCAGGCCCACTGACATGAGTAGGCCTGGAGGAAGAAATGGCTGGCATTAATTTAACTCAGAAACAAAAGTTACTGAAAGGGTTGGTGGAATCTCATTCTCTGGAGAGTTAATAAACTTAGTCCATGCTTCCATTATCTGAGAGGGTATACATGTACTACTTCTAGCAAGTATGGGGGGCAGGGCGCTGACCTCTCAAGTCTCTGCTCAGAGTACCATGCTTTTGCTTTCCACATGTTTATTACCAAAAAGCGGAAGAAAGTGTGCTCTTACCTTACAATAAGAAAATGTAATGGCAGGTAGAGTTGGCAGAGCCACTTCTATGGTGATGGTTTCTATCAGCACAATCCTCCAGGAACGAATGTCAGCCAGACCTGCAATGTTTAGGAGACTGTGGGGTCTGAACTTGTGTTTAGGAAAATGCTGACACGTATTTGAAACTTCATCTGACACATTCTGCAATATTCACTGCCCAAGAGAAGACATTTTCATCCCTGGTTTTTAATGTTATTCTCTTTTGAGGGCTTAGGGATGGACCTCAACGTTATTTTAACATCGTTTCCTCCAAGCAAGGACATTTACTTGATTAGGTAGCCAATTGAGAAACTGTTGCTGAACATTTTCTACGGTATGAGCTGTGTATGCTCCTTAGGGTTTGTGGTAGGTCTGAAAAACAGAAGGGGCACGGGATTCAGTTCTTTGAGTCTTGTCTAGAAGGAGTATGAAGGATATTCAAATAAAGTAACTATTTTTAAGTGTCCATTGGACCAAGAAAAGTTCTAGCAAAATGGCGCTGAAATCAGAGGTGTGATTTTTCAGAATGTAATTCTAGGAAGGAACGATACCTAGGAATTCACTTGGAAAGCTGCTCTTATAGATACAAACAGAAAGGGTGTTCCATCCTTTTCTGACCACTCTAAAACTTAAGGATAAATTACTTCCTGCTGGAGACTTATCATTACCATTCAGCAACTGTTGGGAATGTGACGTGGCCGGATTGTTCCTGAAGATTTGTGCATGGATCCAGATAAGCCTCGAGGTTTGCAGCCATGTTGCCAAGCATCTATTCAGACGAGGCACAAATAGAATTGTTCTTTTCTCTTTAAAGCCTGGACAGGTTTTGGAAATAGGCTGTGACTATAAATCTTGCACATGAATTGAAGAAGGCAACCACCATCAGTAACAACTAGTCACTTCTCAATTTACTCAATATTTACTTCCTGTACCTGCAATTTACTGCTTGGACCAAGTTCATGAAAGTTTTAAATATGTTTATGTTTAAAAATACAGCTCTTTCAATAGTGATGAATGTAAGGGAGATAAATGCTATAGTGATGACTAACTCTAGTAATTTGCTTACATGTTCTTTGTGCTAAGTTAGTATATATGTGGAGGCTGATGATGTGAAGGAGGAGCCTGAGGGAAGAGAAGGGAATGTGAGTTAGTCACCTGTGAAAAGATTTTTTATTATTATTTATTTTGAGATAGAGACAGAGAGAGAGAGAGCGTGCATGTGCGTGAGAAGAGAAAGGGCAGAGAGGAGAGAGAGAATCCCATGCAGGCTCCATGCTGTCAGTGGAGACCCTGATGTGGGGATCAACTGGATGAGCCATGAGATCATGACCTGAGCTGCAATCAAGAGTCAGATGTTTAATGGACTGAGCCCCCAGGCACCTCAAGATTTTTTGAGCAATGGGAAATGGATGCAAAAAAAAAAAAGCATTGAGGGAGAGGAGCTTAATGTAAAAGAGAACTTCTCTTCCACCTCTCATTGACAATTCTTTTCTTTGAACTCAGAGAACATGCTTTACCTGTGTTGTAGGGTGAGTTTTCCTCCATCACATACCACCTCTTCCTGCCCCACCGGCCCTGCTCTTTCTCCCACCAAGCCAAGACCTGGCCTGTGCATTTGGAACTTATGGGGGCTAAGGACACAGAATAGGCTTTTTTGTGATGTAACCCAAGTTGCACGAGGAAGGAAGAGTAACTCAAGTTACTCTTTCAGTGTAAGTTACAGACAGTATCCATGGTAGCACTAAGTTCATCTTTGCCATGAGAAGAGAAGGCTGGTAGCCCCACCTACCTCCACGTGGAAGATCCTTGACGCCATCCTCACCCCACTCCACACCCTGCCTCGCGGGGCAAGAGAGGAGAGCCCATGCTGAATGCTGAACCCAAGAGGGGGCTGAGCCTTGAACTGAGTGGTAGGGGGAAGTTTCAGGGGGAAGACCTAGGAGGAGGGTCAAGGAGTGTGTGAGTTAAGGTCGTCTGAGAAGCGACCACCTAAATGGGATTAGATGTGTAAGAACTTCCTTGAGGGACACACGTCTGAAGGATAAAGGAGAGGGGGCAGGATCAGGCAGGGGGAGCCTTCAGACTGGGATGCAGTGTTGACATGTGTGGAAGGAGAGAGGGAAGGGCCAGAAATCACATGGGAAGAGCCTCAGACAGCAGAGTATCGTGGAGAAAATAATGGCGAGATTAAGGAGACTCCCAGTCCAGCTGGCAAGAAGATATGTTTGGGCTCTAATACCCCTTCTGTGCCCAGTCATTGTCCAAGAAAAACAGGGCAGGGAGTGTGGCCCTGAGGTGAGCACCACAATGGTGTGGGAGGCATGTCCCACGGTAGCTTCTCTTGAAGACAGCTGAGCAGGGTTACCGTCATGGCCGCCAGAGGAGGGACACGTGGTGTTGTCACAGGAAGGGTCATAGTGAAGGTCTAAGGGTCTATGACCTTGGCCCTGGGTCTGGGTTAGAGCAAGAAGACAAGTTGAATTATACAGAGAACTCACTTCTGAATCATTGCCCACCTGCCTGTGGGTTGGAAAATACCACTTGATCAAGTTAAGGACTCACTAAACATTTTCCAAAATTCTCTGAGTTGGACAAGCTACCGGCCAGTTGCCGTGGACATGTAATGCTGTGTTCATATCTGCAATTGTCATTTTGATAATAGAATTATATGGGGACAGGGGTGGCCAATCAGTGTATCTGAGTGTATCTGTCCACCTTTATTAAATTTTAACCTTACAGGGCACCTGCCTGGCCTTGGCCAAACTCAAAGTGATTTCTCCCAACTCTGAAGAACTAAGCCCCCACTACACATACAGTTTCTTTCTTTTCTTTTTCTTTCTTCCTTCCTTCCTTCCTTCCTTCCTTCCTTCCTTCCTTCCTTCCTTCCTTCCTCTTGGTTTATTTATTACAGAGAGAGAGCATGTGCTCAGGGAGAGGTCAAGAGAGGGGGAGAGAGAGAATCCCAAGCAGGTTCTGCTCAGGGCAGAGCCCAACGTGGGACTTGAACCCACAACCACAAGATCATGACCTGAGATGAAATCGAGTCGGACGCTCAATGAACTGAGCCACCCAGGAGCCCCACACATACTGTTTCTCTCTTGCACTTGACCTCTGTGTGTCTATGACTTCTCCCATCCTCAAAAGACAACGAGCAACTTGAAAGTAACAGTTGTCTTACACTTTGAATCAGCACTGCCTTACACACATAGTTGTTTTGGGGTTTGACATCAGGTAAGCAAAGGGATTGAGCAGCCTGGGGTATAAGCTGGGAAAAAAAAAAAAAAACCTGAAGAAACATTTATTTCAACCTACTTTACTTTCAGAAGGTTCTAGCAGTGACTTATAATAGAAGACACAGATGTGTCACAATCATGAAAAAGGATAAATGTATAGAATGCTTTCAATTTATATAATGCTATATGTCAAATATATTTCAAAAGAAAGAATAAAGAAATAAGGACAAAGGAAAGGGGTGAAGTTGGCATGGGTACAATGAGAAATCACTGAGCTAAGGATTGCTACTGAGATTGAATGCAAACTTTACTTCTGACCTTTTCCTGGCAGGCAAGACGAAAAGGAAAACACAAGTTATATACGGTTCTTATTACCTAATAAAAAAAAAGCATGCCAGTTTTTCTATACAAGCAGATTTTTTTTCGAGCACTAACTTTAAGGAGAACTTATTTTATGGTCCCTTATAAAGCCATTGACTTTGAAAATATATGATGGTTTCAATAACAGTTTTATAAAAAAAAAATATAGGGAAACTTTTTTTTCCTGTATGGCCATTTCTTATATTGATTTTTGATAAATGCCATAGTTCAGAGAGGACATTTCTTTGGGGACTTAGGATGTAGTTCAACCTTCAGCAGGGAAACGAGATTGATGGATTATGTCTGGGCCTGTAGCCTGGGAACCATGGGATACAGTAATAATGCCCACAGGCTAAGTATCAACTTGAGATGATTAGCAAACAAATGAAGTTGTATTAAAACAGAATATAACTTTGGCTGTATTTTTTTTTTTTTTAATCTGGCTAAATAGCTCTGCCCTGACAAATACATTTTGTCTTGACACTGGGCCTTTACCATAACAAACTCCATGTAGGTACAATAATCTAAAATTGATTCCACTAGGACCCGAACTCCTACTAAGACAAATCCTGGAGGATGTGACAAACAAACGTTCCAGAGGAAAAATCCTTGTGTTTACAGATCCGTTGAAGCACCCAACACAGAGGAACCAGTTGCTTTTAAATTCGGAGATTCTTCAAGACTTGAATGTGCCTAATATGCTTTCACAGATTGAGTTCCCTGGTAAACAGACTCTGATTTAGCGATGAGTGCGTAGTTTATTGCAGATGGCTTGGGGAAACAACACCTAAGGAAGACGAGAGAAGAGGAGGGGGAGGGAAGGGAGAGGAGGAGAGCAGGATAAAGCAGAGGAGGACGTTGGGTGAAAGCCATGGGGAGCTCTGAATTTGCATGGCTTTTTGGGGTTGTATCCAGTTGGATGAGGGGCTGGGTCTGTACACCCCCACAAAACCACTCACTGGGGACAAGCTGTCCTCGGAAAGGGTGTGCTTTTGGGCAAGGTGGCTTTCTTTAGCAAATGGCAACTCTCTGAGAAAGCTAACATCTCAGGGCCAGCAGCACTGCCAATGACTGGGGACTAAGCCCCAGACTTTTGAAGGTGGCACATCATAATCTATCAAAGGATTTTCTCCGCACAGTGTTTTTGTTTTCGGTTTTGTTTTTCCAAACTAGCAAAACATACTTTTATCCTGAAGCACAGCTAAAATATTTCCCAAACCTAATGGTAGACAAAATATAATTTGTGAAACGCTGCTCTATTCCAATGACCAGATGTAGACTCTTTATTCTTGAGGATAAGTACCTCGTTTCGGTTTTATATTGGGCTACTCTTCCCAGAAGCTAGATGGAAGAGACTTAGTCAATGAAAAGAGCTTATTTTACTCACATAATTTGGGGGGAGAGTCCAAGGCCTGTGTAGCTGCTCACGGAACCGGGTTCTACCTCTTTTCTTCTGGTCCCTTTTTGGCATGTAATTTTTGTTCTCATGGCTGTAAGAGGTGCTGCTCTGCCCGAAAGGGAAAAGCGGCAAAGGACAAATGCCAGGCAAGCTTCTTCCTCCACAAAACATTCAGAGGCACCGTATGCTTTCTACTGGCTTTTCATTCGCCAGAACAGTCACGTGACCGTTCCTAATTTCCAGTGCGTCCGGTAAAGTGATTTTACCTGAGAACATTTAACTGGTTTCTCCTAATTGGGAAGAACAAGAGAAAGGATCCTGAGAAGGCAGCTAGCACTGCTGACCACAAATAATAGCTGTTAAATCCTTCCTTGTTCCTGACTGGCTGGGCAACTGCAAGAACAAATACCGTAGAAGGAAAAGAAATACAGTTATACGATATTCCTATGGATATGAGCACAACATCGCAACAGATGGCTATATTTTCCAAATTTATCCGGTTTAACTCAGACTTTCCACATTTCATCAAAAGCTATATACATTTATTACCCTAGATTTATGGTTGCCTTTCTACCACGTGGGACAGAGCTGTGCACGTGGTAGACACTGTGTATTCATGTGTGTGTGTGTGTGTGTGTGTGTGTGCATGCGTGTTGTGTAAACAGAGGAATGTCTTTGGCATACATTATGGCACTCTACTGAGTCATGAAGTCATAAAATATATCCTGTGTCTTGCTGACATTCATGGGAAGCCCCCCCAGTGGTGGTTGAGGAGGAACACTGAGGATGGGTTTTAGTCCTTGCTTTGCTGTGTTTAGTCTTCATTACAACACTGTCAGCTGGGTAGCTTCTGGATAATTTGATTTTTTATGTATAGATTTTAGACAATCTTGAGAAATAACAATGGAAAAGCTACTCTACGATTTAAAAAGTAGGGGCACCTGGGTGGCTCAGTCGGTTGAGCGTCCGACTTCAGCGCAGGTCATGATCTCATGGCTCATGAGTTCGAGCTCCCTGTCAGGCTCTGCGTAGACAGCTCAGAGCCTGGAGCCTGCTTTGGATTCTATGTCTCCCTCTCTCTCTGCCCCTCCCCTGCTCATGCTCTGTCTCTCTCTCTCTCTCTCTCTCTCAAAAAAATAAAAATTAAAAATGAAGATCCCTTATTGAAAAATTGTTCTCTCTTCTACCTATCCCATTCAGAAAAGATGTCTCCCTTTCTATATGATTTTTAACTTTCTGCATAGGAAATTACAGTTGAATATGATTTCCACAGTTACACATTAAACACACAGACACACTAAACAGAAGAAGAGTGTGATGGGCCCACTGATATTTCTTTAAAACACCTAATACTCTCTTCATATCCACCTCCAGGGTTAAGGGCTCTCCATTCTTCCCCTCTCCTTGAGGACGGGTCTTTTTCTGTCTGTCTTCTCAAGTACTGTCTCAAAGGACAATTCATAGCATCACAAAATTAGAAGCAGAGGCCACAGTGGACGCCAGATCATTCTGCATGTATGATATGCTCCCAGCCGATGCCAATGCCACGTTGCCTGGCCCCACTTTGAGTAGCAAGGCATTGATTTTAAAGATTGGTGGCCTAATTGGAATTTTGGATAAGTTTTTACAAATACTGATGTCTGGGTTCTACCCGGAGAATTGAATTTATTTATTATAGGGTTGGCTTGGGCATCAAGTTTTTAAAAGTTCCCCCAGGAGATTCTAATGTTCAGCAGAGTTTGAGAACCAATAAGCTATGAACCAATTACAATACTTTTTTTCCCCACAGGTCCTTCCAAATACACAATTTGTTAACTTCTGTATTCTTGTATGCTCCCGCTGTAGTTAATGCCAACTTCTGGGTGTTTTTGTTTTTGTTTTTTTTTAAATTATTTTTATTCCAAGAGAGAGCCTAGCACAGGACCCCATTCTTGGCATGGGCTCCATCAGAATCTGTTGACCACATCGGCATATAGAAAGAGGATTGTTTCTGCTTCTGTGCTGTGGCAAGAAAGGAGAGATTTCCTTTTCATTGTAAGTATGGGTCTAGCACGTTTCTTTTTACTGCAACCCCTCTGCCAGGCTTCTTCCAAGGAAGATCCTATGAAAAGGGTTTCCAGATCTTGGGAGCCTAGGGCAGACAAAGGAGAAAAAATGGGGTGTGGAGATGTCAGCAAGAGAGAAAAAGGGAAAAACAGGAGGAGGAAGGGGTGGAAGAAGAATGGGGAAAAATGAGAAGAAAATAAGATGGGTATAAGGGTTGTAGGCGTTGAAAATTACTGAAAAAAATTGCCAGTAGATATTTACTAGCCACCATTTATGAGAGGTGACATAAAGATTCTTGTTGAGATGAAACAAAACAAAACATAGGGGCACCTGGGTGGCTCAATTGGTTAAGCGTCCAACTTCGGTTCAGGTCATGATCTTGCAGTTCATGAGTTCAAGCCCCGCATCGGGCTCTGTGCTGACAGCTCAGAGGGTAGAGCCTGCTTCGGATTCTGTGTCTCCCTCTCTGTCTGCCCCTGCCCGCTTTCTCTCTCTCTCAAAAATAAATAAACATTAAAAAAGAAACATAGGGTCTTGTTAGGAGACAGGAATCAAGCACTGAAAAAGTTACATTAAACTGTGCAGTGAAGAATAAAGGGCGAATAATACCAGAGATAACACAGGACTTTTAGAGAGACTGATCAACAAATGAGAGTTATAAGGCAATAGACAGCATAGACTCCATTTTTATGTGGGGAAATGGTATCAATCCTGTTGCAATGGATCCCTTATTCTTACTCGGCCTTATCAGTTCAACTCCAATTATGCATATAGGTGGCTACTGAAGAAGTAACATTTAACCCATTCTGTATCTGGGAGTCTTTCAGGCAGTTATTTAAATATTTTATAGTTATTTCCTCTAGCACGTATGATCCAGTATGTTGTCTGCGAATATTTGCTTTGAGGAAAAAAATTAATTTTCAAAATTTACTTGAAGATGCCCTTTAAGAGTCTCATCCCCACTCCTAACGCCACGATGCACCTCTAGAAGTTTCTTCTTAGAGGTGAGGTCTCGATAACTAATAAACATTAGTTTATGAGAATAAAGAATGGGAATTCAATCCAGTCAAAGTGGTGAAGGTTTGGTATCTGGTTATCTTTTCTGAGAAACATGGTTAATTTGATGTTTGAACTTGGGCAATACGAGTCCCTTCAGTGGCATAAAAGAAGCCGGCCTTTAAAAGATGCAGACAGATGCTGAGAGAGTTTTTTACAGTGGGGCTGAGTTTCCTGTTCTGCTGCATATAATTAGGCATGCAGTTAGAGCTTCACTCACTTTACTAGCCCAGGGGGAGGGAGGTGGGGCAGGGGTCCCAGACTTCAGCTTACTTAAAGGAAACACACTGTCTCTTTCTTTAACATCTAAGTGTGTCTCCATTTCCGTAAAGATAGAAGACTTTGTGCATTCATTTTACAAAGTCTGCACAAAACTAAGCTTGTGGTAAGGAACACATCAGTTCTATTTATTTCAAGCAAGCATAATTTATCCTTTTCATAAAGAACTTGGGTGGTAAAGACGGTGAACATGCCTGATTTAAGGATCAACATCTTTGGTGTCCTAACAACATCATTAGACACAGAATGCATTGCCTCGGCAGTCTGGCTAGTCTCCATTTCCTTGATTTTCTGATTTTACCTTTTTTTTTTTTAAATTCTTTTCTCTTCTGGGCTTAGTGCTGTGGTATCTGCAATGCTTGCGTTGGGCGCCTGGGTGGCTCAGTGGGCTAAACATCTGACTTGATTTTGGCTCAGGACATCATCCCGTGGTGTGTGAGATTGAGCCCCACATGGAACTCTGTGCCGACAGTGCAGGACGTACTTGGGATTCTCTCTCTCCCTCTCTCTCTCTCCAAAATAAATAAATAAAAACTTTAAAAAATCTATAAACATTCAAAAAATCAATAAATGAAATGCTTGCATCAATAAACAACTGAAATGCCAATTTTCCAGGTCAAGGTAGCGTCTCTTTCTTTCAAACTCTTGTTTTTCTCTGCTATGTTTCATTGAGAACTCGGTGTCTGGCTCACAAAATCGCTATACAATGCTCAGCCCCCTTCAACTTTTAAGTTAAAAGACGCAGTCTGTCTAAAACAAAGCTAGGGTGCCTCAGGGGGACAGAGAGAGTACTCTCTGGGTCCCCATTCCTTTGCAAGCCCCATTCTAGAACTAAGTCCAAAAGGTTGGCTGTGTCACTCTACTGTCATCTCTTCAGCAGCAGGCGGAAAACATGGGAATCTAGGTTTCCCACGTGCTGGCCATAGATTCTCTATTAGAATTTCAACACCAGGATGCAGCAGGGAAATGTGAAGAAGGAGAAAGAGTACTTGAGTCCAAGGGGCCCAAATCAAAATAGGGCATCTCATTCGAGGAAAAGACAAGGTGAGCAAGGCGGAACCACACAGGGCACTGGGCTCTAACCAGGGGAACTCATAAGACCCACACAAGGACAGAGCAAACTGGTTGAAATGCCTAGGTGGAAAGGAACTTACCTACTGGCCTTGCTCTTTTCCAGATTTCTCGGGGAGGCAAGGTTTCTTGCCCACGACCAGAGTTGTCCAGAAGTGGAACCCATACCCACAACTCATGATTCCTGTGTGCGAGTCCAGTGGGTAATGCACTGAAGAGAGGACATGGGGCAGGACAGGTAGGACAGTGCCGTGGTGATAATGAGCACACCCATGCCGGAGCCAATTCTGCTAGTGACACGTAGCATGACTTCAGACGTAGGACCTAAGCTTTCCAAAGTTTTAATTTTGAAGCTATAAAAGGGTAACGGTAGTATCTCCAAATAAGTGTGGCTAGTACATAAAAGGCATTTGAATATTAGGCCCTTTTTCTATACCTTCCTTCATCTTGTCAAGCTTAAGTTTGTCACACGATCCACATTGGCAAGATTGCCTCTCAACTCAGTCTGTAGGCCTCTGGTGCCCACCAGGATACAGAATGGTCCACAGTTGACCGCAGAAACACTGCTAGTAACTGTGAATAGCATACAGTACTCCCTCCTACTGGTAAGAACACATTTGACTTCCCAACTCAAATTTGACAGGCCTCTTATGGGCCATGCCAACACTTTGAAAATAAAACTCTTGAAGTTTCAACAGAAATATATTCTTACATGATAGGACGAAACCATCTGGAACTTACTGCTTACATGCATTCAAAGAGCTGTATCAACAATAGGGTTGTTATAAACTCAGGCTCCACACTGTCTCCTAAAGGGATTAGACAGGTCTCATAATGTGTTATAGACAGAAAAAGTGACCCAAGCAGGGGCTGAATCCCTAGCTGTCATTAGTATTTTCTCATGTCAACGCTGGGATTTGAGAAGACAGAAGGAATTGACTTACTTTATATACTTGTCTGATCCTTTAGTACTTAATGAAAACTAGAATGTTTTATTTCACCCCTATGGGAAATAGCTAAACCCGGCAGTTTGTTCCTGAAATAAAATATCAGCAATCAAAATACTCTCAAGGTCCCTAAGAGACCAGAACATCACAGGCTGATTAGAAAGTAGGTGCCTCGAGCTTATAGGTGCTGTTAACATTGTTTTATTTCCTTTATACAAAAAGTAGAAATGACAGAAAAAACGCTCTTGACAGAAAACAGTACCACTGACCTGGTCTCACTGAGGAGCTGAGCCAAACTGCCCATTTTACTGGAAAAAGAATGTTCAATCAACATTAGCAAACACCCATGCAATGGATGAAATAAAAGATGGTACCGGTGGCTTGGTGGACGTTGTGTGGGCAGGCTGAACCAATCCACGCTCAAAACAACATAACATTTGCCCGATCATGCTTTTAAACAGCATCTCTTTAGAAACAAGTTATATATACAAATATCACCCCAAAATGTGTATTATAGAGTCTACTACTATAAATTTAAGGCATCCTGATATTGTTCTTCTGCTGGTGAGGCATTGTTCTCATGATTCTATTTCCATAGTGGAGAGTCCAGAAACTTCCAAATGGTGTCCCAAGGGCGGCAATGAGAGATAATAAAAAAGTGATTTACAAGAAGAGTTCATTTGACTCTGGCTCAGCAATGTGCTTTATGCTGCAGGATTTCTTCATTTTTCTGTTGATGTCATTATGCCTAAGCAGAAGAGAAACCATAAAGGCCAGAATTAGATAAAATTATGGTCAAGTTACAAGACAACACCACTAAACAGCTCACCAAAAATGGAAATTATCCTCATACAAACCACACTGAAGAACACTTCATTCCAGTAGGCAAATTATTTTCTTTTCATATAAACCACTCTTTAAACAATAAAAGCTATAGTCATGTAATAACGCATATTTATTGAACACTTTTAATTCAGTTCTGGAAGTAATTTCTCAAGCATGCTGACTGGAATCCAGGCACAATTCTAGTCCAGTGAATTTTATCAGAGTCAAATAAGATAATAAGCATAGTAATGCTGGTCGAGTGGAAACAAGAGCTGTTTCTAGCTGATTGACATGGATTCCCTGGTGATATCTTGAATCTCCAAAAAGCTTGAACCTTAATCACATAAAGAAGATGCTAAGGGGATGTGACTACTGAGTAGCAGCATGTTGGAAGACCCTAAGTAGGTAAGTCTAGGGGAAAAAGAAGAAACTAGGGAGCAGCAATGCTGTTTTCCCATCAATAATTGATACTTAGTGAGCCTATGGAAAGAAGGACAAGTCAAGCCCTGGAACAGTTCTGTTTCCTAAGTGAATTTCCCTCTAGGTAGATGCATTCATTTTCATGAGATATTACTCACACTCTAGGTATAAGAATCTTCCAGAGAAGAGTTCTCTCCTGAAGGTGGGTAGCCTACATATTAATAAATTCCCTCTTGTTGGTACATCAGACAAAAACAGTGTTTCTGGGAATGCTACTTCCTAACATGAGGACATATGTGGATGAGAACCCGAGGTGGAGTTTTATGGCCTCAGAAATGTGCTCGCTTACAAAGACCATGTAGTCTATTCTCAGGGTTCTAGGAAATATTTGATTCTCATCAACATCTGAAAGTTCTAATTCTTACTTCATTTATTTGTCTGAATAAAACTTTTTTTAAAGAAAGATTTTGTTTCTAAGTAATCTCTATACCCAACAGGGCACTTGAACTTAAAACCCTGAGATCAAGGGTCACCTGCTCTAGCGACTTAGCCAGCCAGGTGCCCCTAAACAGAACTTTGGAGCATTTCCAAAGACAAGAAAGGGAAGAAAGGGAAAAAAAAAACCCTGGCTGATTAAAAGATGTCCAAGGGACTTCCAATTAAACACGGTGGATTAAATACACTCATTTGCCACCCCTTTCTTACAAAACAACGCTAAAAGGAAAGTAAAGAAATAAAAAAAGGTATAAATCTCAACGAATGAGGGAAGTGAGCGAGGAGATGATAACAAAATACCAACACTTTCAGAAACAGGAAGGTTGATGGACCTGTGGAATTGATTTAGTAGAGGAGAAGACGCAGAAATCTAAACTTTCAGTCAGGGAACCCAACATATTGATTGGCGACAGTGGGTACTGAGTGGGTGCTGAGAGTGGGAGGTTGATTTGAAAAATTTGTGGAAGTAATAGTTCATATCCCAGATTACCTCTCCAACCCAATGAGGCCAGGTGACTGTCCCTTTCCCAATGTGAAGGAAGACTGGAAGTTACAATTTGCAAGGCATGAACCAGAGAGACTCTGAATTCAGCTGAAGGGGGTGGAAACCATGAGATTAAATGAACATTTCCCTAAGTGAGAAAGCGAGAATAGAATTCTCAACCCATCTCCTATTGGTCTGACTCATGGATTCTTGGCACTCAGGTTACTGACTCTACCAGGAGACTGTAGTTGCCTTAGCTTGATAAATCAACTGGCCAAGAGAAAAGACCTACAAATACTGCCACTTCAGGATTTTCACAAAAAAAGAGCCTAGTCCTTGCCAGTGTGTATATGAAGCAACATCTACCAGTCAGAGAGCTTCGCCCATAAAATCAGAGCTTCTATTCAGCTTTACTGTTTTGTTCTTTAATATAAATGAGTTAGGAATCATCAGACATTTGAGTAAAGTGCTACTAGGGAAGACAGGGACCAAAATAAAGAGAGAAATGGAAGTCAAAGTTAACAGAGATAACATAGGGAGACAATGAGAACTTTAAACATTTTTAACAAGAAAAGAAAAACCGAGAAAATGTTTGCAATTCATATTACAATGGGTTAGTCTTTCTAATATGTAAAATATAAAGAGCTGCTATAAGTCAAAAGGAGATGACCAGAATGTCAATAAAATGAAGGGTTAAAAATAGTACATTCATACAATGAAATAATATGTGGCTATATAAAAGAATAAAGAAACTCTTTATACATGAATACATAAAGAACTTTAATGTGTCAGGTGAGAAAAAGCAAGAGACAAAACTGTGTTTATCGCTTGCCACCTTTTTTGCAAAAAGGAAAAGACAAAAATATACATTTATATTTGATTGTACAATTTAAATAAGTCTTGCATGTATAATGCTATAAAAAGGAAACAAAGAGAAAACCAATAAGGTACTATTAGAAATTAACACCATTACAGCAAAAATAAAAAAAAATTAGAAAGATTGGAAGGTACAGGTCAATAAAGACCTTAGAAAGAACTAGAAAAAGCAAAAGTATGGGTAAAGATAAAAAGGATGGATAAAGATAAAGTATGGATAAAGATAAAGACCTGAGGGTTGACTCAGTGTGTCCAGCATTACAATAATAAGATTTCTAGAAAGAGTGAACAGAGAAATTACAATGTAGAAAACATTCAAAGACAGCATATAAAAACATTTCCCAGAATTGAAGCATATAGGTTTCAAGACTGAAAAAGCCTTCCAAGTGTCACAGGTCAGGAATGAAAATAGAATCATGACAAAGTAACAAGAAATCATAACACTGGGAAATAAAGAGAAAATCGTAATAAATTCCAAGGCATTAGCAATTAGAAATGGAGCTTCTCAACAGACACATTAGAAAAAAGAAGAAAAGGAAACAATGTGTTCAAGATTCTGTGAGAAAATAATTTCCTATCTAGAATTCTATACCCAGCCAAACACACCTAATCCAGTATGAGAGCAAATTGAAGATATTATCAGACAGGCAGAGTCTCAACAAATTTAGCATCCACCTCCCTAGGAAGAAGGAGATCTGTTTACCAAGACAAGAGCATACACCAAAAATGAGAAAGGACAGATTCAGGAAATAGGGCTCTAGACAGGAGAGAAGCAAAAGAAATTCCCAGAATGATGTATATGGGAAACTCTGGGAAGGCAGCTGTATAGCACTGCCAGATAGCAGCAGTCCAGAGTAGGGCAGGAAGAAAGAGGTTGTCTCTATGAACAGACAAACTGAGAGATGCCTGATTTGTCTGAATGCACTGAAAGAAGATTTCTGTCTCCAGAAAAATGTTAAGAAATGAATTGGAAACTAAGAAGTCCAAATTATTTTCTCCTCAGAAAATGTAATGTTATAACTAGAAAGGGAATACGATATAGCATACTGCATGCATTCACTGTGAATCGTATTTAGATAGCCACAGTAATAATAAACACCAAATACTGATTTAATCTCAAAGATATATTTAATCCCAACTATATTAATAGTGGCAAGAGGATGTAGGTAGGTGTGTGTGTGTGTGTGTGTGTGTGTGTGTGTGTGTTGGGTGGGGGGCAGTGTTGGGTGCTGAAATAGAGACAGACAAGTTTGGTTCATCATGGAGAATACTGAGTTTTGGAATCCTGGCTCCACAATTTATTATCCTTACTGTATAAACTTGGACAAGATACATAATCTCTCTGTGCCTTGGTTTCCAATCTGCAAAATCTGATAATACTAGTATCTACCATATTGTGTTGTTGTGAAGGTTACAACAGTCGTATAATGCTTTGTAACTGTTAGCTGTCATTTTTACCTTCTATAGTAGAATGCCAATATATAACAGAGAGAATATCTAAAATTGAAAACCTGTAGGAGCATGTGATTTAGCCGTACAGGATACGAGAGAATACATCTGAAGGAAAGCCAAATGACTGATTCAGGAAAGTGGGAACAGGACACGGTAGGTTGGGCAAAGGACAGCTAGTTTTTGTTATAATGCTAGTAGGACTACTGTATGTACCTAGAGCAGTTCAACAAAAAATTAAATGAAAAATAAATAAAAGTGAAAAAGAAGGCTTAGGTTATAGTCTAAAGATAATATCATCATTTAGACATTAACAAAGTGTTTCTGTTTTAATATGAGGGGTGCGGTGGTCATAAAATACTAAAAAAGAACACTTTCCATGGGACAAAACCCAGCATGAACAGGGCTGACTCTAGAGCAAGTAAAATGTTAATCTGAGGCATTTATTTGAATAATATCAGGATAATTCAAGCCTCTCTGCATCCTTCAATTACCTAGTCCTGAATTACCAGTATTCAAAAGAACAAAAGTGTTTGGGTAATTCTGGCATGAATTATTCAGATAATTTGCTGTTCCTTGATTTCATTTTTGGAGATGAAATCACATTCTCAGTGACCAAAATTGGAAAGAAGAAAGGCTTAAATTTAAGTAACAGCTTTTCAAGTAATCTAACTTGCTGATTCATCCAGGCCTGGATTCCATATTCCCATAGCCCATGGTGACCAGACAGCAGTTTACTTAGAGGATTAGTCAAAAATGGCCCACGGGCATGCATTACATTTTCACTGATCACCAAAACAGGGAGACTTTGTAACTTTTTGTGATCTCCTTCAGAACTTTACCGAGAGCAAATCTAGAAATCCCACCCACTAAAAGATGGGATTCTGGTTCAAAGAATGAAAACCTGCCCTTAAAACACCCACACTAAAACTCACTGTAGGTAGGTGGGTTGTAATCAAAAGGCCTAGGTTTTTACAGAGGACACCATTCTTTCTGTGGGGTGATGGGCTCAGTCCTTATTATTTCTCTTTTTCCCTCTTTAGCTTTCTCCACTCTCCCTCTCGCCAAATGTTTAGGAGGTTGCTAGCGTGTGCGAGGCACTGAGCTAGACACTGGGGGTAAAGATGGCAATATGGGGAGGCTGTCAAGCACCGTATACATTTTACGGAGTTTACTGGTGTTTTAACCATGTCCTCTGTTAATTGTCTCTGGACTCTGATCTCTTTTATGAAGGCAGCATTGCCTTGTGCTGGCACAGCAAAATGCGTGGCTGTTTGCTAAAGACGTTGCAGTGAGTGCACTGGCAAACCAAGGCTGTGGCATTCGGTAATGTATCTGCACTGTTCTCAGTGTGGGAAGGAAAATCCCAAAGGACTGTGGTTGGAGCAGGGAAGCTTGGTGAAGGTACTGGAAGTTGTCTGGTAAAGTCTGTACTTTTAAGCCTCAAACAGATTGCTGCTTCTCTGAAACTCCAGCCTTACTAAGAGTTGATAAACAGGCACTGCTCTTTTTTTTGTTGTTGTTTATACATTTATTTTTGAGAGAGAGAGAGAGATAACAGGGGAAGGGCAGAGAGAGAGCGAGGGAGAGAATCCCAAGCAGGCTCCGTGCTGCCAGTGTAGAGCGCTATGCAGGGCTCGATCTCAGGAACATGAGATCTTGACCTGAGCTGAGATTATGACTTGGAAACTTAATTGACTGAGCCACTGAGGCTCCCCCAAGCATTTCTCTTTTAATGTCTGGAGACACCCTGTGGTGGCCGAGGTGGTGCAAATATGACACTAACAGAACATTACACAGTTCAAACCTGGACCCTGGAGGGAGGTGAGGAAAGGAGGGTGGATGTGGGAGAAGGGAGTTTCTTGTTCTTAAATTTTGTGATTACATTTATCCAAGAATTCACATGCTGAAAAAATGTATTTCAGGTGGGGTGATTTTGGGTTTGAAGGCAGGTGTTCCCTCTGTACCCTCCTACTTATAGTTCACGGCTGTTCCACACGCTCATTTCCTGCCTTCCAAGGGCAGGGGGATTGAACATGGGATCTTAGTTGCAATAGCTTTTTCTAGGTCTCATCAGGGCTTTGGGACTAAACTAGGTCTCACTGTCTTCCTGTGGTGGAATGTGCCTTTTCCTTTCCCAGTGGGTATATGGGGCATATGAAAAGAAACTTTGGGGCGCCCGGGTGGCTCAGTCGGTTAAGCGTCTGACTCTTGGTTTCGACTCAGGTCATGATCTCACCGTCGTGGGATCAAGCCCCCTGCTGGGCTCTGCGCGGACAGTGTGGAACCTGCTTGGGATTGTCTCTCTCCTCTCTCTCTCCCCATCCTCAATGTGCTCTCTCTCTCTCTCTCTCTCAAAAAAAAAATTAACTTAAAAAAATTTAAAAAATTAAAAAAAAAACACCTCCATTTGTGAATCATGTTCTGGTCATCCTTGGGAACTCTTGCAGCTTTTATAAAAAGTTTGCTAAGTTGTGCTGAGACACTGGGAAGGTCAGATCATTTTAACTGTTCCCCACACATGGGTATTTTTCTATACACACCCAACTGTACTATGCAACAGCCAATGACAGTGCAGTACTGTGGCCTATATGAAGGAGAACCTTCCCTTGGAGAAATGTTCAAGATTGGGGTCTTCTCTCTCCTCCAAGTCACAGGGACAAAGCTTCAGTATGAAATAAGGGTTTTCCCTCTGAAACTAGTATGAACTCTACGGAAGCAAAGGTGACGGTGGGTGCAGGGTGAGTTGTGCAGGGAACACAGAACCTGGGGATACACGAAGAGGAGTGAAGGGGAAGCTGACCAGGTGGGTTCTAGGGATTTCTGGGGCTGAGGAAAGCACCTCAGGGGCCTGCTATCAATTCCTACTGATGGACTGGCTCTAGGTCCCAGAGTTAGTATATTAGGAATGAACACACACTGGAGTGCCTGGGTGGCTCAGTTGGTGGGGTGTCTGATCCCATGGTGGGTGAGTTCAAGCCCCGGATCAGGCTCTGTGCTGGAAGTGTGGAGCCTGCTTGGGATTCTCTCTCTCTCTCTCTCTCTCTCTCTCTCTCTCTGTGCCCCTCCTGCATGCTTTCTCTCTCTGTCTCTTTCTCTCTCTCTCCAAATAAACTTAAAAAAAAAAAAAAAGAAATGAACACACACTTCAGATCAGGGCTTAGAAGTGGAAAGTACAGTTTTTGAGCAATAATATTGCTAATGTCTCTAACTACTAAATCCCCTTTTAGTATTAGCACTTGAACCAACTTTTCTGAACTGTTACATTAAGACTCTGTCTGCCCTGGGGAAGTCATTCTAGAACTCTGCAGTCAACATGTATCAGAGAGCATGGTAACGCAACAATGACTGAGTAATTACAGAAACATCCCTTCAAGAATCCTTAAAAAAGCATATGGGTTAAAAGTAAATACTTTACGCTAAAAACTTCAAGACAAGATTAGAATGTGGTTAATTTACTGTATTCAGAGAGACTACGGCAAGGGTGTATTTACTCAGCAGGATCAGGGATTCCTTTTTTGCGCTGACTGCATCTGTCTGTCATGGCTCTGGAAGGGCTCGTCAGTGGGGCTGAGGGTACACTGTACTTGGGACAGCCTTACGCCGGGGCCTCACCTCTCCTTTTCCAATGGCTTCCACATCTTTGTTCATTTTTCTGTTTAGCACGATACCCTGACACTAAGGACATACACGTGTGTGTGCGTGCGTGCACACGCGCTGGCGGGGGTGAGTTCCCTGAACTCTGACCTCCTTCTGGGCACGGCAGATGACCACTGCCACGCCTCACATTGTCTCAGGCCAAATACACCTCTCCCGCTGAAGTGGCTATCGAACAACGCTGACATCGATGCAAAATATCTGATACTACCTCTTGGTTCTGGATGTGTAATTCCCGGTGTGGCTAATTCCTTGGCAGTAAAATGAACACTAATGGTGTTCATTACTTAATGTCTTTTTAACAAGTCTGCTCTCGTGCTGGTGCTATGACTAGGGTTCCAGGCCACAATGTCACTGTGGTCAGAGGGGGTGTGACTGATGGCGGCCAGGGGATAATACTCTCTGCCTATTGGTAGCTGGAATCAAATCTCACTTCCTGTGTTACAGGTCTCACATGGACTTAAAGTCTGGGAAATGAATGTCTTATTGGCATTTTAAGACAAATAATTGCAAACATTCCCTTGGAGTTGTAATAACTCAAAACCAACTTGTCCTTTATAAGGAAAAGTAAAGATAAATCTGCTTGTTATAAACAAAGTCATCCTCTGCAGTTGAAAACACACTGGGAAAGCTGTCCAACGTAATGGAGTTGAATCTACTTTTAAAGGACATTGAAAAGAAATTTAGATTTTTTGCCATCAAGCTGTGACCAATTTAGAAAAATAAATAGTAAACAGAACTACCGTACAGAGGTGATATTCTTTAAAATGCATTTATTGCCCGTATTTTTCTCTTACCAGGAAAAACATGTTTCTTAGGAACTAAAATGTGGTTCCAGCATCTGCCTGGAACTAGGTCTCACTGCCCCCACTCTTTCTCCGGGGACACAGCAATAGGGCCATTCAGGGGCATAATGTTTGGAAGCAACTCCAACCCAATGACCCCCAGTGGTTTCCAAAGTTATATAATCCTGGGGAATCCCTGCCACCCGAGAGGAGTCATTTAGCCTTCAAGCAAACTCTTGGGCCAAGATGTGAAGGCGTCCCTGATGGATGAACACTTGGGTTTCTTTCCATATTGTGTCCTTCTGTGGGATGTTCTTTCCATGGTCCCCAAGGCAAAATGAAGCAAGCATTAGAGTCACTTAGGTGTTTTTCATGCTCACAATCTCATGCTATTTCATTTCTCTGAGTTACCTTCATTTCAACTACAGCTATCCATCCTTACTTTATCTAAGGAGTGAACTCCGGCCTTGTTCTCTCCGCCTCTGTAGTATGAGTGAGTCACAGAAACCTCTCCTCTCCAGCCTGAGCAAACTGGTGAGTTTTCACTTTCTACGGAACACATGCTAAATTGCAACCATGATAGAGGAGAGTTTAATTTATAAGGTAGGGAGGGGAAGGGGTCAGTAAGGGATGCTTACTTAATAAAATACACTGAATATTTTTATTTTGGGGTTTCTGCTGATCACTGCACTCAAGCTCTGTTAATATGTAGAGCCAGTGAATTTGAGGTTCAAGACTGAACCTTCCAAAGGACTGTTTCTTAAACGAAGTACAAAAGTGTTACCCTAGTGTCAGACAGCTGAGTAGCCCTAAAACCTCTTTGATGCTCTGATTTTTTTCTTTCAATGTTTTTATTTATTTTGCATATGCAAATGGGGGAGGGGTAGATGGAGAGGGAGAGAGAAGATCTGAAGCAGGCTCTGTGCTGACGGAGAGCCTGATGCGGGGCTTGAACTCACAAATTGTGAGATCATGACTGGAGCCAAAATCAAGAGTCAGACATATAACCAACTGAGCACCCAGGCATTTTTATAATTATAGTATAGAAGACAGCTCAGCTTTGCTCCTTTGCTTGTGAAAAGACAGGATGAAATATTTCTGGCAGGATGGTTCTACTGTGATACCAACTGTCTTATTTCCGGGTACTGGAGGAACCTGTAAGAGAGGAGAGATGTTCTCCTTCTCTCTCCCAAGAGTTTGCCAAGTCTTTGTGCTGCCTTTCCTGAGGGTATTGTTGGTGACTTCTGTTTATGACAAAAGCATAATTTTCCAGGCACCTGAAGACACACTGGACCTCATATGGGACTGAGAAGGGTATAGGAGTGGGGAAGATGGGTTGAGAGGAAAAGAAAAAAGCCAGTAAGCAATGGGTTCTCAGCACTGGCCACGATTCCCTGCTCCACTGTGGACAGAAGCAGCCCAGACTCAGGCAACATGTGAATCTGACCCAAACTGAATGGTGGTAACCAGTTAATACCCAAGCTCCAAGGTGCTTCCTTCAATACACTGACTTAGTGAGACCCCTAGGGGCACTCCCTGAAATGATGGGGATTTACCTTTCTTCCAGCCTGATTACATTTGATTTAAAGGGGGGGGGGGGGTTAGGAGAATGACATTTCTTGCACCGTGGTATTCTGACCTGAAATTTACCCTCACAACAACAAACACACCCCTATTTGTGTGTGTTTATCATTATACGTACAAACAGGCATACATTCGCCAAAACATTGTGGAGGGTTTGGGAAGGGTGCTGGAGGAGGTGCCATTGTGTTCCTTTAAGTCATTAAATTAAATTAAGTTTGAGTGATTTACAAGCGATAGTCTCCCTTCTGATGAATTTGGGGGTTACTTCCGAGAGAAGCCAGTCACAGGGCACTGGTTACATGCACTCACCCTCGACCACTCTCCTTTTCCATTTCCTGCTTTGTCAGGAAGTGGTGCGCATTCCCTCGGGAGGAAATAAAGTCCTGATGCAGAAGGACTTGGCCCAGGGAAGTGCCTGAGCCGACGGGGACCTTCGGACATGATCCTTTTAGGTGCACAGCCCATGCACTTTGGACCGTAAACATTTTGTTTGAGAAAGACCCCTGTGTCACTGGTGGGCTCACAGACTGGCTCGCTGATGGGTGTGGCAGTTCCGAGTGTTAAGCTAGCGCAATCTCAGAATGGCAGGGCCCTGTTTCTCCCAAGCACGGTGATGACGCTTTCAGCCTGAGGATCAGCGATGAAACCAAACCTCACCTCTGCTTCACAGTGCTGATTCTGATCAGAGATGGGCTCATCCAACCCGTGACAGGAAGTTTAATTTCTAGACTTACTTGGTACTTGACTCCATTAAAACAAAGCCTGAAAGCCAAAGTCAACTGGGAGACACAGCGCGTTTGTAAGCTGAGTAGATTCCTCCGCTCTCTGCGGCTGGATCAAAGCCCCTCCAATAGGGCACTGGTTCCCTTCCTAAGGCCCATCTTATAAGACTGGCTGCTTCTATTTGCGGGGGGAAAGGTGGCATTTTCTTCTTCCTTTCGGCTCCTGCTAAGGGTGCTCTGGTACCGTAATTTACAAGGTCATGCAACTGAAAGCAAAGGCGTGGCCCTGCTGCGCAAGGCACCCGCTAGCACCACGTACCGTGCACGGTTACGCAGAGGCTCTTCGGTCAGCGTGTTAGAGGAAAGGGTGACGCAGCTGCCGTACATCTCCTAGAGAGGTGCAATCAGACATCATCTGAAAACATGCAACGAGCTCAGCACATGCACGCGTCTCGATAAACAGGAAGCATGCAGGAAGCAGATTAGTGGATGCAAGCTTCATACATACTTCGAGGGGCATGGGGAGCTGGTGGGATCCTTCTCTTACTCCTGAGTGACAGAACCCATTAAGTTACTCGGGAAAGTCTTATTTGAGCAAGGTAAGTTTGGGCATATGAAACCCAAAGGGGCTGGGCTTCGGGGCAGGGGTGTGACTTTTCTCGCGGAAATATACATGTGAGGAAGTCCTTTGCAACAAAGGCAACTGACGTTGGATATCAACGTATAGTTAAAATAGGTGTTCAATTAATTAGATACTAACTGAAACTCGATTTTAGTATTGCAAAAGGAATCTGGACAGTTCTTCAACTGCACTGTAATGGAGTTTTACCATATGGCAAATTATCAGTTATGCAGGCTGTGACTCTCTAGATCGCAGGATGGACATTCTAGGTCCTTCTACCCCTCAGCATTTCGCATTTTGGCTACTGTACCTTTTTTTGGATGGCATGGCATGTGCAGAGCATACAGGACACATTGCCTACAGCCTACAAAGACATTCATATCTCCCATTCACCAGTTTTAAACCACAGATTATAGTCCCCGGTTTTCTAGTAAATGCAATTATAAGATATAGTTCCCGCCACACTCTGCCATCCCTTATGTACTGCCAAGTGCTTCAGACTGCTATGGCATCCTGATCAACACTCAGGGGTGAGTATCATAAAACGCCAACGTGGAGGTCCCTGTGGTGTATTCATTTCAAAGGTCATTCCAAAGTGGAGTAGTTAAGTCTTTGGAAATAGAGTTTCTATTTATGTGCTCTTTAATCGGGCTTGAGGATAAACTATCCGGTCAGATGAGGAGAACAAACTCTTCCTGAGGCAGAATCCATGCCAAGGAAGGGCCTGATTTCACATCGATTGGTGGTCTCATCTTGCAGAAATGCCTTCCAGTTTAGGACTCCTAACACTCAAGGATGAAACTATTTTGGGAAACTGGGGGACCAGAATATAACCTCCTGTGATTTCTTTCATCTTTCTCTTTTAGCATATTTTCCAAGGAAGAGCAAAGCGTATATACTTTAATATGACATATATCCTTAAAGAACACATGGACTTAGCTGTCCATGCATCCCTTTGGAATTTTCTGGGGATTCCCTCAAGGTGGCAAAGGTCAGCAATCTGTAGTGTTAGGAACAGCACAGTGAATTCACAGGCAAGAAATGGGATATTCTCCAAAAGGCACTCACCGCCTTATTCTTTCCTTTGCTAGCAGAGCTCACGGGACTTCTCTTGGCATCTGTTGTCTTCCTTCCAAGTGAGGTTAACGGCAGTGTGGAGGTCTTCAGCTGGTTGGCTGCCTGGTAATTGTTATTATTGTTCTGGTTGCCACTGAGCGTCTCCATGATAGATCGGAAGGTTCCAAAAGGCCTTTTCAGTTGATCCCCCGATTCGCTACCCGTAGAGGTCCTCTGGGGGGTCCTGCCCTTATCTCTGTCCTTCTCCCCAGTGGGCTCGAGGCTAGCTTGCTCCATCTGGACCACGGGCTCCTCAAAGGTAACTCGGAGTTTTAAGTTCTGAGATGTCCGGCGCTTGGAAGACGGAGACTTGAGGGCACTCTTGGGGCTCATGGCCACTTTCTGGGTGGTGGTGCTGTCAGGGCTGGGCTGAGTAGGGTCTCCGGAGGGCTGGCTTGGGGGAGTGGTCCCTGAGGCAGGACACTGGGATTCCAAGTCGGGTTCGCTGCTCTCGGAGGTGGGAGATGGGCTATGGCCGTCTAGAGATTTGGAGGCTTTGATACCAAAAGGAAACCTGCGTCCTGATGCCAACGTGTGTTTCTTGATCATCAGGTGCAGGCTTTCTGCGCTGTCCACACTCTCCACACTTCCCACAATGGGCTGCGGTCTGGGCCTGTCGGCCTTCCTCACGGGTGTGCTCTTGGGGTCCTCAGAGGTGTTGGAATCGGTGTCGGACTCACTCAGGGACCGCTGCATCAGCTGCCTCAGCCGAGCCAACTTCAGCTCCCTCTTGTCTGCAGGGATCTTCTTTGAGTTTCTAGAAGAAGCCTGAGCATCCTGGAATTCCAAGGACAGCTTTTCCTGGGTGCAGACACTCTCTGAGATATCCTTCCCCAGTAACTGGCGGAGGATTTTGTCAGAATCTTCATCTTTTGCTTTGGCCCTGGCCCGGCTGGATGCCGACAGGCTTCCGAGCACCTGAATCCCCTCTTGGACCCCGGGTTTGCTCTTGGCTACAGACTCATCATCCGCATCTGGAGATTTCCACTGGGACCTTCTGGAAGCGGGGGAGGATGGCGAACTGAAAGATGATGAAGAACATATGAGGTGATCTCCTATCACTGATTGCCTCCACTGCCACTAACGACTTACAGATCGACAGGACTGGAATAAGAAAAATCACTTAATGTCTGTGCTCATCAATCTCCAAATAACTCCAGAGTGGTAACCATGACCACAGTGTAGTGGGCCTCATACCTAACGCTATGACGAGAGATCTGTCTACTGTTTTACTGTTTACACATCAATGTTGTGCCAATTGCATTCATTATGCTCATCTTCACCAACCTTATACACCTACGTATCCTTATTCCCATTTCACAGGTGAAGAAATGAAGGAATCTGACTGTGACTTTTCTGTAGTCAGAGAATGAAGAAATGGCAGAACCAGAGATGAAGCCGGGTCTTCTGACATCAGGTCCAGGGCGTTTTCCCCCTGTAACGTCTCATATTTATTCCTCTTTATAAACATAAAATATGTTCTGTTTTTGTCTTCTTCAAGTCCAAAAGAAGGCTCAGAGACTAAAGACACCTAAGAACTCTAACCATTAATGTTCCTGGTATTACCTGGGCGAGGAAAGGAGGGACTTGCCCTCTGATTTCTGGGCTTCTAGAAGTTGTTGGAGCTGGTTCTGCAGTGTGACACGTTCCATTGTCTGTCTGGGAAAAGTGAAGCGAGACACATAAGCTCTCTGATACATGGCCACTACTGTAAATGAGTAGGTATAAATTTTGTCATGATAATTTGCAATAAATTGCAATAAATCCCAAAGCCTTACAAATACGCATGGCCTTCGTCCTCACCGTGCAGAAATCTTCGAAGGACACAGTCAATTACCCAAAAGGATGCTTATTATTCACATTAGCAAGAAACTCTAAGTAGCCTAAATGCTCATCAATAAGACTCAGTGAATAATTTAGTTGCTTCCATAGAGGCAGCTATTAAAAATGATCTATTCCAGTATCCATGACATAGAAAAAGTTTCCCTAGTATATGTATAAAGTAGATACATATAGATATAGAAATACATATACATATATATACATACATATATTAAGTAAAAAAGGAAGTTATAAAAATAGTGGGTGTAGTATATTTTTTTTATATTTTAAGAAACATAAAAGAATATAAATATAAATTTCTTTATATGAGAGAAATATAAAAGAAACATTTTTAAGAAATCCCTCTCTGTATATAAAATATATATTACTTATAACATATATGCTTATATCATACTTATATGTATTATTTACTCTTTCCACATTGTTTAAATCTTTACTTATAACATATATGCTTATATCATACTTATATGTATTATTTACTCTTTCCACACTGTTTAAATCTTTAAAGTAATTGTATTAATGCAGTGATCAGAAAAGAGCAAAATAAGAGCAACAAAAGCAGACTATTTCCATAGGGGGTAAAAACAATGAAATAACTTAGCATTTTCTTACATAAAGGGAAACCTGGTATGGCAACGCTCAATTTATTCTGGACATAAAAGCGGAACGTACTTTAAATGGTATCAGAACGTGCTTTAAATTTAAGAAAAATCAGTTAAATGCCGCAGGTGACGGAAATTAACATCTGTTTAGAAAACATAATTAGAGAACTTGAAAAAAGTAAATCCCACTGATTCTGACTTTAGAAGAATAAGCAGTATTTACTGAACTCTTTATTCGTTTTATGACCACCCACCACCCCCCAAGGATGGCCATCGGATTCTAATCCCTGGAAGGTAAGAATACACGTTATCTTATGCGGCAAAAGAGAATTAGTGTTGCAGATAGAATTAAGGTTGTTATTGGCTGACAGGAAACCGGGGAGGCTATCTTAGGTTATTATTATTGGTGATGCAATCCAACCACATGTCTTTAACAGTGAGGAGGAGGAAGATGAGGTCAGACACACTCAGTGTGAGGACTCCATCTGTGATTGCTGGCTCTGAAGAAGAAGGAAGGGGCCAGGAGCCAAGGAATGCAGCGGCCTCTAGGTGCCGGTGGTGACCCTCAGCTGACAGCCAGCAAAAGAAGGGAACCTTGGTCCTACGACCACAAGGAACTGATTCTGCAACCGGACTCTCATTCTAGAGCCTCCAGAAAGCAACATAGCCTGCAGACACCTCAATTTTAATCTGGAGACCCATTCTGGGTTTCAGACCTACAGAGTTGCAAGATGAATTTGTGTTGTTTTAAGCCACTAGGTGTGTGCTGATTTCTTATAGGAGTAGAAAATGAATACAGGTAGCATCAAAAATGGTTAGACTCTCTCATGGGCCAGGGTGTGGAACCAGGTGAATGAATTACAAGTGTTCTTATGACGACCGCCAGACTTTAGATACAGGCTTGAGGAAGCCTAGCGTTCTCCTTGCTGAGTGTCACTGCACATACTCAACAACCACTGGCCACCTAAACCTAATTCTGTGAGATCAGACCACGAGGATACCCTGCCATCTCCCCAAGTACTCTGTTTTTCAGACATGGTCAGTTTTAGTCCCGACATTTCACCCCTAAGAAAATAAAAGTCTGTGATCTCAGTTTATCTCACTCGTTCTGTGACTCACCTACTGAAAATTTAATTGTCTAAAGAAGGAGACAGCAGGGGCGCCTGGGTGGCTCAGTTGGTTAAGCATCCGACTTCAGCTCGGGTCATGATCTCAGGGTTTGTGAGATCATTTTAACTTGATTCCTTCTATAAAGACCCCATCTCCAAACAGGCATACATTCTGAGGTACTAGAGGTTAGGGCTTCAATTTATCTTTTTAGGACAGGACATAATTCAACCAGGGAGACCTAGGGCTTGTACATGAGGACTTCTAACAGAGCTGAAGGTTGCCATTTAAATTTTTTTTTTAATTTTTTATTTACTTGTTTTGAGAGAGAGAGAGAAAGAGAGAGAGAGAGAGAGAGAGAGAGAGAAAGACAGCAGGGGAGGGGAAGACAGAGAGGGAGACAGAATCCCAAGCAGGTTCCACGCCGTCAGCACAGGGCCCACTGTGGGGCTTGAACTCATGGACCATGAGATCATGACCTGAGCCAAAATCAAGAGTCGGACACTTAACTGACTGAGCCACCCAGGCACCCCTGGAGGTTGCCATTTTTAAATAGTAATTATCTTTATAATGATAAAGAGTTAGTAAAGTTATTCTAGTAGGAAAAGGCATTCAGCACTGTCTCTCACTCAAAATTTTGGACTAGAAAAACTCTTAGTTTTCAACCCTCCTTTTTCACCTTTCTGTGTTGTTGGTGCCCTGGAGCGTGAAGGGTATAGGGTGCTGTGGCTAGACCAAGTGGACTTCCCTTTTCACTTCTAGTTTCGCCCATCTCACTGAGGAACATGGTAAGTAAAAGACCAGGGTCTACAGCATAACTTCTCATATTTTATCTTGTCACTGGCCTAACGATAACTGTCTACAGCATTCAGCTTTGGGAACAGCAGAAGAGCTGTTATTTGTTAGCATACATGTGTATTTTATCCTAGGCCCATCGACAGGGAAGGCAGCCAAGACCCTGACCTTGAACTGCTCACCAATAAAACAGCTATTATAGCTCATGAAAAGCTCACAACTCCACGGTATAGAGACTGAGGACCATGTTGTTTGGTCTTTCTGAGGATGAATCATTAGAAAAAAAAATTCTACTGGATTATTTGAAAGCTCCTCTAAATGGCGCCCCCCCCCCATACACTACTGGGGGGCAGGGATATTGCTACAATATTTCTGGAAGGATATTAGGCAGCATCTATCCACATTTTAAATACTTATGCCCTGTGTTCTAGCAATTGCCTTTCTAGGAGCTTAGCTTTAGAAATACCTACACATGTATCTAAAGACATGTGTCCAAGGATGTTCGCTATGGAAACGTAACTTACTGAGTTGTGAGTTTGTGGGCATTTTCCCCTCAGTTACAAGAAGTTCTTAAAGCTCACTTCGCTCCCTCCCCCTGGGGTGATTTGTGTAACTGGGCAGAGGATACTTGGAGGGAACCCCTTTAATGTTTAATTTTGCTTTATTCTTCCCATTATAATTTTTATTTTATTTCTTTTTAAAATTTATTTATTTAGGGGCACCTGGGTGGCTCAGTTGGCTAAGCGTCTGGCTCTTGATTTCAGCTCAGGTCATCTCACAGTTTGTAACAAAATCCCGAGTCAGGCTCTGCGCTGATGGCAGGGAGCCTGCCTGGGATTCCCTCTCTCCCTCTCTCTCTGCCCCTCCCCTGCTCATGCTCTTTTTTTTCCTCTCTCAAAATACATAAAAGAAACATTTTTTTTTAATCTTTAAAATTTACTTATTTCAATTCAACTTCATTAATATACTGTGTAACAATGCCTTCAGGAATAGAACCCAGGGATTCATCACTTACATATAATACGATACCCAGTGCTCATCCCAACAAACATCCTCAATTTTTAAGTCCTGTTTCCAGTGAAAACCTAACTGGGTTTTCATTAAAGAGGGCATTCTAGTAGGGAGGGCAGGAGGGTACACAGAGACCTGGCCTCTGAGACAAGAGTGGGGGAAGTAGGGAGACCAAGGTTTTGCCAAGCTTAGAGAAGAGCTGGAGGGTCCGGGGACATGCCAGACTGTGGCCTGGTTACACCTGTAATCAGGTAAGGCCTCCCATCCACCATACGTCTCTTTTCAACTGGGAAAAAGAAGGTTTTTAAAAATAATTTAAAACACTTCGTATTTTGCTTCTAACATTTAATTTTTAGGGTTCATCCTCCTAATCTGTCAACATGACTCTGAATGCTGATTCCGATTTTTAGTGATTCCCTCCCCAATACGGTAACTGTCATTCGGCTAGTGTTTCCCAAAGTCTGACTTTAATCCTCTAAAGTGCTGTCGGCACCTTGATCTTCATCCTGCTAGACACCTACCTGACAGCTTCTCCACTGTCCCCCTCTCTTCACGCTTATCCTGACAACCTCCCACAAATGGTTCCTGACGTCTAGGTAAGCAGTGGGTAGCTGTTCAATAATCTTGGCAAGAACAGAACTCACTCCATCTAGACCAAGAAGCTTTTAAGTAACATCACGCTGACCGAACACTCTTCTGCGTTCTGAAGAGTCACGAATCGTCTGCTTAATTTTTCTAATAAATTTACTGGTGATGGTTGCCAGGTCATCTGTCTGTAATTCCTCAAATACACATTTTTCTTTTGCAAAGCTGGGAAATGGGTCTATCTCTAGTTTTTTGCTTTTTTTGTTTTTTGTTTTTCTCTCTCAGGCACTTTATGATTTCCTAGCACATAAAGGACAGGAATCTGGGGACGCTGCCTGTGTGTTCTTTCTATGACCGCTAAGAAGTTGGCCCCGGAGATATGCACACAGAGAGAGCCCGTCTGCCATCCCACACACCTTACGTTCCCTGCTTAGGAAGTTTGCTCTGCACTGTTTGTTTAAACGTCAATTTGCCTCTGGTACCTGTGGCACGGGTGCTGGCCGGGAAGACCTGGGACAGAAGAAGAAAAGCTGAGAGAAGAAGGCTAGGAATTCCCTGTACAACCAGCATGAGACTGGTACAACCAAAGCACCTGGCTCAAACCTAAGCGAAGTGAGGACAAGCCAGTCTCGGTGGTCACGGCAAGAATGGGTCACTTACTCCTTCAGCTGCTTGGTCAGCTTCACCACCTGAGAGGCCAGCGACATGCAGGTCTCCACCACCACCAGGTACCGGGAGCACAGGGTGTGCCCGTGGCGCTCGGCGCTCTGGGAGGGCTTCTCCCCGGCGTGGTTGTGCATGGTGACATTTGCTCCGTATTCAACCAATGTCTGTCAGAAAATGCAAAGGCACGTGTCATTCCAAGACCTCCCCTGCAGCATTTTTGTTTTTTCATAGGACTGTAACAGAAAGGCAAATGGAACTTTTCCTGTTAGTCCCAAACCAGTTACGGGAGCCCAGAGCGGGCTGGGGTAGCGGGCGAGGGGGGGCCATGACAAGCAAAAGAGAGGTTCTGGCGAGGTTGCAGGAGCTGCTATCAGACACTTTCCCCAGAGCCTACAAAAGTGCAGCAGAGCCAATGTCACTACTTCGGATCCCACCGAGCCTCCAAGGAACTGTAAGGGGCGGGCCTGACGCTGTCCCCAGGAGGCTGCCTCCTGAGCAGGGAGAGGCAGTGGTGAGCTGCTCTGTCCCTTTTAGTGTGTGGGCCCATAAAGTTGGGGATGCGAGGGGTGCCTGGGTGGCTCAGTCGGTTAAGCTCCCAACTTCGGCTGAGGTCATGATCTCGTGGTCCGGTCTGTGAGTTCGAGCCCCGCATCGGGCTCTGTGCTGACAGCTCAGAGCCTGGAGCCTGCTTCGGATTCTGTGTCTCCCTATCTCTCTGCCCTGCCCCGCTCATGCTCTGTCTCTCTCACTCTCAAAAATAAATATAATTTTTTTTTTTTTTAAGGAGTTGGGGATGCGTGTAAAGAGGACAGAGGGGAATTTTGTTTACCTGTTCCTATTTGTTTGGGAAGCATGCGTGATCTGTGGCTGAGCCGACCACAGCAGAAAGAAAAAGAACTCAAGAAAAAGGATCTGGAGGGGCTGTGAAGCTGCCCATACTCCCACCCATGTCGGGCAAGAACATGACCCATAAATTGAGCAGACGTTACAGAAGGGGCTTGCGGTGAGCTGGCTATCATGCCACTTAGAGAAGGAGAGGGTTCTCCAGCAGCAAGAGCAGGGAGGTGTTACACAGGCAGAGGGAAGTGTATGGGGGACAAGGATGTGATGCTAGGGCCAGATGTCCCCTGTCAGGTATCAGTGCGGAGGCTCCAGAGAGGCCTCACCCACCAAGCCCAGCAGAGGGTCAGTATCTGAAGGCTGCCACAGAGGACATTAGTGGCCAACCACAGTGAGCCAAAGAAGCAGTGACAGCTTTCAGGGAGAGTGCCATGACCTCTGATGTTAAGCAAAGAGTCAGTTGACTTTTCTCTCCTATCTCTTCCTTGTCTCCAACACTGAGCCCAGAAGAGAGAGGAGAATAGGAATAGGGGATAGGGATAGGAGACAGGGGTGTACAAAGCCAATCATGCCTCTGTCTCCTGGCCAAGTCCCTTGAACCCTGAGTCTAATCTGGGTTGGAGAGCAGAATACTTTGAATCAGAAGACTGAGATTTTAAAAGGCGAAAGATTTATGCGATCTGAAGAGAAACCAGAGTATAGAAGATTGAGATTTTAAACTGGTTTGGAGTAATGTTACGTCGCAAGCAAGCAGAAAGTTATGGAACCCGGCCAAGGTCATCATTAGTAAAGAAGAGAGACTTGATGGACCATGGTTGACACCAGTAATTAAAAAAAGAAAAAAAAAAATCAGGGTGCCTGGGTGGCTCCATCGGGTGAGTGTCTGACTCCTGAATTCGGCTCAGGTCATGATGTCATGGGTTCATGAGACCCAGCATCGCATCGCGCTCTGTGCTGACAATGCAGATCCTGCTTGGGATTCTCTCCCCCCGCCGTCTGTCCCCCACCCCTTCTCGCAAATAAATAAACGTTTTAAAAAAAATTTTTTAACATTTGTTTATTTTTGAGAAAGAGAGAGACAGAGCACGAAGAGGAGAGGGAGACACAGAATCCGAAGCAGGCTCCAGGCTCTGAGCTGTTAACACAGAGCCCGATGCAGGGTTTGAACTCACAAATCGTGAGATCATGACCTGAGCCAGTCGGTCACTCAACAGACTGAGCCACCCGGGCACCCCACAAATAAATAAACCTTAAAAAAAAAATCAAACTTTTTTTTCTATTTATACTGTGGTGACATTAGAAAAGCTGTCCCATCAGTATTAGTCAACTGCCACAATCTGACATAGTCTTTGACACTATCAAGAAGAAATGTATCTCTGGATTTATATGAGTCAAAGGTACTATTGCTTCCAAAAGAAACACCTGTGATTTTTAAAAAAATTTTAACATTTATTTATTTTTGAGAGAGAGACAGAGAGAGAGAGAGAGAGGCTGAGCACAAGTGGGGGGGTGGGGGGGAGAAGAGACAGAGACACACAGAATCCGAAGCAGGCTCTAGGCTCCGAGCTGTCAGCACTGAGCCCCATGCGGGGCTCGAACCCACGAACCATGAGATCATGACCTTTGCCGAAATTGGACACGTGACCAACTGAGCCACCCAGGCACCCCGAAACACCTGTGGTTTTCAAGTTCCTAGATGGCTTACACCGAGGGGTCATGAGGAACTTTGGAGCCTCCTCGTTTACGGTTCGGAGCCTCCTGGTCACTCACCACGAAAGGCCAATCTGCCCCGAAGCCACTGCCGCCAGCCTGACAGAAGTAGCAGGCAGATCACCTCGGCCCTGAGCTCCTGCAGCCCTCCCAGGGCATCCCTGTAAACACCTGCTGTTACCACTCCCTTGATCCCCAGCCTCTGGCCTCTGCAGTTTTCCATACTCAGTCTCCACCTCACCTCAAAAGGGCCCTTGCAATCGCCCCCGACCCCGGCCTACCCTCAGTCTCTCTGTATCTTTTTTTCCCCCCCTTTTAAATCTCACACCCAGTGGACAGACCCGCTTCCAAGATTATCCAAGTTTCCACAGCCACAGTATCTAGTGCCAAAAACATCATTTGTGTTAAGTGGAGAGATGAATGGCCTAAAAGCACAGACAGCCTCTGTTCACATATAAAAGAAAAATAACCAAGATCCCAAACAGAATTAGTGATATCAGCTGGTTTTCTTTGGCTGTCGGTCACTTATTAGCTGATGAAAGAAGTTCAAGATGATTAAATATTTGAGGGTTTTGTTAAATGGAAAAATTGAAGGTTTTGGTTTTTATTCAATTATTGTTTTCCTCCACAAAAAAGTCTTGCTACAGTCCTTTCATCTTCCAGAGATCCTGGGAGTAATTTAAATTTTTCTCTTTGCTCTCCTTTCTTATCACTGCTTTTGCAGTGTGGCACCTTAAATGAGAAGATGCACACTTTGCCAACATTAGTGGGGAAACTTCCAGACACTCGGAATACTTCCTTTCAACGTTGCTCTCCAAAGAGCGGACGCTCCAGAGAGCGTTGTGCTGTTACCTCTGCCTTTTGCTTTTATGAACCTCTTGCCTTTCACACTGACAGCTTTTCCAGATCTTCTCCTGTCATTTCCAGAGTAGAGTCCCTTCTACCTTCATAAGCGACTGGTTCTCAATGCCCGGATTTTCTCTCTCTCTCTCTCTCTCTCTCTCTCTCTCTCTCTCTCTAATTTATGTATTTATGTATGTATGTATTTATTCATTTAGAGAGAGAAAGGGGCGGGGCAGAGAGAGACGGGGGCGGAAGATCTGCAGCGGGCCCCATGCTGACAGCAGAGAGCCCGATGTGGGACTCTAACTCATGAACTCTGAGATCGTGACCTGAGCCCAAGTCGGACACTTAACAGACCGAGCCACCCAGGCACCCCATCAGATTTTGTCTTTTGGCGACAACCTACCCTGCACACAGTAGGACATCAGTAAGTTCCTGTTAAATCAGCACATTGAGTTGCAATAAAAGAAACAACGTGTAATAAGGTAAATAAATAAAAAAAAAAGACCGCTGCTTCCTTAGAGCTGTTCTACACGCCGAGCTTATTCAGAATGTTGTGAACTCATTGAGGTTAAAGGTACTTTCTTTAATCACAGCCTTCAGTCATATGCTGTCAGTCAGGAGGGAGTTTTCTTACATTTCAAGAAGATGTGGTAACACATCCAAAGATGCCGGGTCATTGTCCACGACATGAATGGGGTGAATGGTCTGACTCTGGTAATTACGCCTTCATACATCAAATTCCGGGCCAAATTCAAACTTTGTTTCCAATGCAAAGCCTCTCCTTCGCTCACAGGGTCACTCTTCTTTCTCGTTGGTTACTGTCTCTCTTTGCTTTATCACTCAGGGCCTTAGCATTTTTTAAGAAAAGGGGTTTATCTGGTTTTACATGCATACATGCCCCAAACTTCTGAGGACCCTCACTGGGATTTCAGCCATGTGTTATTACAATGGCGGCACTGGGTTTAGCTCAGGTTCCTGCAACAGAGCGTTCGGCTGAGGGGAAGATTCCGACTCCTCTTCTTGTGGGAACTCTAGGTGCTCTAAGCAGCCCTCCTGGATCCTCTCTCAGGTGGCTGGGGGGCAGGGAGAAGAGCGTCCTCACCTCTCCCGTGGCTCTGCTCCCCAGCCTTCGTACACCTTTGCACACATAGACCATGGTAATACTTGTGAGGCATGTAGGGCTACATTGATGAGGCCTCCTGAGGCTGTTGGGTAGAGTGGCTGGCCAACCAAGACCCTGCCTGGCCTGCCTGAGGGCTGAGGGGAGCAATGGCCCTCCAGAGGCCTCCCTGTAATCAATTCTGGGCCTTTCTGACGGCATTTGAGAAGCTCAGCCCTGCTCCAGAGCAAGGGGGCAAACCACAGCCCTCTGTCTCTAGTCCCTTTCGACAGCCTTCAACACTCAAGGAGAAACTTCTAGGACTCGTTAAGCCAACATTTGTGTGGATTTCTGGAAATACAACTATATCTACTTAATTCCTTATTATCGACTATAATGGAAAAAGCTGACTTCACTCACATATTTCTTCCAGTAAACAAAACGTCACTTTTTTTTGTTTCATTGCTTGATAAACTCATTTCTCTCTTCAAAGCAGCAGAGCCTGCGTACCTGTATGCACCCGAGGTAGCCATGCTGTGAGGCTACGTGGACGGCACTGTTGCCATCTGGGTCCACTTCATCCAGCGAGATGCCCTGTTCTTGCATAAACTGAAGAAGCCAAAGAAGAATTTTCTCCTATAAACACACAGACAGTTGCAATTAATGGAATATCATGTCCTAAGTCTAAAGTAAAACACAGAGGCAAGCAAAACTTCTAACTTGGGAAGCTTACATAACACCAGGTTGACTCTATCAGCAGAAAATACCCATTCATTCTGAACTGAAAATCCATGCTTCTCTCTGACTTGAGTCAATGTAAGAGGCACGCTCAGAGACTCTTAAGAGCAGGAAGTTATGTCAGAAACGTTCTTGTTGCACTGACATCCACTAGAGATGGAAAACTGATTTGTAGAAATTTGAGTACCTCCTCAAAGTCACACACCTAGACAGATCCAAAGTGAGGGCCAAAATCGAAGTCTTTTGATGCCAAGGCAATGTTCGTGTTATTTTGTTACACCGTCTTTAGGGTTCAAGAATATTATAAAACCTCAGACACTGAGATAAGCAACTTATCCTTTGAAGTTGATAATGCTTCAACCATGCCTTCCTAATCCCAGACCTCTTGCAATCAACAGGCTGTCAGAGAGAGGCAACAGCTTAAGTTGCTTAAGCAGAAGAACCTCACCAAAATAAAACCAGGACCTTTTGGATTTTTCTGACCAAATGTTGGTGGGGTTTTAAAGGTAAAGGTTTCCCTTATTCTGCGTTATTCACCCAATGTCTGAGCACAACCTTTCAAGAGCAAAGACACAGAGTGCTCAGTGTGTTGCCAAAACCGGTTTGCATTTTACCCACTGGGTCTTTTGTGGTATTTTCATGTTATCTTTGGCCTCAGGAGAAAGCAGGGGGATGGGATTTCACTGTTTTAAAATAGAAGAATTAAATACAATGTTAAAAAAAAAAAATAAGAGAGTGGTAAAAACAACAGCGTGAAGTTTAGTGAGTGGAATTTGACATTTAAAAGGATGATCATGTGTTTGAAATAGCCTTGAACCTCTCCTTAGCCTTCTAAAGGATTTTTTTTTTTTTTTTTCCAGTTACTTGCTCGGACTGGTCATGAACTTTTATACTTCTCTGGATTAAATTTGCCTTCACCTTCTGAACATGCCAACTAATCTGCTAAAGGAATGTTGGATAAAAACAGCCAACCCCTTCAGGGCTTCGCCCTTCACGGGGGAAGCAGGGCACTGTTTATGAAGGCACTGGTGACATCAGGGACAGAATGAATATTCCCACCACACCCTTCCCATGTGAGCAAGCAGAGAGTAAGACCCCTAAAGAGCAAGAAGAGAAAAATGTAATGAATGCCTATCAACTACCAAGAGGGCACCCAGGGAAAGCAGGGTGTCAGCGGCAAAAGCAGACAGACCTTGTAGAACATCAAACCCTGAACATCCCTGGAGAATGAGGTGGAGAAGGAAGGCCCTGGAGGCCAGGCTGGGAGCTACAATCTGGATAAGGGTAGACTAAAGTGCTTGTCCTCTTTTTCCGAGGCAAACGTGAATGGGGGTTTGGGGCTGATATTTGGATCAGAGCAGGTGATGCTTCAAAGGCACAAGGTAGAACAATTTTATTTTTCCTAATGAGGAAGAGGTATTACTTTTATTTGGAGCCAGATGATTCTGCTGTGTGATCTTGGAAGACCTGGGTGAGTGGACATATCTCAGGTTAACAAGCATAACCAACTGGTTTGAAGTCAATGGATAAGACATGGAAACATCAAGAGGGCAGGCTGTCGTGATTCGACTGGTGAAAAAGACGGCCCTGTCATCTCGGTGGGTCATTCTCAGGTATGCGGTGACCTGGTTTGCTCTATGATATCCCATCATGGGATGTTAAAGTGGCAGAGTGGGAGAGATTTTAGGAGTCATCCCATTCGAACACCCTTGTTTTACCAATCAGAAAGCCAAAGAAGACAAGTATATATTCTCTGATACTCTAGCAGCTCCCTTCTTTAGCAAGTAAAGTTCAGGGGAACGCAAGATAGTCAGAAATATCCTATACGTACCTTCTCGTCAGACACATTTTCATATTTTTCAGACTCAATTAATAGCATAGTGGAGAAGTCTATTCTTCTATTAACGATAGGGTTGTAGAAAATGGGATATAGCATTTCATACGACTAGACATTTTCCCCTATAAAAATAGGGAGAAGAATCTGGACACCTTGACTTTGCAGGGGCTTGAAAATCTGGGCAGACAGGCCACGGTCTGTATAAGGCAAGAGCTGCCTTGGCTCCTGATGGTCTTTCAAGTCAGGTTCAATCCACGTTGTTTGATAACCTGCCTTCTTTTCTTCTGATGCCATGGATAACTCTCCCTTATAATTACATTCCAATTCAAGACACAAGACTTATATAAAGGAAGAACCATTATTCTACTGTTCAGAACAAGGCAGGTCTTTGCCCAGCACCTCAAATTTCAGTTTTGTGTTCGGTAGTTGGCAATTTACTTTAATAAGAAGCTACAGAATCAGCCTGTTCTTTGATAAACTTCATGAAAACAAAAGGTCTTGAATTCCCGGGTTTGGGTAAAAGCATGGTCAGCATCCAGTCTCAGAGAAAATGCCGTTTTCTGCTCTGATTCGGGAGAACATGCCAGCAGAAATCGATGGGACTATAACGTAAAGAGTGACTTACTCGACCAATATCTAGTAAGGAGAAAAAATACAGCTATTTTCTCCAACTGAGAAGGGCCTTATGAGATACATGTGTATTAAATATACATATGCAGTGATGGCTACCTCTCTTCTTAGACATTTAGCGCTCTCTTTCTGTGCACACCTGCATGTGTGTTGTGTGCTGTGTGTGTCAGGGAGATGTTTAAAAAATGTCATTTCTGATTTTCATTTTGCCGTAATTCACTGCTTTCAGAGAACATCCAGTGAAGTCGTAAGGATCGAGAGGCCCTTCTGTATTATTTCCATTTTACAGACTGCCTCTCCAACTTAACATTCTACCCAGCCGCCCACACACTCATCTAGACGTTCGATTTTTATCTATTGACTGAAAACTTCCTTCATGTCCTGGTTTCCTCTTCTGGGGATTTTCTGCTCTTTTGGTAATCTGTTTTATTGGGGCATTTTGTGTGTTGTTAAAGGCAATGCAAGTCATTTCATGGGGCAATTAATACATGTAATTTATGAGATTTGCTGGACAAAGTCTAATAAAAAAAATGTCACTGCAAAGCGTTCCACAGGTCTCTTCTTGGCCTCAATCAGTAAAGTGTCTACAGTTTTCATTATGACTGTAAGTTCCAAAGGAGGCAACTTCTTCTGCAATCAGAGATCATCGAATCTAATATACTATCAAAGGTAGAATTCAGTCTGTTTTTTGAGATGTTAAAATGTAAAAAAATGGCCAGCCACAATTTCAGGGTGTCATATATTGTAAGATAAATGCAGAATCCAGAGACGGTAAAATGTGAACAAAAAGTGTATCCGAGAACTTGTTAAACAGGTTAAGGCCTAAATCATTCGTTGTCAAGATTCCCTTATGTTTTACTTATGGTGAAATAAGCCAATTGAACAATATTGAGATCAATAAAACAGGAAATTGGAAGATACCCAATAATCGTAAGAAGCAACATTTACCTAATGTCTACTATGTGTCAGCAACGGGCAGTGTTCACGTGGCTTTTTGCCCCCTGGCAAATAAACCACTTTTATCTCCATGTTAGAGATGAACAAACTGAGGTCCAGAGAGATCTTATCTGTTTAAAAATAATAATAAACGTTTCCAAGACCCCTGAGCTAGTAAATGGCAGGGCTAGGATTTAAGATCAGACACGGAGCCACTGTTCTCCAGGCCTCTGCTATCTGTCTACTCAGTATGAGTATCCTCAGCCACTCACTGACCCATGGCCCCTGAATCCGTAATGGACACACTCATTTTGCACGCTTGGGTCACAGAAAGCACAATTAACAGCCCATCAGTCTGTGGGTTTATGGAGCTCTGTGTTGCTTACGCTGTTTCAAAGATCAGTCCCTGGAGAGCGGATGGGTGCTTCGGCTAATCAGACATTTTTCTATTTTGCTTTTGTCTGCAATCTCAGTACTTTGAGTGTTGTTTTCTTATTCCTATCCGGTGACAGTGAAACAATCAAGTCGACAGAATATTTTGCTTTTTTAAAGTCGATCGTGGAAAAACAATCGCACGTAGCCTCTTGCCTGCATGCCTATCGCTGTAGGAATTGCTGCTCTGTTCCTTTTTTTCAAAACTTGTCCCTGATCATTCTATCCCTTTGTTTTTTGTTTTGTTTTGTTTTGTTTTGTTTTGATCTGTGTCAGGGCCAACATTTCAAACGCCGAATGCGGGGTGCCTGGGTAGCTCAGTTGGTTAAGCATCCTGTTCTTGGTTTCGGCTCAGGTCATGATCTCATGGTTCGTGGGTTCAAGCCCTGTGTCAGGCTGCGAGCTGACGGTGTGGAGCCTGCTTGGGATTCTCTGTCTCCCTCTCTCTGCCCCTCCCCTGCTTTCTCTCTCTCTCTCTCTCTCTCTCAAAATAAATAAATAAACACAAAAAATAAAATGCAGAATGCACCCAGTGTAGACAAAGGTGCTCTTGTACATGCTGAGTGCTATGAGGGAGATTGTTTTCATAGCAGGATGTCCTTACCAAAAGTGACAGGGGAGACTCAGAAACACAACAGTCATAAGGAACACAGAACCCACTGAACCAATGACCGGTGCAGAATGGGCTGAAGCCCCCAAACTGCTGAGGGCACTACAGCTTTGCTGAGAGCATGGGCCGGACCCTCAGAGCCTTCGTGGTGAAATAAAACAGCGCCCGTGACACAGGGTAGCTTTGACTTGAGACAATTCTGTCTCTACTGTTTGGCCGGCAACAACTCTCTCCAGGGACAGCAAAGCAGGCCGACTGGAGGACATCCCTGCTTTTTCCGGGAGTTTCCCCGCAGTTTTCACCTCCGTGCTCCCTGTGGCTAGTGCTGCTCCGTATGATCAGGCAATGGAATAATTGCACCCTCTGAGACTTCATGTGTCAGGAGGAGGAAAATCAATTCTTATCACCCCAAGATCTATCACTCCAGGAGACCGCTAAAATCTGCCGGCTGCCCTGCGGTACCGGAGTCTTTAAGGCAATTTTTGCGAGAAAAAGGACACAAATTGGGAGTCACGTAGAGCCCCTTCTTTGAGAATCTATATGAGGGGCAGAGGGCAACTAAAATAAACCAAGGGAGGAATTTTCCTCTGTTCTATCCTTTCCAGCAGTATTTACTGAAGAAACAAAAGCAGAGCACACTCAAGTGCCTGCCTGATGCAGAAAAACCTGCATGTGCTGAATCCATTAGAAAAATGTTCAGTAACAGTCTTCCTTGTGAAAATATTAGCCTTGTAACGGTTCCAAGTTCAGCATCTCCACAGGTTACCTGTTACATAAGTGCCTGCGGCGGATGCGGGATGGGATGGCTGGGCAGAGGAGGACTCGTGGTTCTAAAGGGCCTCGATGCCTTACACTTGGAGAGGAGTGCTCTCTGAAAGGCGCTGCTGGGCTGCCCTGCTCAGAGCCGTGCTCTGGGTCATTAAAAAGGCCTCTCAGCTTGAAATAACAGCCTGAAGATTGATATTAGCGTGAGGCAAACGTCTGACGTGGCTCTTCTGCGAGGTCCCCTATTTCCGTATTTTCCTCTAGTCCAGTCCAGTAAGCCACAGCATCACCCAACCAGTCCCAGAAAGGACACGTGCGCTTCTTTGGTCCTGACGGCTTCACAATTGCAAGAAACCCACTGTGAGAGGCGAACAGAGAAGCTGGCACACATAAGCAGCATTTCCCGACACAAAGAATGCCAGGGGCCCAATTATTTACTTAGAGTCTCAGAACAGCAATGCAATCCCTTCCTCCTTTTCTTTGGCAAGCTCTACCAAAAGCACAGGTAGCCTTTCTACGGGGATGGAAAATTCCTTGCTAGGCTTTAGATAAGCCGATGAAATCAGGAGCACGAAACGATTATTCAGACGGTTTGGGAATAAATTACATTCAGTTTTATACTGAAAATGATTTAGGAAGATCATCGGTGATTACATTCTTTTGGTCATTCGAAAATTCGATTCTCCCTTTTGCCAGTACAAGCCAAAAAAGGGCATCCTCAGCAATTGCTTAGGAACTGTTATGGTTGTTTGTGGAATACTGTGACTGGGGCTCGCCAGGACAGGACACTGAGAAAATGGAGTAATTCTTTCAAAGACAGTAGCTTTGACAAATTGTCAGTGTTCTTTCTGCTCTTTTCTTCATGTCGTAAATTTAGTACCAGGTACTGACTTCGATGACCTGTGTATCACCATGTGTTGTTAGACGGAATTGTAAGAAAGTCTTCCTCAAGTCAATGCTGCTGGGAACAGGCTACAGGAATTGCCTACACAGGCAGATGCAAAACAGAATCTGGTCCTGAAATCAGAGGGCCTGAGCTGAGGTGCACTCTTTGCTTACTAGGCACTGGAACAAGACAAGTGTAAGCCACTTAACTTTCTTCCTTGACTCTCACCTCCAGAATGGGTACAGACAACAGGATCCAACAGGGTTATTTTAAAGAATAAGCGAGATAATGTACACAAACTCCAAAGGCTTGGTGCCTGGCACATAGAGTGAACGTTACATATTAACATATACATATATGTTGTATATGTGTGTCACATACGTGTTATATATATGTCGTATTTATATATATGTGATATATACATACACACACTCATACACACATATATGTGTGTAATTTATATTCACTGAAGTTACCATGGTACAACATAAACTATCACCTAACATGGACTCGCACTAAAGAAAGACTGCAGTCATATTCTCCAAGGGTATTTTTTGAACTTGAGATTGTCATGCTCGGAAAAGTTTAATCTCTTGTTGACAATACCACAATTTACTGCCACCAGGACGGTTTATAAAGCCAAAGGGGATATGGTTATAGGCATGAGAAGCAATTTTCTTTGCCACAGACAAATATGATTAAATCTATTTTAATACAGTGCCGACTTTATTTATTTTTTTAAGGCTGAGGTTGGCACTCTGTGGTTCCAATTTTTTAGAAAATATAATTTATACTTACTCCTCTCAAAGGGAGTTACTGATGATTTTTGTACTCCACACCCTGGATTGTGATCTGTGTACATCAACTACTCACACTGGGATTTCCTAAGGTAGAAACTGGTTGTAACTGAGAATGATCTAGTTAGTGTGTTTGCTCATCTTAGAGATTTCCTTGATTAATATCTTACTGAAGATTTTCCTTTCAGTGTTGGGTATGAGAAAATGTATCATTTTCCCTTTTGACGACAGTTAAATGCATTTGTTGTAGGAAATTTGGAAAATACTGAAAAATACAAAAAAGAAGATAAAAGCCACTTGTAATTCTGCCTTGAGTGGTAACAGCTGTGAACATGTTGTGACACAGCTTGTTTTCTAATCTTATTATTTACGTCTCTTCCTCTTTCTCCAAAATTCAAAGTTGGTACCAAATTACAGGAATGGTTTTATAGCATATGTTTCAATATTTTATAATGTATGTTTTTTCCCATAAAATTCCATCATATGTATGTAGCTTCATTATTTATCCAATATCTTATTATGGAATATTTAGGTTGTTTAAAACATGTTTTTCATTTAAAAATATTACAATGAAGTGACTGCTTATAAATCTGATTATTAAAAATTCCTCATACCTGACCAAAGCAACCTGCATAATGAATGAGGCTTGGAAAATCCTTAGAACAACTCAGTTCGGCAATGGCCTCGGTTTCACTCACCATCCAACGTACACACTCCAACTGACCGTTCTAGATTGGCAAAAAGAAGAAAGAAATTCAAAGTAATTCAGGTTTGAAAAATACCTCATAGGGGCACCTGGGTGGCTCAGTCAGTTGGATGTCTGACTCCTGATTTTGGCTCAGATCATGATGTTACAGTTTGTGGGATCCAGCCGTGTGTCAGGCTCTGGTGGTGGCAGAGCCTGCTTGGGATTCTCTCTCTCCCTCACTCTGTGTCTCTGTCTCTTTGCCCCTTCCCTGTTTGCTTAAACAGGTTCTCTCTCTCTCTGCCTCTCTCTCTCTCGAAAATAAATAAAATAAACTAAAAAAAAAAAAAAAAAAAAAAAGCCTCATGGGGCGCCTGCATAGCTCACTTGGCTAAGTGTCCAACTCTTGATTTTGACTCAGGACATGACCTCACACATCAGGTTCGAGCCCCACATCGGGTTCTGTGTTCACAGCACAGAGCCTGCTTGGGCTTCTCTCTCTGTCAACCTCTTTCTCTGCCTCTCCCCTGCTTATGTTCACTCTCTCTCTCTCTCTCTCTCAAAAACAAAACAAAACCTCACAGACAGTAATTTTGCCGAGGGAAAAAAATCACATGAATTTTGGTTCTTGTATTTGGCTTAATTTATTTGCAGTATAAGCATATCATGTATTATACTTCTGATCTGTGGTTCTGACTCAAAATCAGTTGGGGAATTTTTACGTAAATGCAGTTTCATAAACTTAATCAGTTGGTTTAAATCACTTTATTGAGGTATTCAGTACTATAATACTATAAAACATACCCTACCCTGTTTTAAGCATGTGATTTGAAGAATTTCAACAAATACATACTCTCTTGTAACTACTGCTCTAATCAAGATATAGAACATCTCCAGCGCCCCCTTTCCCCCAGTCTCTAGCACTCCAGGGTCTCAGGTCCTCACCTTTGCCCCAGGCAACCACTGATAGGATTTTTATTTTATTATGAGCATTCATGCCTTTGAGAGTCCACCGTGCTGCTGCTTGTATGAAAAGTTTGTTCTTTTTTACTGCTGCCAAGTATTCCATTGTATGAATATACCAATATCCGTTTATTCATTAACTCTGAGAATAGGCTTTAACCCTTGAGAATTTGAAATGGCAGGATTCCAAAAGAAAGAAAGAAAATAATCCTATTATACTGGCTCCAATGCTACCTGCACTGGAGGCTTTGGGGACTCTGTCCCCAAAGCGCACTGGCTTTTTCCTCCAGTGCTGAGATCTCAAACTGTGCAAACCAGGAAGGCAGCCGTGACATGTATAAGCTAGTCAGGAGGATCCAGACTTTGGAATGGATTTAAATCCTGAATCCACTACTTAGTTACAAGACCTCCAACAAGTTGCTTCCCCTCTCTGATAGTCCGTTTTCTCCTCTGTGAAATGGCAGGGATAGTAGTAATGACCTCATACAGTTACTGGGAGCAGCAGATGAGACAAAGCATGTGAGAGTCCTTGGCACACAACACTTATTACCTCTTACTAGCAGCACGCTCTTTTAGATCCTCTATAACACCAGCGAGACGTTCAGCCGCCTTCCCGGTTTGCCCAGGGTGGGGCCTCAGACTAGGAGAAAAGAGCCACCGCGTCATGGAGTGTGGGAAGCGTATTCTAAACATAAGATGCAGGAGGTAATCTCCTCATTATTCATCTACACCTATTTGCATATTGGAATTTCAAGTAGTCAACTCACAACTATTCGCAGCCCGAGACCATTCTTCTCCTGGGGGAACCTAGCAGGGCCAGGTGTGGGCCGAGTAGCTTCCAGGTGCCCCCACTGATCTGTCTCCTCCCTCTGCTGCCCTCCTTGCTGCCCGAGGAGGTTGGTCTGTATGGGCCGCCTCCCTTGCCCCCAGATTTGGCTGATGGAGAGTGGTAGTGGGACACCACGAAAAGAGAGTGATTTCGAGGTCCCGTCTGTTCCTGGCTTCCCCAACCCCTATGGGGTTGCCACTGGCTGCTGAGTCCCTCTACCAGTCAAAGGTCAAAAATCAGCCAGTTCTTTCCTTCAGCCCCGTCTTGCTGGCACCCCCGGCTCTCAGACGGTAACAGTGCTCTGCTCTTAGTCCAGGACACTGCACTTTTCTTCTTGGGCTCCCTATACCCCACCCATCATCCTTTCGTGTATGGATCCTTCATTACAGATGTTTTTCAAACCGCACGCTTTGAGCAAGCCAACTGTGCCCTACCAGGATGAATCAACACCCAACAAGCCACTGACACCATACGTTCCGTTCCTTCTGAATGAACAAAGGAAGGAGAATAGTGGCGAGCATCTGCTAGGCAAGACCGTTCAGAGCAAGCAGCACGGACGCAGAACACGGGAGTATACGGCAACATTTCTGACTTTAACGATTTGAGTCTTGTCTCTTTTTGTCTTAGTCTAACTAAAAGCTTACTCATTTTTGAAAAAATCCTTTCATGGAACTAGAATTGGTTTTGTTGACTTTCTCTGTTGGTTTTTTTTTTTCCCCTGTTGTCTGTTGCATTTATTTCTGCTTGAATTTTCAAATTTCTTCTGCTTGCTTTAAATGTAGTTTTCTTTTCTTTTTTTTAAGTTTCCTAAGATAGAAGATTAAGCTGTTAGCTTGCTTTATTTATTTATTTATTTATAAACAATTTTTTTGAGAGGGGAGAGGGCCGACAGAGGAAGACCAAGGATCTGAAGCAGGCTCCACGGCCAGCACAGAGCCTAAAAGGAGCTTGACCTCGTGACTCCAAGATCACGACCTGAGCCTAAATCAAGAGTGGGGTGCTTAACCAACGAGCCACCCAGGCGCCCCTAAGCTATTACTTTTGATCATTTTCCTTTTCTTTTTTTTTTTTTTAATTTTTTTTTAACGTTTATTTATTTTTGAGACAGAGAGAGACAAAGCATGAACGGGGGAGGGTCACAGAGAGAGGGAGACACAGAATCTGAAACAGGCTCCAGGCTCTGAGCTGTCCGCACAGAGCCCGACGCGGGGCTCAAACTCACGGACAGCGAGATCATGACCTGAGCCGAAGTCGGCCACTTAACCGACTGAGCCACCCAGGTGCCCCTCCTTTTCTTTCTTTTAATTCCGGCATTTACAATTATACATTTCATCCTCAGCATTGCTTTCACTACATCCTTAAATGATAATGTATTGCATTTGCATTCACCACCAAATATTTTCCAGGATCTCTTGTAATTTCTTCTTTGATAAGTGATTATTCTGGAGTGATTATTCTGGATACATGATAATAATTATTCTATTCATTCCAGACACTTGTGAATACCCCAAATTTCCTTCTGTTACTGACTCCTAAACCTCAGTGCACTATGGTTAAAAGGGCATACTTTGTATGACTTCAATCCTTCCTAATTTACAGAGACCTGTTCTCTGGCCCAGCATATGGTCTATTCTGGAGAATGTCCCACGTGTACTTGGGGGGGAATGTGTATTCTTCTGTTGTTGGCTAGAATGTTCTGTTAGATGTCTGTTAGGTCTAGTTATTCCACAAGGTGATGTTGAAATAAATGTATTAAGTGACAAAATGCAGCCACAAAGGTGGAAGGAAACATATTGCTACTATGATTTTGAACGCAGCATCACTTGCCATAAATAGAAATACCAAGAAAACAAACAAACAAAATGTTATTACATTCTGGCAGGAGACTGTTTGCCTGAAGTCTCTGAGACTGGGGTCACTCACTGGATGTTAAAAAGGAGTGTCAGTAGGTTATGTCTCTGAAGTCATTTTTTCACCAGACCAACATGTTGTCTTTGAGCTTGATCAGAAAGGACTGAATGAGAAATGAAAAAGAAATTAAGGTTATTTCATTCCATGTCTGTTTAGCTCCTAAAATAATGTATCGTGTTGGCCCTATTTGAGAAACACACTGCTCTCACCTTATAGAAATCTTTCTTTCCAGTTATTTTTGCCAAACTGTTCCCAAAGGGGACTCAGTAATGCGCTGAACTGCCACAGTATTTAGTGCTGGGTTCCCCAGAAAACCCTCAATAAATTCTGCATGTAACTGGTAAGAATTTATTATGTTCCATCTAAGGAGTTTAAGTGTAGGGGAGAGGAGTTCTTAAGCCTTCAAAGCCGCTTTCCTCAGGTAATCTTTTTATGTGATATCCTATCTCTGACTTTGCTTCCTGTCAGCCCAGTCATATTATCTCAGCAACTTTTGCCATTGGTACCGAGTTTGTTCTTTTTAATAACAGCAGGGCTCTCAGAACTATGTTTAATGAGCTGAAACACCATCGGCTGGTCACTGGTGTTCAAAACAAGGTCCTAAAACAAAAGAATGATGACTTCTTAGAACTCCCTCAACTTCACCAAGGTCTGTCAAATTACATTGAATGGACTGAGGCAGGATTTGTGTCAGGACCAATTTCCAAAGGGGGTGGCACTCACAAAATATCTGTATTTACTGCTTTTGTAAATTCTAGATTAAAGGAAGAAATAGAAGATTTCCCTTTCTCATATCATTGCCTGGAAGTAAAAATATGAAAAGTCTGAGACCCCAAATAAGAGCTTTTAAGTTTTATGGGTTTGATATGTGTTCTTCATTAAAACAAAAAACCAAAATGCACTACAGTTTTATTCTTATTCTTACTCTTACCCTTACTCTTATTCTTCTTATTCAGTAATCTCTACACCCAACATGGGGCTTGAACTCACAACTCCAAGATCAAGAGTTGCACACTCTTCCAACTGAGCCAGCCAGATGTCCCAAAATGCCCTGCAGCTTAAGTTTCCATGCCGATTATATGATAGCAGTGTGTTGATTGAAGCAGTTTATTAAGAATGGATTAACAATATGGAAACCATAGAAAGAGTTTATACCCAGGTGGCTGAAATGCCACCAAGTTTCTTATGTACTGTCCTACTCTGAAGACTCTTAATCTGTGAAAACAAGCATGAAGGGATATAAACAAAGAAAAAAAAACCTTTCTCTTCCAACTATGTAGCTAAGATATACTCCATAATCTAACATTAGTTAGAAAAACTAATAAGACCTGTATTTTATAAACACCAAAACAGCAAGGCAAATGTCAATTATTTATTGGCCATGCAACAATAATTTATTCATCACTGACCCATGTCCATTGATGATCAGACCCAACCCCTGCCTTCCCACAGGACTCGGATCTAGGACTAGATCCTGAATTCGCCACCTCACACTTGAATTGCTGGTAACTTACCTGCCGTATCTATCTGGCTATCGGCTCCTTAAGAAAAGGGACTACGTCTCATTCAAATCTGAATTGCCTTCATCTAACATAGTACCTACTGGACTTGGTACACATTGTCAAACTCAACTATGATGCACCCTGACTTCGCATCTAATTTCTCTTTCTTCATGATGGCTGCCTTCAGTTCCGCTCTTAATGTGACACGGCAACATTCGCTAAAGGAAAGCGATATCTACCAAGGTCATAGATTTCTTATTTAAAAAAAAAAATATTATTTTCTATAGCATCTTTGCAATAGTACATTATCATTGAGTAAAATTAAATAAAACAGAAAGCAACTTGTAATACGTAAAACTTTACCACATGGTAAATAGATTAACGATGCAAAAATTCAGATTTGCTTAAAAGATATGTGAGGGGCAGGCCAGCAACCACTTGTTTTTCAAATGTAACATGTTCTTCGGTGAATTCACAAACAGATTTCTTGAACTAGCAAGTTCCCCTAGTAAATTTCAAAAGTAATTCCATTTCTAAAAATTATGATCATTCAGCTTTTAGAAGACATAACTAGCAAAACACATATGTAGAAGCACAGGCTGTATTATATTTCTCTGAACTTCACTTCTGGCCTCTTCATAAATATGACTGAATTCTACATTTATTTGCCAAAGATCTTAAAAGTAATTTTAGTTTAATAGCTAACCTTCTAGCGATGTGTTATATTTTACAGAGGCACTCACTTGCAGTGCTATAAAAGACCATGTTTCCCTGACTCACAATTTCTAGGTTTTAACTCTTTCCCCGTCAGCATTAATTTGTATAGATTTTGACAGATAGCGTACTGCGGTCCACCAAGAGCTAGACTCAAACTCGGCACTGACCCTCTAAACAACTTTGGGTCCTGAAGACATTTAAACTTCAGATGTGATCCATTAGAAGCCTGCTATATTATCTGAAATACTCCTGAGAGCTATCATTCCTTAAAATACACCTTTTCCTCATTTGTTTCGCTCATTATATTCACATTAGGAAAAAAATGAAACCGTCTCAGATAAATCCAGGTGTGGTTAAGAATCTGAATTGCAGTCACCAGCAGTAACAAAAGTTCTGAGAACTGCAATAGATCATTTTACTTCCTCTTTATTAGCTGACTCGAAGCTTACCCTCATTGCACAATAAATTGGAATGTAGTCTCCAAATCTCAAAGCAGTTAGTAACTGAAATGATTACTATCTTAAATGTCATATGCTCATTTGCCGTTTACTAGGTACACTGTGCTTCCCCCTCCCCACCCTACACTCATGTGTCTGACTTAGCTCACTAGAAATCTTAAAACAACAGTCAGGGGCAGCCGGGTGGTTCAGTCAGTTAAGTGTCTGACTCTTGATTTTGGCTCGGATCACGGGTCATGATCTCGCGGTGTGTGGGTTCGAGCCCCATGTCCGGCTTTGCGCTGACAGCGTGCAGCCTGCTTGGGATTCTGTCTCCATCTCTATCTGCCCCCATCCCCCACTTGCTCTTTGTATCTTTCTCAAAAATAAATGAAAATAAGACCTAAAAAAAAAAACCCCAAAAACCCCAACAACCCCAACAACGCGACTTTTAGCGGTGGAGGGCGCAGCCCCAACCGATCACCTTGATGGCCAAGCCTGCTGGAGTCAATCTCTCCGCATTCCGCTCACTGAGGCAGTCCTCTCCCATCAGAGACGTGAGGTGCTGCAGACATTCTGCGTGTCCCTGCGATGCGGCCACGTGTAAGAGATTGTTGCCACTCTCGTCGTGAATTTTGTCTAGGTTGTCAGCAGCTAGGTGGGGCTGTACAAAGAGTTAAGATTAGAACACTTAAGTCAATAATCAGAACGAGATGCTGTGGGGGTTCTGCTGTGGGCACTGGTAAGAAGAGATGATCTTCCGGAAGCTCTGGTGCCAATCCTGGGGATGTAGTAAGTCAAAATTCCTTACCATCAATTCTGATGACTGCCCATTACAGAGTTTGCTCTGCTACCCTTGAGAACATGAATTCTCAAGAGACTTATCTTCATGGGAGACATGAAGACTGGGATAGGTCAACAAGACTGTGGAGACTCATAGCTGGCTTTCTAAACAACTGCAATGATATTTATGGTAATTGGCAAATTCCCTCTCTGTCTACTCCACTCGACTGCTAAGTGCTGACAGCCAGACTGTGTTTTATTCTCTGTTGTAGGTTTGTTGAATGAAGGAACTACTTCTCTCAATCATCTCGTCTGCCTTGAACTACAGAGAATTGGCTTTCACTGCAAACTCCATGATGGCTGCCATGACTAGCGCCACCACGGGGTTCTTCTAGACACTTTCACCCCAGACAGACTCCTGGACGCAACCTGGACTTTGATTTTCTCACCTGTAGTGAAGCTTAGTTCCCTGTGTTAGTTCCATTGTTGACAGAGACTGTTGGGTGAACTGACAGGTATTATCACTCGGGAAACATGAAAACATGGGATGGACAAAAGGAAGAAATGAACCAGAAAGAAAAAGAGAGAAAGAGCCAGGAGAAATGGAAAATCTATTTTCAGCAGGAAAACATTTTTTTATTACTTTATTTGGTAAAACCATTCAATCCTATTATCCTATAACAGTGAGATTTGGGATAATGGACCAAGCACATTGCACTTATCTCTGTATGGCTTTACCCTAAGTGGAATCGCACTGCCAAGATATGATGATTTTCTTGAGTGAGACTTTAATTAACATCATGGTATCAGCCCAGGCTTGCTACTGTTTGATCCAAGTCTGGAAGCCAGAAAAGAACAATGCAGGTAGATGGGGTGTGATTTCGGCTGAGCTCTCTCTGAGCCGAGGCAGAAGAGGCTTTTCTTACACATCATGTTAACTCTGTGACTGGAGCCTTTGGAAAAGCTTCTTTGCACTCCCTAGACATGCAGAGCTGGACTGAGTAAAAGCCCCATGTAGGTCAGAGGGCAACCAAGCTCTAGGGTAAGCTCTATCTGCAAACGTTCTTAAACGTCCTGGTCCAACTTTTCTGAATAATGATCAGGATAAAACAGAAGACCCTCTGTTCATGGATCTGGCAGGTCCACCATCAGCAAGGAACACACACGTCCCCACGAGTAAGTGAGTGGGAACATTAGGGACCATTTGAAAAGGGAAAAGAAAGACATAAAGAGTCGTGTTAAAGCAAGTGCTGGACTTGTGTTTTTGTTTTATTTTTTTCAATTTTTTTTTACATTCATTTATTTTTGATAGAGAGAGACAGAGCACAAGTGGAGGAGGAGCAGAGAGAGAAAGAGAAGCAGAATCGGAAGCAGGCTCCAGGCTCCGAGCTGTCAGCACAGAGCCCAACGTGGGGCTCGAACTTACTAACCATGAGATCATGACCTGAGCCAAAGTCGGACGCTTAACCGACTGAGCCACCCAGGTGCCCCTAGACTTGTGTTGTTTTAGATTATGTGTCCCATTTCAGTCAGAGTCCTGCAAAGTTAAAGGGGAATAACTCTCCCTCTATAGCTGTTTATTTTCCCTGGTACTAATCCAAAGTTGGATTTTAAACTTCAAAAGGCACATCATCAAACTAAAGCTACGAGTAAAGATTAAGGCAGGATGGGAACAAACACTCATCATTCTGTTACTCATGAAGGAGTTGGTAAAACTGGAGTCTCTAGATTACCGAATTAGATCATACTCACCAGGAGAGATATCTGTCCTTCTTTAACGATGTTCAAGATGCTTTTCCCTTTTTTCAGATACTCACTCCTTTCTTCTGGGCCTTGGGAGCTGGTCCAGCTCACACCCCCGATCTGCTCTTCCAGTTTGGGTTCTGTTGCGGAGGACTGTGGATGGAAGTCCCTGAGCTGGCAGTCTGGCATTGCCTTCTCGCGCTTTCGACTATGAGGCTCACTAAAGGTCTTGTTTAGGAAGTCCTTGCTCTGGTTTTCAGGCTCGAATGCGGAGCCACACTTAACCAAAGGCGGTGAGCTCTCAGATCCTTCAGCAGAGAGCTTTTGCTGGTCGCGGATGATGGATGACGCTTTTCTCAAGTGAGGGCTTTTCACGGGAGAAAGAACACAGAATGGTGTCAGGGTGGACGGTGAGCTCTCGGCACTTCCGGGAGAACAGGCTTTGCCAGAAAGGCCATTGATGGTTGTGCACAAACCCAAAATTCTCTTATCTGAAGTCACCTTGGTAAAAGGGGCAAGCTGTTGACTGGATTTAATGTAAGGCACATCCAGAATCTCATCCATGTCGAGGTCATAATGCTCCAGTTCACCCAGCAAGGTGCTGGGCTCGGTGCTCTTACTTTGGGGGCCACTGTCTCCATCTCCAGGGCTGAGCTCCTCAGGTGGGGGGCCTGGCTCTGAATCACTCCCTTTCTGGTACTCCACCTTCTGGTTCTTTTGGTCATCACTTTCATTGTTGTCCAGAGTCTCTGGCTGGTGTTTCAGTGGGGAAACTCGCTTCACGGGACGGAACTTACTGTACACATCAGCGATGCCTGTGGGCTTCTGCGTGTTTGTGATGAGAGCCGACACACTGCAATTCCAGCTCGAACTAGAAACTGTTTTGAAATATATAAAAGAGGAGAGCATTACATTGAAACACTGAAGGTATCTTGGCCATGCGGCCAGACATGGACCACTCAGGTTACGTTCAAAGAAAGCCCCTGTCTAAGGGGACACCTGTAGGGAGAAGGCAAATCAAACACAAGATATCCCAAAACAAACGGTTCATACTTACCACTAGAACACAGTGAGTGATAAAAGTGATAGCATATTGGCTCAAAACGAACTCAAGTAGGAAGCATGGTAAAAGGAGACAGCCAAAACAACAACAAACCCCGACAGATTTTTAGGTTCATTCCCTGGATGGCTATACCTCTTTGGAAGTATTATGAGACTTGTCACCACCTGGAGAAGCAGAATTGGAGATAGGATCCTCTATGTTAAATAAACTTCCAAACTAGTTTAGGGAGACAAGGGATGAACGTACACACATGCGTATATGTGCGTGCACTCACACATGCACATCCTTAAAGCTTAAGAAGTCTCATATAAAGAAGGGGTAAGTTATTTAATATTGGGCAAACTCAAACTGTGACCTACTGGGAGATTTTCTCCCGCAGATGAGTATCCCAACGAACCGTCGCTCGGGGAATTTCACCATGCTTTCTGGCATATGCACACAGCAACATAATGTATTTGTACTTTGTAACTGAACACGCGGGAAGATTCAAAGCTGCCCTCCATTGTTGGCAAAGCTGGGAAGAACCAGGAGGAGAGGAAGTTACAAAGGGAGAGTGAGATGTGCAGGTTAGTGGTTTTTTTTTTGTTGTTTTTTTTTTCCTTCTCATTTCTCTGCGAAGCTCAGATAAAAAGTGCATAGTTTGTCTTTGAGTGAGGGTCTGGTTGAGATGGAGCGTCCAGTGAAAGAGCAATGTGTCTGGATGTTGAAGGTAAGAACACCATCTCTCCCAGTCAGCCTCATGAAAGGCAACCCCATGCCTTCTCGTGGGTGTAGGGTGACAGGACACCAGTCTCCTCTATTGTGATGATCCTGCCTCCTCTCTGGGACACTCCCCTGACTAGACCGATGACCCAGCTCTTGGAAACTTGTAGGTCACTGATTTATGGACCCCTCCTCCTCCTCTTCCATTACATTTACACCATCCCCCTTGGAAGGGGGGAGGTTTCAGGACATGCCTTCCAACTAGGAGCTCTCTCTCTCCTCTTCTGGAACAATTGGTGGGAAGTATTTAATCCCAAAGCATGTGCTTGTGTCTGTTCTTTGCTACTGGGCACAACCAAAGAATTAAAGAGATGGGGTGTATTCAGGTCTGTAACTTCTATGACAGCCCCCAGCTCCCACTAAATCTTGGGTGAAAGTGGCATACAAGTCATTAAAAGCTCCCCAAATTTAGATCGCTGGTCATTCTTGTTCTTACTGGGATATATCTAAAAGGATTCAGAGAAGTTCTGGAAGTAAGTTACGGAGGTGAGAGAAAGTGTTCTGAGCCTGAATGCGATGTAATTGTTGGTGGATGGCTCTTTCCTCCAAAAGAGACCAAAATTTCGCATAGGTTTTCAGAAGGTCTGCACTAAGCGGAATTATGGCTCTGAGACCTTTAACGTCTAAGAAGAGAACATTATGAGCTGTGGCGACAAGCCTGGATTCTGTCCAGTAAGGGACAGGTATTAACGAGGAATGGTCCAGGAGGGAAGGGAGGTATCTAGATGCCGTTAAGCTGCGGCACCTCTTCTTTTTCGCTGGCTCTGCTTCTAAGCTGTACCCAGTACTTGGCACAGAGAATACAATTAACAAACGTGAGTATTTGAATTTGAATCTCACTCTGCGCAACACATTAAATCTCCTTCGAAGTGCCCAAAGCGCATCCTTCTCAGGGATTTACAGCTTAATATCACAGGGGACGAAAGCCCCCGTTAATAAACTCAGAGGAGTGATAATCACCAATAAGAGTTGGATCTTCTAAAGTTATTTATGAGAAGTAAATATGCAAAGGCAAAGCCTAATTCCAGTTGGTCCATTATATATTTAAAAGGTTTCCTATCCTTTATAGGTCCATTTTTCCCTAAAAATGTGAAGCTATGAAAAATTGTCTGCCAGAAACTTCCGCCAAGCTTTTCTCTCTTCCTTTCAAGAACACATGGTTACTTCTTTAAAATAGCAGAGAGATAGCAGACACAGAATTTACAATGTGTAAATATGCCTTTAATTTTATCCACTATTTTTTCTAAAAAGCTTAAAATACGGTGGCGTGTGTGCGTATGCGCACGTGTGTGTGTATCCCTTAACATTTCAGGAATACATACTAATTGTTAGGCATGGTATTTGCTAATATTTTGCCAATTACCTTGATTCCTTTGAAACTTCTTGAAAATGTGCATCTCAGGATGTGATAAAAACCTTTAAAGTCACATAACTTAGTGGACCAATACAACGAGTGCATTGTGCCAATACATTTATGTATTGTATAAGGTCGTGGGTTCAAAGGGCTACTCTTTTATGTTGGCTTTATTTACATGTGAAATTTTTTCCAAGTGATACAGGGAAATGGATACCATATGTTTCCCAGCTGTTTTGTACTGACAGGAGCCATTAAGAATGCTCTATGGAAATGAATTCTGTCTGAGTCTTATAAAAACACTTCTTTCCACAGAAGGGTCTAGAAACTGAAGAAGAGGCATCAACATTAGGCTTGTTGTCCTTCCTCTTATTTAAACATATGACTCTTTTTTAGGCTGAGAGGGTGAACTCTATGCTTTCTAGTCTGTGTCTTGATGACCAGGAAAAAAAATCCCAGTTACATAAAACTGATTGTTTAAGAGACTCTCATGAGACGGCTCTAATTTATTACTGTATATACTCATCTGAGGAAGAAGAGAAATTTTATTCTATACATAAAACGAAACTTTATATTGTTTCTCCTAAGCTGGGAAAATGAGCATTTTAAGCACAACATAAGAAAAAGGAATACTTACGATTGAAAAGATTTTAACTTACAGTTCTGTAAGTCTACTCCAAATTTCATTTATACTATTGTTCTACCCCAACACCATAATCAATTTCTTAAAACACATGGAAATAAAGTTCAGACTAACTACAGTTACTAGAAAGATTTTGAGGCTAAATAGGTTTTCTGGAAATCATGAATAAAGCCTTCGTATGTTAAGCTTTAAATCCCTGAAAATTTTCTCTCTTATCTTATTAGATCTTTACAAGCTCTATGAGAACAGGGTCTGTGTCTAATTTATCTCTCTCTGGCTCAAAGTTCTCAGCAAACTGCTTTATAGAACTAGGTTCTTAATGACTTCTTGGTTGGATGGATTCATTTTGAACATCTTATGAAAGTAAACATGTCTAATATACCTTAAACCTGTCTACCTGATTATGTCACCAATTTTCTAAAATGGTTGGTACGTAAGTGCAAATGTTTTTGATGCTGATTTATAGACCACCGTGATCTCTTCCAATCTAACTGGCAGTGGGGATGTCCCTGAGCTCCAGCAAGGTGGCCTCCAATTGCCTGCCATCCACACATTGCCATTTCTGCCACAAGCATTTAATGTGAGCCTAGGATAGCTGCATACTTGTCACAGGTAGATGTTCCAAAGCTGGGGTCTTACCCCTCTCCTCCCTTACTTGCTCCCTCCCTTTCTCCTCATCGGGCACACACACTCTACTGCGTAGTCTTTGTAAACCTGGCCTGGGTCACATGACCACTCATGCAGTCTCTCAAGCCATCCATCTGCAAAGCATCGCTGGCCTTTCACTTCCCTCGACCTGTGGGTCTCATCCCCCCAGGCACCAAATCTGGCTGTGGCCTGATCCCAAATTTCTCTCAAGTCTGGTCTCTCTTGTCCATCCTGTTACACTGACTAGTCCACGCTGGGACCCTTGCACTGCAAAGTTCTAGCGACTTCTCTGGTCTCCCTTTGTAGTCCTGAGTTTTCCCTCTTCATATAGGTGTGATTTTGTCACTTCTTAGCTCAAAATCCTCAGGTGGCCCTGTATTGCCTATGACGTTTCCCCCTATGTCACATGCATATCCTTGTAGTATCTAAGATGACACACAGGAACCATGATGAATACTCCTGACTTAGAAAATAAGGAAGCTTTAGGGTGTCTGGGTGGCCCAGTCGGTTAAGTGTCCGACTTCAGCTCGGGTCGTGATCTCACGGTTTGTGGGTTCGAGGCCCACGATGGGCTCTGTGCGGACAGCTCAGAGCCTGGAGCCTGCTTCGGATTCTGTGTCTCCCTCTCTCTTTGTTCTTCTCTGCTCATGCTCTCTCTCTCTCTCAAAAATAAATAAACATTTAAAAATTAAAAAGGAAAGTAAGGAAGCTTTATGCCATTCAACTGCTTTTTTTCCTCCTAATTAATTTAAGGAATCTCAGTTTGGTGCTACAATGAATTTAACTCCTCTCCAAAACTTATCATCTCCCTTAAAAATGACGAGACAGCAGGTCTCAGGCTCGGAGACTTTCACAAGCAAAGACTTAACAGGACCGTTTTATTTTCGTCACATTCATTTTAATGATGACCTTTAATTTATTGCAATTGACGTTGATTTTTCTTTTTTTTTAATGTTTATTTATTTTGAGAGAGAGAGAGCACGTGCACACATGAGTGAGTGGGGGAGAGGCAGAGAAAGGAGAGAGAATCTCAAGCAGGCTCTGCACTGTCAGTTTGCTATGTGGGGCTAGATCTCATGAATTGCGAGATCATGACCTGAGCTGAAACCAAGAGTCAGACGCTTAACCGAGGTTAACCTGGTTAACGCTTAACCTGAGCCACCCAGGTGCCTGACGCTGGTTTTCTATTTACAATACTGATGTGAAGTTTCTTTTGAAAACAGGTGTTTCAAAGTAAGGCATTTTAGGAAACTGTAAGATAGATAATAGTATGAGTAGTATAAAGGTAGAGCAAAAATAACATAAGACAACTTTGGATATGACACATATGGTGGAATTAACACTTAAATTACTAAAGTTTGGGAAACTAAATTCCTTAGCATAGGATGCAGCAGTTTTTATGCAGACATAACGTCAGAGATTTTGTGGGTTTGGTTCCAGACCACTACAATAAAGGGAATCTTTCAATAAAGCAAGTCAAGTGAATCTTTTGGTTCCCCAGTGCATATAATAGTTACATCCACACTATACTGTAGTCTATTAATTGTGTAACTGCATTATGCCCAAAAAACAGTATATAGACCTTAACTAAAAATACTTTATTGCCGCAAAACGCCAGTTACCATCTTTTTGCTAGAGGAGGATCTTGCTTTGATGTTGATGGCTGTTGACCGATCAGACTGTGGGAAGCTCTGGCACTCTCTTAAAGTAAGACCACAATGAAGTTTGTCACACTGACAGATTCACTAATGGCTTCTCTGTAGCACGTGATTTGCAGAACGGCCGAATTTCTCTCACAATTGGACACAATCCTCTCAAAGCCTACCACTGTTTGATCAACTAAGTGCAAGTCATGTTCTAGTTCCTTTGCTGTAATTGAATAATCTTCACGGCATCTTCCCCAGGAGTACATTCAATTTCAAGAAACCACTTTCTCTGCTCCTCCATCCATCCAAGTTTTATCATGAGATTTGCAGCAATTTAGTCCCATCTTTAGGCTCCTCTTCTAATGCTAATTCTCTTGCTGTTTCCACCATATCTGCAGTGACTTCGTCCACTGAAGTCTAGAAACCCTGACAGTCGTCCATGAGGGTGGAAATCAATGTCTTCATACTCCTGTAAATGTTGATATTTTGACCGGCTCCCATGAACGACATATGTTCTTAACGGCGTCGAGGCTGGTGAATCCTTTCCAGAAGGTTTTCAATTTACGTTGCCCAAAGCCATCAAAAGAATCACTATCTATCACAGCTATTGCCTTACAAAATATATTTTTTCAATAACAAGACTTGAAAGTTGAAATGACTCCTTGATCCACCAGCCGCAGAAGGAATGTTGTATTAGCAGGCAAGAAAGCAGTCTTCAGGTCACTGTACTCCTCCATCAGAGCTCTTAGGTGACCAGGTGCATTGTCCACGAGCAGTCATATTTTCAAAGAAATCTTTTTTTCTGAGCAGTAGGTCTCAGCAGTGGGCTTATAATATTCAGTAACTCATTCTGTAAACAGATGTGCTGTTATTCAGGTTGTGTTGTTTCATTTGCAGAGCACAAGGTGGGTAGATGTAGCAGAATTCTTAAGAGCCCTAGGGTTTTCAGAATGGCAAATGAGCAGTGGCTTCAACTTAAAGTTACCAGCTATGTTAGCCCCTAATAAAAGAGTCACCTGTCCCTTCAAGCCAGGCACTGACTTCTTTTTAGCTATGAAAAGTCCTAGATGACCTCTTCTTCCCCTAGAGGGCTGTTTCATCTACACTGACAATCTGTTGCTTAGTGTAGCCGCCTTCATGAATGATCCCAGCTAGATCTTCTGGATAACTTGTTACAGCCTCTACCTAAGCATGTGCCGTCCCCCCTTGCACTTCTATGGGACAGAAAGCTTCTTACCTTAAACTTCATGCACCAATGTCTGCCAGCTTCAAACTTTTCTTCTGCAATTTCCTCACCTCTCCTGGCCCTCACATATTGAAGAGAGTTAGAGCCTTGCTCCGGATGAGGCTTTGGCTTAAGGAGATGTTCTGAAGGGACCATTAAAACTCTCTCCGTATCAGCAATAAGGCTGTGTTGCTTTCGAATCTTCCGTGTGTTCACTAGGGAAGCGCTTTAAATTTCCTTCAACAATTTGTACTTGCCTTCATGACTGACTGCCTTTTGGTGCAGCAAGAGGCCTAGCTTTTAGCCTATCCTGGCTTTGGATCATGCCTCTCCCAACAAACTTAATCATTTCTAGCTTTTTTATTTTTTATTTATATCCAAGTTAGTTAGCATCTAGTGCAATAATGACTTCAGGAATAGATCCCAGTGATTCATTCCCTGAGTATAACACCAGTGCTCATCCCAACAAGTGTCCTCCTTAAAGCCCATCACCCATTTTCCCCGCCCCCTACCCCCACCCCATCAGTCCTCAGTTTGTTCTCTGTATTTAAGTGTCTCTTATCATTTTGTCCCCCTCCCTGTTTTCATATTATTTTTGCTTCCCTCCCCTTTGGTTCATCTGTTTTGTACCTTAAGTTCCACAGATGAGTGAAGTCATAATCATTTCTAGCTTTGATTTGAAGTGGAGACATGCAACTCTTCCTTTCATGTGAACACTTTGAGGTCTTTGTAGTACTCTTAATTGGCCAAATTCTGAAACTGGAATGTCTCAGGGAATAGGGAGGCCCAAGGACAGGGAGAGGGATGGGAAAATGGCTGGTCGGTGCACCAGTCAGAACACTCACCACATTTATCAATTAGCTTTACCATCTGCTACGGCCATGGAGTGTGGCGCTCCAAAAACAAATGCAAGAGTAACATCAAAGATCACTGATGATAGATAACATAACGAACATAATAAGAATGAAAAAAACTGAAAAACTGTGAGAATTACCAAAATGTGACATGGATATGAATCGAACAAACGCTGTTGGAAAAATGGCCCAGAGAGACGTGCTCGACACAGCACTACCACAGACCTTCAACTTGAAAACCACAATGAAATATTTGACAAGCTCAATAAAAAGGAAGCACAATAAAAGGAGGTATGCCTATATTTATTTTATTTTTTTAATGTTTATTTTTGAGAGAGAGAGAGAGAGAGAGACCATGAGCAGGGGAGGCGCAGAGAGGGATGGGGACAGAGGATCTGAAGTGGGCTCTGTGCTGACAGCAGAGAGCCTGATGTGGGGCTCGAACCCACGAACCCTGAGATCATGACTTCGTGAGCTGAAGTCATCCAGCTAAGCCACCCAGGTGCCTCTGTGTTTATTTTCTAATTTATCTTCTCATCTAAACACTCATCTTCCCACATCACACAATTCCTCCTGCACTGTCATTGCTAAACTCCCTGTTTCTGGATACACCATGTTCCTCCTTCAGTGCTCCTGCCTTTGGGCAAGTTCCCCCTCTCCAGCAAAGCCCTCACTGCTTTCTCTGCCTGAGACAAGGCTCATCTGACAAGATTCCCCTCAAGGCTTACGTCCATGGTGCACTTCCTCAGACTCTCACAGGAAACTCTTGCCCCTTGCTTCTCAACACCCTGAGATACACTTGCCCACGCCTAGAGTTGGGTATTTATGAAGCTCTTTTGCAACTACTCACCCATTCATCAGTCTCACCGTCTGTCTCGACAAGTTCCTCTAAGGCACAGATTGCTCCTGAGCTTCCTTGTGTTTATAACTGGCCATCTGTCTAGCACAGCATCTCACAGATAATAGGGCTCAGGGGCCTCTCTCTTAGTGAATGAATGAATAAATGGAGGGGGGAGGGAGAAAAGGAAGAAAGGAATATGCCAGACCAAAGGTGCAAAGTATAGTATATAAATCAGAGTCTTGTAACAATGAGTCCATCTCGCCATATTTTGGGAACACCATGATGAACATCCCAAAGGCGGTGTTAGTGATGTATTGAAGATAGACATTTAGAAGATGTGCGGCATATGGAAATCTTTTTATATATTTCCTACAACAAGTTCCAAGGCCTGATTTCTTCATGTGTAAAATAAAAGGGTTAGACTATATGATTGCTAAGACCGGATCCATCTCTAAATTTCTATGACTATATGGAATGTCTACAAATAACAGGGCTCTCTATTCTAAGTGACTCACTATGAAACACTATAATTCTTCTGGACCCATGTCTTTCAACAGATCCTTACAAATTTATAATTATGAGGCTAAGCTGATTGCTGACACAGAACAACTCTTTGGCTCTTGGGACTGATAAATTAGTATTTTCTTAGGAAGATAATGTACAGCTTGCTATTGCAACAGTGGATTCAATTTTCAAGGCTGAACGTCAATGCTGGCTCCCCAGATGCCCATTTATTTTTCTTCTAAATATGGAGTTATGTGTCCATCTTAGAAAATTGGCTTTGGACATCAAGAGGAGAAAGAAATGGTCAGGATGAAATAGTGTTTCCCCTATTATTCACTGTTAAAAGTTAAATAAATTCTATCTTCCATGAAAAACACAATGGTCAGCTTTACTCGTAAGTGCCTTAAAATGTGCCTAACGATGTGCTTTACATCTATAGCTACCGGAAGCCTGAGGACCTTCACGGACATAGCTGCTAAGTTCTCCAACATTCCACTTCCTTCTATTTTTACACTTAAGGGAGGGACATTTTGAAAGACCGGAGGTGTCAATATTAGAGTCAAGAGTTCCCTTAACCCACAGTAAACTGAAGTCTGCTGTGGGCCTGCTTATTGCCAACATCCGACGCTCTGTAAGGAGGGGTGACAGGTGACTTATGCCATCTCACAATGAGAGGAAGATGGGGTCTGGAATCTTGAGGGTGGACAATCTGCTGGGTACTCCTCCCCACACCATCCTCGGAGACTAGACTGTAACCTGATCCAGAACAAGGGTGGCATTAACTCTGGATTTGGAGAAGTGTGTAGGGCCATTTACATTGGGGGGCACACGTGTGAGGAATGCATGTTCCTGAAATGTTCCCATGGAGTTGCTTGTTCATCGCTTTCATTGATGCCGTAAGCCCTTTATTGAGGGTATTGTGAGTCTGAAGGGGAAATACTGAGCACGTCCTTATTATAAAAATATCAACCAAAGATCTATTCGCATTAAGACATTAAAATACTATTGGAAAAGATTCACTGATTTGCTTCTAAAGTTCCGACTTCTAGTGGCTGTTGGTATCAGGCAGCTCTTGAAAGGGTCAGTTTCATGTTTCATTATTTCCAGCTCTTCCCAGGACTGTGAAGACTTGCTCCTATAAATTTGTGCCCTATCTCTACCCATCCCTTTGTTCTGTGAAAACTCATTTAATACTCAAGCCCTTACTACACTAGGTAGGAAAGTCGCTTCACCAAAGAGGCATGTTCTATCATGAAATCACTCAATATTTTGACAAGTTTAAAACTTTGAGCTTCAAAAGTACAGTTTACGTTTCAGAACAGGAGTTGGTGGGTCTGAAGAAAGTATATGGTTTCAGAGTTATTCTGTCATGTAAAAAGTATGCTGACCTTCACTTTGCCATTAGCAAAACCTCGTGAGTGCATTAAGTCTTGCATTCACTCCAGGTCCATTTTCCAGGCTCCTTTCTTTCTTTCCCTCCCTTCCTGTGCTGAATTGGAGAGAGAGACATGCATGTCAAGGGACAGCGGAGAGGCTCACCCAGCAAAGAAGCACTGAAACCAGGGAGAGCTTACTCTGGGTGGTATCCGGAAAGTGTTAGGAAGCTCAGTGTGGTTTTGCAAAGTGCAGACACACACCAGTTTTAACTGAAGGTGGCGATGTTTTACAGTGCTGATCTACAGTCAAAGACAAAGAACACCAGGTTCCTGCGAGCTTTCTTTCCAGAGAAAGAGGAGGCAGATGGAGGAGGGGTGGTGGCTGGAAAATCCGTATGCTACCCCCTACTCTCCAGCCCCAACTGATGACTCCCCAAATGCCCGATTATTTTATTTCTAAAAATGGAGCTAGGTACTTACGTTAGAAATATAGCTTTAGATCCAAAAAGAGAAACAGAAGGGGTTATGTCTTCAGGCCATAAGGGTATTCCCTACTGTTTTCTGGCTAAAAGCGAAATGAATTCTATCTTACCTGAGAAGCCAAGTGGTGAGTCTGTGAAATCGGGCCCCATTTTGAAAAGGATACTGTTTAAGGTCTGGAGGGGGTAGGGGAAATGGGAGGAAGGCCCAGTGCTGGCCTGCAGCATACTCTTTCTCTCCACAGCCCGCCTGATTGGGGGGCGGGAGTCTGTTCTCAAGAGCTCCCACCTGGGCCACAGGTTTTAGTTCATGGCCCTCGGAACAGACAGGTGGAGCGAAACTAAGCAAAGCACATACTGTTGCTCTTCCCGGGATAAATGAACAGGAGGGCTACTGCGTTCTGTCTTCTGGTGCAGTTTGCCATGTACTTCACAAGCATTATGGTCAACAACGGGGAAAAAAAACAACCCTTATGTGTATTTTAAGAATTTCTCAAAATTATATATTAAAAAAAATTTTTAGGGGTGCCTGGGTGGCTCAGGTCATGATCTCACTTCTCGTGGGACTTTGGCTCAGGTCATGATCCCACCACTACTGGGTCCAAGCCCCGTGTGGGGCTCTGTGCTGACAGCACAGAACCTCCTTGGGATTCTCTTTCTCTTCCTCTCTCTCTGCCCATTCTCTGCTCTATCTTGTGCTCTCAAAATAAATAAATAAGTAAACATTTTTTAAAAATGCAGATCCTGATTCAAGAGTCTGAGGTAAGGTCCGAGAGCCTGCCTTTCTAACAAGCTTGTAGGTCATGCCGATGGGTGGTGGTCCTGGCCCTGGGCCACACTGTGAGATGCCCCGGAAGGGTTGGACTTTTGCAGGTGACACTTGACTCTCTCTGAGGACCCTTCAACTATGAGACTCTAGGATTCTGTGTCTATGACTTGAGTTTCTTTTATGACCTTTTTTTTTTTTTTTTTTTAGGGGAAGAGTCAGCACAAAGGAGGCATGTGAATAACGAAGGCTCATTTAAAATTAAAAATATATACATTTTAAAAATGCTTATTCATTTTTTGAGACAGAGACAGCTTGACAGAGCACAAGCGGGGGAGGGGCAGAGAGAGACAGAGAGACCCAGAATCTGAAGCAGGCTTCAGGCTCTGAGCTGGCAACACAGAGCCCGACATGGGGCTCAAACTCATGAACCATGAGATCATGAACTGAGCTGAAGTCGGACACTTAACCCAGTGAACTACCTAGGTGCCCCTAAAAATTGTTAATGTTTATTTATTTTTGAGAGAGAGCGCGAGCAGGGGAGGGGCAGACAGAGAGGGAGACAGAGAATCCAAAGCAGACTCTGAGCTGTCAGCACAAAGCCCACTGCGGGGCCCAAACCCACAAACCGTGAGATCACGACCTGAGCTGAAGTTGGACTCTCAACCGACTGAGCCACGTAGAAACCCCAAAAGGGCTCATTTTAAATGGGAAGATGGAGCACATTTAGTTTCGGGAGACAAAAAGGATGTTTTCAGCAAGAAGTAGGCAGCTCTCAGAGGTGCCATGAAGCCCTGAAAGTGGTATTCTCCACACCCCTCCCCAACCCCATTGCACATGCTCACACTTGTGCCTTGGATTGGGAAGACGGGACAGGGAAACCACTCACTCTCCCTTATGAGAGGATGGAACTGTGGAGGCCGCACAAGGTACAAGTCACTCTGGAGGCTTCTGTATCGCTTCTTCCTTATCTCTTAGTTTCTTCTTTCCCTTCCCGCCTAAAGGATGCTTATCTCCCTACTTCCAAAGTTTCATCCTTCCTTCCCACAGACTTCCATGAACTCACTTCTACCAAGATTTCTTTATCAATGTAGAGGGTGGGGGATACGTTTCTTAGAGTTCAATAAAAAATAAACCAAAACACGAGAGAGGAGACCCCTTCCCCGAAGTTTTCTTTCCCTTTAACATTGTCTTTCTTTCTTTTCTTCTTTTTTAAGTTTATTTATTTTCAGAGAGAGAGTCCCACAAATGGGAGAGGGGCAGAGAGCGAGAGGAAGAGACAGGATCCCAAGCAGGCTCTGGGCTGACACAGGGCTTGAACGCATGAACCATGAGATCATGACCTGAGCCGAAATCAAGAGTCGGACGCTTAACTGACTGAGCCACCCAGGCGCCTCGGTCTCATTTCTTAATTCTACAATGCTATTAGGGAGCTGTGGTATTTGTAGCTCTGGCTAAGCAAACATAAGAAATGTTCATGGAAAGAGATGACGGGGCAAGTGTGTGATGTATTTAAGCTCTGCTCCTTCTAGCCCCCACTCGTTATTTGCAACATGACCAGAGGTTTACTTTGAACTTTTCCATCATCCCCCTGCTCCTATCTTTCCCCGCACTGACTTACACCCTTCCTCTCAGAAACATAAGCTAAGTGTTAACAGATTAAAGGCAGAGGTGGTCTCTCCCTCTGGATGGGGAGGCAGGTCTACTTTCATGGGTAAGTTTTGGGCTTCATTCAGAACGATGGCCGTGCCCATTCTGTAGCAGCAGGAAAAAGCAGCAGCTAAAAATTTCCCTGCATTATGATTATAACCGTACAAAAACAAGACCTCAGGAAAAGAAAGGCTAGAAACAAATGTAGAGTGACATTTTGTTTTGGTGGCAGGATTAGTTGTAGTTTTTACCTTCCACTTTTTTTCTTTTTATCTTTTTAGAGAAAGAGAGAGAAAGCAAGCATAGCTGGGGGGAGGAGCAGAGGGGGAAAGAGAATCCCAAACAGGCCTGCACTATCAGCACAGAGCCTGACCTGGGGCTTGATCCCAAGACCCTGGGATTATGCCTTGAGCTGAAATCAAGGGTTGGACGCTCAACCAACTGAGCCACTCAGGCACCCCCCTATCTTCCATTTTTCATAATGGATTATATCACCTTTATAAGTGTAGTTTTGGTAAAGAAAAAGAAAAATAATTGTTTTACTTGACTAACATTCTCATCTAGATGTCTTATTGTTTGCACATTTTTACTGTGGTTAGATAACTGAGATTTTTGTCATAGTTGTTAGATTCTTTGCCATATTGGATTGAAGTGTTCGTTTTCTTAACTGAGATTTTAGAAAATGTGTTTCTCTCTTCTGTGGAGTCCATTTTGCATTATATCATATGAGATACAGTCATCAGCAGGCCTTCCAATTTAAACTGCCCCACCAACCTTCACTTACAAGCTTTTAGCATTAAACCTTAATAAAATTGAAGATAGAGGGGTTATATATTTAGCACCATCAGCTACGTTACAGAAGGGTCAGGGGGATAAATTTCATGTCAACTTACTCTTTTTGCTGCTGGCTGAAATCCTTGAAAATCTTTAAAAACCACATATTTTCTTATTTTATTTATTTATTTTTTTAATATTTATTTATTTTTGAGAGACAGAGAGAGATAGAGCATAAGCAGGGGAGGGGCAGACAGAAAGGGAGACACAGAATCCGAAGCGGGCTCCAGGCTATGAGCTGTCAGCACAGAGCCAGATGTAGGGTTCGAACTCACGAATCATGAGATAGTGACCTAGGCAGAAGTCAGACGCTTAATCGACTAAGCCACCCAGGCGTTCCCCCCACTTTTTTTTTTTTTTTTAATTTTAGAGAGAGAGAGAAAGAGAGCACACGCTGAGGAGAGGGGCACATGGGGAGGGAGAGAGAGAATGGTAAGAAGCTCCATGCTCAGTGTGGAGCCCAATGCAGGGCTCAAGACCAGGACCCTGGGATCATGACCTGAGCCAGAATAAAGAGTTGGATGCTCAACCTACTGAGACACCCAGGTGCCATGAAAACCAAATATTTTCTAAGGTATGGCGTTTGTCACAAAATCTGCTCTCAGAGAGGCTAAAACTATAGCAAATGTGCAATGCGTTTAAATATACAACCACAGTGCTTTTTACTAAGTACCTACCAGATTTGAAGTTTAAAAAGAAAGGCTTTCCTTTGCTCCCTGTAATGTAAATTGTAGTCCATATTATGTAGGGTTTAAAATTCTTTCAGAATTGGGGTGCATGGATGACTCAGTCGGTTGAGTGTCCAGACTTCAGCTCAGGTCATGATCTTGTGGTTTGTGAGTTCGAGCCCCGCGTCGGGCTCTGTGCTGACAGCTCAGAGCCTGAAGCCTGCTTCAGATTCTGTCTCTCTCTCTCTCACTCTCTCTCTCTCTCTCTCTCTCTCTCTCACTGTCTGCCCCTCCCCCGCTTACACTCCGCCTGTCTCTCTCAAAAATAAAACAATAAAAAAATTTTAATTTCTCTCAGAGTCTGTTGTCAAACACATCCCAGGGCCATTTATTACTGTTACATAACTGAGTTTTCTCTCCTCGGTGCATTCTCAGTTCTCAGATGCAGAGCAGCATTAATATTTATCTGCCTTCTTTCATGAGAAAATTATCCAATGGGCTTAGCACATGCGTATTTGGAAAGAATCACAAGACACTGAAAGCACCATGAATTGAAACCTGTGTGCATTTGAATGTCCAATCAGTTAAAGAAAACTCCAAGTCAATGAAACTGAGTATGTCTGATTTGAACACCATATGTCGACATACATTACTCATCATCTGGAGAAAACTGTACGGCAGAGTTAACACTCACTGCCTTGTGCTGTCCTCTTTTCCTTCATGAGCAGCAGGGATTAAGCGGAGGATACGTGCAAATGTTTCACCAATAACTTCATTTCCCAGGTGCAAGTTTTCACACGTAACTTCCTTGCTGCTAATCCTTGTTTCACACCAGTAGCCACCCATGGCTCCTGGGATGAAAATTCCTGCTCAGTTGACTCAACTTCATAGGGCTCTGGAGTCAGAGCTGGTTTCAAAGGCACCTGCCAGGTCCAGAATTTTGGGAAAATTATTTATGCTCTATGAGCCTCAGTTTCCTCGCCATTAAATTGGGCATAATAATGGTCTTCCCTCAGAGAATTATCCTGAGGACAAATAAGCTGCTTATGGAGGACCTGGGACACTGAACACCTAAGAAATAACGTGGATCTCTCAACAGCACCAAGGAGCTCCAAAGAGAGGCCAAGTCTGTCCTGAAGGGTGCAATTTCTAGTACTTCACCTCCCTCCGACCTTGTTGTGGGACCTCCAGTACCTTCACACAGCTTTTCAAACTTCTTTTCTTGCAAAAATCTGAAGCTCAGTCACAGTGCAGTGTAACTGATGGAAGATAGTTTGAAATATTATTCCTGGCAGAGGAAACTGTATATTTCAACAGGAATCGAAGTCCTCGGCTAACAGAAGGGCACCTCTAGGACACGGTCATGCCCATCAGAGAGCTAGTGGAAGTGAGTGGGGCGCCGCCCCAAGCCTCTGACAACACTTTGCCATTCACCTTTCTCAATGCCCACCATGGGGCTGCACCAGGGTCTAGGGATGGTGGGGGGGTGGTGAGCTCTAGGCTGTATGTCTCATGGAAGGGCTTCCAAGGCCACCAGCAGGCTCTTCTGATGTTCCGGCTCCTTGAGAGGAAAAGGCAGAAAGGACAGGCATGTGTGTTGTCTCTGCAGCTCACTTGGGAAGGCAGGGGAGTTGGGTGGTGAGTCTTGGCAGGCTGACCGTGGGGCTGACAGGCTCTCATCAGACCACACGTGGAGCCACCCCAGGGTGCTCAATTTAAAGGAGGGTGCTGGTAATTTGCAGTCATCTGCGAGACAACAAGAATGAGCAGGACACGCTTAAAACTCTGGAGGGAAACTTCAACCTGGAGAAGACAAGACCCGGAGGGCCTGCCATCTCTAAACCCTTGGCACCTTGTCCAGGAGGGGTGGCCCTTCTCCATGGATCCAAAACAAGAACCAGGACTGAGGGATGGAATTTCAGGGATGCTTATTTGGGCTGAAAGTAAACAATGAGCCTTTATGGATGGGCAGCCCCATGGGACCGTGAGCTCTCTGTCATTCGAATGAGCAGGAAGGATAATGAGGATCCCCGTCGATGGGCTTTGGACCACATGATTTTGGTTTTTGGCCTTTTAAAAAACTTTTTATTTGTAAGCCATTAATTTTTCTCATTTGTAAATACATTTATGAAAGTTAAAAAGAATCAGTACAAAGAACACCTGTGTACCTTTTATCCGTATTCATCAACTGTCCACATTTTACTCATTTACTGTATTACCTGCATGTTCACTTGCGCGGTCTATCAGACCAGATAGGTTTTGGGTTCCTTCTGTTGAGAGTTAGGATTCTACACACCGAGGCTTCTTTCCAAGTCACAAGATTTTAGAAAAATTGAAATCCTGCTGGTGGTGCTTTCCGTAGCACTTAGCATAAAGCCGAAGTCCGCGTACGTGATCGATCAATAGAGCCCTACAGAGTCTGACTCTGACCATCTCCCAGACCTCATCTTCATTTCGATCACCCTGCTGCAGCTACTCTGGTTTTCTTTTTCTTCCTCATACATGCGAGGCTCATTCCTGGCATAGGGACTTCGCACTTGCTATATAGCTCCTCTGCCTTCAACAATCTGCACTGGTTATCTCTGGCCGGGTCTTTTATTAACACTCCCAGACCCTCCCCTCTCCCCTGCCCCACCAAGTGCCCTCCTCCAACTCCTACAAGTTACTCTATCACATTGCTTCGTCCCCTCTTACCACTGTGTGAAATGATCTGGTATTAATTCGTTTGCTTCCCTTCTTGCCACTCCCCGGAATGTAAACATTGTGAGAACGGGGGCCTTGTCTACATCTTACTTGTTCCCATGTCCTGAGTGTCAATGACAAAAAGTATTCAATTATTTGCTGAATGAATAAATAAAAAGGACAAATGGGTCCGAGAACACCTGGTCAAGGACTTGTTTGTGCAAAAATGGTTTTCAAAAGAGCCTTGATCAGGTGGAGTGTATTCTAAGCGAGGAGAGGTTTGGGGAAGAGTCTCCCCAGAGGCTGCCCCATCCAAAAGAAGGGGTGGACTCTTTTCAGAGGCCAGTGTGCCTTCGACTGCCGTCTGTTTGAAAAGATTACCATAAAGGTAGACATGTGCAAGGCCTCCTGGAGCCAAATCCTCGTGGGTAGTTGATATGAGCAAGAGTGGAGGGGTATAAGGAGGTGGTACTTCCATATCTGGATACCCTTGGAACTGAGAATGCCTCAATGCTTTCAAAAACTAGCTGTGAAAACTCTTTACTATGTTGATATTCCTTTCAAAGGAGCTCACAGATTATCTACAGTGATGCTACGGATAGATGGATTTTTCTATATGTTCTTTCTCTAGGATCACTCTTGCTCTGGGAGAAAGTAGTTTCGCAGCCTCCCAGTGAGGCCTACATGGGATGCTAGTAAAAGGCCTGAGTCTTGCCCACATACGTCCATTTCCTGTCAGGTCTAACTACTGCCGAGGACCTTGAGCACTGGGTCTTTGCCCTGGGTGAAGTCTAAAAGCTTTGACACTTGAAACTGGCCTCCTTCTCAACCAGAGCAGAAATATCCAACATCACCTATTGCGCAAGAGGTGGGAAGACACGTGACCTGGAGAAAGTGGAGTGAATCAGCCCCAGGAAAAATGATCTTTAACGGCTTTGGTTAATGCACTTACCTCAGTAAGCAAGAATAGCTATTAAACAGAGAAGAGCAGTTCACCACAGTCTATGAGGCAAAAATGCTGATTTTGAAAGTTTTGAAAGGATAATATCCTAAAATTAAATTAATGCCACTAAGTCAAGCTATTTGAGAGGAAGCCTACGCGATGGAAAAAGAACCCACTCGAGAGGTACACTTGCTGCTGTTTGAATCCCAGCTCTGCAACTTAACTGCTACGTGACTGCAGGCAAGATATTTAACTTCTCTGCTGTGCCTCAGTTTACCCACCTACAGCATTGGCATTCTACGTACTCCACCCATGGGGATTTTAGGATTAACAGAGCTAATGTGAGGAAAGGGCTTACAACAGTAGCTAGCACAGAAACAGTAACTTCAGATACCTCACCTAACTCTAATCCTAACAACACCTGGTAACGTTGGCAGAACAAGCTTCTTCTTTATTTTGTTGACAATCAGTTTGAGGCTGTACGTCATATGGGTGATAAGTCACTGAACCCTAACTTGGACTCAAGTCACTGCCCACAGTCAGCAATCCAACCTTGGAGCCTGGCGATGGCTTGTAAGGAGGCACATCTTTAAAAGCCTCATGGCTAGAGCCTTTGTTGAACCCGCCAGAAACTTGACATTGTTTGAAATTAAAAGGAAAAAGATAAAGAAAAACCCAAAACTCTGAAGGTAAATGAAGACTTTTATGCGAATGTAGAACTATCCTCTGCGTTTCTGACCCAAACATTGAAGTATTACTTTCACTCACACAAAAAACAGAGATAAACAAACCTAGAAAGACTATTTGTCCCATCTCCTCTAAGCAAAGTCTCCAAAGTAAACAAGCTGTCCAGGAAAAAAGTAGATTAGCTTTGGGCAAGTCTTCGGTAAGAAAGGCCTAGAATTCCAGTAGCTATACAGGTAAGGGTCCTCTATGAAACCTGATACACATCATCTGAGGATTATCTGGAACCTTCCATTCCCCATGGTTCTCAGGATCCTAGCTACTATCAGAGGAGGTGAGCTTGGCACGATCAATGGTGGTACCTTAGGGCAATTACTTCAAAAAATAATAAACATCCTTTCTTAGTTTAATGCCATTGTATCATTTCCATCAACATCCTTTTTTTTTTTTTTTTTTTTTTTTTTCATTTTCGCCCATCATGGAGAGAAAAGGAGAGAAACTTAATTTGATTTACAGAGGGAAAAACAACCCTGAATGTATTTTTTTTTTTTTTTTTTTTGGTCAGGGGTGGGGGTGTGTGCAAGGAGAAAAGGTCAACCAGCTGGTTTTCATCTGTATGCCATAATTCTCTGTTTAGTTTACACTATTAAACTCCAAAGCTTTGCTTTAATCTTAACTGTTACAGTATGCCTTCTTGCAGATCCTATCATGTCGCATCCCTGATAGGGTTTCAGATTCTGGCAAAGCACCATCCCCCAAGCTGGTCCTTGCCATATGGGTAGTAAACGCATCCAACATTTTTTCATTGGCGCCTCCATCATTATGTTTTGTCACCAATGGTTTCTCGGGTTTTCAGTAAATTGCCGCGTATACTGTGGTTTGGAGCTGTCCAGATGACGGCCTACGTTGATTTGTAGACAGCCGAGTCCTCATTAGGGCCTCCCTGTCCTGTTAGCCTGTGGAGGGTGACCTAACATCTGTTCGTTGAGGGAGTGTGCGTAGGGGGGTGAAGGGAGAAGCTGTAAAGGAAAGACAGAAAGCAGGGGCAAGTTGTGGGAGGGGGAGGCAGCTTCCTGGAGCCCTCCGCTCTCTCGGAGTCAGGAGAAGGAGAGGGATGAGGAGAGGGACCTACCTGATCTGTCTTCGCTTTGCGCATCACATCTTCGGCACAGTTCGGGGATGGTCTTGAGCGACGTCACCGAGTACTGGATGGGAAGCCGGAGGAGAAAGGGAATAAAACAACAACTTAAAACAAGAGCATTGCATTCATTCAAGTGGCCAGAAAAACCAAAGCACAAGAAGTGACACTTGAGTACAACATGTAGATCCAGAAAAGTCTAATTTTATCCTCAACGGGCTCCTCAGTGATCTGGCAGTGACCCAAGCTCTATCTGTATACATCTAAGCAGATGTACATCAAGAAGGGCTATGTACCCCTGCTTTAACATGCAAACTGTATCCGGCAGACATTCTCTCTCTTGTTGCTTCTGCGACTTGTGGAAGATGGAAGAATTTTCTGGCCTTGAGGAATTTCCGGAAGGTGTCTGGAATACATGCGTTTTGAGTCCGATTGTGAAGGGCCAAGGGGAGAAGCACCCAGCTTCCTGCAGCACCCAGGGTAGCCAGGAGCCTCACCTGTGCTGATATTCTCTGGGCTACACCAACGTCCCTCATGTCGCCACTTGCCAGAGGTTTTACTGTGTGGCATCCGTGAGCTCCGTGGGAAACACAGGGGGTGATGTTATAAAGAGCAAGAGGAGCTTGGTTCTCTGTCTGGAAGCTAATCTGTTTTATGTATAGATTAGACCAAACTGAAAGAAACCAGCCCCCGGGATCAACCGGGCACCGACTCAGGGGCCAGCTATCAGGATAACAAATTACGACATAAGGGGGCATAAAACCAGAAGGGCTAAAACAAATGTAAAATCAATAGCTCTGATTTACGGGGGTTCTGTCTGATGCCAATCAATCTTTCTTTAGAGAAGGATGTTTTAAAACAAAATAGATAGGATGAACTATTTCTTTAATCAAAGGACCATCTTCAATCATACATTAACTCATAAAATCCAGCTACCTACAAATATTTGGCTCTGTACCTTTGGGAATACTGTTCTTATGGGAATGAGAATGTGTGATAAAGGACTTCACTCAGAATTTGGGGGGGGGGAATGAGAAAAAAAACCTTTAATTAATCTGAAAGAAAAATGATCACGGGAAACTCATTAGGATTATTCTAGCATTACAAGTGAGGAATGTGTAATTAGGGTACATTTGTCAATAAGAAGGTACTCTAGTGAGCTTGATGTTGACAGATGAAGCGAAGGGTCTACATGGAGACCCCCCCAGTGCTTTCCACATGATGGCAGGACAGCAAGACAGAGGGAGGGGGCAGTTGTATGTATTGTCAATTTGCCAACCGCATGTCACAAACAAATTAAATCTGCAGGTCTTGCAAGTGAAAAATGAAATCTCAAATGACCAATTAGAGAAATTACTCCTACCTGTCTGATGCAATAACATCCTGTTTATGTTGGCCAGTCCTCAGAGACTACAGGTGCTACTAGTCAATCCACTCACATACTCAGAAAGAGGGAGGGCTGTCTCTTGAACCCAAACTGAACTTCAAGCATTTTTCCCCTTTTACAGTATGTTCTTTGGGGGATGGGGGTAACATAGGTACAGAAGGCATTTTTCTTGTTCCTAATAAGGTGCCTTATGTTCCTGGCCAAGTACAAGCTCTCTAAGGAATCCGGTAGCTTCTTGAGACCAGCTGGTACAGGTTAAATAATTACACAGTTTACAATTCAATTAAAACAGGGCCTTTTGTTTCCATGGCCATGCGCCCCACAAAAGCACCCTTTGGCAAAGTCTCACCCTTGCTCCTTCTGTCTTGTTTTGTTTTTCTCCCAAGGCAAATTTTAGAAAGAGGGAGCTAAAGATGGATTAGTGTTTAAATGGAGTTAATGATAAACTGAATAAGGTTGTTCACGGGGCTTAATGATATATATTTGATTAAACTGGCTGCGGGGCTTCCTGCATTTTCAGCCACATGCATCCTAACCGCCACCTCTCACCCCAAAGTCGGCTACATCAGAATCTCTGAATTATGAGCTCTACCCCCAGCTCTTCCTACGTGACCTCAAAGATCCTGAGTGTGCAGCAACTTTTAACATAATGACATTTAAGTTCGAGCAGCACAGGCTGCCCGGATGGTGTGGGGACTGAGCAACAGGCAGAGGATGAACCTCGCGGAGCCCCACGCACCACCTCAACCTGTGTTACCCGCGGCAGCTCTGTCTCTCCACCCTTGGCGTACAGAAAGTCACTTCTGTGACGTCACTTCTGTGACGTCTCAATTCTTTGGGAATAATGACCTTGAGGAAAAAGTCATGTGCTGTGCCTGGTGATGAAAATTACAAATACAGCCATCTGAGAAAAGGGTGATGTGTTGGCCAGACAATCAAAGTTTTGGGGAACCGTAAGGGTATGTGGAATGTCAAATTCAGCAAAGACTCCAATCTACACTGTGAACAAATTTACCATCCTTTATAAAGACACAAGAAACAGAATCAGTTTGGGTATTCGTTTCAGTAAGCACAAACGCTGCTCTCTGGATAGGAGATGAAGCTTAAGAGAATGTTGTACGGTCAGGTCACGATGGGAAGAGTGGCCGGAGAAACATACAATTCACAAAACCAACATGCGAAAACATTTTCATATTTGCACATTTGGGAATAAGCAAATGACCCAGGAAGTCTCTCTCGCACGAGTGCATTGTCCTACCATCTGGGAGCTAAAAGGGAGGGCTCCCCAGCCCTTCATCCCAGTACAAAGGACAGATGGCCTTTTAGAAGGAGCTGTCTGATAGCCAAGCCACCTCATTCTCCGGACAGCGGCCAACTCCCTGGGCAACAACTACTGTCATTTTGGCCCTATCAGAACCAAAGTCCAAAGTGTCTTCCCTGTCTCTTGCTCCCAACCCCAGCCTTTATATTCTGTTCCCTTGATGCCTTTTATCCTTGGGTGATTAGAGAGAGGGGGGTTGCAGATGGTTGTTTCCTGGTTTTATGTCACTCTTGTTCTTTTTCGAAAAATCTTCCAGAGGTTAGTCCCGTAGAAATAGCCTTTGTGATTCAAACTTCCTTTCCAGGTCTCAAGAAAAGCCCCTTCTACAGGTGGACCAGTTGCCTCCACTTCTTCAGTGTGCATACAGTGTGCATTCAAAGTTTAGTTCCACCTTCTGTACCTTGGCTGGCAAAGCTTTCCTCTGGCCAGGGAAAAGCTGCCTTTCTGCAAGGCTAGCTTGCGCTGTGCTTTCTGCATGAAACCCTGGCTAACTGCTTCAGCCCTAAATGACCTTGCTCTTTACTGCCCTTGGTAAAATACTGCCTTGCCTTGGGCTCTGCTGTTTCCTCGATGTTAGTGTTGGCTCCCACAATTGCCTGAGGGAACGGATGGTGTCTCTGACTTGCATATACACGTGGCACACAGTGGCTTATTAACTATTTGACTGGAATACCAAGACAAACACACATTTGATGGATCCCCGGCAGAATATTACAGCTGTTCAAAGGAGTTCTTTCATACTTAGGTAGTAAGTGGGCATTTCTTCCATGCTTCCATACTTGCACTCCAATTAACTGGCTTTCTAAAATGCAGATTTGACTAAGGTGCTTCTCTGTTTCACATCCTTCAGTGGCTCTGCACGGACTACAGGGCAAAGCCTCAGCATGGCACAGGAAGCCTTCCATGAGCTCGGACTTATCTCTTACCATTGTTCACTTCTTTTTTGATTGTGGCAATATGAAATTTCTTAGGGATGCCATATCTGCTGTTCTACCTGTCTATACTGTTAGGCGTGCCATTCCATCGACCTGGAATGCTATTCCACCCAGTTCATTAGGCAAACTTTTTTTAATTTTTCAAGATCGGCCTGGGAATCACTTCTATAGAATCTTCTCCCACACTCCCAGATGGAAGTGATTCCAGCTTTCAAAGTGTGGTGTCTGGACCGGGGGCACAGACACCATCTAGGAAGTTGTTAGGAATTCACAGTCTTGGGCCCCATCCCCAGAAACTCTGAGGGTAGAGCCCAGCAATCTGTATTTTTACAAGCCAACTAGATGATTTTGATGCATGCTAACATTTAGGAACAACTGCTTTATATATAATTTAGGCATAAATCCATTACAGAATCCATCCATGATATTTCACCTATATGTTTATGTCACTGCTTTCTCTGCTTCCTGAGGGTGTGGACAATATTGTGTTTACCAAAGATAGTGGGTACTTACTGAACTTGAATAAAATGAATTCCCCTATGTAATCATGATTTTAGTGGCAATAATAAAAACAGTAACAGTAATAGTTAATAGTTATATAGCCCTCATCTTCCTAAAAAATCCCTCATTATTACAAGTCTAGCCATGAAATTATGGTATATTTAAAAGAAAAAAACACACCTCTAATAGATTAACAGTATGGGTACTGGCTGATGCCTTAGCCTTCTGTATAAAGAACAATGGATCTGGATCCAGAAGATGCAGATTCAAGCCCCAGTTCTGGTATTTGTTTAGTTTTTAAATGTTTATTTTTGAGACAGAGAGCAAGGGCACACAAGCAGGGGAGTGGAAGAGAGAGGAGGAAACAGAGGATCCAAAGTGGGGTCTGAGCTAGAGCCCCATGGGGCGCTCGAATTCATGAACTGCGAGACCATGACGTGAGCTGAAGTCAGATGCTTAACTGACTGACCCCGCCAGGTGCCCCAGGTTCTGGTATTTATTAACTGAGGTTCTGGACAAACCAGTCATTTCATATCTCTGGGGTTTGCTTTCTTTATTTATAGAACACAGATAATCATATGTGGATAATACAAGTGAAGTCAGTTTACAAGCCGTGAAACGATGTTGAATGTTTTTGTCTCTTCTCCCTAACCTGTTTTCCACCTGTGCACACAGCCCTTCCCTCATCATCTTCATTGCCCTCCTGACTTTGAAGCTCAGTTGATCCAGATGTGGGAATTTTAGAGACAGAAGACGGGGTTGAGCTGGACTGGAAAGGAGAGCCCAGCCTGCCCCAGCACATTATTTAACTTCTCTTTGGTCTTTCCTCCTTTATGAGAGTCCATGGCCAAGGGCCGACACTGAAACATTTCTTTGCGAACTCGAGTTGATATGACACAAGACAATCCTACACATCCCTGCCTGAGCCAGTCAATTTTGTCACTCAGCCATGCAAAACAGTTTGAGCGTGCATGGGATTCATAATAGTGCGTGATTTCTACACCAAGCCATAAGGATCTCTGACCATCCTAGATATTGTTCAAGACTGAAAGGCTTTGGCCCTTACTCCTGAAAGCTGGAGCCAGTTGGGTGAACATGCAGACATTACTCAAGCGGTAATGAGCCACAGGGAAAGAATAAAAGAACTAAAATCCCAAACACCTTTTGAAGCTAGAGACTTTTAAACAGCTAAGGTCTCATTAAGTTTCCAAAAGAAACAATTAAGCCAGTCATCCAAACAACCATCCTGAAATTCATGATTTCTCACAAAGCTTTCCAAAATTCAGGCAGGCATCTCAATACACACCCAGTGAAACAGCAACTGTGTGTGCACGCAAAGCTGGCAGTGAAAGCAGACACACCCTGAAGCGAGGTTTTCAGAAATGTAGTATTTTCCTGAAGTCTGGAACTCCTCTCCAGTGGCCTGCCCTTCCAATTGAGGAAGGTGTGTCCTGACTTCATGCCTTCCCCACAGAGGATGTGGCATTAACAGTCCACCTCTTCGCCACTAGCCCTCCACTTGTGCTCCTGTCTCTTCCCCTCCCATCCCTTCAGGTCTCTGGCTCTGCCATCATCCCTCGTCCCTCCATCTTGTCAGTCACCCTCTCGACATCAGCTCTCTCCTCTGACAAACAAGCAGCTCTGCCACCTGAAGACATGCTGCCTCCTCAGTGAATCATGGCCTTTCTTGCTCTTGTGTTCACTGCCATCTTTTTTTCAAGAATTGCTGTGGTTCTCTTCTCTCCTCCCTCATCTCTTACATTTGCTCTTCTAGCCACCACAACATGGCTTCTGTTCACTACCCCCAAAGGCCCTGCTCTTACTATGCCCTTCAATGGGTCTTAACTGGAAAATCCAACCATTCTCTTTTTTTATCATGACCCAATCCCTGCTATTTACCCCTTGCTCCTTTAAATTCATTAGATACCTCTCTCCCTTTTAAGATCCCTTAGCATTCCTCGTGTACTTCTGAAAACGATTTCCCAGTCTCTTTCATAGAAGCCTCTTTTCCCTCGTCCCATGTGGGACATACTTCTACGCAGTTCCGTTCTCGGAATGTTATTCCTTCCACATTCCATGTTTCACAGGTGGCCATACAGATGCCCACAGTCTTAACGACCACCTCTACATAGTACAAATACTGGCGATCTATGTTTTCATACATTCATCCCAGACGGCTTTAAATACCTTCTATCATTTAGGCTTTGTGAAAGAAAATTATTACAAATGATCCTCTTTTCAAATGCATTTGATTTTTGTTCTTGTTCCTTGTTTTTATTCTATTGAGAGGGTTTTTTTTAAAATTAATAATAATCAAATTCTTGGGGTGCCTGGCTGGCTCAGTCAGTTAAGTGTCCTACTTCATGGTTGGCCCTGCATCAGGCTCTGTGCTGACAGCTCGGAGCCTGGAGCCTGCTTCAGATTCTGCGTCTCCTTCTCTCTCTGCCCCTCCCCCACTCACGCTCTGTCTCTCTCTGTCTCTCAAAAACAAATAAACATTAAAAAAAATTTAAAAAGATAATCAAATTATTTTACGCTAAGACATATTTTGTAGCTGGTATTTGGGAAAATTCAGTAACTGTTTTGCCCATTTTAAGAGTTTACCACATACAGCATTATATTGCTCATATGTGTAGTTAGGCAAAAGATGAAGGTCCACATTGGCAAGTGTGGTGAGATATCACAGCAATGAGTGGTCCCCCTTTGTGAGGACAAGTGATCATGGATGAGAAGAGACCTCAATGAACTGAGCCAACCACAGGTAACCAACAAGCCCAGCAGCAGTCATTTTCAACACAGGGGTTACATATATGGTTTCTGCAGCCAGACCATCCATGTTATATCCTGGCTTCACCATTTTCCAGATAATTCATATTAGTTACTTAACCTCTGCCTACCAGTTTCTTCACCTGTAAAGCAGGGTAATAACGGTGCTTATATCAAGAGCATGCTGTGAAGACGATGAATTTAATAATGTAAAGCCTAGGTAAGAGTGTCTGATACATACTAAGTGTTCAATAAATGCTAGCCATTACTTACATTAACAAGTATACAAAATGAGCATGTGGAAGTGAAGCCAAAGCAACGGCAACTATTGAGGCAAAAATTCCAAGTCACAAAAAAATTGCAAAAGAAATTTAACTTGCAGTAGGACACAGGGCTGGCTATAATACTTGTTCAGCCTCAGTGATGGTCTAGTTTCAATTGTGAGCCAATTATCAATCACCACAAAAATATAAAGGCCGTCAAGAACAGAGTTTGATATTGTAATTAAATCTGACCTTCTATGGATTCAACTGGACATTTCATAATATGCTCAATTATTATTAAAGGGTCCTGGAAACTCTAAGAACATCGATCCGGTCTGTGTCATTCACCCGAGCTTAGAACTGCTCTTGGAACACTGTAACTGTTTAATACATGTTGTTGAGTAGATCACCACTAAATCTAGTACATAAAAGGTAAATAGTTTGTGTGAATAATCTGCATTGCCAATCTAATATGTGCTATAACTCATAAGCAAGATAAGACATTTTAGGGCTATCTGCAGAGTAAGAGAAGAGCAAAAGAAAAAATCTGGCAGTTGTTCATTCTTGGAAATCATTCTATCTATAAGGCTGCTCTCCACATTCTCAGGAAGGGGTATGGAATCCAAGATGTTAAGTCTGGGTCCCCAGGTTCTGGTCTTGGGCTCTTATACTACCTATGGGACATGAACACATCGTTCATCTTGTCTGGACTAGATTATTCCTAATTCCTTTCCTGGCAGGTGTTACCGAAACAAGAGAACACAGACGACACAGGATAGTAGAACAAGGCATGAGGTTTTTGATAACGGGCACCACAGGAGGAAGGAATGAAAGGTAATGCAGACTTGAATACAAGACATTTGCAGAAAGAACATGTGAACACCCGATAAAAGTCGATCATACTGGGACACACTAAGAAGATAAGAGCAGGCAACCAGGCAACTGCTAGGAAGGGCAGGGCTGATAGACGGGACAGTGAAGAAGGGACGGAGGTGGCCAGAGGCCATGTGAGAATCTTGGCAACCTTGTAGGGGAGCACACAAGAAAGTATATTAGGATCTCGCTCAGGTAGATTTCTTGCTAGAGAGGAGGGGCAAGCCAGGTTCTCTTTACCTTGATTAGCTTTACACTCCTTTTCACTCCTAAACTCAAGGCAAAACTTATATTCTTGATCCAATCAACTCTCTGCTTGAGTCCACTTGATAAGCTCTATGTGCCCTTTCTTGGGGCCTCCCACCACAGCACATGGCTTTGTGGAAATGTAATGAAATCTCGGAAGTGTCAGTGGATTGCATTGAATAAAAAGTGGTGCACACAAACCAGACAGGGGCAGGCATTGTAGTGCAAGGTTGGAAAAATGTGAGAATCCACTAAGAGGAGACTTGTTTACCAGAAGAAGTTATTTTCCTACCACACTGTGGCTCAGTCACTCAAGGAAAATGAATCCATATCATTCTGTGCTATTAGTCTAGGCTTCAAGGGCTTGGGTCAAAGGTTAGAGTGAGGTGGAATGGAATTTATTCATTATGTTCTCATGTGGCTTGCACAAAAAACAGACTGTCAAAAAAATGTCATCTTTCACCCATTGTATTCACAATGGTACAGAAAGGTGGCAAAGCTTCCTGCGGAGGAACAGAGTGTGTCCTCACTTCTGTCTGTGTGCATGTCCGGGAGTATATTTACATGTGTATGTGTATGTCCATACGCACACACAGGTATGCAAATAGGTATGTGTGTATTATATAAATATGTGGGCATGTATTTGCACACATACATATATAAAATCTCGTATTTTCTCCATAAAGTCCAGGGCAATAGGTAGAGATGATAATTATCATGTTACAGATGGGAAAGCAGACATGCAGTAAAATTAAGAGGTTTGCCTACATTCTCTTTCACTCGTTTTATTTTATTTGGAATATATACCAACCCCATTACTTCCAAGCAGCTATTTGCAACTGCATCAGTACCGACGGAGGATAGTGATGGCATTTTATGGACTGGTCCGGAGTCTCTACTCCACCAGGTCGCTCAGAAGGGGAAGAGTAACGTGGTCACATAGTTCTGTATTTAAATCCTGACCCTGCCACTTACTTATCCATAACGTTGTGAAAGTCATACACTTTCTCGAAGGGTCAATTTTTTTTTTTCAAGTGCCAGACTGGGTATTGAAACAGGGCCTGCCCCGCAGAGTTGATAGGAATCTTTAACAAGACCCCTGACTCACAGAGTGGAGTGTGGTACATGGCAGAGCCCGTGTCTCAGGGCTGGGAGGGATGCTCCTCACAAGATCTACAGTTCGGCCTCTGCTTTGTTCTGTTCTGTGTATAATATACTATCTGGAAGAATAGCAAATTGGCCTTTCTTTTTTTTTTCTTAATTTTTTAATATTTATTTATTTTTGAGAGAGAGAGACACACACACACACACAGTATGAGCAGGGGAGGGGCAGAGAAAGAGGGACACACCGAATCCGAAGTAGGCTCCAGGCTCTGAGCTGTCAGCACAGAGCCCGATGTGGGGCTCGAACTCATGAACTTTGAGATGGTGACCTGAGCTGAAGTTGGATACTTAACCGACTGAGCAGCCCAGGTGCCCTGCAAATTGGCCTTTCTTAATAAAATAAATACACCGTGGCTACTAAGAAGTCTGTGGTAAAATAATATCCCAGTGCATTTTTCTTTTTCAGGAGAAGCATCTGGCTTCTGCAGGAATGAAGAAAGAAATCTGCAAACCCTTTTGCAGAGACAGAAAAGCCCTATCATCTCCTTCACAGACCTGCAGGGAATGTGCAATGCTCTCTCCTTGGACATGGCAGGGAGACGAGCCTGTAGTTAGTTTAAACCCTGCATTTTGGAAAGGATGAATGTTATTTTTGAGTCTGGGTAACTTCAAAATAATTTGATTGCCTTCTGGGTTTTGTCTCATTAGGTAAAGGCAAAGAAGTTCTAGTTGCTTTTTTTGAACCAATATAGAGCTTGTGTTTTAATTAAAACAAGAACCAGGCTCATGACCAGAGGGGAAAATCAGGAAACAGAAAGCTCAGACGATGTAATAGGGCTACGGCTAGAGAATCAGAAAAACACTTGTGAACTTGGGCATCTTTTTTAAACGTATTGAGCATTTTCTTCCCCACTCCTGCCACTTTACCAGGAAAGAGGTGTAAGCACCATCAGAGATGGAGGTTATGGAATCCTAAAAGCAAAGGCATGTTTATGGGAGGCTATATTCTTTTTATGCCAGTGAATTAGCAAGTTGAACACATCTTGTTAAATGTCAGCATCGGAATCGTCTCCATTTAGCTCTTAAAGCAGTTGTAACATTCACTGCTCCTCATTTACCTAAAGAGGCTGAGAACAATCATCTCAATATTGAAGAGGTCATCACTGCTTTCTACAAGAAGTGATTATATAAGAACAATACGATTCTGGCACACGTAAGGGCTTGAACCTGGATCGGATGGAACTATGGTAAAACCCTGGATTGCGAGTAACTTGTCCTGCGAGTGTTCTGCAAGGGAAGCAAACATTTCTAATAAATTTTAACTTGATAAATGAGCGATCTCTCGCAGTACGAGTTGTACACAATGCCAGATGTCACAGGACCACAGCTGAACCAATGGCTCTTGAAATTCACTTTGATAGATGAGTGCTTTGGATTACAAGCATGTTTCCAGAATGAATTATGCTTGCAAACGGAGGTTTTACTGTATTATAAAATAACTTACCATATTACAGAGGTTGCCAAAGTAGAGCTTCTTTTAATTTCATGTGGTTTAAGAAAAACCAGGATTGCTTGCCCTCAGTACTACCAACATTTTAGGCCGGGTAACTCTTTGCTGTAAGGGATGCTGTAGGGATCCCTGTGCACTTTATGTTGTTCAGAAGCATCCTTGATCTCTATCCACTAGATGCCAGGGGGGACACCTCCCCAGCCATGACAACCAAAAATGTCTCCAAGCATTGCCAAATGGTCCCCTGGGGGGTGGGTACAATCAACCCTGATGAGGACCACTGTAATAGATTTAGAGAGGCAGTCAGGTGTTGTAGCCTGAAGCAGGTATCCCAGAGACAGATGGCTCCCCACTAGCAGGGTGGCCCTGGATAAGTTAGGTAACATCTCCATGCTTCAGAGTCCTCGTCTGTAAAATGAAAATCATGACAAGTTCCTGCCTCACTGGATTGTTGTGAGGATTAAGCAAGATAACGGCTCTCTCAGAGTGAGTGTTCGGCAAATGTTAGTCGTGATTGTTTCAACCATTCCACGCAGTATCATTTTTTTCCCCCTCTGATTTAAGTTTAAATGCAGGTTAAAGATCCAAACAATAGAACATCTTTAAAGGGGTGGGGGAAGGTTTGAGTGCAGTTACACAATTACAGATGGATAATCTTTATTTATGTTTCAGAGTGGTCAAGTTGTAGGAGCTCGACTATTACATAATCCCGTATCCCGATTTGCTAAACAGTGTGGGCTATTGCTTAACATGGTTTATTATCTTTCAAGTGGAGATCCCTAATTCATCAAAATTATAGGCTGCTGCCAGATGATTCTTCTGTAAGTACAAATGCTCTATTGTATTTAAAAAAAAAAAAAAAAAAGTCCTGACATGATGCTTGGTTTTTTCCCTTGAGTTCTTTCTTCACCATTGGCCATATAAATATTATTGTTATTATTCACTGAAATAATAGCAAAAGCTACCATTTTTAAGGGCAACTTAATGGTGGGCCAAGCTGTGTGCTCCACATATATTATTATTTCACTCAATCCTCAACACAGCAGTAAAAGTTGGTGGGTATCTGGGAGAGGCAAAGTTACTGCTCTCCAGTCAGCACAGGTCAGAACAAGGCTGGAGCCCAACGGGGCCTTCCAAACCCCAAGCTCCTTAAATGCTGCTTCATTATCAAACCTAAGAGAGCTACTCTGAACTCCTAATCATAACGTATGTTTTTCTTTCTAAGACAGCTTCCACACTCCCTACATCTCCCCACATCTCCCCACATTATTCTTTACTTTCTTTGCTTCTCCCCACTAGGCTCAAAATACCTCGAGGTGAGGGGTGCCTGGGTGGCTCAGTTGGTTGACTGTTGAACTCCTGATTTCAGCTCTGGTTGTGAGCTTGTGCTCATGAGCTCGAGCCCCAAGTTGGGCTCTGTGTTGAACTTGGAGCCTGCTTGGGATTCTCCCTCTCCCTCTCTGGCCCTCTCCCCGCTCTTGCTCTCTCTCTCTCTCTCTCAAAATAAATACACTTAAAAAAGTACTTCAAGGTCAATGATATAACAGAACCATGTTCTGAACACTTTTAAGTATAGTAACTTAAAAAAGAGAGAAAGAGACAGAAAGATAAGGTGGGAAGGAAGAAACTCACTTCGCATTGGTCTCAATGAGGATTAATAAAGATTGTCTGGAAGCTAAAATAGGGAGAGGCGGCATTCACATTTCCCTGGCACACCAAGAATCATCCAAGGTTGTATAAAGCAGATCATTCATCAAACGCACCCGAGGAATCCAATCCTTGCATACAGTATGCAAGCTTTCCTTCAAAGTGAATAGCGAATAGTGGAGTAGAGAAATAACTTTGCCAGAGGTGTGTGAAAAGAAGCTTATCTTTTTTGACACCATTTCTAGTGGTGACCCAAAGCTCCATGCCCTGAGACAGTGATGAAAAGTAGGGTCAGCAATTGTGACCACGGAGGTCCTGGGAAGAAAAGTTATATGGCTAGTTTAGAAAGAGCAACCTTCTCATCACATATCCTGAGAGCCGGTTTATCTGGGGTTGTGAGCAGCCAACATGGCTGCTGGCTGGCCTCGGAGGCAGAACTGACCGTGTGGCCTGAGGTAAGTCACAGGCACCTCTAGGCAGGGTGCGTACAGAGGACCCCTCAGAGCCATGGTGAGATAGGCTGGAGGCAGCAAGAAGGTGGTGGCTCCTGACAATGAAGAAGTTCATCAGCTCAGAGCTTCACAGGATTAAACAGGGCCTCAGAGAGGAGCTGGCCCAGTCCTCATCAACACATGACTCTCAGTATTCCCCAATAGCATCCAATCTGTGCTTTGACACCTACAGTGCCTGGAAGGATTCCTCTTACTGTTTGTTCATCAGTGAACAACTTGGCCGTCGTGTCCTTGTGAGCTCCAGAGAAAGCTGGCTGCGGTAAAGCCAGTCCTATAAAGGGAATTATCACTGATAGGGTTGATCATGTGCTCTCTGCAGGCATTTCATAAATTTTCTCGGTGAATAATTTCGACAACAATTAGGAAGGGGGGAGCTCAATGAGGTCAGATGCCTTTCCCACCCCGCCCCCACACACACCATGCAATACACACAATTAAGTGAGATTCGCTTCTTGGTCCAGGGGACCCCAAAGCCACATTCCATCTGCCATCAACTGCTAAACACGATTGGAAGAGTTCAGGATCCGCAGATTACAGGTAAAGGCAGAAGAACCTCCTGAAGCATTGTTTGCAAGAAGTACGACTTACAGATATGTCATCACTGAAGTCAATTTCATCCAAATCCAGGTATTCAGGGGCTTCCATTATTCTTCTTTGCACATTTTGAGTAAAGTCAAATCTTTATAAAAGCTCTGGAAAAGACAGAAGCAAAAAAGAAAAGCCAAAGGGTTACTAGCTGTTTTACAACCAAAAATCCTAGGTCTGTTTAGACCAGCAAAATGAGTAGGGTAACTGGGTGCTAGCTCATTTCCTCTCTTTGGATATTACCCCAGGCCTGGCTTTCCAGAAGCAGGAAGCACAGCACCTCAGGCTCCCCAGGGAGCAGCCAGGGTCCTTTGTTTCACCTAGGTCTGTATTTGCCTGGGTTTGCTAGAGCCATAGCTCAGGTCAGACACTTCCCCGCTGACCAATATTAGGAGGCACCCAGCCCACAACCAGCACTTACCGCACCCTGGGTGAAAGCCTCAAAATTGTAGGATATTCACCCTATTCCCCTGTTTACTGCGGTCATAGCCTTGGAAGCTGCACACGGCACCGTAAATACCGGCTCCCCACAGGAATGACCCAAGTACACGACGGAGACCAACTAACCCACAGCAACGGATGCTTCAGACTCTATAGTACAACGTCCAGTTCCCCCACCCCCGCACCCCCAATGCACAAAAAGGATCCAGGCAGAGATCGAAAGCACAGAGTCTGCGCACTGCTCCCAGCTCTTCACAGCTTTGCCTGTCTGTGCCACGGTGACCCATGCAGGCGCCAGAATGTCCTCAGTCAGCACTTGCCTCGGGGCTGCCCGCGGCAATCCTTTAAATCTGTCAAGGAAGATACATCACCTCCCAGTTCATTTTCCCATCACTTATCATCATCACCATTGGCGGTGGCAGTGGCACCTACAGATGTCAAGAACAGAAATATAGATCTCCTGGCGGTGCCTTAGTGCACAGCATCTCCCGCACAGCCGCCTTGGAGATGGAAAAAGACCGCACTTCCAGGAACTTGTCTTTGGTATTACAGAAACTATCTTAGGTACGCAGACTGGAGCGTCGGAAATAATTTAGTTTTTCCCTCGTTCGGTTTTCTAATCAAGGGGTATCTTGATGAGACCAAGAAATAAGACGACTAAGGAATACATTATTGGAAAGTGGAAATAAATCCAGGCTGATAAAAATGGGTTTCATAAGTGTAAGACTGAGAGTGTAAAAATGCCTGTTTTTGAAAATGCAACTCTTACTCCGGGGGCATTGCTTTCTCATTTTGAGGCATTCTTGTTGTTGTTTTTGTTTGTTTTTAAGTGACACAAATGGTTTAATTACAATAAACGGGGGGAGGGAATCACTTGCTATCCATAACTCAGAACCATCAGCTGATTTAATTCTCAGTATTTCCTCTTCTTCTCTTCCCGCATGCATATACCGTTTTTACACATATATTTAAGCTTATTTATAAGTTTTATGTATTCTCTTATTTATTATTTATTTTGTGTGTGTGAGAGAGAAAGAATGAGAGGTGCAGGGGCAGAGAGAGAAGATTCCAAGCAGGTTCTGTGCTGTCAGGGCAGAGCCTGATGCAGGGCTTGAACCCATGAACTTTGGTATCTTGCCCTGACTGAAATCAGAATTGAATGCTTAACCAACTGAGCCACTCATGCACCTTTCACATATTTTTAATTATAATGGATACAGAGCTGATCCAAGAAAGGATTAGGATGTTACTACCATGTTCAAATGAGATTACCCATTGAGAATTTTTTTAATGTTTATTTATTTTTGAAAGAGAGAGAGAGAGAGAGAGAGAGAGAGAGAGAGAGAGAGAATGAGTGGGGGAGGGGAAGAGAGAGAGGCAGACACAGAATTCAAAGCAGGTTCCAGGCTCTGAGCTGTCAGCACAGAGCCTGATGTGGAGCTCGAACCCATGAACCACGAGATCATGATCTGAGCCAGTGTCAGATGCTTAACCGACTGAGCCACCCAGGTACCCCTAAAAGTTCTTCTGAAATCACATTAAAGTTTAAAATGAAAATGAAAAGAAAATTAATTTGTATTTGTTATATACATATATAATATTGCAAATCAAGGTTACATATTACATATTAATATTAACAAAATTGTAATAGTTTCACAATAATTATGTTAATTATCCTAATAAATAATGGACTTTAAATAATGACTATTAATACATGCTGCTAGTATATATTTATATATTATATCTAGTAATATAATATTTGTTATATATATATATATATATATCCCAGATATATGTATATATAGATAGATATGTACATATCCAGAAATCTTAATGTTTATAAGAAATCTTAAAAGAGGTCCTTAAGTAAACTGCTTGGTACAAAAATATATCACTTCAATCCTCACAAAGATGTGCAGAGAAAAATATACACACTCATACTTGCAAATTACACAAAATAACTTTCTCTTCCATTCTGGTGGATTCTGGGACAACCCAGACTATCTGGATTCTAGCTCGTCAGCTAACAGACTTTCTTCCAGTCTAATTTCTTTTCGCTACATCTGTGCTCCACGTTGAATTGTTGACATACAGACTCTAATCCTATGGTCTTGGTGAACACATGATAATCGTGGGGGTGAGGACGGCACACAGACAAAAGCATATCACCAGAAACATGGATACATGGGGAGAAGAAGCAGAAAACCATGCATCAAAGCCAGGGATAGAGTGGATCTCTAAGTACCTAGAAATACAGACCACATATAAAACGCGTATGAACACGTCTTACTGAAGCAAATTAACAAGTAATCGGTGAGCCCCTATTTGAGGTGTTCTGATGATATAAAGAGCAATATCCACTCTAGTGCAGCCATTCTAATGGGACACAGCCAGTGGATGATATAAAGCATGACGTTAAAGCAGACAATCTTTACACTACACTTGGAGATGGTAGTGAGATTCTTTTTTTGTTTTTAATGTTTATTTATTTTTGAGAGAGAGAGAGAGTGGGGGAGGAGCTGAGAGAGAGAGAGAGAGAGAGAGAGAGAGAGAGAGAGGGAGACAAAGGATCCAACGCAGGGTCTGGCTGACAGCAGAGACCCCAGTTCTGGGTTCGAACTCACAAACCTTGAGATCATGACCTGAGCTGAAGTTGGACGCTTAACTGACTGAGCCACCCAGGCGCCCCAGCAGTGAGATTCTCTATTCCGTAGGCTAGAACACAAGTTATGAGTTCCAGCTCATGAGAGGAAGACCTCAGCCACTGCACATAATTATCTCAATGGGCTGGGTGGTCCACACTCAGATCAAGGGGTCAAGGCATCCAGGACCCTTCTCTACTCCAAATGGGCTTCCAGATGCAGTCATCTCCTTAAGATGCCTTATTTTCTCTACCTCCCAGTTCCTTTTGTCTGGTTTCAATTCTTCTCTCTTTCCAGGGGCCACCTTGGAAGTGTTACGTCCTCATTTGTAAAAGTGCAGAAATGCCCATGGTTCACCGATCCGGCCAGGTTCCCAAAATTCATTGCTCCTTTTCAGTAGACAGCGAGGCTACAGTTGTCCCAAGGGATCATGACATTGCCCCCGCCCTCTGCATCTGCCCTTCCACGGGGCACCTGGCATGGCTGGACACTCCCTTCCGAGGAATTCGGGATGAGATGGGAAGGGATGAGGTCAGCTTAGAGCAGCTGCGGATAGTCTTCCAACACGATAAGGAAACGGAGCTGGGCTGCGGGCACTTTTCTCATCCTGCTCTAGGGACACCGTCCCACTGCACACACCAGCCCACAGTGGAAAGCAGTGGGCCCCCTTTCCTGACCACATGCTCTAAGGGAATACACAGCTACAGAGGACACACACAGGATGCCCCTGTGAGTGGAGTCTGGCCCACAGATGTGATGTGTCTGGCCCTAGCAATGTTTTTTTAAAAAAAACCGAGTTAGTTGCCAATTTGCAGACCTTGGGTGATTTCACATAAAATTCTGGATTTCTGGCTTTGCTTTAAAAATATCTGAAGTTCTGGCCAACACGGATCCATATTCCCCATGACAACAACTGGCTACAGCTGAGCTGCCTCAGAGACAGGCTTGTGCTCCCCAGTTCACCAGCTCCCCTTTTCTGCTCTCCTCACTGAGCCCTGCCTGGCCTTGGGGACATCTGAGTGTGTGATCCTTGGAAGGAATTCAGCATGAAACAATAAGGACCATCATCACCCCTTTCTGTTAGTGCCTCCTGACAAATCATGTTTATTTCATTTGTATTCCGAGATCAAATTTGTATTCTGAGATTGTTTTAAATTCTCATGCCACAACAGCAACAATTTCTTACAAAAAAAAAATTTACCAGCTTGTTACGATTCATACTTTTGTGGAGCCTCCATTTGCTCTAAGGTCTAGAGAAAGAAAACCTCCACCAAGGTCATAAAATGTTGCAAGGTGGGGACTGTGTTTCCTTCACTTCACCCTGGAGGAAGGAAGTGTTCTTGCTTTGTTGAAATCGGTGTTGGAGATTTACGTGAGATTTACGGGGAGCCACTTCACTGTTGTGACCAGAGGCAAGGGTGCCAGCTGTGTCAAGTGCAAGCATGCACACACACACACACACACACACACACAAAACCAAGGCCACCCTCCATCTGGCCAGGCTAGCAGCTTGGATGCAAGAGAGCTAACCTTATGCAGGGCCTACCAGAGTGGGTTTGCACTTAGGTGAAAAATATTTTTCAGCCTCCCCAGAAAGGGCAGTCGAGCTTAAAATCCTTTACATGAAATTTTTATTGCTATGCATCATAGTTGGCCTTGGGCCCCTCTGAGATCTCGAAACCCAGTCATTTATAAATTTGTTCCGTTCCCCCTCCCCATCAGCCCTCACCCTCCAAGCGGCAGTCACCTGTCCCAGATTCTCTGAGATCCTAAGGGCTTTCTTTTGTAATGCTGTCCCCCTTCACCCCACACACCTAATATTTTCTTTTTTACGTTTATTTCTTTATTTTGAGAGAGACAGATAATGTGAGTGGGGGAGGGGGAGGGAGAGAGAGAATCCCAAGCAGGCTCTGCGCTGTCAGCACAGAGCCCGACGTGGGGCTTGAACTCATGAGACTGTGAGATCATGACCTGAGTTGGAGGTTTAACCGACTGAGCAGCGCCCCAACACACCTCTTACAAGATCTGTCCACCTTGGGTACTGTTGACTGGCTGAAATCATTCCCTTTCAATCTCAGCCGGGCTTTTCATTTCTCTTTATCAATGCCAGCAACTTTCAGTTTGTCACTCACTGAGGCAGGTAGGCTCTGTGCTTAATTTTTTTTAAGGTCTGGGGAAAGATGGAAGACGGAAGGTAGTCAGTGAGTGACAGAGCAGAGAAAGGTAAAGGAAACAGGTTCTAATGGTTGAGTGCTACCAACTTCCGTAGGAAAATTTACAGGAGGGAAAAAAGAAGTGAAAGAGTAGAATGTGGAGACATGAGGCTAGGCGGCTGGGACCTGGAGGCTGTGCAGAACCTGTTGGTGACACATTTCCCCCTTCTTTTGATGCTCCAAAAGTAGTGGGAGAAACTTCACCCAAACTCTGAGTGGCTGCTCAGCTAGAGGAGATAAAGAACAACATCCTGAGCACCAACTGTTCACCATGTCTGGAAGGAGTTTTTCTATTCTCATGGCGTTTTGATGATCTGCCAGGAACAGAAGTCCCTCCAAGTGCCTATTAAAGTGTACAGAGGGGCTCATGGCCCTACTGGGTCTATCAACACCATGTCACCCTCTCATAGGGGACCTCAGGGATGGTCCAACTGTTTCCTTCGAGGGAAGACTCAATCTGGGGCAAGAGCTCAAAGTAACTAAGACCAACTGGATAATAAAAGGCAAGCAATTTATTAAAAAAAAAAAAAAGCCTTCCCTCACTCTAGTACTGTGCTGATCTTCAGGTGATATTTTGAACTTTTTGGTTGTGACTTGAAAACAGGCTCTAAAAGTAATTCAAAATGAAGGCTTCCAAAAGTCTGTTGGATGATGGCATCATCAGTGGAAAAAGCTTGGAAGGGCCAACAGAATTTCTGTGAGAAATTACCCTGACTTAATGGACACATTCCGGTGTGCCTGGCTCATAAAAGACTCACGGATTTGTGACTACAGTCACACGTTACTTAAACTGCTCTACCGAAATTCTTCTTAAAAAGAATTGCCTCACTCCATTTTACAAGGAGTCAGCATGGACTCATTCTGGAGGCTCACATTACACAGATCTCTCCTTTTCTGCCAAAGTCACTACTGCTCCGTTTACCAGTTTGCTACAAGGCTTGGTAATTAAACCCAAGTTGGGCTTGTCAAAATAAATGAGCAGAGTACTTTGTCGGGGATGAGGTAACCTCACTCGATTTGCATTACAGCTGCTTTCTTTGCTCTTTAACTCACCAGTACTTGGGAAAACATAGCAGCCTACATCCCTACACACACGCGTGCGGGCGCGCGCACACACACACACACACACACGCACACACACACAGAGCCAAATCTGTACTGGGATACATTTTCAGTTTGAAAGCTTGCACATACGATACTGGACTTACTTCCTTTATTATAACAAGACCTCCCCCCCCAACCTCCCAAATCATACACTAAGTACTGGAAGGCATGGGTGGAAAAAAGTGAAATATATGAAATGTCGTCCCCACTTGGCTCAGTAGCTTGGTTGGCAAGGAAGCAACTCATTCCAAATGTTGGATTCAGTTTCTTTGACTCTTTGATTCAACAGTGGCCAGAAGCATGGCAGTCGCTAAATGCCCAGTCTTGAAGGAGAAAAATGATAGAGGCAAGAAATTTCTACTGGAAAGAGGCAACTGAAGGAGAGCCAAGAAGTATACACGAGGGGTTAAGGCAGAAAGCATGAGCTCTGGAGATTTCATCCACTTCTTCATTTATGAACTATCCCTGTAGGTAAATTCTGGGTAATAATACACTGTTCACACCCGTACAGGGCACGCAGTCCAAGGTGACACAGAGAAGCAAACAAGTCATGACAATAAAATGTAGTCCTTGCTGAGAGAAATAAATACACAGGAATCCTGAGACAGCCAACCTAGACCCTGGAGATGAGGCAGTCTGATTGGGATGGGTAAGGTCTAAGCTGTACACTGAGGAACGAGGGTATGAATGGTGAGGGGAGCTGTAGGGCTGCAGCGGGGGGGGGGGGGGGTAGGTGTCCCAGGCAGTGATTACAGCGTGGGCAAAGGTGGAGAGTTCTTGAGCAGAATTTCCAGAAAGATAGAGAACACCAACTGAACACCTACTGCTGTTGTGCTCCAAAAAAAAAGGGGTCTTGAAGGGTGAAGGGTCGAGGGGTAAGCTGGGGTGGTCAGGGGATTATTTCCAAAGCTGGAGTGTAAACACAGCACATTTTCTTAGAGTATTACATTTTCTGGCATGCTTGGAGAAAATACAAGTGAATGTTTGCCATCAAGCAAGAGACTTCACCATAACAAACTAACCCGGCTGCTCTAGCTCCTAGGGGAGGGCTGCTGATACTTCCTGTTTGCCCACAGGAACAGTAGTGAAGCAAAACTTTGCACTGGGGTCTAGGTCTGGTGCTCGGTCTGGAACAAACTTTACACCCAGGGCCTGGGTGCTTCTACATCTACTTTCCCACTTATGTTTCATAAAGGCTCTGAAAGACAAATATCTTTATAATTTCTTTTGTGGAGATAAGGAAATCGAGGCTCAGAGAGGTTCTATAACTGCCTCATAGACACACAGCCGGGGCTGTTGATGTTCAGTTGGCTTTTCTCCCTTTTCCCAGTTTGCCAAAACTGCAGTGTTAAACTGTGCCTGTATCAGACATTTGACGTTTTCTTTTTTTTTTAATGTTTATTTATTTTTGAGACAGAGACAGAGCATGAGTGGGAGAGGGGCAGAGTGAAGGAGGGAGACACAGAATCCGAAGCAGGCTCCAGTCTGAGCTGTCAGCACAGAGCCCGACATGGGGCTCTAACTTGTCAACCTTGAGATCATGACCTGAACCGAAGTTGGACGCTCAACTGACTGAGCCACCCAGCCGCCCCAGACATTTGATGTTTTCAAGTCACTTTTAATTTTTTTTACATCTGACTTTATTTATCACAACTCTGTGAGGAGGCAGAGGGTATATATCATGGTTTGCAATCATATTCTTTCCATTTTACAGATGGGAAAATACAAGAATAGTTTGGCCAAAATTAAGTACTATTAAGTAGGAGAAAGGCAGCTCAGACAAGCTATTTCCTACTAATTCTGGGACTCTTCTAGTTTGCCCTCCGGCTTGCTCTGAAACATGGGCATGTCTTTGAACCAACTAGGTCAGAGTTCCACACACATCCTTAGCCCTTAATTGTATCACTTTGGGTGCTCACAGACTGCAATGCCAAACAAATTGCCCTTTCTCCTCTCCAGCAGAGTCTAAATAGAAAAAATAGCAGGCATGATCATCATCATGATACAAAAGGGTACAGATCTTTTTCCACCTACCATCCCTTACCCAAAGAGATCCCTGAATTGGTCCATAAAACATTATATTGCATAGCTAGTTGGTTTAATACTTCGACTTCATCTTCAAAGGAAATGATTATGATGATCCTTCCTTATGTCTTATTCAAAAGGCTAGGTAAGATATTGGAGAATCTCACCCTGGAGAAACTCCAGAGGTCAGGGCTGCTCTGACAAATCTTCATAAAGATTGGTCTTTTTGTAGTTTTGAGCATTAGCTTATAGTTCAAAATTCTTGCAAATAATTTGGGGGATCATTTCATTATTTCTAAAATCTAAAAGCTGACAATGAACTTACACTAGAGCCTAAGAGCTTGATAAGATATTAGTTTTTAAGCCTAGAGGCACTTTTAAATCTGTGTGTGTGTGTGTGTGTGTGTGTGTGTGTGTGCATGCGTGTGTGACAGAGAGAGAGAGAGAGAGATTTAACATAAATTTAATATTTGATGGGGCACCTGGGTGGCTTAGCTGGTTGAACTTCTGACTCTTGGTTTCAGCTCCAGTCATGATCTCATGGTTTGTGAGATCAAGCCCCGCATCAGGCTCTGCACTGACAGCGCGGAGCCTGCTTCAGATTCTCTTTCCCTCTCTTTCTGCCCCTCCCCTACTCTCTATCTCTCAAAGTAAATAAATATTATAAAAAGAAATTTAATATTTGAAATTCTTTCTGGAAAGAGGAAGGAGAGAAATCTATGCTTATAATAGCTGCCCAAGACAAAACAATGTATAATAGAAAAAATAGTAACACACACATAAACACAAGAAAACGATAACATATTCGGTTCTACATGCCACTTTTAAGAAGGCCAGAGGCAAGCTGTTATGTACTGAGACAGAATAAGGAGGTCAAGACAGCTGGTGGTCGGAAAACTCAGTCTCATGTGGCAACGCTAAGGAAATATCTAAGTTGGAGAAGAGAATATCCTCTCCCTCTCATAATTTTATAAAGAGCCACCATATAAAAGGAAGATTCGACTCCAAGGGCAGATCTTAGAGGAAGTTTCAGAAACACCCATTTCAGAAGACTTCTTACCAATGGCGACTGCAATGGGCTTAAGTGGAATGAGCTGCTTTTTGAGATCATAACCACACCAGCAAGAAACTGTTCATCTAGAAGTTGGGAAGGATCCTCCAGGAGCCAAAGATGGGAATCCTGCATTTGGAAGGAGGAACAGAAGATCTCCTAACACGAAGATTCTGTGTGGGCTGATACGGCAGTGGGAACCCCCCTGAAATCAAACCAGGATCTCAGGACAGTCCTGACCATCTCCGACCCCTCTCCAGGGTCCTTCCATGACAGTCCTGTCTCATCTGCCACCCTGATCCCACAAGGAATGTGAATGACTTATGGAGGTTGAGAGAGAGTTAAAGAGAAAAATAGTTTTTAAAAGGGAATTAGAATGTTGTTCATTCACTGAGAATATGATTTACTCTTTGTGGTAGATGAAAACTTATCAATTCTACAAGGACAAAACTATGACCTAATGAGGCCCAAACAAAAAGAAAATATCTGGGAAGAAAAAGGAAACATTTCTAGCACTGGGAGATCGAGCCTGGACTGTAGCCAGTCGTGTCTTGCACTGGCTTCTGGAAAGGAACTATGGAATAATTTTGGAACTGGATCCCCTACTCAGTTATGTACAGGAAACTATCCAATTCCAAGTTCCAAAATTTCTGGCGCACCTGAAGTGGTCATGCTTTACTCTTGATTTTGCAAAGATTGTTTGATTTCTAGAGTGGATCTGCTTGGCAATTATTATCGAGAATGTATGGAACACAGATGACAATCTCGATTCCCTTTTAGACAGGAGTAGACGCAACAGCACTCTGCACAGAGACCATTACGGACTACATCAGGCCTGTTATCTTGGCTTCCTTCTCCTACCTTTCAGTGTTTGTAAAGATTAAACTACCAAGCAAGACCAGTGTTCTCAAAGTTCAGCCCACATGAGAATGATCTAGAAGGCTTATTAAAGCAGGTTTCTGGATCCAGCCCCAAGAGTTTCTGATTCAAAAGGCCTGGGTGGGAGGCCTGGGAATTTACATTTCTAACAAGTTCCTGGGTGACGCTGATTCTGCTGGTCCCAGAACCACATTTGAGAACTGCTACCTAAGATCAATGGCTCATCCCAGCCCTGGCTACATCTGCACTTAATTAAAAGATGGTGACCTCTTCCCCACTCCCCCACCTCCACAGATGTTAACTTCATTATACAGGATCCATGCCGAGTGCCCTTCTGATTAAACTGCCTCCGTGGACTCCAGTAAGCATTTCCCATGAAGACCACCCAGAAAACTACGAGGTCTTAAGCCTGTGTGTGTGTGTGTGTGTGTGTGTGTGTGTGTGTGTATGTTTTAATTCCCACTGCTATACAAGGGACAGATGCCGGCCTACAAAACTCTACAAAATTTAGGCCTTGGTTACTTTAAAATTTCTCTTCTCCATAGCACTTTATGGCCACAAAGATGTTCTAAGTTTCTCCTGTTAATGAGATCCAGGTTTATAATTTTAGACGCAGCCTTTTTAGAGCAAGAATCTCAATCTAGGGATATCCAGTCACTAGAACTACAGTATTATAAATCCCAGGTCTACTAGTAAAGGAGGAGAATGAAAAAAATGTAAAAATCTAATGAGAATTAGTGTAAAATCCCATGCTTATACAATACGTATGCGTTAGAAGATATTTAAAATAATTACTCACTGAATCTGAAGCAGTCCAAATGGCTATCCTGGCTAACTGCGAAAAATAAAATCCTGGCCATGTATTTTTAATTATGTCTATAATATGCTTATTTTTATTGACTCCAAGTCCAGAAATCAGATTATTGGGAAGATTTTATCAATTCTTCCAATTAGAATGTACCAATTTAATAACCAAAAGAGGAAATAAACTCTCCATAAAATAAATGTTTTTTTTTTTTTTCCTGAAGAAGAGTACTCTCTGATATGTAGGCAATTAAGCAAGCATGGTAGGCTCAGCAACCAAATATTTGCATGTCTGTGCATATACGCAGACTATGATTTGGCAAGCACTAATTCTTTGATCCGATGCTTTCATCTATCCCTAATTTACTAAAGACACTTAGAGAAAGGAAAATGAACACAGTCTGTTTCCCGCTGAGATGAGGTACTATGACTAAAAGTGCAAAAACTGAACGCTGCATGCTTAACTAATGATTTTCAATACGTGGCAAAGCATGTTAAGAAAAACACGAGATGAAAACACAAGATTACTGTCAAGCACCTTCAGGAATTCCGCTAGGAAGTATCATCCTCAGTGTCCATAATATGCCGTTTTTGTTTTTGTTTTTTTATTAAAAACATTTTTAACATTTATTTATTTTTGAGAGAGAGAGAGAGAGACAGAGTGTGAGCAGGGGAGGGGCAGAAAGAGAGGGAGACACAGAATCTGAAGCAGGCTCCAGGCTCTGAGCTGTCAGCACAGAGCCCGATGTAGGGCTCGAACCCACCAACCTTGAGATCATGACCTGAGCCAAAGTTAGACATTTAACGAAAGGAGCCACCCAGGCGCCCCAACAGTATGCTGTTTTTGAATGCAACACCTTGCAGAGAGTACATACTTTATATATTAATTGTTACAATGAGTTTATTTCCAGACTATGTTCCTTTGTTGAGTCACTCTAGAATTTCTATATTCAAAATCTTGGCATTGTCCCAAAGGACAAATGTTAGGATGCCTATTTTTCTTCAGCTTCTAATAAGTAAGTGTTTGCGTATCCTCTTACCATTTCCCTCAGAGCTCTGATTTCGGGGAGAAGGGGGTCTTTAAGCCCCCTTGCAGAAACTGTCTAGGATGAGGGCTAGGGAAGCCTCGGCTGCACCTTCTAGGACTGGGGCCTGCTTCCCCGCTATTAAAACTGAGTGTTTTAGCTTTTTTAAAGATTTTTAAAAATGTTTTTTAACTTATTTTGGGAGAGTAAGAGAGAGTGGGGGAGGGGCAGGAAGAGGGAGAAAAAGGATCCCAAGGAGGTTCCGCTCTGTGAGCACAGAGCCCAACGCGGAGCCCCAACGCACGAACCGTAAGATCATGAACCTCAGACGCCTAATGGACTGAGCCACCCAGGTGCCCCAAAACTGAGTGTTTTAAACCGATGGTTACCAGAGGGGAAGTGGGTGGGGGAAACAGATGATGGCGATTAAGGACGGCACTTGTGATGAGCACCGGGTGATGTATGGAATGACTGCACAGTACACCTGAAAGCAGTACAACACTATACGTTAACTATACTGGAATTAAAATAAAAACGTAATCAAAAAAAAAAAAAAAAAAAACAACGGAGTTCTTTTCCATTAAGCATATGGAGGAAGGGTAACCTTTGCAGGCTGTGGTGTGGGCTCTTCCTCTTTGGGACCACAGAGGGACACCAACTTCATTTTGTAATTCACCAACATAAGCGGGAAAGGACTGAGAGCCGAGAAACCTGAAGAGAGTGCTGTGAGAACAGCTGGAAAAAAGACACAGGCTGCCAAGTCTTTTAAGAAATAGACTAAGATAAAGTGAGAAATCCAAAGTGGAGTGATCAGCCACATTAATAAAATACTGAACTTGGCCCCTCTAAGGATTTCAGTTTCTGAATCATCATCTCCAATCCAGATGTCGCCATATGTCATTTTCTTTCTTTCCAAGAGGAGGAAAGACATCCAGAAGCAGACAAAGACTAAGGTGGCTAAAGGAAGAGTATCAATCAGAACCAAAAATACTTTCCCATAGTAAAAGGCTACCTGCTTGTTTCCAAAGTCTGTGAGACAATCCACGTAAATCCTGTTGGGAGACAAGGGGTCTGTATCATTTCCTGCACTCCGGTGTTCGGATTTTCTGGTATAAAGCAAAACGGGGATGTATACTGTCACACCAGCCACCCAAAGCACGGACACCACCTTCAAAGAACGCTTCTGATTTTCCAGATTGGCAGCCTCACTCGAGGGGTGGACAGTCTGGTAAAGCTTCCGGTGGTAGGACAAGGCAAAGTGTAACATGAACCAGATGGCCAGGGAAGTGGTCAGGCTTGCCGTGAAGTGCAGAACTCTGCAGCCAGCTGAATCCAACACGAAACCAGAAGAGTAAACAATTTTCATGACATTCACCACCGCGTTTTTAACGAGGTGGACGAATAGAAGGCTGAACATCAGAAGATGGGATGTCTGTAAACGGCCAGGGCTACATCTCCTTGTAGAAAAAAATAAACACACGTTTCCAACAACGCTCACAAGGATTAGAACGGCACAAGCGGTGATCTGAAGGACGTCCGCAGATGGCTTCATGGTAAATAGCAACCTGGTCCTCTCAAATGTCTCCTCCTCAAAGCTGAAGTCCTTGGGCATTTGGAGGACTTTTTAGTGAGGAGACCTGGGTTTTTTGATCCACTATGTTGACGAAACTGATTAAGGGTGGAACATGAACTGGTATCATCCAGACAATTCTGAGATGGTCTGTGACAGAGTCCTGCTTGCTCCAGCGATGGGTGGCGGAAAACACAACAGCTTCCCAAGAGGAATTTGTTTTTATCATCTCCGGGGATATAACGAGGATGCAGAAGTTCTAGGTAGCACCACCTAATTAAAAATTCTCAGAAATCTATTTATAGCTACTGTAATGCAATTTCCTGGATACGATGTGGTATAGTTTTCAACAACCATGGGAGAGAAGAAAATTAAATACGTGTTAGCAAAGGAAAGGGGGCCAGAGATTGAAATGACCCTCTCCAAATCAAAGAGGTAGCGTATCTGAATAATAGTGAGGATTTCCAAGTAAGAAAATGACAAATTACCAGTGACGGTACCAAGTCACGTTCATGAAGCACATCAGTTTTCTAGCATCTTTACCATTTTAACAAAGCAGGAATACGATTATTTATTTTGATGACCTCATGGCGTTGTTGCTGACATTACAAAAGAGATGACAAAATACTCTCAAAGGAAGTAGGGAAGGGAATAAAGAAGGAAGAGAGGAAGGCAGGGAGGGAAGAAGACCCTTTTAGAAACACAGGCATTACGTCCAGGACCAAATCTCTAAACTACTGATTAAAGAAACACTCTGACAATTGGGAAGTGATGAGGGGACCTCCCCACTACCCTGAGCACAGAAGGCTAGGAAAAAATTTCTGTCCTAAGTATGGTTGGAGAGTGACAGAGCAAGGACAGAAAAATGGCACCGAAACACACTGCTCAAGTAATCTGGCATTAATTCACTTTCTGGATGAATTCTGTTGGCTAAATATATCACAATGATCCATTCTGGGGACAAGCTACTTTCCCTCGACTGTATTTACTCATAAATTCTGCTGCCAATCATTCCACTCCATACCGTCGCCCCATATGCCTCGGGCTACCTCAGGAGTACTGGACCCGGCCTGCCTCGACTTCACCAACTGTGGATGCACACCTCTTCCCAACTCTGTGTGCAGTGGCTTCATGTTGGGAGCTTGGAATTAGGCATTGGGAGAGGGAGAGAGGGTATTTACACATCATGCAAATTATCAGATGCTACAAATCAGAGCTTCTGGTGAGGGACGTGAACTACATACTCTCCGTATCTACATTATACCAGGACAACACTGGCCTGAGCAAAATATACCAGAGAGATATGAAATTAGCAGATACTTTATGTAACAGTA